>NW_027142356.1:32831723-33527387 GCF_026170545.1 Melanerpes formicivorus | reverse complement strand
ACAACCTGGCAAAAAACCCTTTGGCTCTCCAGCCTAGCACAACACCCATGTGGATGAACTCTGTTCTTGGGGAACTGAAGAAAAGTATGGTACTACTCCTAACTCTGAAGCAAACCCAACCAACTGGATATCCATGGGATATTATTGCACTTGCAGCAGTGGTTGCTTCCTAACTGGCCTGGAAACTTTCACTGTATTAAGGAAAAGAAGAATTATCTATTTAGTTTTTAACATGTGTAATCTTCAAAGCTGCTTTGTGAAAAAGAATGGTGACCTAATTCAAACCCTTTCTAAACCAGTTTAAGCATATCTGGCACAACATGAAGCTCTTGAAATGCCTCCACTACTTCAGAAAAGAAAAGAAGAAAAAAAGTCTTCAAGAATAACATTTGAGTGGGCACAGGGGACCAAATAAGGGGAATACAAAAATGAGAGAAAGGGGCATTAGTCTCCCATCAAAAGGATTGCCTCCCATCACACAGCAGATCAGAAATAAATAAGATGAAACTTGGAAAGTCTTGAGTCTAGCTCCATGGATGCTGTTGCAGGAGTCACAGGCCTCCCCAAACCCATGTCAGTGTATTTTGTTAAGCATAATGCAGTGGCTATATACAGGATGCTTATTAGATAATGCCAGCTAACAATGCTCTAAATTAATGGCTGTTAAACAAAAGAATGTTCTAAAACAATGTACTTAGAAAACCAGACAGCAACCCCCAACTATGCACAGTTACATAGGAAGAGGTCCAGCTCTTCTGGAGTCCAATGGAGTGACACCTTCAAGCATCAGGAAACACTTTTCTGAAGCCTAAACAAGACCATTAACAGCCAAGCTGTAGGGAAATACACCCTTAAAAACATCTCAAGTACCAGTCACAAACCTCTGTGTCAATGTTACCACCACAGAGCTGCAACAGGGCAGCCATCCCTCAGAGGTTTGACACTGCTGCATTTCTTCAGAGGACCTTCTCAAGGATGTGCTGTTTAACATGGTGGTGGATCCACACACAAACCAAGTATGTGATCAACACAAAGCACTTAGGTTTCAGAAGCACTTATGGAAGAATCCATGACACCTTTACAGTGTGCTGTGTATGACTGCACTTACAAGTCCTGCTTACTATCAGTTGGCATCTTACTGCTCATAGTATTTCTAGATACTATGAAGAAAGAACCTTCTCCCCAATCTTCTCTGATATGGGAAGCCACCATGCCTGTGTCTTGCTTTGCTACAGTAAGGCATGTACAATGAAGGTAACAATGTCAAATTCCCAGGGATCATGCCAAAGAGACCCACTTCTTCCCTTTGTTTCTTGCTCAGCTTCTCAGCTCCATTACAGCTGTGAATGTCAGTCAGCATCCATGTGTTCTTGTCCAGTCAGAACAGGCTTCCCATCGGTATCACCAAGCTTCTTCTGCATCTCTTCCACTGCTTTCAGCAAAGCTGCTCTCTCTTGCTCAAGGGTGAGAATGGACTGCTTCAGTTTGCCTTCGTTGCTCAATAAAAGCTCTACTGTGGCTTCAAGGTTTTGGATCTTTCCATTAGCCACCTTTCAAAGGAAGAAGAAAAGAGGAGTGGGGAGAAAGAAGGGGAAGAAAAGAAAAAAAGAAGAAATTCATTAATAACCAGACCAGACTTTAAACTATTTCTTTTGAGACAGTTGAATACATACAAAATACTTTCTGAACGATGAAAAATTGCAAAGGTGAGTGCAAGTATCAATGTTATTAGATTTGGTAGAGTTTAGATTACAACTAGGGCTTTGCCTGTAACAAGAAACTTCCCCCTCTTAACTTGATTCCCTTGATTAGCTCACAATTAAACTCAGAGAGTGACGCAACGTAGCTGCATTAGAAAGTTACTAAGTCTACTAATTATTTACCAAAGAGCTGCAGGTTAAGATAAGCCTCTGTTTGGGGCAGTTGGGAGACATTTTTGGCCAGTTCTACTTGTTGAATTGCAAAGCAGAGACATCCTGGTCTGTTAGCTGCATCCTCACTTCAGCACGAGCTCCTTCCTGCACCTGTTATGTTACAAAGTCTGTGTCTTTAACAACAATCAAGAGACTTGAAATGCCTGCTTCTTATCCCTTTCTTCATCTCAGTAAATGCTTGGTCAGAAGTTTTATAACAAATGTCCTACTATGACAGGCTGCCAGAGTTGGGGCTATTCAGGGTGGAGACAAAAAAAAGACTCCAGGGACACCTTCTAGCAGCCTTTCAGTACCCAGGAGGAGGCCTACAGGAGAGCTTGGGAGGGACTTTTACAAGGGCTTGCTGTGATAGGACGAGGGACAATGGCTTTGAGCTGGAAGAAGGGAGATTTATATTGGAAGAAATTCTTTACAGTGAGGGTAGTGAAACACTGGAACAGGTTGCCCAGAGAGCTTGTGGATGCCCTCTCCCTGGAAGTGTTCAGGACCAGGCTGGATGGAGCCTTGAGCAACCTGGTCTAGTGGAAGGTGTCCCTGACCGTGGCAGGGAGGTTGGAACTAGTTGATCTTTGAAGTCCTTTCCAACACAAACCACTCTAGGATTCTATGACTTCCTGAACAGCTGCACCAGAACACCCCTAGAGAGACCGCTGCAAAAGCTGCAGACTGAACAGGCACCGAGCACATACTAGAAATTACTTCATATCTTGTCTAAACAGTAACAGTTCTTTTACAAAAAGTCTGCCAAGAAAGAGTAAGTCTCTTATAGAAAATGTATCTCTAAATTGTGACACTGGCATTAGCCTGGAGAAGAGGCTCAGAGGAGACCTTATTGCTGTCTACAACTACCTGAAGGGAGGTTGTAGCCAGGAGGGGGTTGGTCTCTTCTCCCAGGCAACCAGCACCAGAACAAGAGGACACAGTCTCAAGCTGCACCAGGGGAGGTTTAGACTCGAGGTGAGGAGGAAGTTCTTCACAGAAAGAGTGATTGGCCATTGGAATGTGCTGCCCAGGGAGACAGTGGAGTCACCATCACTGGAGCTGTTTAAGAGACTGGATGGGGTGCTTGGTGCCATGGTTTAGTTGATTGGATAGTGTTGGGTGATCGGTTGGACTCGGTGATCTCGGAGGTCTTTTCCAACCTGGTTAATTCTATTCTAATTCTACTCTATTCTGTGACAGACTAGTATCCCTGCTACAATAAAGCAATCACTCAAAATGTAAAAATGAAGTTGAGAAAGCACTCTGTATTTTTAGTCATCTTCTACAGCTATGATTTGAATTCCAAGAGAAGAGACAGTGTGACAAATCAACTGTTCATAAAGTGCAAGACCATGGTCTATGCACCTCCCTCAGAGTTTCTCCTGCACTTGAAGGCTAAATTGAAGAGAATTGCAAGTGGCTACAGTTTAAAGGCTAGACTAAAGAAAACTGGAATGAAGTGGCTACAGTTGAAAGGCTAAAGAGAATTGCAAGTGGCTACAGTTTAAAGGCTAAACTAAAGAAAACTGGAAGGAAGATGCTACACTTTAAGGTCACTAGCCCAAATCCCAGCCCCTCCTGAGCCTTGACACAGGATGGTCTCTTTGAGAAGGTGGCTAACTGAGAATGTAAATTAACTATGACCGTAAGTTGTACCTGCAGTTCCTCCAGGAGATCAAAGTTTTGTTTGCGCAAGCTACTGTTCGCCTTCTCTAATTTATCCAGCCTCTGATTGTCATTTAGCGAGGAGTCTATAAGCTCGTCCTGAAGCACATGGTATTCCACTTCATAAGCTTGCAACTGCTTGGCAATATCCATTTCAAACACCTGTTGGATAAAAAAGTGTTATTAGGTGCTGTGCAGATGAAAGCCAGAGCTCATTCAGTGCTCTAAAACCAATGACTGAGATATTTAATCACCGCATACAAGGAACTTCATGTTTGCCATTCACATTTCCTAGCGTGCAATACATCAGTGTTGGATCTACTTCAAACCTTTGCTACTGATTTGCTGCCTGACTTCAGCAAAAGCACTTGCACAAAGGTTTTCAAGGAGTCTAGACTCTGGAGGGTATTCCCCTCTTTAGGAGTGAACTGAATGCATTTTGCTTTGGCAGGGACCTTCCTGGACCTACTCAGAATGAGATGTCACTATACAGAAGTGTGGTCCAGGCTCATGTGCCACCTACACAAGCTTAAGGCTCAGCAGAAAGCAAGCTTTACATGCAAAGCAGTAAATCTGCTAGGTTTAGTTATGATTCTACAGTCCTCCTAGAGACTGAGAGAAAATGTGATGGTGATGAGCATTGGAACAGGGTGCCCAGGGAGGTTGTGGATGCCCCCTCCCTGAAAGTGTTCAAGGCCAGGTTGGATGAGGCCTTGAGCAAACTGGTCTAGTGGAAGGTATTCCTACCCACGGCAGGGGGTTGGAACTAGATGATCTTTAAGGCCTCTTCTAACCCTAATCTATAAAAATTAAATCATCCAGCCTTACACTAACAAGCTTAATGAAAACTCTATGTAACATCAGAGCAGATTTCTATTACTGTTAACTGTGGATCACTGAAATAAATGTCAGTCTTGTACATCAATATTAAGAAAACTTCTCTTACCAGCAGGTAAATAAACAGAGATGCACAGAGTGACCTGAAGGAAAAAAAACCCTGCTATTGTACTTCCTTTTTTGCTAGGTTTTGGCAAATAGCTGCCTTCAAATGAATCAGGAAATAGGACTTCAATGGCCCTAAGCTAGTCAACTCCTCCAAAAGCAGTGAAGAGGGTGGTAAATTAAAAGCACAAGTGTGCCAACCAATGAACAGCAGAAAGAAAGGCTGCTTGAGAAATGCTTTTGCAAAACAGCCCAAGCATGGAAGTTCAAGGCCTATCTCTTTTTAAAACCCTGGTACTTAATTCCTTTGGGAAATGAGTCAAATATCAAATTGTATTTTAAATACCTGTTGAAGTAACAAGAATTATTTCCTACCTGATTTGCCTGCTTTGTCTATACAACTTTAACTGTTGGCTAAAGGAAACATCAGCACTCTAGCACCTGCTACTGATGCTATACCCAAATTCTCTCAGCTGCGCAGCAGCAGAAGCACACAGGCTGAGCATCCAAGTGCAGAAAGCTGTACTGGATTTGGGCAGGCATGGAACTTCCATTTTCTGTAGATCTGAGCATCTCTGGAGAGAGCACACTGGTGAAACATCAATAAATCAAACTGAGCAGGTCAGCAGAGCAGAATGCTAGTTCCTCTCATGAACCCTGCCACTTCTAGCCTCTGTGCTCTTGAGAAGGGAGGGAAATCCCTGCCGACATACACAGGGTATCAAATCTGAAAGGGGGTAAACATGAGGCAGATGAAAAGCTTGACATCTAAATGAGCTTTCTGAAGGCAAGTTAAGGCATGCAAATGAAGGGCCAGGCTGCAGAAGGTGTGAGGAGGATGAAGATTAGCCCAGGAGCTCTGGATGGACTGCAGGGCTGGCCAAACAGCTACTCTCTTCAAAGGCAGTCCTGATCAAGGTAGGGGAACTGCTCTCCTTTCAAGCTACTTCCACCTGCCCACTTGAAACTCAGAGCAGTCAGAGCTGCCTAAACAGAGCATCTCTCCCTCCTGCTGCTCAGAGACACTGGTTTTCTGCAGGTCACCTAAGCACTTCAAACCTCTGCAGAGGTGTGCACTCCAGGCTTTTAGCTTGGCAGAGAATGGATGATCCTCTTCTGTGGCCTAGAAATCACTTGCTTTCCTTCTCCTCCTACAGGATTTCTAGTTCTCCCCTCTTTCCTTTGATAGTGAACACTACAAGAAATGTTTCTGATCATAATTTGAGCCTGTGTCCCTTGGAAGCTTTGCTGCTAGGGATCAGAAGGGAGCCTCTTGCAAGCAAGGGTACTGCACTTCTGCTTGCTTCTTACGGGCTTTGCAGATCTCCTGCAGCCCTTGCTGAGTGGCAGGCACTTGCAGTTCTGCACAGTACGTCCCTGTTTTGGTCCACAAAAGGCCTTCAGGAAAACCAGATTAAATCCTGCTCCAAATGAGATGTCAAGTTTAACAGTTAGGGTTTCTGAACAGGCAAGCCAGAACTGCAATAGTTTGTGATTTATTTCTTGTTCAAATTCCAGTGATCCTTTGGAGCCTTCTGCCACCTGAGCAATATTGCATCATTCTCCTTGTCTGCCATCAAAGTGCATCAAGCATTCCCCAGCTTTGCTGCCTAGGGTCACTGCTCACTGCAAGAGCCTGCAGTGCCCCATGGACTGCTGGCAGAAATACAAAGGAGCTGTTGTAACATACTGAACCACCACCACCACAAAAGCCAACACAGACAAAGTCAACACCGGGAGGCTTCTAATTTCATTAAGCAAGGTCAACACTTGTGAGGTCAATTTCTGTTTCTGAAATGAGACTTGGAGAGCAGGACTCTTTGGAGACAGGAAATCTCGGAAGGCTTTCAGCCCACCTTGCCGCTTGTTTTCTGGAATGCACCGTGTATGGGCTGTAATATTTGCTGCCAGTAACAAAGTGTTGCACACTTCCAAACCCAAAGTGACCTCATTTTTCTTTAAAGGCTTCATAAAATGACCACAACCAGCACACATGTCATATGCTTGCAAAAGTTTCCAGTATCTCCAGAACTCCAGTAACAGAACTCTCAACTTGAGGTAACACATGAGCCTGTTGTGGTTCTCCTGTCAAGAACTCGTCACAAAGAGCAGTCTTTTGCACACTACTCAGATGTCCAGGTTATTTCATACCTGACTAATGGTCTTTTCCATCTGTACCAAACCCAAGTTGGGGAGAGTGCTTTTAATAAAATCAACAATAGTTTCTAGGTTCTCATGCTGCAGAATCAAGGGCTTGTGGCTTCCCAAGAGGCTTAAAGCCACTTTAAATATAGCCTCTGATCCCTGAAGAAAGAGCATATCTGTGAAAACAAAGAAAAAAAACACAGTAAATAAAAAAAGCTCACATTTGTGATGAGACTATTACAACAGTCAGATGTCCAAGGACAGCTTCTCACAGGAGCAATCTGGGGGCTAGCTATGCTGTGCCAGATGTGTTTTTGTTACTGTGGCTATGGCTGTAGAAGTCTTGTAGCATCAAGATTACTACTGTGTACAGCACACTTGACTAACACAACCCACTATCAATTTGTTCAGTGAGGTCTGCATTAGGAATAGTGTGGCCAGCAGGAGCAGGGAAGTCATTGTGCCCCTGTACTCTGCATTGGTTAGGTCACACCTTGAGTCCTGTGTCCAGTTCTGGGACCCTCAGTTTAAGAAGGACATTGAAACACTTGAACGTGTCCAGAGAAGGGCAACAAGGCTGAGGAGAGGCCTTGAACACAGCCCTATGAGGAGAGGCTGAGGGAGCTGGGGCTGCTTAGCCTGGAGAAGAGGAGGCTCAGGGGTGACCTCATTGCCCTCTACAACTACCTGAAGGGAGGCTGTAGCCAGGAAGGGGTTGGTCTCTTCTCCCAGGCAACCAGCACCAGAACAAGAGGACACAGTCTCAAGCTGCGCCAGGGGAGGTTTAGACTCGAGGTGAGGAGAAAGTTCTTCACCGAGCGAGTCATTCATCATTGGAATGTGCTGCCCAGGGAGGTGGTGGAGTCCCCGTCCCTGGAGGTGTTCAAGAGGGGATTGGACGTGGCACTTGGTGCCATGGTCTAGGCATGGGGTCTGTGGTGATAGGTTGGACTCGATGATCTTTGAGGTCTCTTCCAACCTTAGTTATACTGTGATACTGTTTCATTCCAAAAAAGCCAATTCAAATTTAGACTAAGGACACAGCAAACCAGGCAGTCAAGTTTGTAAGTGTTGCCACCTTTTCTCCATGTAATAATTTGGGAGGCTTTTTTTCCCCCCTCTTTCCTTTGACATTCTCATGGGACCTGAATTTGAACAGAATTCTAATCCCAGCAGAACAGGTAATGGACACAACCCAAGATCTGATCTGATCTTTTGTCATCCTGGTAGAGCAAGCTACAAAATCTGTTACTACCACACTGAGGTTAAATGCAGCCTCAGGTTCCCTGGGCAAGTGCTTATTTTTAGTGTCTCTCTCAAGCACTTCTGTTAATATTCCAATAGCTACATTATGAAGTACCATGAAATCTTAGTAAGGCAGCTGAAGTTTAAAAATTGCAGGGGGCCTTGCAATGCCAGCACCTGGCATACACTCAAGCACACTGAAACCACAGTACATGGTGACCTTTCAATGCAACTTCCTTTCTTTTCTTTTCCTTTACAAATTGCCTATGTCTTTACAGAGGAAAGAAACAGAAGGCTGCAATGAGAGCATCAGACAAGAATCCCATCTTCACAAACCCATCTGTCCACTGTACAAACAGCACTGCCCTGCATTTAATTTCCCTGCTACTACAACTCAGAATCTGATCCTGGTTGTATTGAGGGACTTGCTATTGGCAAAAGCATCTAACATATGAAACAATACTGATGGAGATGGAAATGAAGAGAAGACATTGTGGCTTTATTCCATATTTGGTGAGGGGTTTGGAGCACAAGCCCTATGAGGAGAGGCTGAGGGAGCTGGGGTTGCTTAGCCTGCAGAAGAGGAGGCTCAGGGGAGATCTTACTGCTCTCTACAACTACCTGAAGGGAGGTTGTAGCCAGCTGGGAGTTGGTGTCTTCTCCCAGGCAACCAGCACCAGAACAAGAGGACACAGTCTCAAGGTGTGCCAGGGGAGGTTTGGGCTGGATGTTAGGAAGAAGTTCTTCACAGAGAGAGAGATTGGCCATTGGAATGTGCTGCCCAGGGAGGTGGTGGAGTCGCCATCACTGGAGGTGTTTAAGAAGAGACTGGATGGGGCGCTTGGTGCCATGGTTTAGTTGATTAGATGGTGTTGAGTGATAGATTGGACTTGATGACCTCAAAGGTCTTTTCCAACCTGGTTAACTCTATTATTCTATTTTTTTTTTAAATGTATTTTTATTTTCAAAGGGTTTCTCTCTTGTTCCTTCCCTTTTTCTCTCTGAAGCTCTGAAGGAAGTCACAAGCACTTATGAAGGTAGCACAATGGCATCAAATAAATTCTATGTCTTAATGATTAAAAAAAAATAAAAGAAAGAATAATAAAGAGGATAAAACCCTCACCACACAGCATGGAAAACAACCACAACTAGCAAGCCCACAGGTATCACAGAACATATGGAAACACTGGCTATCTTTTTCAGTAGCAGCAACCTCTCTTTCCCAATTCATACCAGAACCAAATTTCCCCTTGCACTCTTCTGTCTGTAACACTGAAGCCACACCCGACAGAGTCACCATAGTTGGAAAAGACCTCTAGGATCAAGTCCAACCACTATCTTACTCCTCTCTCTCTTTCTCTCTATGAAAGAAAAGCATAAGTAATAACTAATCATTAACCTTACACTTTGCTGCCATCTGACCTCAGAGTAGTGAAGAATTTTTCACCTCCAACCAATGTGAAGTCCAAAGGCAGGAATGATTGAAAAGTGGTAACAGAGCAGGCATCTGCCTTGATTCCCTATGGAAGCTGAGGACTATGGGAATATGCTTCATAGGGAAAGCTCTAAATGCAGAGGGGGAATGCTGAGCAACAGTGAGAAAACACAAAGTGAAAAAAGGGGTTGAAAATAATGCATGATTCAGCACCTGCCCCATAAAGACACATAGATTAACTCAGGGTGACCTATAAGTTGTTAATGAATGTCTGAGCGAGCTGAGCTGATAATCCAGGGCTGAAATCCCTCTCTCATTTAAAACAGCAAGTACTTAACAAAGACCTATTTGTTATCCACTCCCCACGCTTTCCATTAAGTGGGCTGCCAGCCAACCACAGCCCAGTGAAGGTACCCAAATGAATGTCAACATGACTGGCAGCCTACAGGATGAAAAAGAATCAAGTTTTATCTACAATCCTGAAACAAAATAAACACTCTTCTACCAAGCCTCCTCCATTAAATAAGTAATAAATAAGGGTATTAAAGAACAGGTCTTTGTTAAAGCTGTATTTCATTAGGTGCTGCTCAGGAGAGCTGTTGAAAGTTTGGACAGACAATTAAAAAGTTAAAAGCAGTTTTGCAATTTCACTCATAAAACAGTCATTGAGTTAACCTCTTTATAGCCCACTTCTTTTATATATTGCTTGTAAGATCACAGAACCACAGCATGGCAGGGGTTGGAAGGGACCTCTGAAGATCATGCACTCCAAGCCCTCTGCTAGAGCAGGGTCACCCAGAGTAAATCACACAGGAACATGTCCAGGCAGGTTTGGAATGCCTCCAGAGAAGGAGACTCCACAATCTCTCTGGGTAGCCTGTTCCAGTGCTCTGCCACCTTCAAAGTGAAGAATTTTCTTCCTGTGTTCCAGTCTGTGTCCATTGCCCCTTGTCCTGTCACTGAGAGTCTGGTTCTACCCTCCAGTGCCTAGAAGAAGTACTCTATGGACATCTAAAGGAAGCGGTCTGCAACAATGGGATTATTAACAATTATTAACAATGGGATTATTAAACAGCTTCCTGTATGAAAGGTTCAGAGACACCACTTGAGGAAAAGGCAGTGTACTCCTACAGTCTTAGTGACTTATAGATCAACTACTCCAACATTAAAAGACCATAGGCTTTCATCCCAGGAGCTCTGGTAAGCGAGGAATGAAAATATTATGTGTGCTCTACACATGGGTCGGAGCTGATGGGATCCTAACTTGCTATGCTGCTAACAACAGCCACTAGCAAAGAGTCACCTCTAGCCTTTTGCAGGTTTAGAACTGTGTTTTAGAGCCTTTAACAAAGGTAAAGATGAGATTTTACTTTCTGCTATAGAAGAGTGTCCAATGCTCTTGACTTACGTAGTTCCAGTAAATGGGGCAACCCTCAACGGCAGTACAGACTGGGAGAAAGCTCCAATCCACCCTGCTCAATATGGGATCCAGTACCACATAAAGAACTTAAAAACTAAATAACTGAAAACTAAATGAAGCATCTCCTCGAGTACCAAACAATTAATCTATGAAATGCACAGCTGTAAGGCAAGACTGAGGGAAAGTCTTAATTGGAATTGAACTTAAAAACCCAGAACTTCACTTCCATAGATTCTAAAGCAGGTAACAGAAGTGAATTTAGTCCTTCTTTAGTTCAGGTGCTTCCAAACATTTGATGATCCAAGGGGTGGAACACCTCTGCTATGAGGACAGGCTGAGGGAGCTGGGGTTGTTCAGCCTAGAGAAGACACTGGGAAGACCTTAGAGCTGCCTTCCAATACCCAAAGGGATCCTACAGGATAGCGGCAGAGAGATTTTCCATGAGGGTGTCCAGCAACAGGACAAGGGGTGATAGTTGTAAGCCCAGGGAGAGCAGGTTTAGACTGGATCTTAGGAAGAAGTTCTTCAGTACAAGGGTGGTGAGGCTCTGGAGTAGGCTGCCTGGGGAGGTTGTGGAAGCCTCCTGCCTGGGGGTGTTCAAGGACAGGTTGGATGAGCAGCCAAGTCTAGCTGAGAAGTGTCCCTGCCCACGGCAGGGGAGTGGGAGTAGATGACCTCTGAGATCGCTTCCAACCTATGATTCTATGATTTTTGGAAAGTGGGATCATCAGTCAGGCTAAAACTATAAGGACAAGAAACATTAGATTAAAAGCCCTCTATTTCTGTAGAGTAAATCCATATTTAAACTGCAAGGACTATCTGTGTGTGTGTTTTAAAACCACAGGTTCATTTTCCACTGACATTGCTGGAGACAATGTTAATGGAGAAAAGTGGATAGATTTCTCAGATGATACCTTTGTTACATCTTTTTCCAGCTTGAAACTAACTAATGGTCAGTGCTGAAGGGCCATTGTCATAACACCATGACTTCATGGCACCAATTTCACACCCTCTCTACAAGTGCTTGCAGGGTGGGAAAAGGTAAAGATGAGGATAAGTAGACATTTTGGGACGCTTGTATGCTTTCCTCTCTCTTTTCAGTTGATTGTAAATACATATTCCATAAGATGACCTCTGCTGTACTTCTGCTCATCAACAGTAAGCAAAATACTCTTCCTGGGTGTCTGAAGCAGGTGGGATAACAATGGTGTTCTAACACTGGAATTACAAATGTAACACTTCAAAAAGAACAGAGAGAAATTTCATGAAGAATTACCAAACACTCTTGCTACAAATCCGAGGGGAAATTGAGAGGCAAACATGGTGAGAAACCAGGGAGCAGCATAGAGGCTGGGGCCAATCTCATGCTCTTCTAAGTGGTTATAGAGATCTCGATGGTAGTCGTGAAGGAGTCGAGACAGCTGATACATCTGGATCTGTGCAGAGTAAGAACAAAGAGACTACAGATAAACATCTTTTAATACTCACAGTGGCAAGGCCCATGCTTCACACTCTAGAAGCAGTGAAAGATATTTGTCAGCTAATGTTTAGATGGAATGATGTGAAGTAAACAAATACTCAGAAGCCACCTGAGAGACCCAGGGAGGGTCACCTCGTTTGCAGGGCCATTTGAACCTCGTACGATAACATAACAGAATTCTTCTAGTTTACGGCTTTCATCATGTCAAGTTTGCAGATGACACCAAGTTAGGAGCAGATGTCAGTCAGTTAGAGGGTAGAAAGGCTCTGCAGAGGGACCTTGACAGACTGGACAGATGGGCAGAGTCCAATGGGATGGCATTTAACAAGTCCAAGTGCCGAGTGCTGCACTTTGGCTACGGCAATCCCATGCAGAGCTACAGGCTGGGGTCGGAGTGGCTGGAGAGCTCCCAAACTGAGAGGGACCTGGGGGTGCTGATCGACAGCTGCCTGAATATGAGCCAGCAGTGTGCCCAGGTGGCCAAGAGGGCCAATGGCATCCTGGCCTGCATTAGGAATAGTGTGGCCAGCAGGACCAGGGAAGTCATTGTGCGCTGTACTCTGCTTTGGTTAGGCCACACCTTGAGTACTGTGTCCAGTTCTGGGCCCCTCAGTTTAAGAAGGACATCGAAACACTTGAACGTGTCCAGAGAAGGGCAACAAGGCTGGGGAGAGGCCTTGTACACAGCCCTATGAGGAGAGGCTGAGTGAGCTGGGATTGTTTAGCCTGGAGAAGAGGAGGCTCAGGGGTGACCTCATTGCCCTCTACCTGAAAGGTGGATGTAGCTGGGAAGGGGTTGGCCTCTTCTCCCAGGCAACCAGCACCAGAACAAGGGGACACAGTCTCAAGCTGCACCAGGGGAGGTTTAGACTCGAGGTGAGAAGGAAGTTCTTCACCGAGCGAGTCGTTCGTCATTGGGATGTGCTGCCCAGGGAGGTGGTGGAGTCACCGTCCCTGGAGGCATTCAAGAGGAGATTGGATGTGGCACTTGGTGCCATGGTCTAGGCATGGGGTCTGTGTTGATAGGTTGGACTCGATGACCCTCGAGGTCCTTTCCAACCTAAGCTATACTGTGGTACTGTGATACTGTGATCTCCCTGGGAGTCTTTTTGTTTGAAACTGGTGTGTTGAAGATGCTGTATTCTCCTCCCAGATAATCTTCCCCCATTTTTGAGAACTGGATTTAAGCTGAAATCCAAATTTTGACAGAGCTACCTCTCTTGCACTCTGCTGATGTGGCACTAGCAGCCTTCCGTTAGCAAAACTGAAA
This sequence comes from Melanerpes formicivorus, assembly GCF_026170545.1. Classification (NCBI taxonomy): domain Eukaryota; kingdom Metazoa; phylum Chordata; class Aves; order Piciformes; family Picidae; genus Melanerpes; species Melanerpes formicivorus. Next base: position 33,513,869 of record NW_027142356.1, on the reverse strand, counting down.
TCCTACCTGTAGAATTGTCATGTCCGGACGGTACTGTTTCCGCAGGCCCATGTCAAACATGAGAAACTTCAGCATTTTAAAAGCATCTTCTTCACTCATATGAAGTAGTAAAACTCCAGCTACAAAACTAAGGCCCTGGCAATATCCTACTTCCTGGTCCAGAAGTGAATAGGCCTTCAAAATGTTGTAGAGTGACAGCTGCCCAGCTCCCAGCTGCGCTGAGAAGTACGGATGCGTCGGGAAGGTGCGCCCTGGGGAAAGAGCCAAAGGTAGTGACTTTAAACTAAACAAACAAAACAAACCCCAAAAAACCTTTGCCATGTTATCAAATGAAACACTCATTCAAAAAGGCAGATTATTTCGAGAGGTAGATTCTGAGTCAACCCACAGGAACACCATTAAGAAAGGGAACAATACAAAGCACTGACTCACACTCCGCTGTTTCATTACGGTAGGTGCAAGATTCATTTAGAACTTGTCAGGGGGATGGGGACAGGCTCTTGGTGGGAACAGCTGAGAAACCAGTTCTTAAGGCTGGCCCTTGACTGGTTTGTTAGAAGGCTTCTAGAGGCTGGTTCCCTGTCATAGCTAGAGCCTTGATTCAGTGGCTCAGTGAGTCCTCTTTTCTTAAGAACTTTTAAGCTAGTGTTTGTAGCTTTTAGACAACCATTAGATTCAGACACAGACTTAGAGCTTCTGAGCTCGCTGGGTTGAGGTCCCTTCCCTTTCCTTTTTCTGCGTGCCTTCTCTCCCATTAAATGTGTCTCATCACCTCCCTCCTTGCATTTATCCCTTCCAGTCTTATGATGGGTCCTCCCTGCAACGTGAGACTCTTTCCATGAACTGATCCAGTTCACCAACCTGGCAGAAATAACTCTTTTAGAATCGAGTTGGTTGCTCTGCCCTGTCACTCAGCTGTGTCAGCTCCAGGAAGTGTCCCATGAGCACCAGCACAAGTGACAGGCTGGAGAAATCATAGAATGACACAACTGTCTGCTTGGAAAAGACCTTGAGATCACTCAGTGCAACCATAACCTAACATCTCCTTGTACACAACTGTTAGATCATGACCCTAGCACCTCATCCAAATGTCTTTTAAATACCTCCAGGGATGGTGATTTATCAAGAACATCAAGAAGTTCAACAAAGGGAAGGACAAAAATCCTGCACCTGGGGAAGAACAACCTCATGCACCAGTATATGTTGGGGATCACCGTGAGGGTGCTGATCCTCACCAAGTTGAACATGGGCCAGCAGTGTGTCCTGGCAGCATCTTTGCAGTAGGAGGAGCACTGCCAGCAGATCGAGGGAGGTGATCCTAGCCCTACACGAAGCACTGGTGAGGCTGCACCTGTGGCCAGCTCTGGGCACTCCACTAAGAGAGATGGACATACTCAAAGAAGGGTCACCAAGATGATGAAGGGACTGGAGCACCTCTCCTATGAAGAAAGGCTGAGAGAGCTGAGACTGTTTAGCATGGAGAAGAAAAGTCTCAAAGGGATTTTATCATCTGCATGAATATGCAGCAGAGGAAGATGAGTGAGACAGGCTCCTCTCAGTAGTGCCCACTGAAAGGACAGGAGGCAACGGGCACAAATTGACCCACAGGAAATTCTACCTAATGTAAGAAGAAAGTACAATTTTTTTGTTGTAAGAGCAGCCAGATGCTGGCACAGGCTGCCCAGGGAGGTTGTGAAGTCTCCATCTATGGACGCACTCAAAACCTGAGTGAACATGGTCCTGGGCAACCTGTTTTAGACAATGAGGCTTTGAGCATCAGGGGTGGACTAGATGATCTCAACAGCTCCCTTTCAACCTCAACCACTCTTTGATTGTGTGAACAGAGGCATTAAAGGCTTCACTTTTGCACTTGTCATAAACCTTTCCAAAAGGGAATATTTTCATTTCTAGGAAAAAAAAAACCCCAAACAGCCCTCTCAGATTTCCCTGTGAAATACCTCAACAGAGAAGACATTTGAATACTTCTTTTGTTCTGGTATTAAGTGGAGCTTGTTTTTCAGTTGCCCACTTGTTAAATACCACCCCACCCTCAAGCTCCTGGAATGCTGCTGTACTGCCAGATAATATCAGAGCTCCTGTTTCAAGAAGACAAAGCCTTGGGCTAGAGTCCTTCTGCCTACCATATGGTAGCTGCTCTTGCCTGTCACATGCCTGACACTGGCATACAGTTCCTGAGCAGGTCTTCCCTGGCTGGGCTGTCACAGAGCTGAAGTTTACAGAAGAAATATTCCCAACTTTCCAAAGGGTTCCTTTGCAAAGGAATCCTGTGACCTAGTAAGTTACTACAGGCAAGTCTAAAGGCAGATGTGTAGTGCCACTCACGCAGCATGAAGAAAAGTTACGATCTGAGCAAGAACAAGGAACAAGATCTGAGCAATGCAAAGTTCTAAGGAACCCAAACAGTAAATGGAGGAGGAGCAGAATTGCTAAACTCACACGCTGATCTGTTTCTGAATCTCCTCGTGGTGCCTTAACTAAGAATTTTAGCTTTTACTTGGGAGCAAACAACTCCTGGCCCTGCTGAAGAGCCTCTAAATGAACTGTGATATCTCAAGAGCATCAGAATGAGAAAGTAAGCACCTAGACTGCTTTGCTTTTGAAATGTGATAAACCAAAACATAATTTTCTACTATGTTCAGCAAACACTCAGTGATGAGTACAGTGGTTTCCTACACTGATAGCATCTGGAAGTCAGTTTACCTTATCTTCATAAGAACAGGAGTCCTTTACTGAGCATGACTTTGGTGCTCAGGCCCTAAAACCCTCAGTGACTGCATTAGATGTGTAGGTGGGGCCACAAAAGGGAGTACACACACACACAAAAAAGCCTTACAGGAATTGTGGCTTTAATCTTGTTCAGGGAATGAAATAGCACTGTGACATGAACTGGGCCAGGAAAGCAGCTGCTTTCACCTCTGCACCCAGGTGCACACCACTGCCCCTACTCAGAGAAGTTCATAGAATAGAATAAACCAGGTTGGAAGAGACCTTCAAGATCATCACGTCCAACCCATCAACCAATCCAACCCACCCAAACAACTAACCCATGGCACCAAGCACCCCATCAACTCTGCTCCTGAACACCTCCACTATTAAGATCCAACAAAGTGTGAGTGATGTTATGACATCCTTGGCTCACACTGTGTTAGCAAGACCTCTTTAGCTTAATTTGGGAAAGCTTTGTTAACTGTTATAACCACATGTTGCAAGAACACTGCTGGGTGTTTTGGGCTTTTTTTCCTTTCAGTGCAAGCTTTTAGAAGGATTCTTAAAGCTTTAAGAGAAAATGCTTCTGACAGCCTGAAGGAACACAAGTGAGAACATGCAAATTTCTTCTAGCTGCCTACCCAGCTATGCTGTGACACTATTTCAGTGGGAATTACTAGGAAGTCTCCAGCTTTCTAGTTTCATCTTACTGAGATAATAGGGCCCAATCTTTCCCTCACCTCATGGGGGAGCAAGTAAATCCCCAGCTTGAAAATCAGCATGCAGTTACCAATTTGGCAACACTTGCAGTCATTTGTTTCTACAGGCAGAGCTAAGGTGAGAAAGTATTTGTGTGCTGAACCAGGCAGAAAACATGAGAAGCTTGCTGAGCCAGCAAGCCCCAATCTGCTGTGTGAGCCAACCAACCTCCACCTAACTGTGCTCTTTGCTGTCCAGGAGTTGTCCCATCCCTCTCTCTGCAGCTGAAGGTGTTCACTAACACTGACTGAGGCATTCAGCATAACAGAAGCCCAACGTTCATTGCTATGCTGACTTGGCTAATAGGTGCTTGCTGGCAAATGACCTCTGGTTGCAAATAAATGTCTCTCTCCAAAAAAGGGAGGTGCAGTAAGAGCCAGGGGAATTCCTACAACTGGTGTGACAAAGTCTGGAGGGAAACAATTTACCTACATTGCAACAGCCTAGTCCCAGCTGCCTTGGAGTGTTACCTTCCCAGTGCTGAGCTGAAACCTGGCAGGCCTGTCAAGTAGGGGAAAGTGAAGACGGCATCGACCTCACCCTGCCCACCTCAGCTCACACCAGTTGCTCCAGATACTTGTTTTCTGTGCACTGCCTTGATATTCTGACTCACTTTACCAAGTGTGGCAAACATGGAGACCATTCTGACCCAGCTGAAGTGCAGCCATGTGCTGCCTGGGGGCAGGACTGGAGAGGAAAGTGAACAGCCTTCATGAGGGAAGAGAGAAAGGGCACTGAAAACTACCTCTGTGAGGGTCACAAAACAAATGGCTGACTTGTGTGAGCTGCTGAGATGGAGAGGTCACTGGTACTGATAAAGACCTGTACAAAACCATCTGGGAGCAGCAATCAGAGACAGTAACCACATTTACTAGTGACCATACATCTGAGAGACTGCACTGACTTTAGGGCTCATTTAATGTGCCTGGGTTTTGTTATCTCCTCATTCTACAAGTGACAAGAGTCAACCAGTTGAAGACAATCTCACACAAGAGAACTAAACGTGATTAAAGAAGGAGGATCAGGGAAATTAAAAGAGAGGGTTAGGAATGGCATCATTTTTTTTGAGGCATATAAAGCCTGGTGTTTTGCAATTACCTGAAGCAATTTCTTTTGCTCCCACCCTAAACCAAACATTTAACTCTAGTTATATTTTCTTTGTTTAAATTTCCTTCTAATACAAGAAAAAACTTTTTGTTCCTTGAAAAGTAAATCATAGAATGGTTTGGGTTGGAAGGGATCTTTAAGACCATCTAGTTCCAACTCCCCCTACATCTCCTCCTAGACCAGGTTTCTGTAGAGAATAAATGTGAGGGAAAATAGAAAACTCTCAAGAAGACCAAAAGTCTGTCTGAAGCCCACCTACCAGTCACTTCAAACAGAAGAGCCTTGGTTCTCTGGGGTGTATTAGAAGCAGTGTGGTGAGTAGGTCAAGAGAGGTTTTCCTCCCCCTCTGCTCTGCCCCGGTGAGGCTGCATCTGGAATATTGTGTCCAGTTCTGGGCCCCTCAGTTGGAGAAGGACCTCAGGGAACTGCTTGAGAGAGTCCAGAACAGAGCTACAAAGATGATGAAGGGAGTGGAACATCTTCCTTATGTGGAGAGACTGAGGGAGCTGAGGCTCTTCATCTTGGAGAAGAGGAGACTGAGAGGTGACCTCATTCATGTTTATAAAGATGTAAAGGGTGAGTGCCAAGAGGATGGAGCCAGGCTCTGCTCAGTGATGCCCAGATAGCACAAGGGGCAATGGGTGGAAGTTGAGGCATAAGAAGTTCCATGGAAACAGGAGGTACAAAATTTTCACTGTGAGGGTGACAAAACACTGGAACAGGCTGCTCAGGGGGGTTGTGGAGTCTCCCTCTCTGGAGACATTCAAAACCCACCTGGATATGTTCCTGTGTGATCTAGTATAGGTGATCCTGTTCTGGCAGCAGGGGTTGGACTGTATGATCTTTCAAGGTCCCTTCCAGCCCCTAACATTCTGTGATTCCTAACCTCTCCTAAACCAATTCACTCTCCCTAATTAGAAGCCAGCTACTGCTTAAAATCAGGCAGTGATTATAATTACTTTATTGTAAATAAAAATACCCACTGATAGCAGCTATCCTTTAAAAAAGGAAAAGGCTTACAAGGGCTTTCAGTGATAGGACAAGAGTGAATGGATTGAAGCTTGGGAAGGGCAGATTTAGACTGGAGATTAGGAAGAAATTCATCACAGTGAGGGTGGTGAGACACTGCACAGACTGCCCAGGGAGGTTGTGGATGACCCCTGCCCAAAAATGTTCAAGGCAAGGTTGGATGGGGCCTTGAGCAACCTAGTCTGGTGGAAGGTGTCCCTGCCCAGGGCAGGGGGGGTTGAACTAGATAATCTTTAAGGTCCCTTCCAACCAGAACCATTCAATGAGCCTATGAAAAAAGGTGCAAAAAGCAAAACTTCTGTCTTATTTCAAATGAAAGTATTTGAGTGAGACAACAAACACTGGGCATAAAGAATGAACAGCACAGGGTTCAACAGCCTCCATGGAAATGCTGATTTTCTTTCCTGATGATTTCTACTCCAGATACCTGTGGAGTTGACTGCCTAGGTCTGACATACAGATGCATCACACTTACAACTAGCAACCTCTTCTACCATGTTGCAAAGGGTCCCTGTGCTTGAAATGCACCTTTTCCTAATGGTGTCAAGGAACAGATACTAGGTTCAAAGCAATTCTTCCCAACAAACTGCTAGTAAATGCTGAGAGACTTTCTGTGTGCTAGCTTCTGTCATTTAATTCTCTTCCAGAGACCACAACCCCCTCATTTTAGTATCAGACCACTCCTGTACTTACCAAGGTCAATAAGGATGGCATGTTGTTGAGAAGTTAGCTGCTTTAGGAGTTCTTTGTAAGGTGTGTCCTTCGGTGGTTGTTTACTTGGGAACTGGTGTTTAAGATGGTATTGCTCTGCTAGGAACTTCCAGATCTCTCCACGGTGGTGACGTGGTACTCCTGAGAGAGAAAAGTCATTAAACCAGTAATTTGTAGTCACACTGAAGGGTCAGCTACAGTTGAGCTAACAGGATTGAGGAACTGAAGATCCATATCTGCTGGATATGCAAGCAGATCCCCATCTGCTCGATCTGTATCTGCTGTCTCCAGTAGACCATAGAAGCAAATTCAACCACAGTGCTTATACTTCCTCAATCAGTAACAGACAGCACCTTAACAGCAAAGATTTAAGGGAGAAACAAGGTGAGCTGCCTAACTGTAAGGTTACTGCTTACATCCAGTCTGAAAAGTACTGGAAGAGGCAGCAAGAACTGCAATACCTGCCTCTGAAAATTTAGATGCTTCTCTCTCATTTTCCCCCATGAAGCACTAAGTAACATTTCACAGTATCACAGTATCACCAAGGTTGGAAGAGACCTCAAAGATCATCGAGTCCAACCTGACACTGTTGCTAGGAGGAAGTTTTAGGGTGCAAGCATTCCAAAAGCATCAACAAGTGCAGAAGAGATGTGATCTAGAGCCTACAACAGAAAGCTGACAACCAGTCAGGAAGCTGGTGCTGAGTTTCTAGCTTTGCTGTTGGGTTTGCTGGATGACTGGCACCTAAAAGTATTTTAAAACCTGACTTTCTTTCTGAATGAGAAGGAATGGTGCTACTTAAGCTCTTCACAGAGGTAAAGATAGCTTTCATCTGTGTCTATATGCAAAACACTGAAAGTAAAATCAAGTCTGTTGTTACACACACAGTTTATTCAGCACAAGGTTAAATCATCTACACCAGAAACCAATGTCCCTTCCAACCTAAACCACTCTAGGATTCTATGATGCTGGTAGGAACCTGGACTTACCCACACAACTTAAAAGGACAGTTTGGTTTAACTGGCTTGAGTAACTGCTTATAGGCAGCTGCAATGTTTAAAACACTAAACTTCTCCTAGTGGTGTATTCCTGATGCTTCATTTAGACACTGGAAAGATTTGTAGAGAAGTAGAAAAAGCACTTGGGAGTAGCCATCTTCACCATTGGCTACACACAGCACTCAGCATTAAGCCCTTGGGTCAAACCATGGCACAAACAACACTGAATCACAGAACAGAATACAGAATTGTGTTGGCTGGAAGAGACCTTTGAGATCAGCAAGTCCAACCATTATCTAATTCTATCTAATTCTGGTGCTAAACTATGTCCCTCATGGGGGACCCAGCACCACGTCTCTGTGGATTTTAAACACTTCCAGGGATGGGGATTCAACCACCTCCCTGGGTAGTCTGTTCCAGGGTTTGAAAACCCTTTTAATCAAGAAGTTTCTTCTAATAGCCAACCTAAACCTCCCCTGGTCCAACTTGAGGCCATCTTCCCTTGTCCTATCACTTGTTACAGGGAGAAGAAACCAACAGCCACCTCATTACAACCTCCTTTCAGGGAGTTGTAGAGAGTGTGAAGGTCTCTTCTCCTTTTCTCCATACTGAACAATTCCAGTTCCCTTAGCTGCTTCTCACCAGCCCTATTCTCCAGGTCCTTCACCAGCTTCATTGCCCTTCCCCGGACCTGCTCCAGCACCTCAGTGTCTTTCTTGTAGTGAGGGCCTCAAAATTCAAGTAATAACCCCATTTCCTAGAACATTAAAACCCCTCCTTAGTTTATACAACTTTAATGAAGTGGAGAGAGGGGCTGGCTGCTTAGCCCTGCAGCTTTTCAGCAAGACTGTAGGTGACAACTGCAGGCACAATGCCTTGTTCTCCAGAAACATCCACCTGTACTGTCTGCATCCCCACTGCATGCCAGGCTGGAACAGAGAATTCAGGCAGATTCTTCACTAGTTTTTCAAAAGCAATCTCTTTGACATTATTATCCAGGCCTTTTTATGGAATTACAACTTTTCATTTGCAAAATCAGACTGCACCAATCGTATGACACTGAGGCACTGTAAAACTTCCCTTTGAGATTAAATATGCTTCAAAGATGAACACCAACTCTGTAACCTACTACTGCATGGGACTGGTACTTGCATTCCCATAACCATGAAGACACTGAACATTGTCACTTCTTCAATCAGCAACCTGAGGAACCCTTCTAGGGAGAATCTGGTTGTAAGGAGTGGTTAAGGGAGGTCACCCCCTTTCCTTTTCTAATACAATGTATATGCATTCCAGAAACTCAGAATTACAAACAGTGCTTACCTTGCCCAACAGCAGAGTGGATTTTTTCCACATCAAATTTTGTCTTTGACCTTCCAGGTGCACTCAACATTTTTTCCCAAATCAAAGTAACATCTTTCAGGCATGGTGTGATTTCCTCATAGTCGAGCTTCAGACGTCTGTTCTGCAGATTGTTTTCTGAAGCTAGAAAGTGGCACAGTGAAAGCCCCAGTTAATATTGTTTACTGTTTGTAAAATGGATTAATTTCACCTAGAACTTGATCTTGCAGCCCACCTAAAACTGAATCCTCTTCCTTCTGAAACACTCTATGTCTAATTTTTCTGGTTTGGGATTAGGGGTGTTCTGCTTTTGATTTTGTTGTTTGGGGTTTGGTTGGTTGGTTTTTAAAGATACTATATGTCATATAACTGTGTCCAGTTCTGGGCCCCTCAGTTTAGGAAGGATGCTGACTTGCTGGAGCATGTCCAGAGAAGGGCAACAAAGTTGGTGAGGGGTTTGGAACACAAGCCCTATGAGGAGAGGCTGAGGGAGCTGGGGTTGCTTAGCCTGGAGAAGAGGAGACTCAGGGGTGACCTTATTGCTGTCTACAGCTACCTGAAGGGGGGTTGTAGACAGGCAGAGGTTGGTTTCTTCTCCCAGGCAGCCAGTACCAGAACAAGAGGACACAGTCTCAGGCTGCACCAGGGGAGGTTCAGGCTGGAGGTCAGGAGGAAGTTTTACACAGAGAGAGTGATTGCCCGCTGGAATGGGCTGCCTGGGGAGGTGGTGGAGTCTCCATCGCTGGAGATGTTCAGGAGGAGACTTGACAGGGTGCTTGGTTGCATGGGTTAGTTGGTTGGGTGGTGTTGGATGATAGGTTGGACATGATGATCTTGAAGGTCTCTTCCAACCTGGTCTATTCTATTCTATTCTATTCTGTTCTGTTCTGTTCCGTTCTGTTCCATTGCGTTCCGTTCCACTCTATTCTACTCTACTCTATTCTACTCTACTCTATATACAGAGATTCATAGAATGGTTTGGATTGGAAGGGACCTTAAGGATCATCTAGTTCAAATCTCCCTGCCATGGGCAGGGACACCCCCACAAGACCAAACTTACACTACAGATTGCCGAGGGAGATGCTGCTGAACTGATTTACCTTTATGCTCCTGAAATGTTTCATTAACGCTTGGTCCAATCTGCTGCCAAGGTCACAGAGCAAGCCAAAAGTGAATTTGTACTACAGTAGGGTGTAATCAAGAGCTTCACCAACCTTGTAACTTCTGGTTTTCTTTCTCCATCCTGAGGAGCAGTATCTGCTGAATGATGGCTTTCTTCCACAACTCGCGAAGCTCACGGGGCGTGCGTTTCCTCTCCTCCTTCACTGGCCCGAAGGGGCCATCTTCACACACTGGTTCCAATGGGGATCTTGGGGGAAGTTCTCCCAATTCAGAGTAATCTTCACAAGAGAAAAGCTGTTGTCAAGTGCTTGTCTTTCAAGAACAGCTGAATGAAGGGACACGTTTTCAAAGATTGTATATGCACATGCACACATACATAGGAACCATGGAATAGTTTTGGTTGGGAAACACCTTTAAGATCATCAAGTCCAAACATTTTCTAACTCTACCTGGTGCTAAACCATGTCCCTCAGCAACACATCTAGGTATCTAGATAAACATACTCTCTCTCTCTCTATATATATATGCTTATAGGAGGCAGCAATACCAATCACAGAATGGCTGAGGTTGGAAAGGACTATAGAGATCATCTATTCCAGCCTCCTTGCCATGGAGAGGGACACATTTCAACTAGATTTGGCTGCTCAAGGCCTCCTCCAGACTGGCCTTGAACACCCCCAGGGAGTAGGCATCCCTAATCTCTCTGGGCAGCCTATTTCAGAGTCCCACCACCCTTGTACTGAAAAACTTCTTCCTAAGAGCCAGTCTGGACCTCCTCTTCCTCAACTAGACACCCTTATGAAAAGTCCCTCTAAAGCAAGCAAGGTTTCACAGAATGGTAGGGATTGGAAGGCACCTCTGATGACCATGGAGTTCAACTCCCCCTGCCAAACAGATTTACAAGCTGCTTCTGAACAGGAATCACAGGGGCCAAAGCTTGGAGCCCTATTTTTTATTACCTGATGAAAAGAGTGTGCCATAGACTAAGACAACAGCTTGCTGACTCCAGCTTTACAAGGACAGAACTGAAAGAGGAAAAGGTTAGCTGAGAAATTGCTGAAACACAACCTACAGCGGAAACCCTGCGGGATTCAAAGAGCGGATTGCACCAAACACAGAGAGAATAACCTCTAACCTGTGTTTAACAAACACAACACACACCCTTAGCTGCACAAACACACCACCACCTAAGGCCATACAATGGGATGATTACCAGTTCTTTAAGTAAACAGGCAGAAAGGGAGACAGGCACCTAAGACATGTTTGCTCTCACTTCTAACTTTTAACCGTGTCATAACCTTCTGTGCTTTTCCGTTTGGCTCCAGCTGGCCTGCCACGAAATGTCTCTTTTTGTCAAGCATGTGAATAATTCCAAGACTGAAAACACTATAAAATAAAGGAAGAAGTACAGAACTTTCAGGCAAATGGAGGTGTTAGGTGTAAGGTTGGACTGGATGATCTTTAAGGTTGGAGAAGTCCTCTATGATTCTATTGAAGCTATCTTCCTTTTTAGAGAAAGGATGAACGTCACTGGTTTAAGTCGTCAGCATAGGGAGCACAAGTTCCTATACTTTGTTTTCTTAGTGCCTGCTGCAGTATCACTTTACTTGATTATTTTATACAGCTTCTCTGAAGGCTCAATAGTCTGTGATATAACCTGTATCTGAAAGTAAAATGATGAGTCATTTCACTCCTTTACACCTCCTTGAAAAGGAACGGTCCAACAGCCTGCACAAGGGCACTTCTCCAGCCGAATGGAATGGCTGTGAAATGTCACCCTGAGGGCAAACTGACCAGCTGTGCAGGCAAGAAAATGGTTTAAAATCAGTGCAAGGAAAGCCATTCCCCAGACACTCCAGCCAAGCACAAGTCCATCGGTGCGTGCTATTTCAAACAACTCCTGGAGAAGGGACACTCCTGAAACAATTATTCTGTCCTAGCTCAGTGGTCCATTTCTTTATCACTGCCTAGCAGGGTGATAAAGATCTTGAATTAACCCCACACCCCCCTCCCCAGTTATCTCTATAAACTAACAAAACAGGAAGGTTTTCACCCCTTCAGAATCTGCTCAGAAAGCTACCACGTACTGACTCACATGGTGCATAGGAAACTCTTCTTGTTTGTTGAAAGGCAACTCAGGTAACTCAGTAACAATGGAAACATTCACAGCTGTTGGCTTTTGCCACTGTCAAACTTCTCCTCTCAAAGAGTGAGTTGACAAATAGGGTGGGTCCAAACCCACTTGTTTCCTCACACAACATTTACTGCTTTGGCACCACAGTTAAATTCAAGGGCTCAGATGTACATACATAAAAATGAATGCAATGTTTTTGGGTAGCAGTATCACTGAAACCTTTACAAGCTTGCACTCTGGATAGAAGTGTAGCTGCTTAAACTTTGGGTATCTACAGGCTTTCAGAGAACTATGAACTCCAGGGGAATGGGAATTAGGCAAAAGACAAACATTGGACACTTCAAAGGCAAAGAGCATGTTGCAAAGAGAAGCAGGAAGCACTGACAGAAGCATTCAAAAATACAACTAGTTATGAAAAATATCAATGCCATGAATAACTTCGACTGAATCTTTTAAAAGAAACTGAGAAACATTCACTGATATTTTTTTGTCTTTATTCCTTTGCAGGTAAATTGAAAGAAATCCCTGGTGAAAGGGCTGCAATTCTTAAAAACCTTTAGGAGAATAGAATAGAATAGAATAGGTTGGAAAAGCCCTTTGAGACCAACGAGTCCAACCTATCACCCAACATCACCTAACCAACTAAACCATGGCACCAAGCACCCTATCCAGTCTCTTCCTAAACACCTCCAACAATGGTGACTCCACCACCTCCTTGGGCAGCACATCCCAATGGACAATCACACTTTCTGTGGAGAATTTCTTCCTAACATCCAGCCTAAACCTCCCCTAGTGCAGCTTGAGACTGTGTCCCCTTGTTCTGGTGCTGGTTGCCTGGGAGAAGAGACCAACCCCTTCCTGGCTACAACCTCCCTTCAGGTAGCTGTAGAGAGCAATAAGATCTCCTCTGAGACTCCTCTTCTCCAGGCTAAACAACCCCAGCTCCCTCAGCCTTTCCTCACAGGGCTGTGCTCCAAACCTCTCCCCAGCTTTGTTGCCCTTCTCTGGACTCGTTCCAGCAAGTCAACATCCTTCCTAAACTGAAGGGGCCAGAACTGGACACAGTACTCAAGGTGTGGCCATCAGATAGAGCAGGAACACACACTCTTAATAACCTTCAGCTTGTGATGATAAGTAAAGTATTTGGATTTGATTGTTGGTTTTGATGCCCACACTGCCCACACTGTTCTGTACACACAGTAGCTTTCATGCTGATTTTTATCAAAGATCATTATAAAGGAACTGCTGTTAAAGATCACAGAATCAATAAGGTTGGAAAAGACCTCAAAGATCATCAAGTCCAGCCTGTCACCCATGACCTCATGAGTACTAAACCATGGCACCAAGTGCCACATCTAATCCCCTCTTCAATACCTCCAGGGATGGTGACTCCACCACCTCCCTGGGCAGCACATTCCAAAGGCTAACAACTCTCTCTGTGAAGAACTTTATCCTCACCTTGAGCCTAAACTTCCCCTGGTGCAGCTTGAGACTGTGTCCTCTTGTTCTGGTGCTGACTGCCTGGGAGAAGAGACCAACCTCCTCCTGGCTACAACTTCCCTTCAGGTAGTTGTAGAGAGCAATAAGGTCTCCCTTGAGCCTCCTCTTCTCCAGGCTAAACAATCCCAGCTCCCTCAGCCTCGTGGAGCTAACGCTGGTAGAACTGCCCAAATTTGCATGCATTAAAAAAACAAAAGAAACAACTGGCATCTGGAATGCAAAAAATTTCATCTTCTCTACATGCAACAAAGAAACATCACCATAAGAAAGAGGAAGTAACAAAAATGGTCACCAAATATGAATGCAGAAAGTCAAAGTGATCCAGGTAGGTACAGCCTTATCCACGGCATGCTAGCTGTAGTCTATTCACTTCTTAGTACATTCATGAGCACCCAGTATTTTAGAGTAAAAACAACACCTCATCCTACACACCCTCTCAAGTGGTTTATGAATGTCCTTTAAAGTCATGTTTTATGCATATATGTGTTAGAAAATAGCAGACTAGCTACAGAGAGAGTTTATGGTTACACACCTGCAAAAAACCCCAGGCTGCCAAAGAAACACCAAGGAAATGATTAAACACATTGTAATCCTAAAGAAAGAATGAACACATCCAAGACCCCAAATCCTCCTGTTTTAACATGCACATCTCACTTTCTCAGTGCAAATTTTGTGGTTTGGTCCTCAAGCACCAACTTAACAAATGTCACTTTTTATTTATCTGAGATATTACTCACTTCTGATGTCCTCCAGTGATCAAACTTAACTGTAGCAGCACTGAACCACTGCAAAGCATTAGTTATTGAAGTTCATGGTCCTGCTTCCATCTAGCCTGAGCATTTCTTGTCTGTTACTGACTAACCTCGTAAGATCAGTATTAGTAAAAGAATTTCACTCACAATGGTTAAATCTATAAATAAAACTGCAAGGCTACAAAACTCTACAGGCTGAACAATTATGATCATCAACCCTACCTCTAATTCCTCTGTGGAAGAGTCCTAGGTTGATTTTGTCTTCCAAGTGGCAGCTCCTTTTCTATCTTTTCTTTCTTTCTTATCACTTGTGGACACTTAACAGAAAAGTCTAAAGTCTACTCTGATAAAGTGCAACACATTCACAACCTGCCCTCCCTCCCATTTCCATGCTGGCAGGTAGCAGGATGTATAGAAACCCAAATGAACCTGTCTAACTGCTCAGGTGGCCTGCCTAAAGTTTGCAGAGTTGCATCAGCTGCTCAGCTGGCAAAGGGCGGGGGAGAAGTGGAATGTGCAGGTAAGGCCTCCAGTCACAGTGAAAAGCCAGACATTTGGTTAAGTCAGCCCTAACCCAAGCCATCAATATCATCAACAGGGTGACAGACAGCCACCCAGCTTCCACATCCAGAACAGAAATACTGCAGCAAGAAACTGAGTATTGCTTCATTATGCACAAACGACCTGGAGGATAGGAGAGAAAACAAAGCTAAACAGCAGAGCAACTCAGCTGGACAAAACTGGGAGCTCACGTTCCATCAAACCAAACTGCCACGTGTTACAATCCAGTTAATGTGCAGCATTCAGAAGGTCTGTAAGCCTAGTCACTGCACTTCAGCAGGACCTGAACACTTCAGCACACACTGAAAGCTTGCTTCCCTGTTCATCTGCCAACCTCATCTCCTTTGGTTGACTCCTCTTCCACATTTGACTTGCACTCCTTTCAGATACGTTCCTCCCTCCCTTGAAGCTGCTGTATGAAATTCCATCTCTGTACAGGCCACTTTTACAGGCCCACCATACTTCTGCTCTTTCAGGCTCAGGACTGAGTGGACTCAAAAAATCATGATTATATTTTAAAAACACATACACTGCCCCTTCTACAAGTCTGTGGGTCCAAACTGAAAAAGGAAATGCTCTGAGGGAAACCACACACACCAACTTGAAAAACAACAGAAGTGACAAACCTACCTCAAAAGCCTGAATTTTAATGACATTCTTTCAGAAGCACTGAGTCTAACCAACCTCAAATACCAAGACCAAGATAACAAGACTCATCTCTGCCTAGAGACTGCAGTACCTCATGTGCAAAGGAAGGGCTTGCTCTATTTGTATAGGAAGCTAATAGGGAGGAGGCTCAAGTACACATCACTCTCATCCTCTCTATGAAGCTTTTGCCATGTGGCTCTCCCTGCAGTGCTAACCAGTCACATCTGCTCTCCAGGGATAAGACATCAGGCAGGACATGGTGAGAACATGGATGGAAGAATTCCACGAAGCATTTCATTTTCTGCATTACACAGCTTTTCTTTGTTTTCAACATTACAGAACTCAGCTTAGCAAACAAACCAGAATCTTCACAGTCATGTAAGATTAAACTGCCCAGAGGAAAGGACTTGCACAACATCCTTAGCTCTCTTCAGATCTTCCACTGAGATAAAGCAACACATAGAATCATTTGGGTTGGAAAAGACCTTCCAGCTCATCAAGTCCAACAATTCTAAACAATTCTGGTGCTAAACCATGGCCCTCAGCACCATGTGGCTGTAGCTTTTAAACACCTCCAGAGATGGGGGTTCAGCCACCTTCTGTGGGAGCCTGTTCCAGTGTTTGACAATCCCTTCAGTCAAGAAGGTTCTTCTAATGTTTCTTCTAAGATCCAACCCAAACCTCCCCTGGTGCAACTTGAGCCATCTCCTCTTGTCCCAAACACCTCCTTTCATGCATGATACAAAATCAGAGCACGAGCAAACTCCTATAACCATAGATAGTTATCTGCAGCATTTGGCTTCATAACCAAATGTGCTTACATGACCAAGAGCCTTCTGCTACAGAAAGCTTCAGATAGGGTATCACAAGAAGCAGGAAGTTATTCTAGTCTGACATAAAACTTAAGGCAAGGGCTAAATGAGGAAATTTTGAAAGATTGTGTGTTCCAATACAGTTAAAACAGCTCTGAGAGATGCTTTAGAGCTCGAGTTTTCTTTTAAAGTCAGGAGCTTCTTAAGAAGTAATCAGTACCTCCAAGCACAACCCATTCAGTAATGAGAGACAAATGCCCTGACACTTCAATGGGCACAGAAGCCACCGCAGCTTATGTGTGGCACTTACTGCTTACAGCCCAGCTCCTGTGCTGCAAATCGAGATTATGAGCATCTATGCACTCTGAGAGGGACAGAGCTGGGTCAATTCTAAACAAGTGGCTTTCCTACAGCACCTAAAAAATTAGTCATTACTTAATTAATAATTAACTAGGATGAGTTAATAGGCCAAGAGGAAATGTCCTCTGTTCAGTATTCAGTACCACTAAGGTTGGAAGAGACCTCAAAGATCATCGAGTCCAACCTGTCACCACAAACCTCTCTAGTTGCACTATGGGAGGCTTAGGTTGGGTATTAGGAGAAACTGCTTAACTGAAAAGGTTCTCAAACACTGGAACAAGCTTCCCAGGGAGGTTGTTGAATACCCATCCTTTAGGTGTTTAAAGGAGGCAGAGATGCAGTGCTGAGGGGCACAGTTTAGCACCAGAGTTAGAGTTAGATAATGGTTGGACTCAAAACCTTAAAGGTCTTTTCCAAGCAAAATGATTCTATAATAATCATTTTGTTGCTAAAAAAGGATCATTAAATGGCCTTAGATGACACCTTCCAAATAATTTACACCACATAAATGCCCATTTACTTCACAAAACTACTCATACCCACGGGGCTTTGCTGGGAGTGTCTGACTATCTGCACAACACTTCTCCCACTTTGACCAGTTACAAACAGCCAGTATGTGAAAATGGGAGTGAAAATAGTCCACTGCACAGAGATTGGTAGATGCTAGATAAAAGCATGCAAATTTCCCCCTGCTCTGCAGTGCAAAGTGAAGTTTCATGATCACTCTGTACTGTGTGCACAAGGGCAAATGAAGTTGATGAAGGGACTGGAAAACAGGTCCTGTGATGAGCAGCAAAGGAACTGGGGTTAATTTAGTCTGGAGAAAAGGAGGCTGAGGGGAGACCTTCTCACTCCCTAAAACTCCCTGAAAGGAGGTTGTAGCCAGATGGGTGTTAGTCTCTTCTCCCTAGTAACCAGTGACAGGACAAGAAGAAATGGCCCCAAGTTGCACTAGAGGAGGTTTAGGTTGGATCTTAAAAGAAAATTCTTGTCTGAAAGGGCTCTCAAACACTGGAACAAGCTCCTCAGGGAGATGAATTCCCATCCCTGGAGGCATTTAAAAGACACAGAGATGTGATGCTGGGGATATGGTTTAGCACCAGACCTGGCAGAGCTGGGTAATGGTTGGACTTGATGATCTTCAAGGTCTTTCCTAACCAAAGTGATTCTGTGATTCTCTGATTTTAAGTGTGTCCTGCTCCTCAGCAGGGTGAGATCACCCACCCTCAGCTTTCACAAACATGTGCTTGTGTAATACTGTGAGTGGCACTGCAAAACTGAGTCACTTGAAAGCTTATCACTTTTTTTTTGATAACTGGTTTAAAATTACTACCAGGTTGGCCCCTTCACCTTTTTACCGTTGAAGACAGAGAACTAGGAAGTCTAAACCATCTGCATAGCAACAGAATGTGGCTCTGCTTAGAGAAGAAGGTTGAAAATCTCAAAGTAGGGTGGGTATGGTGTAAAGAAACTTACTTCAAGTGTTTAAGACAGTAAGTGAGAGATCTAGAGTGAATTTTGTATACCTACAGAATCACAGAATTGTTTCAGTTGGAAGAGACCTTTAAGACCATAGAATTATAGAATGGTTTGAGTTGGAAAGGACCTTAAAGATCTTCTAGTTCCAACCCTCTGCCATGGGCAGGGACACCTTCCAGCAGACCAGGTTACTCAAGGCCACATCCATGATTATCAAGTCCAATTATTATCTAACTCTACCAAGTCTGGTGCTAAACCATGTCCCTCAGCACCACATCTAGGTGTCTTTAAACACTTCCAGGGAAGGAGATACGTAAAAAACAGACCCCAAAAAAGAGATTAATGGAAACCTTCTTTCAAAAGCAATATAGTGTTGTAACAGCACAAAGTGTGATCCCTTTTGTAAGTGACCTGTGCTCCTCTTATTCCATCTCTCTTTACAGAACACAACACTCACTCCACCCCTACAAACGAATGAAGAACAAGTTCTCAGAGGACAAGACACTGGAGTCTGTCTCAGGGTGGTGGTGAGAGAAATGCTGCCCCCCAGTGCTCCACACCACCTGCAGCAGCACAACTATTCCATCAACAGAAGAGGAGGCTGGACATTTCAACTGCAGCTTGCTACAACAGAACTAGCATAATTCAACCATCTAAACCTCCAGCCACCATCTGGAAAGCAATGAAAATCTACAGATCATTTTGTCTATGCAGGAAATCCTTTCTAGATCTCCAAACTGGTGATCAGCCTCAGCTTCAGGCTTACCAGAGACCACCTGGCTGTTCTGCAAAGCAGCAAACTGCACAATGCTTCACTGGAAAGTTATGTATAGAAGCAGAGGAAAATAGTGGGGGAAAGGGTAAGTGGAAAAATCCACAAGTGCTGCCTCTCCTTGACAGAGTATGAAAGAAAGAGGAATGAGATGATGAATGACATTTACTTTGGAACTACAGAGGTTACTGAGTGAACTGTAGTGGTGAGTCCAATGTAAGATCATCTGTACATCTCAAAGGCTACAGAGATTCATAGAATGGTTTGGACTGGAAGGGACCTCCAAGATCATCGAGTTCCAACCTCATTGCTAGTGGCAGGGGCACCATCCACTAGACCAGGCTGGTCAAGGCCTCATCCAACTTGCACTTGAACACCTCCAGGGACAAGGCATCCCCAATCTCCCTGGGCAACCTGTTCCCATGTCTCACCACCCTCACCCTTTGTAATCTCCAGTCTAAATCTGCCCTCTTCTACCTTCAATCCATTCCCCCTTGTCCTATCACTACCAGCACTTGCAAAAATTCCCTTCCTGGGTTTCTTGTAGCCCCTGTCAGGTACTGGAAGGCTGCTGTAAGGTCTCCCTGGAGCCTTTTCTCCTTCAGGCTGAACAGCCTCAACTCTTGTATCATTTACTGCCAAAAAGGTTCAAGAAGATGCATGCAAATCCAAAGGGAAAAACCTAACACTTGCTATAAATAGGGAAAAAAACCCCACCTAACTCTTTGAGTTTTCTCCCTCTGTTCCCAAATTGACTATGTACCTTGGAACAACACCAGAAAATGAAAACAGGAGTGGAGGAAAAGGCCAGATACTTCAAATTGCTCCTCCTATTAATAGCACTTCCTGTTTTCCATGTTGGCCACCCTTGTTTCTCCAACTGTTCTGCTTACCCAGCTGCAGGTTGTTAAGATTGTATCTTGCAGCTATTATGTCTCAGAGGAAATGCTTGGATAGGCAATTTAGGGTTTTTTTCCTATTTAACGTGGGAAGGTTTTCAGGCTTTCAAAAACAATCCAGTCCCAAAAAGATGCTCCAAGCCTGCAAAACAAGTAAACTTACAGAGAGCTCCTTCATATGACTTGAAGTACTGGAGGGCATTTTAGATGTCTTGCACTTTAGTCACACCAACCCCATGAATGCTCCAGGCTTGGGGCAGAGTGGCTGGAAACTGCCCAGCAGAGAAAGACTTGGGAGTGTTGATCAAGAGATGGCTGAACATGAGCCAGTGTGTGTCCAGGTGGCCAAGAAGGCCAACAGCATCCTGGCCTGGATTAGCAATAGTGTGGCCAGCAGGACCAGGGAGTCATTGTCCTCCTGTACAGAGCACTGTGGAGGCCACACCTCGAGTCCCAGGACATGGTTTAGTGCTGACCCATCATTACCGGGTTGAATGTTGGACTGGATATCTTAGAGGTCTCTTCCAACCAGACACATTCCATGACTCTGTGATTTTGTGACCAAAAAGTAGGTGGGAAACTGCAAAGACAGTACAAACAGAGCACTGGGCAAAGTATGTCTACCTGGTAGACAAAGAATAGCTTCAGTTGGAAAATACCTCCAAGATTCATCAATTCATAGTTGGGTTGGAAGGGACCTTAAAGATTATTTATTTCCAGCCCTTCTGTCACTGACAAGGATGCCTTCTACCAGGCCACGTTGCTCAAAGCCTTATTCAACCTGGACTTGAACATCTCCAGAGAAGGGGCATCCATGACCTCCCTGGATGACCTGTTTCAGTGTCTCACCACCCTCACTGTAAAGAATTTATTCCCAATGTGCAGTCTAAATCTCCACTCTTCTATCTTCAATCCATTCCCTCTCATGCTATCACTACCAGCCCTTGTGAAAAGTCCCTTCCTGTCTTTCTTGCAGCCTCATTCAGGTACTGGAAGGTCTCCCCAGAGCCTTCTCTTCTCCATGTTGAACAGCCCCAACTCTCACAGCCTGTCCCCAACCTTCTGATCACCTTCACGGCCCTCCTCTGGACCTGCTCCAACATCAGTTCAATGTCCTTCGCATGCTGGGGGCCCCTGAACTGGAGGCAGTACTCGAGGTCATTGAGTCCAACTTAACACCACTATGGCTGTGAAACTATGTCCTGAAGTGCCATGTCTATGAAGTGATCTGCACTTGACAAGACTATAGCCCCCAGCACTGTTCAAGGGAGGCAATAAGCACAGACTTTACCATCATATCTGCTGGGAGAGTCACAGGCTTTCTGCGGGGTTGCCACTCGCAGGAATATCTGCTGCCTCCATGAGTGCCGTCGAGTCCTGACAGGGCTGTCCCCCCCGGCCTGCTGGCTGTGCTTGGACTCGTAGTCACTAAAATGATGGGACAAAGAGTGGTTTGTGAGTAGGTTACCTGAATCTGCTTGTCACAGTGACACAGTCTTCAGTGAACACCATAACATGAGCCAAGGAGTGCAGTGTGCTGTGCACATGCTGGGCCAAGCTCTCAGTGGCAGGTAGGTGAAGTTTGCTTTGGGGCAGCAGGCTTAAACAAGGGTGCAAACATCACTTAGGTTCCCCAAAAGGGGCTGGAGCAGCTCTGTGCAATTTACATTCTCCAGTTTTAATTCATTTTCATCTCTCTCTGCAGCAGTGAATGAAACATAATGCATTAAGAACACACACACCACAACTTATCTTTACCAGTCTGCCACTTAAGTGCCATCCACAAAATCTAGCAATTCATAGGAGACACAAAAAATTGCTGATGCCTTTTAACAGAACATATCAGGAAGCTTTATCAACACCAAGTAAACTTCCAACCTTCTGTGAACTGGGTAGGTAATATATTCCTTCACAGCAAGAAATGGAGCAAAACTTTTAACCTTTGTGTTCTTAAATCACCATCTCAAATAAGCAACAAATTTTGGTACCAGTGTCCAAGAAGCTTGGATGTTACTCCTTTGGTGTAACCCACAAAGTACATTCAGAGTATGAAATGAAACAGT
Organism: Melanerpes formicivorus; assembly: GCF_026170545.1. NCBI lineage: Eukaryota > Metazoa > Chordata > Aves > Piciformes > Picidae > Melanerpes > Melanerpes formicivorus. The sequence goes on along the minus strand of NW_027142356.1, from coordinate 33,492,095 downwards.
GAACAGCAATGCTGCTTTCCTATTAAAACAAAACCCCACTAGTAACTTTTACCCATTACATCTTTCAACTTCTAATACCTTTAATTCCTGCCATTAGCTAAAGAGGTAAACGAACTCAGCTCTGGATAAACAGCTCTGGCAGCAGCTAGCAGGAACATTTCACAGGTCATCCTCTCCTTCCAATTTGGAGACACTACCAGTGCTTAGCTTAGGATGAACCATGTATAGTCTCTTAACTGAAAACTGCCAATACAGTCCTTTGGCAGGAATAACCACAGAAGTACACAGATGGAAGTTGCAAGACCATTACAACATCAAAATCATAGTATCATAGTATCATTCAGGGTTGGAAGGGACCACAAGGATCATCTAGTTCCAACCCCCCTGCCATGGGCAGGGACACCCCACACTAGATCAGGCTGGCCAGAGCCTCATCCAGCCTGGTCTTAAACACCTCCACAGTACTCCAGGTGGGGTCTCACCAGGGCTGAGTAGAGGGGGAGGATCACCTCCCTCGACCTGCTAGCCACACTTCTCCTGATGCAGCCCAGGATCTGATTGGCTTTGCGGGCTGCAAGTGCACATTGAGAGCTCATGTTGAGCTTCTTGTCCACCAGCACCCCTAAGTCCCTCTCCTCAGGGCTGCTTTCCAGCCAGTCACTGCCCAGCCTGGATTTGTGCCTGGGATTGCCTTGACCCAGATGCAGGACCCTGCACTAAGTCCTGCAGCCTTAATGGGAGAGGAGTCTGGGACAGCTGCATCCTTTGGACAGCAATCACATGCAGGACACATGCAAGTGAATTGTTGCACAAATCAGAACTTGCAAGTGCAAGAAGCATTTGAAATAATTCAGACCTTTGAAAACACAGTTTTACCTCCAAGTCTTTAGGAGAGAACCCTACCTTGTTGTGTTCCTAAAGTCAGAGGTGTTATTTTCATCTACAGGAGCCAGAAATTTTAAGAAATTTGGCACAGAGGAGGAGGAATGAAGCTTTTTCCTTAAGGCAGTACGGTAGGACATGCTGAGAGTGCAGTTGGGAAAAGTAAAGTTTAGAACAAAGGAGCATAAACTCACAGAATAAAAATAATACACACTGACACATTGCAAACAACAACAACAAAAAAGGCAGCTACATCCTAAAAGCCTGAATAGCAAGGAAGCCAAAGTCAAAGCTGAAACTGCTAACAAAGTGCTACTTTGAAACACGTATTTGTTTGGGCAAACTAAAATATCCCACTATAAATAAATGGACTTCCAGGAAAGTAGTTATTCATTCTTTGCTATATCCCAAGATTTTCAGTACCTGTTTCAAGTAAATTCCTTTCACAAGAACTGATGCCAGCTTTTACCACTGCACATTTATTGAAGTGTCAGTTTCAATGACTCAGGTTGGGGGGAAAAGGTTAGGAAAAGCTGACACTGATAATCACTATGCTGCTCAGTGCAACAGAAGACTTTGGCAAATCTCATTTTGTAAAGCATTAACAGAGTTTTACTCAGACAGGAGTGGAACTCTGAGGTTAAAAGCTGCACCTTCTGACTGGTCATTTAGGATCGTGGCTCTACTTATGCAACAGAGAGGAGCACTGATCAAATTTCATCAGTCTTTTGGCCAACATAGTCCTGCTCTTTCTTTTCAAATAAAAAGCTCTCAGTATACTAAGAATAAGGTTAAGAGAAGGAAAAGGGAATAACTCCAATGCCAAAGTTTCTGCATGGAATGAAAACACAGAGAATTCCTTGGTTGATGATACTCAGAAGAGTACATAAAAACATAGGAGTAGGACAGTTTACTCCTGAAAAAATTAAGTATTAGAAAGAACTACTTTTGGTAGACCATAATGATCTAGTTGGAGGGCATACAGCATGATCTCCTGAAGGGGTGACTGAGATGGGGGCATACACTGGGATCATCACCAGTATGAAGTAAAGCTGTTCCTCAGTAGCTGGGACCGAGCACAAAGCATGGTGTACCCTGCCAGCAGGTTTCACTTACTATCATGTTGTAAATCCATCACAGTTACACAGGAATTTCACTTACAGATCACAACCAACTTGGGCAGTTTTACTTTACTGATTTGAACTCATTAACCCATCTGACAGCCCTATGATTTCCTGTTTTCAGTCTTTGTTGCTCAGAGTTCCAACATGGTATAGCCTCAAGTGACAGGGAAAGAGAAGGCACAGGTGCTGCTGAACGTGCAGAACCATTACCAAATCTACTTTGGAGAGTTTAACCTTCAAGATCAAATTAAATCTTATCAAAATGAAAAGAGCACACTGCAGACTCACATTTCCCTCCTTGAGCTTTACCAGACTTCTGAGGTGAAGCTAAATTGAGAGATGCTAGCTAGTACTCAGCAAATACAGCTGAAGGAACTGGTGAACCAAGGTTTTCAGATGAGTAGTTTCTCAGGATCGAAGGAATCAGCACCTTGGGGAGAGAGGAAATCTTCACCCAGAACAAAACCCAAGAGCAACAAATCCAAATTGCTTGCCAATGAATGGCCAGTGACTGCTGACAGTGCTCCCAAGGGTGTTTGGTCTCATTAGCCCTTTTGAGCTAGAATAAACACTTTTAGCTCAAAAGGTCAAGAACAGGTTTCATAGTTAAGACTTTTTGGGAGCTGCTCAGGTTCTCAGGGAAAATGATGGGTTAACATCCTTTTCTCAATGGCCTCTGCACAGATTTTTGTTCTAAGAAAGGAAGCACAGAAAAATATCATTTGATACTATTCAAAGTGGGACAAATGTATGACCTGACAGGTTGGGGGTTTTGGGTTGTTCTCTTGGATTTGGGGAGTGGGAGGTGGTTGGTTGATTGGTTTATTTTACTGGGTTATGAGCAGAACAGAACTGAATGATTCAGGAGGGGTAGACTGAGGTGGATCACAAGCTCTTGGTAACATATCCCCCAAGCAGTGCTGCTGTCTGCTGCATAATGAGAAGCTACTTTGGAGCAATTTGCTCTGAAAAAAGTAATGTGTCCATGTGTCTGATGGAATTTAACTTATTAAACCAAAAAAAAATTGTCAGTAGCAGCTCTACCTTCAGTAACTGAGCAGTTGCTGAATTCCCTCTCCCATCAAAATCTACCACTTCTGCTCTACATCAAATTGCTTTAATTACTTACACTACAGAGCTTCACATTCGTGACACAGTAAAACAAACTCTACCCCAAACTACACACAGGTGCTAGCTCACCTCTTTTGTGCAAAATGCCCACTTGGTTCTCCACTTGAATTATGCCTTAGGTATTTAAAGAAGTTGGGTGAAGATGCCGAGGGGTTAAGATGAGCTAGAGTAGGAGAACGTGCAAGTTGACCAGAGGAACTTTGAGATTCGCCAACAGATGCGTTCGAACCGCACAGCAGGATTCCAGCCCGAGCCACCGAGTGGAGGTAGCACAAAGGACACAGCACAGGAGGAGAGGAAAGGAGGGGGAGGAAAAGACAAGAAAAAAAACAAGTGAAATCCCTTCTCTAATCTTTGGAAGGGACCTGGCAGATACAAATAAGCCATTTCCTGTTACATGAATACAGTAACAGGCTGAACAAATTAAATTGATCTGCAACGTCCCCGGTAACTCACTTTGAGGCTTCAGCAAGGCATTTTCAGTGCATGACTGAATTTAAACTCCCCCAAACCTTCCCCTTTCTTTTCCTTTGTATGTGCTTTCCCTTGGTCTCTAAGACAAAACTCAGGCATATGATCAAGAGTGCTAATGGATGAGAAGTGAAATGCTACAGGAAGAACTGAATTTATTTAACCTTTGGAAACAATTTCTGCCTTGAGGTAAAACTGTTCAAAAACACTCATGTCATGGACAAGACTTGTTAGAAGTCTGTCATGGTGGTGATTTTTGAGAACTTGAAGTATGCTTCTATGTTTTCCATTTCTCCTGGTTCTGCTCATTTGCTATGGAAGGGAAGCAGCAGGGATTCCTTTTTGGTTTGAGCTATCATCATAGAATCACAATATGCTTTGGGTTGGAAGGGACCTTAAAGATCATCTACTTCCTAACCCCCTACCATGGGCAAGGGCACCTCCTACTAGACCAGGCTGCTAAAGGCCTCATCCAGCCTGGCCTTGAACACCTCCAGGGAGGGAGCAGGCACACTCAAATCATACTAAAGATGCCATGACCAAACCCAAATAGAAATAACCAAGGAAATAAAAAATATACTTAATCTCTAGTGGAATTCCTGTCACAGGGTAAGAGCTGATCGAACAAGCAGCTACAAGCATCAGGTGTTATCATGAAGATAACAGACCAACAACACAAGTCCTAAATGGCATTTAAAAAAAACCCTAAAAATCTAGTGGTTTAGAATTAAAAGTCAAGGCATGGAAGTATTTTGGTTGGAAAAGGCCTTTAAGATCATTGAGTCCAATCATTATCTAACCCTGCAGGCTAAAAAAATGCTCAAAGAAGGAACAAAAAGGCAACCCAGGTTATGTTTCCTTTCAAACACTATCACTCTCTTCTTTTCACTGTCATCACCTGTTTCAGGTATGTTCATTTACTGCCCTGCCTCCTGCTGAGAAAAATCAGCTGGAACACACAAAGATCTCCTCCTCTCTGATTTGTGTAAATGAGCAGTTTTTGGCAGCAAAAGAGAAGCCTACAGACAGAAATGTTTCCACAATAATTAGAAGAAGGCAGGCAGAGGGAGGGAAGAAAACTGCCAGGAAGTTAAGCAGAGAGTTCAGAGATGTAGAGGCAGGTTTTTGAAAGGACAGCTTGAAGATCATTAGCCTGAAGGCAAGTAGCAGATGGGTTTTGTGAGTAAAATCTACACAGGCTCATTGGAACACAAGACAAAAAGAAGCCTCACCTCTCTCAACAACGATAAACTGCCTATCTGTCCATTTTGTGTGTAATTTTAAAGTCACATATGAGTTAACCAATTAGCCAGGTTTCCAGCAGCACAAATGCTGCTGGATTTTTCTCTATAAACAGGCAAGAAGAAGCAGCAACACCAACGAAAAAGAATGAATATTCATTGCCCAAAAAAAAGGATAATGGAAACCCTTTGAAACAATCCCATGACGTGCTTACATTTGGTTGTGTGACACATGTTGTGGAACTGCAGGTCTCATGCTTTCTCTCCTCTGTAGATCACATAGGGTTAAAAGTGTTTTTAAACAGAATACCAATGAGTGACACGCTGCTGCAATACATTTCTTATCCATTAAGAGGACATACCTGGTATGCAACTGTCATCCCCAAATATGCCCTCAACAAATGATATCATAGCCTGCTTTCAGTAAGTCTTACTTTCTTTTGTGAGGAGTCTCTGTGCTCACTGAGTGATACCTCATTAGTTTCCTCTGGGGAACAGAAGGAGATGTTTCAACAGGTACCAGAGGCTCCTGGCTTTCTGTTGGCAGATGACTCAGTGTGTTGGCTCGCCTCCGAAAGCTTTGCTGAGGTATCGTGACAGACTGCTCAAGAGGAGAATCATCTGTGCTGCTGGAAAGGTCACCCACTGACCCACTGCTCTTGACAGAGCTTTCTGCAGGGAGTGCAGGAAGTCTGTCTTTCTCCTTTTCACACTCGGGTGGATCCTAGAAGTGAAAAAAATAAGGTTATCAATCCCTGGGTTCAGAACCAATCTCTGAGGTTGCAGTCCCGTGCTATTATTCACATCCCACAGAAACCTGCTTCAAACTGGCACAAAGAAAAAGTTCAAACTAGCTCAAAGAAAGGGTCTCTGATGTTTTATGACTTTCTTATCAATCATTTAGGTTAACAAACCACAGAGAAAAAGTGATTTTGTGAAGACGAATAGGGTGTGTGAACAGATGACTTGGGTTTGGGTGACTGTGACAGCAATAGAAAGGGTGGCATAGATCTACTGGAGAGAGCCCAACAGAGAGCTATGAAAATGATTAAGGGACTAGAACATCTTCGCTATGAGAGGAGGCTGAGAGGACATCTGATCAATGTCTATAAACATCTGAGGGGTGGGTGTTGAGATGAATGTGATGATCTCTTTTTGGTGGTGCCCAGTGACAGTTCAAAGAACAATGAGTACAATCTAGAACTCAGGAGGTTCCACCTCAGCATGAGGAGAAACTTCTTTATGGAGAGGGTGATGGAGCACTGGACCAGACTGCCCAGAGAGGTTGTGGAGTGTCCATCTCTGGAGATTTTCAAAACCTACCTGGATGCCTTTCTGTGTGGCTCACCCTAAGTGATCCTGCTTTGGAGGGGAGTTAGACTCAGTGTTCTCTAGAGGTCCCTCCTAACCCCTAATATTTTATGACTTCAGAGTGCTGTACATTTGGCATGCCCTCTAACAATAAAATATTCCTCTTCTGTAGATGAAGGTTTGCACAGAGGACTTCAATCCCCTGACTAGATGCCTGTTTCAGTGTAAAACCATGTGCTCGATGTCATTCCCACGTTTCCTGCAGAGTCAGCCACTCTCCAGAAACGTCAGCAGAAAGAGCAGACACTTGATAACCTGAAGTCAGGAGTCAGTAGGTGACTAGGCACTAGAGCAGAATCAATAGCTGCATCAACTGAGCCAAGTGCTGGGCTGCCTCCAGGGAAGAAGACTGGCTGCTTCTGTGATCTTTGTTTACATTGTTTTACTCAGACTAAAAGCTTTCTAACTGCACAAAGGGGGGAAATGACTCTGCTTCTTGTTTTATGTTTCTTATGAATATCATCCTACATTCATGGTATGGACTTCCAGGGCTGGAATCAAGCAGGAGAGGTCAGCAGCAGGGTAATTCATAGAATCATAAAATGGTTTGGTGTGGAAGGGACCTTCAACATCATCTAGTTCAAGCTCCCCTGCCATGGGCAGGGACATCTCCTACTAGACCAGATTGCTCAAGGCCTCATCCAACTTGGCTTTGAACACCTGCAGGTTCAGAGCCTCCAAAACTTCTCTGGGCAACCTATTCCAGTATCTAACCACCCTCATGAGGAAGAATTTCTGCCTAATGTCTCATCTAACTCTAACCTCTTCGAGCTTGAAGCCATTAGCCTTCATCTTATTGCTGCACTGGTTTTGCTGCACCTGCATCTTTTGTTGCAAGATTCAGATGTCACATAACATTTTATGTGACAGACTCCCATGATAAGATGCATTCACAAAACATGTATTTATTCATTTTTTAACAGTACAAGGCATTTCTGATTTAAATGCAGACCACATTGCACTGCTCTTTCTCATAGCTGAATGGAAGACCTTAAAACTCAGCATGAAAAGAACTGAAAGCTGGAAGAGGGCAGATTTAGACTGGAGATTAGGAAGACATTCTTTACAGTGAGGGGGGAGAGACACTGGAACAGGATGCCCAGGGAGGCTGTGGATGTTCCCTCTCAGGAAGTGTTCAAGGCCAGGCTGGACCTGGTCTGGTGGAAGGTGAGGTGTCTCTGCCAATGCCAGGGGAGTTGGAACCAGATGATCTTCAAGGTCCCTTCCAACTCAAACCATTCTATGAATCTATGAAGTTGAAACTTCTGGATAACAGAAACACAGACTTACCATGAGTCCCATCTTGTCAAAAGGTATGGAAATCCCCAGTGAAACCCTACAGAGAGCAGGATCTTGCTATGATCACTGTGTTGCCATGTAACTGCTATTTCTTAGCCTGACTGTTCCCTGAGTAAACTGGGAAATTGCTCAAGTGACTTAGACTTGTTCCTATGGAGATCAAGGTCACTTCTAAATCTTGTCTGCCATTTTGGGCTGCAGTAAGAGGTCAGACCCATGGGGATAAACAGATAGGACAAGACACCCAACAAAGGTTTCCATTCCATAGACATCATACTCAGTGCAAAGCTGAGGGATCACTAGGGTTAAGTTCCCTTCTTCAATAGCCAGTATCCAAGGAGGACTCACAATCAGTCGCAGTCACGATCAGTCACCTTGTCAAACCCCACAAAATAACCAAAACAAAATGCTAGATGTTGGAACAGAAGATGAGCAGTTGGTGACCACGTTTCACACTTGACTATTTGTCTCAGGGAAGATTATCTGAAGTCTCTACATATAAACATTCACCCTAGCCTTCACTTACTTTACTCATCCTGCTTAAAGTGCTGGACACGGTGTTGTCCAAATCTCCAGGTGCAGAACTGTCCAGTGGACCTCTGGCTTTACTGCCCTGCAGAGATAAAGCACACAAACAGTTAAGGGCACACCAAAAAGATTTGTGCAGCACAATCAAAATCCATAATTTTCACAGACAGCATCAAATCAAATCAAATTTCCTGAAATGCCTAAGAATTACCTTTGCCTCTGTGAGAAAGGAGAGGCTTCATTCAGGACATTTGAAAGGATCCTGTGGGATTAAGGAATTCTCATGGGCTTTTCATGATACGGACTCTTCCCTCAAGTAACCAGCAGTAGGACAAGAGATCTCAAGCTGCACCAGGGGAGGTTTGGACTGCATGATAGGGAAAATGTCTTCACTGAAAGAGTGGTCAGGCATTGAAACAGGCTTCTCAGGTAGGTGGTGGAATCACCATCCCTGGAGGTGCTCAAACAATGTGCAGATATGGCACTTGGGGACAAGGTTTAGTGGGCACGGTGGTCCTGGGTTGATGGATGGACTTGATGTTCTTAGAGGTCTTTCTTTTTCTTTACATCTTCAAAAAATCTCCAGCATTTGGATGTTCAGCTGCACCCATTTGAGGGTGGCAGAACACTGGTACCAGCTGCTGAGAGAGGCTGTGGAGTCTCCAGCTCTGAAGGCATTCAAAACCCACCTGGATATGTTCCTGTGTGGCCTGCCCTAGGTGATTCTGCTTTGGCAGGGGGTTGGACTGGATGCACTCTGGAGGTCCCTTCCAACCCCTACCATTCTCTGAGTCTATGGAATGTCTATATACTCTATTTCCCACTTAGAAATGAGTTCACATCTTCCAGGCCTTGGCATTCTCTCTACCAAAGCCTTGCTTTTGCCATCTTCCAACATGAATGCCCAAATACTTATGTCACTGTTGTCCTTAATAATCACTTGGCTATGACCTGGCAGGAGAACAAACATGACTTTTCTATCATTCACACACAGCAAGCAATGAAATTCTGTCCAGAAGCAATAAAGATACTCACACGGGATAAAATGCTTTCAAAGGATTCTGTCAGAGACCTTTTTGCTTTGTTCTTTAACATATCTAATCTGAACCTGGGAGCGCTGCTGGGCACCTCATTTACAGCATTCTCAGCAGGGGGCTGTGAAGCCTGCAGGTTTGAAAACAGAAATGTGAAATATTCAGTGGCATGCAGCAGAACCTCAGTGAACAGTCTGAAGACTTCTGCAATCTGAGTCAATACTCCCTCCTGGCACCCTTGGCTTTTCATGCCTTTTTCTCCACTGATACTTACAGTGAGGCTTAACAACCAATACTAACACAAGCCCAGCAAATCTCCTGAAGGAAGTGTGCTGAGGGCAGTAGTCTGCTTCAGAAGAATTGCCACTTTGGCAGGAAATTGAGGCTGTGTTGACAAAATTTCTTTAGTGACAAAGTACAAGTGTACAAATTCTAAATGTTTGCATGTGAGAGATTACAGATTTCTGAGGGATTTGCTTTTCTTCAGCCAAGAAATTAATTGAAATTGGTGAAGCTCATAGCAAGTAGAAACTCTGAAGTGTCTCCATCAGATTAGGAGATGAGATAGGAAGAGAGGAAGTGGCCTCAAGCTGTGCCATGGGAGGTTTAGGTTGGCTATTAGAAGAAATGTCTGCCCAGGGAGGTGGCTGAATCCCCGCCCCTGTAAGTGTTTGAAAGCCACAGAGATGTGGTGCTGAGGGACATGGTTTAGCCCTAGCCTTGGTAGAGTTAGATACTGGTTGGACTGGATAATCTTAAATGTCTTTTCCAACCACAATGATTCTAGGATTCTATTAAAAATGGGGCTTTCTAAGGGCTAAGAAAGTATGGAACAATCAAACTCTCCTCTGTATTTCACCAGTAGAAACACTTCCACTTTAAAGCTAAGTCTGTTGAGAGTTTTGCTTCAGAATCAAATCTTTTGGTCCATTCTCACTGCTTGTGAAGGCTAGCGTGGCACATACAGAAATATCACCAACTCACTCTAACACCTGCAGCAGAGAACAGCTTGCAGGCCTGCTTTTGGGGGTTCATCCTGAGGCTGCCAGGCACCAGCTCTCTACCTGGCCCTGACATTGAGTCCATCATCAGTAAATTTGCTGACGACACCAAGCTGGGGGCAGGAGTTGATCTGCTGGAGGATAGAGAGGCTCTGCAGAGAGACCTCGACAGGCTGGACAGATGGGCAGAGTCCAGTGGCATGAGATTGAACACATCCAAGTGCCGGGTTCTGCACATCAGCCACAGCAACCCCATGCAGTGCTACAGGCTGGGGTCAGAGTGGCTGGAGAGAGGCCAGGCAGAGAGGGACCTGGGGGTGCTGGTTGATGGTAGGATGAACATGAGCCTGCAGTGTGCCCAGGCAGCCAAGAGGGCCAATGGCATCCTGGCCTGCATCAGGAACAGTGTGGCCAGCAGGAGCAGGGAGGTCATTCTGCCCCCGTACTCTGCACTGGTTAGGCCACACCTCGAGTCCTGTGTCCAGTTCTGGGCCCCTCAGTTTAGGAAGGAGGTTGACTTGCTGGAACGAGTCCAGAGAAGAGCAACAAAGTTGGTGAGGGGTTTGGAACACAAGCCCTATGAGGAGAGGCTGAGGGAGCTGGGATTGCTTAGCCTGGAGAAGAGGAGACTCAGGGGTGACCTTATCACTCTCTACAACTACCTGAAGGGGGGTTGTAGACAGGTGAATCATGGTCTCTTCTCCCAGGCAGCCAGGACCAGAACAAGAGGACACAGTCTCAGGCTGTGCCAGGGGAGGTTCAGGTTGGATGTTAGGAAGAAGTTCTATACAGAAAGAGTGATTGCGCTATGGAATGGGTTGCCCGGGGAGGTGGTGGAGTCGCCGTCATTGGAGGTGTTCAGGGGGAGACTTGATGGGGTGCTTGGTGCCATGGGTTAGCTGTTTGGATGGGTTGGATTGGTTGATGGGTTGGACACGATGACCTTGAAGGTCTCTTCCAACCTGGTTTGGTTTATTCTAAATTCTAATTTTAGAAATCTGAATGTCTGACCTATATAAATACCAGTACATGGGCAGCTGAACAGCACATCACCACCATCACCAAACTCCTGTCTAGACATAATTTAAAAGCTTCCTATTTTCAGTTTAGCTGGAGAGGCACTTTTTGAAAAGGTGTGCAGTGACAGGTCAAGTGGTAATGGCTTCAAACTGGAAACAGCTCAATTGAGATGAGACATGAGGAGGAAATTCTTCCCCATGAGGATGGTGAGGCACTGAAAAAGGTTGCCCAGAGGCTCCAAGCCTGCAGTGCTGAAAGCCAGGTTGGATGGGGCCTCGAGCAAGATGAGTAGTAGGAGGTGTACTTGCCTATGGCAGGTGTCTGGAGCTATATCTGGAAGGTCCCTCCCAACTCAAACCGTTCTATGATTCAGTATGATAAAGTTAAAGACCTCCATACTTTCCTTTTAACTTCACTCATCACATCCTGGAAAGGCAAACCAGGTGCAACCTGCTGCCATGTTCTTATGAAAAGACACTTATCTGAAGGTCATTTTTGTTCAGTAAGATACAAATACTACTATCATACTTATTTTTTTATCTTTTGCCTTAAAAATCAATGAACACAAGTGATGAAATCATGAAAGTGAATACTTATGTAGAAAAGAAGGGAACAGGGACATAAGGATGTCATGGGTTAATGATTGTTGAGACTAGCAACACTGCCAGAGTACATGTTCAAAGGTATCTGCTCTTACACAGCTCTGGAGATAAATTGTCAGAGTAAATACAAAAAGTAATGCTATGGCAAATGATGGGTTGGGGGCAAGTTAACTGTTCTTAGAGCACTGGCATCTTAGCAAGTGTGAGATTAAGCAACTTTAGATCCAGCAGTTGAGCAAACAGACTGCAAGAGGCCTTAGGAATTTTCAAATCACACTGAAGGCACACTAAGGTCTTCTCTGGCTTCAGGTATCCCTATTTCCAAGCCATCAGGACTGACAACTATTTGAGCATCAGCTGGCATTAAACCACATAAGAATACTACAGGTATGATGAAACATCTCAGGCAATGCTTCTTCCTCTCATACCATAACTACATTGCTTTTGCTTCTTAGAAACATTTATGGTGAGATGCTCAACACCAGAGATTAGAGAAGGAAATACCCAAAATTTTCTTCCTGCTTTCTAAGGGTGATCAATAATCAGCCAGTCAGGCATAAAATGAGAAGATATTAACAAAGTGAATTAATAGTAAGTGAAGACTCGGGCTGAAGGAGTTGGGTTGTTCAGCCTGGAGAAGAGAAGGCTCCAGGGAGACCTTAAAGAAGTCTTTCAGTACCTGAAGGGGGCTATAGGAAAGCTGGGGAGGGCCTTTTTAAAAGGGTTTGTAGTGACAGGATGATGGGCAATGACTTTAAGCTGGAAGAGGGCAGATTTAGACTGGGTATTAGGAAGAGATTTTTACAGTAAGTGCAGTGAGACACTGGAACAGGTTGCCCAGGGAGGCTGCGGATGCCCCAACCCTGGATGTGTTTAAGGCCAGGCCTTGAGCAGCTTATTCTAGCTGTCTAGAAGGTGTCCCTACCCATGGTAAGGGGCTTGGAACTAGCTAATCTTTAATGTCTCTTCCAGCCAAAACCATTCTATGACTTGCTGCTATTTCCCTAATTTCTTCAGGGGCCTAATTACTCTCCATATTTCCCTTTGCTGGTTTGTATCATAAATGGCCAAGAGAAGTCAGCACAGTGGAATTAACAGCCAGCAGTGGTGGGACAGCCAAGATTCTTAAAAGGGTCAAATAAATGGTACTGAAAGTTTCCAGAGAATAGGTGCAGATCCTCTTTCAAACACAGGCCTACTTGAGGGGTCTCAAGTTAGTTAGTCACAAACCAAGGCATCTGAAGTCATTAATCCCCTTTGCAGAATCTTAATTGTGCTGTGTTAATAACCAGTTAATCAGCACTGAAAACCTGATACAGAGTGAGAGGTAGCTCAGCTCCTTGGAAATGGATGCCAGTCTCTGCTGCTGTTTCTGCAGCAAACCTCCTCTGCTACTCCTCCTCAAGGCCACTTCAGAGGGTGGTTTGCATACAAGAAATAACTTCCAGCTCTTGAGTAAATGCAATAGTCACCATCATGGATCAGATCTAATGTGTTGGACAGAGAGAGGGAGGACAAATGTACATAGATGGACTGAGAGCAATTACAAATTCATTATATATTCTCTCACAGACGCTGAATTTTCATTGCACTATGAGAAACAACCACATTAGTAGTCTACCTTGTTTGCATCTCTGTCTCTTAGGCCTGAAACAAGACTATACTGGGTATCTCAAAACCTAAAGTATGGCTGATTTGGTACATGAAACAGCCTAGGAATCATACACAAACCCAGTGCTCAGCACTGCCTACAGCTAGAAGTTCCAAAATACCTGTAACAAAAATTCGCCTTTAGAGAGATACAAAACAGGAAAACTATTTCCTGGCTCCCCCTTACACAAACTAAAAAGAAATGATCACTTACCTGTTTTCCTTCTCCAACGTGCACATGGTCCTTCTGCTTTTCTTCATACATGTTTCTCAAAACAGACATAACCAGCTCATTCTCTTTTTGATCATTTCTTGGTCTTAATTTCTTTAATTGAAAACATCACAAGCACAATAATTATACATCTGTAACCAACTCATCTCTTTTTGATCTTTTCTTGGTCTTAATTTCTTTAATTGAAAACATTACAGGCACAATACTTCTACATCTGTATAACAGTAAATATTTACTCTTTTCATTTAGTCACTGTCAGCATCTCCTTAAACCTCGACTCAACATCTTTGTGGGTGCCATGGACAGTGGCATTGAGTGCACCCTCAGCAAGTTTGCTGATGACACCAAGCTGTGTGGTGCAGCAGACATGCTGGAGGGAAGGGAGGCCATCCAGAGGGACCTTGACAGGCTGGAGAGGTGGGCACAAGCCAACCTCATGAAGTTCAATAAGAGCAAGTGCAGGGTCCTGCATCTGGGTCGAGGCAATCCCAGGCACAAATCCAGGCTGGGCAGTGACTGGCTGGAAAGCAGCCCTGAGGAGAGAGACTTGGGGGTGCTGGTGGACGAGAAGCTCAACATGAGCTCTCAGTGTGCACTTGCAGCCCACAAAGCCAATCAGATCCTGGGCTGCATCAGGAGAAGTGTGGCCAGCAGGTCGAGGGAGGTGATCCTCCCCCTCTACTCAGCTCTGGTGAGACCCCACCTGGAGTCCTGCCTCCAGTTCTGGAGCCCCTATTACAAGAGGGATGTGGAGGTGCTGGAAGGTGTCCAGAGAAGGGCCACGAGAATGAGCAGAGGGCTGGAGCACCTCTCCTATGAGGACAGACTGAAGGAGTTGGGGCTGTTCAGTCTGGAGAAGAGAAGGCTCTGAGGTGACCTAATTGTGGCCTTCCAGTATCTGAAGGGGGCCTACAGGAAGGCTGGGGAGGGACTTCTCAGGATCTCAGGTAGTGATAGGACTAGGGGGAATGGAATGAAGCTGGAGGTGGGGAGATTCAGGCTGGATGTGAGAAGGAAGTTCTTCCCCATGAGAGTGGTGAAGCCCTGGAATGGGTTGTCCAGGGAGGTGGTCGAGGCCCTGTCCCTGGAGGTGTTTAAGATCAGGCTGGATGAGGCTCTGGTCATCCTGAACTAGTGTGGGGTGTCCCTGCCCATGGCAGGGGAGGTGGAACTAGATGATCCTTGTGGTCCCTTCCAACCCTGACTTAGATACTATGACACTATGACTTGGTTGATGTGATGCTACTACTCCAGTCCACTAGAGGACAGCAGTGTTCCGAGCACAGCAGCAACACAGCCGAGAAACACCTGACCTCACTTCATACATGACAGCACAGACATGAGAAGATTAAAGGTTAACAGTCGAGGTATCAAATTGCCAAACACACACATCAGAAAAAAAAATAAAAGGAGACTTTAAAATATATTCCTGCCACTTTGGTTTTGATGTAAAGAAAACCAAAAGACCATAGCTCAGAGTTTGTTGCACACATGAAGTACTGACTGAAGTTATGACTGCAGTTTCTAGTCTCAGAGAAATCTTGCTCTAGAAATCCTTCCCTTTAGCAGCTGAGGGAACTGAAGTTGTTTAGCCTGGAGAAAAGGAGGCTGAGGGGAGACCTACTCACTCTCTACAACTCCCTGAGAGGAGGTTGTAATGAGGTGAGTGCTGGTATCCCCCCTAGCGACAGAACAAGAGGAAATGGCCTCAAGTTGCACCAGGGAAGGTGCAACTGAAAGGGTTCTCAAACACTGGAACAGGCTCCCTGGGGAGTTGGTTGAATCCCCATCCCTGGAGGGTTTAAAAGCCACAGAGATGACACAGTTTAGCCTTGGTGGAGTTAGAAAATAGTTGGAATCAATGATATTCAAGGTCTTTTCCAATCAAGATGACTCCATACTCTAGTCATGAGGTCTGTGGTGACAGGTTGGACTTGATGATCTTTGAGGTCTCTTCCAACCTTAGTGACACTGAATATGATTTCTATTCTCATTGAACAAAGGTATTTTTAAAACTAGTGCAGAAGGTCAATGTATTTATTTCTATTTAGATCATAGAATCATAGAATACTGGGCTGGAAAGGACCCCAAGGATCCAACTGATAGTGTAGTTGAAATGAGATGGCCCAGCACCCTGCCAAGCTGAGTCTTAAAAGCGGCCAGTGCAGGGGAATCCAGTACTTCCCTTGGGAGATGATTCCAATGTCTAATTGTCGCCATGGTGAAACATTTTCTTCTGGAGTACAATTAGAACCTCCCCAGAATTAACTTCTGCCCATTGCTCCTTGTTTTTTCCATGTGACTCCTTGTAAACAGGGAGTCTCCATCTTCTTGGCAGCCATGCTTTATCACAGTATCACCAAGGTTGGAAGAGACCTCGAGGATCATCGAGTCCAACCTGTCACCACAGACCCATGGCTAGACCATGGCACCAAGTGCCACGTCCAATCTCCTCTTGAACACCTCCAGGGATGGTGACTCCACCACCTCCCTGGGTTTATGTACTGATCCATGGTAATTAAGGTCTCCCCTAAGCCTTCTCTTCCCAAGGCTGAACAAACCCAGCTCTGTCAGCCTTTCTTTGTATAACAGAAGAGAGGGATAATGTTTTTAAAACAATCTGTTATAAAATTGAACCCCAGAAACCTAACTTTTGAAAGGCAAATGCTGTTTAAGCCTCTGGATACAATGCAGAGGATACAGGATGAGCTATCTAACACCAGGGTAGCCCAGCAGAGTACTAATAAAAATATCCTTCCAAAGAGCGTTACCTAGACCCACAAATCATAGTTACAGCACATGGAGCTGTAAGAATGCAACAATAAACATTTCAGGCAGCTTGGCTCAAAAAAATCAGCTGCAAAAGACAGAGAGGAGTGATGCACTTTACCCTTGGTTTTAGCAAGTTAATGGTTTGCAGTTTCCTGTGACTGCTAGCAACAGCCATGCAGCCCAGCTAGCTGCTGCCTACCAACACATTACTTAGCTCATGGAATCTCTCCCACAGAGTAACTTCCAAATTTGGTACTGGATGATAAACTGCCACATGGAAACACACAAAGAGACAGAAATGACTCAAGAGAGGAAGGAAATAGTATTTTTTTTTAAATGTCTGAAATTTCCTAATCTTCAACAGTGTGCCAAGCCCACTGGTACTTCCTACAATGTTCTGCATCTGTCCGTGATCCAGCTGCTTTCCTCTCTGCTCTGATGGATTTCACTCAGAAGAGAGAAACTTTTCCCCTTAGTTTGACATGCATTAAGAACTAGGATAAATTTTAGGTGGGAAATTTTATGATCTGGGAATGCTAAAAGTCATTTGTTTGGGTCAAAGTAACTGTTGAGTGTTTTCACAGCTCCAGTGGTTGCCTTCACCCACAAAAAATGCGTGGGGTTTTACTCAAGATGCCAACATTTTCGTGGAGAACAAGTAGTAGCAGGGGAAGAAGTAAACTGAGCCATTTTCATCAGACGGCAAATTTTTAACAGCTCTAGGAAAACAATGATATTGGAATTTCACAGTATCACAGTATCACTAAGGTTGGAAGAGACCTCGACGATCATTGAGTCCAACCTATGAACACAGACCCCATGACTAGACCATGGCACCAAGTGCCACGTCCAATCCCCTCTTGAACGCCTCCAGGGACGGTGACTCCACCACCTCCCTGGGCAGCACATTCCAGTGATGAACGACTCGCTCGGTGAAGAACTTTCTCCTCACCTCGAGTCTAAAGCTTGAGACTGTGTCCCCTTGTTCTGGTGCTGGTTGCCTGGGAGAAGAGACCAACCCCTTCCCAGCTACAACCACCTTTCAGGTAGTTGTAGAGGGCAATGAGGTCACTCCTGAGCCTCCTCTTCTCCAGGCTAAACAATCCCAGCTCCCTCAGCCTCTCCTCATAGGGCTTGTGTTCAAGGCCTCTCCCCAGCCTTGTTGCCCTTCTCTGGACATGTTCAAGTGTTTCGATGTCTTTCTTAAACTGAGGGGCCCAGAACTGGACACAGGACTCAAGGTGTGGCCTAACCAAAGCAGAGTACAGGGGCACAATGACTTCCCTGCTCCTGCTGGCCACACTATTCCTAATGCAGGCCAGGATGCCATTGGCCCTCTTGGCCACCTGGGCACACTGCTGGCTCATATTCAGGTGGCTGTCGATCAGCACCCCCAGGTCCCTCTCTGTTTGGGAGCTCTCCAGCCACTCCAACCCCAGCCTGTAGCTCTGCATGGGATTGCTGTAGCCAAAGTGCAGCACTCGGCACTTGGACTTGTTGAATGCCATCCTGTTGGACTATGCCCATCTGTCCAGTTTGTCAAGGTCCCTCTGCAGAGCCTTTCTACCCTCTAACTGACTAACATCTGCTCCTAACTTGGTGTCATCTGCAAACTTGCTGATGACTGACTCAACCCCCTCATCCAGATCATCAATAAAGATGTTAAAGAGGACAGGGCCCAGCACTGATCCCTGGGGGACAATCCCAGGTGTTCAAGGCCAGGTTGGATGAGGTCTCAAGCAACCTGGCCTACCGGAAGGTGTCCCTGCCCACGGCAGGGGGGTTGAAACTGGATGATCTTTATGGTCCCTTCCAGCCCAAAGCATTCTGTGAATCTATGCAAATAATGTTGCTGCTTCACACCGATGTTGGCAAAAATTGGTTTTAAATTTTGTAGGAAACAAAGGGCTTACCTTAACCTCTTCAAAAACAGAGGCCTGCTCCTGGTTATTTAGTGTTGTTAGATGCTTTTGTAGTTCTAGTTTAGTCTTAGAAGGGTGCAACCCTACCAAGAGGAGCAAAAAAAAGAACAAGTCACAAGGTCAAATACGTCAGAATTAATAAATCTGCACACAATTTAAGCCCAAACTCATCAATTACTTGAGCTGACCCCTTGCACTGATTTCATAACAGAGCATTAGCAGGAACTTTAGGTTAATTTCAAGCTACTACTGAACTCTTCAAAATGAGGGACACTAACCCCTCCGAGGAGATTTACTGAGCACAGAGCTGGATTATACTCTTAGCTGAAGATTCCCTTATCACACAAGAGGAAATAAACCCACAATCTATCACATGTAAGCAGACTGCTTTGGTGGGGGTTTAAGCAGTACTGCTTGCTTGTGGTATAAACACAATTTCCATTGATTTTCTCCCATTTGTATGCCTTGCCCTCTTCTGAAATAGAGTAAATTTACTGCATGTTAGTGAAGCTCTTTTGCTGCAGGCTGAAAAATATTTACTGGCAGTCTAAAGCAGGCTACCCTCTCATTCAGATTATGTTTTTTGCTCTCATCATGGATTAAATCCCTTTTCCTCTATTTTCTGTGGAAAACCAGCAAAGCACAGGCAGCATTTTGTACTTCAGTTTCTGATCAAGGCATTTCTCCCTCAGAAGAGGACAACATGATTAACCAGCTGGCATGATTAAAGGCATTAAGAATCATTTGCCTTTAAGAAATTCCTCCAAAAATCATAGCTATCTGCAGACCAAAAGTAGTTTTGGAAGTTCTCCAGTTTCAGCACATTAATACTAGACAGGGTTTAGTTCACCAAGCTACTGTCATGTGATCTGACAAGCTGCTGTTGCCCTTTGTTCACCTCAGACAAAAGAACGAAACCTGTCCGATTGGCTGGCATGCAAAGATGTTTGCTTTTGTGGGTTTGGGGCTTTTTTTGCCCTGATTTAGTTTTCTGGGCAACAACTAACAACTCTCACTGCTGTCTTTTCACAAAGGAACACAGATCAAGACCAAAACCACTGCATATTAAAAGCATACTGTTTGGTTCATGTTTAATGTTGTCCGTGGATTCAGGAGGACAGCAGGTCACAGCTATTGTAGCACCTTTCTTTCCTGAGAAGTTTCTGTCCTGCAGTTCTCCTTGGCTAACACAGCCAAGCTAGCTGCAATTCAGTAATATTTAGACTCTTGTTTTTAAAAATCCAAGTACAAGAAAGGGGCTTAACTTTTGATAGAAAATTCTTATTACCACACAGGTAACCTGACACTGCAGTCTCCTAGAGGGCTTTCAATCCTCCATCTCAAGTCCCAAGCTCTTTTCAAGTATCCATTCCCTTAGTTTGCCATCTAAGATTGTCCTGTCCCCCCCTCACATTGTTAGAAAAAAATATTCAACTGGGAAGTTGTTTAAAGCTCACCTTCTATCTTCTCACAGAGTTTATGCAAGCTCTGCATAGGACATCCTTCACAGAGCTGGGGCTGTGCCTTGGAAGTCTGCTGCACAGCAGCTACGGTGAAAGCCTGTTTCAATGTCATCATGATTTCATCCACCTGAAAAGGACAGAGTGCAGCAGAACAGAATTTCACTCCTCCACTGAGCTTCTGTTTTCCTTAACACAAACCCAACAGTCTTTCAGGATGATACTGCTGCTTGCTTGGGAATGTTTATGATTACAAAGAAAAGCTGTTCCTGTGCCATTTCTCCACACAGACAGACAAGCAAGTCAAAACTCATTGTGAAATCTTATCTCTCCCACACTGTGGTCTAATAAAAGCTATTACCTCTATCTAGAATCCTCTTCTTGTCTGAGATAAAAGAACTTCCTGTAGTTGTGATGCACTGGCCTGACCTAGAGCACATTACTGTAGTGCTGATTTTCTGAACAAGTACATTATGAAAAAACCCTCTTCCAAAAAAGAGGCACAGAGTGTAACTTAGTTTATGCAATCAATGAAAGGAAGCTTTATTGGATTTTGCCAGAGGATTTTAACCCCTGCCTTCACAACAAATAAAAAGCTCCTCTGCAGACTGCTGTGTTAAGTCATATTTCTGAAGTACATCTGTTTCTTAGGGGAGTGGGATTTAAAGATGTTCAGCAAAACACAGAGCATGGAGCAACAGAAGGCTTTTAGGGCTCAATAATCCATTCTGCCACTTACCAGTGCTTCATCTGTACACTGAAAGACGTAGCAAACAAAGTGGAAGCCTCCATTTTCTGATGACTCTCTGCAGATGAATCCAAAGTGATCCACATGTCTAATTCCCTAGTACAAAAACAGCAGTAATGAAGCAGCCAGCTTTGCTTTCAATGTGCATTTATTCCAGTAACAAAAGCAGGAAAGGCCCAACAGCATTACAGATAGGTCACATACTACAGTAAAGCCACCTGGCCATTAAAAATAATCTATTCTGTTTGAGAGTATATTACTTTGTCAGTCTTTTAGAGCAGGTCCAGAGGGACATGAAGACAGTCAGAGAGCTGGAGCATCTCTCCTATGAAGATAGGCTGAGAGAGTAGAGGTTGTTCAGTCTGGAGAAAAGAATACTCCAAAGAGACCTTCTAGCAGCCTTCCAGTATTTGAAGGGGGCTACGGGAAAGCTGGAAACACACTTTCAACAAAGGGATGGAGTGACAGGACAAGGGGTGATGGCTTCAAACTGGAAGAAGCTGCATTAAGATGAGCCAAGAGGAGGAAATTCTTCCCCATGAGGTCAGTGAGGAACTGGAACAGGTAGCCCAGAGAAGTTGTGGAAGCTCCGAGGCTGGCAGTGCTCAAAGCCAAGCTGGATGGAGCCTTGACCAAGCTGGTCTAGGAGGAGGTGTCCCTGCCCAAGGCAGGGTGTTTGGAACTAGATGATCTTGAAGGTCCCTTTCAACCCAAACTCTTACATACAGATTTTCTCCTTCTTGAAAAATAGGGCTCAGAGAATCTCAGTTTTGCACAACTGTGACTTGAGCTCACTGGAATCCCAAAGCAAAGCTGACCCTTCTAGATCACATTCTTCAACCACCAGACACAGCAGCGAGTCCTTATCTCAGAAGCTTCAAGGGAAAGCATGGGAAAAGAATGACAAGTTTACAAAATCACCAATTAACTACCAACTTGTCAATAGCAATTACTGAAAGTGCTGGGGTGAGGACCCATCCAAAATGCTAGGAGAAAGGTGAACATGAGCATCCACAAATGGAGAGTATTTAAAGCAAACAAACAAGAAAAGAGAGAAAGAATGCACTGCAATCTTACCTGAGAACAAAAGGATATTTCTTTAAAGCTTTTTTCAATTGCTACTTTTTTTGTGTCAGGACTGATAAGGTAAACTTCAGACTGCCCAATCTAAAAAGAGTAAAACAAATAGCAAGATAGTAACAAGAAACATCTCTTCCCCCCCCCCCCTTTTTTTTTCTTTCAAATCTTGCTATAAAAAAGTTTCCTGGACATAAATCTCTTTTCTTTTCTTTTCCCTACCTATTTAGGCCAACTAGTATATTAGTACCAGAGAATGAAAGAAGGCTGAAACTATGATTTGGCATTTAGAGCTTTGTATAGAATAGAATTAACCAGGTGGGAAAAGCCCTTTGAGATCATCGAGTCCAACCTATCCCCCAACACCATCCAATCAACTAAACCATGGCACCAAGCACCCCATCCAGTCTCTTCTTAAACACCTCCAGTGACAGCAACTCCACCACCTCCCTGGGCAGCACATTCCAATGGTCAATCACTCTTTCTGTGAAGAACTTCTTCCTGACATCCAGCCTAAGCCTCCCCTGGCACAGCTTGAGACTGTGTCCTCTTGTTCTGTGGTGGTTGCCTGGGAGAAGAGACCAGCCCCCACCTGGCTACAACCTCCCTTCAGGTAGTAGTACTTCACTGTACATCACTGAACAGAGGTGTAGCTTCACATCTGAGATAAAGGATTGAGAACAGTGTTTAATTAGATAAGAGTAATATTACACCACCAGTAACTTTCTTTGCACTGAGGAAATATACTCACACTCCCCTTCCTTATTTTCTGCAGTTTGGGCACAGATCACATTCCCAAAAGCTAGTAAATACAATTTTCCTAAAATTCAAAGCCAAGTGTGTGCTTCTACCTATGTCCCATGGTTTAGTTGACTAGATAGTGTTGGGTGATAGGTTGGACTCAATGATCTCAAAGGCCTTTTCCAACCTGGTTAATTCTATTCCTATTCTATTCCTATTCCTATTCTATTCCTATTCCTATTCTATTCCTATCCCTATTCTATTCCTATCCCTATTCTATTCTATCCCTATTCTATTCTATTCTATTCCTATTCTATATTGTGAAACTCATGCTCAGATGCATGGACTATAATCTTGGAGAAAGAAGCATCTTAAAGCTAACATTACTGATCAATGTGAGTAATTATTTTGTGGGGTTTTCCTTAAGACACATGCAGCATTTAATTTAAAGGCTTTAACTTAGACTACACAAATGAGCTCCCTGGAGTGTATTTTCTACCTTCACTTCATCTGTAAGGCTGATTGCACAGGAGTGACCCAATGGCTGATACTAACTTTTGATGGAAAAGGGCATTTTTAAGGTTACTGGTCTCCCTGCTCAGGGCAAGGGAGTTGGAACTAGATGATCTTTAAAGCCTCTTCCAACCCAAACCATTCTATGTGTCATGGGTTTGAGCCATAGTGTCCCTTTCTTAAAGGCACAGCCTCAAACGGTCACACTATGAAACCTGCTGAAGCTTCTACCACTCTCAAAACCCATAAGCACATGAAAACATCAACTGCACCAACAGACCTGTAAGTTCTTAAAGAAGGGGGAAGGGGAGAATCCTGACTGTGAATGGATGAAGTGAGATGCGCCCCCCCCGTGTGTGTAAGCAGGGTCCTACGCATTCCACTTCCACATCTTCTCCCACTTTAACCAGAGGTCTTCTCCTCTCCTTCAAATTACAGCCAGGAGAAAAGCCTAAAAATAAAGCCCCTCCAGATCCTAAGTAATCGGTTCAGAAAGCAGCTCTTTAGGAAGAGATACCAAAATCAGGACTGTCTGAACCAGGTGAGGAGAGCCAGCAGGTAGCTCATCTGAATGTTTTTCATACCTCCTACACCAACCACTTCTGCTTCAGTCCTGGGGAAAATCCAAGAACTTTAACTCAGAAAATGCAAACAAACATTTCCCCTCTAGATGTAAAGTTACTTAAGAGTTTCATGGATAGTCAGCCACCAAGAAACTGATGAGCAGAGAGGACCTGTGGCTGCGGCATACCTACTGCCCCTCAGAACCTGCTGAGCACATGGAATGGCTAACCAAGAAACTCAGCTCTGCCACCAATTGCTGCCTTATGGGTACTAAAGGCCTGAACCACAGTTACTTCACTTCCTGGCATTCAGCTGGATTTAGACTGGCTGAATGGCAAAAGAATGCATCTGTGAAACAAAACAATTATTTTCCCAGGCTAAAAGCAACCCAAGACAGAAGGCAAGATCAGCAGAGCCTCAGAATTTGGAAATGAGTGTGTCAGCAGGTGTTAGATGTTGTGTTCAGGCTGAAGCTGCTCATGCCTTTGAGAAATGTTGCTTCTATTTAAATGCACTCAGTGGAGTAAGAGGATCTGGGCCTAAGCAGTCCATCTATAATCTCCCTCTCTCTAAAAATCTGTGCCATGAATTAACAATGGAGTCAGGATCTGTTTCAAAATTAGGCATTATTATAAAGGGCATCTTTATTTGCTGTGTAAAAATGTGTTCAGGGGAAGAAGGTATTATCTCATGCAGTACTTTTTTTAATCAGGCCCAGAATTTCTCTCCAGCTTCTCCCACTTCTCTCTCTGCAGCTGGCCTGACATGACTACACAAAAGTTTAAAATCCCCTCTTCCTGTGTGTAATTTTTACAGACATAACACTTTGGTAATCCTTAAAGCAGCACTTCTCTTCCCCCCTCTCCAACAAGTCTGCTCTAACTGCATCCACTCCCCTCTTCCTGTCCTTAAAATCTCCCAGCTCCAACAGCAGCTGACAGATTCAAGATCAATCAGAAAAGAGTGGTTTGCCATTGGAATGGGCTGCCCAGGGAGGTGGAGGCACCATCACTGGAAGTGTTTTAAAAGAGACAGGATGAGGCACTTAGTGCCATGGTTTAATTGATTAGATGGTGTTGGGCGATAGGTTGGACTTGATGATCTCAAAGGTCTTTTCCCAGCTGGTTAATTCTGTGACCTTATGACAGCCAGTCATCACAGTATCAGCTCCAGGCTTCCATTGTGTTCAAAGACACAGGATCTCTAAAATATATTATATAACTTCTCTACCATGAGGATTAGAAGAGGAGTGCATAACACATTCCTCTCTTCTCAGGTGAGCAGCAAAACTGCCTTTCAAGACCTACCAAAGCAAAAGCATTCCTAGCCACACAAAAGCAGGACAGGGGTGGGGGAAGTGTGGTGTAGCCTAGGAAGCTGCTACACTGCTGCATCATTACACACCCATGCTGGCAGCAGGAACACCTACATGAATGGTACTGCTTATCACCAGGCATAAAAAGTCTACCTCCACCAGCCATGGTTTGGGCTTTCTGCTCTAGTTGCAGGTAACTCATTCACCCAGAAATTTGTTTCTGCTGTTACTAGTTGATATAATGAATTGTGTGCACCATTCTGCAGCTCAAGTACCTACTAACTCGCTGCTGCTTTTTGCACGCTGTCTTTAGGAGCCCAGCGTTGCAGGCAGCACTGTTTTAAACTGTTTAACATAAACTTATTTTGACCACAGAGAAACAATTAACAACGACTGGTAACGCATTCAAGAGAAGCAGGCAAGTTTAAGTTAAGCTCTGGTTATTGCAATTAAGTTACTAATTAAGTAACTGCCATCTGTCAGAACATCTGCCTTGGTGTTTGCCGCTCCAAGGCGCGAGCGTGCCAAGGAGCGCAGCAAACCTTGCTTTACCGTAAACAACATGGTCCTGTTCTCTGCCATGTCTGTCGGCTGCACAACGCTCTGGCCATACACCAGCTGACTTTTGAGGTTCAGTGAAACAGCATCTTCTTCGAAAGACCTGACAAAGCTGTTACTCCTTTGGCCTGCCTCTTGCAAATCCTTCTTAAAAGCAAAGGACCGAAGCCCAGGCTGAGAGTAGGATTTCCTGATCGGCCTTTTCTCCTCCTCTTCACTGACCAAGGGCTGGAAGACGGAGCGAAATTTGTTGCTCAAAGAGAAGCCTCCGAAGTTATTGGCAGTTTCGTGCTGTTGGGCTGACGAGCCGGAGCCTGGCTTTTTCGTGCAGCTGGCACGGTTGAACTTCTCAATGCACTCATCTATGAGCGCCGGAGGTGCGTTTTTGTGCGCTACCGTCACCCGCCCACAGAACAGCACCTCAAACTTTTTGGCAAAGGGGTCCTCCACATCTGAGAGGTTGCTCTGGAACTCTTCTTGCCGAGCAATTTTCCCAGCTTGCCGAATGGAGCTGATGATCTCAGGCACCTACGGGAGGGGGAAACAAAAGGCACAACATGAACATCTGGTGCTTCTAGGAGCAACATAAGAGGTGCTCCCTGCTGTTATTTCCCTGGAATGGCTAATCTGGCTTTGTTTTCTGAAAGGCCAGTTGAAGATCTTTGAGGTCTCTTCCAACCTTAGTGATACTGAATACTGAAAGCCATCTCGTGTTTGTCCAACGGATGCATTAGAGAAGTCAAATGCTGCCTGGATGAATTGCTCCTTTGTCTCCCTGCCAGGAGCTCATCGTGAGAGGGAATGGATTGAAGCTTGAGGAGGGGAGATTCAGACTGGAGATTAGGAAGAAATTCTTTACAGTGAGGATGGCGACACTGGAACAGGTTGTCCAGGGAGGTTGTGGATGCCCCCTCCCTGGAGGTGTTCTAGGCTGGGTTGGATGAGGCCCTGAGCAACCTGGTCGAGTGGAAGGCGTCCCTGCCCATGGCAGAGGCTTGGAACTAGATGATCTTCAAGGTCACCAAACCGTTCCATGCATGAATCTATGAATCACAGAATCAACCAGGTTGGAAGATACCTCCAAGATCATCAAGTCCAACCTATCACTCAACCCTACCTAATCAACTAAACCATGGCACTAAGTGTCTCATCCAGTCTCTTCTTAAACACCTCCAGGAATGCTGACCCCACCACCTCCCTGGGCAGCCCATTCCAATGAGCAATCTCTCTTTCTGTGAAGAACATTTTTCTAAGATCAAGCCTAAACTTCCCCTTGCACAGCTTGTGACTGTGTCCTCTTGTTCTGCTGCTGGGTGCCTGGGGGTACCCAGGTAGGAGTAGACAGCAATGAGGTCACCACTGTCACTAAGAGCTTCATCTCTGTGTTAGACCTTTGAAGGAACCAGTACAATGTGGCATGTTCAAACTCAAAATGAAAGACAAAAATAATGTGGAAAGCAGAAGAGAAGCCACAGACTAATTATTTGGGAAAGTTATTTAATCTCTGTTGTTCTTCACTCCCTTCTCTTACTCAAGCATTCACAGGACATAGATTCATTAGTCTCTTGCAAACCCTCATAACAGCATCTTACATCATTATGGCAGGCTGGTGGTTGGAGGGATTTTAACTGTAAATTGCTGTGGTTTTAAAAGAAATATATTAATTATTTCAGCTATTAATTTTGATTCTGCCAGTCTAGATGACACTCTCAAATAAATATTCCTTACACATCTAGAATCACTTGCAGGGCATCTGCATGAGAGAGCAAGTCTGCCACAGCCCACAGATGTTTAACCCAAACTGCCACCTGAAACATTTTAACTAACAGTAAACGGTGACAGTTCCTGCCATGGTCATAAATGAGTAACACACATGTTCTCTGTTAAGCTGCTGTGAGGCCCATGCTTGGTTCCACCCCACTGCTTTGACTGCCCCATCAGATTAAGGCTCCTCTGCAGACTGAGTTGATGCCATAATGACAAACATGGTGCCAACATCTCTGATTACAACAGGTAATTCTGACAACTCCTTCCTTTCCCCAAACTACTCTGAGAAAAATCCATGCAAAGTGTGCCAGCATCCTGGCAAGTGTTTCCTGACAAGCACCAATTGGAGCTTGCTTACTTCTGGAGAATCAGAATCACACACAAAATGGCAGGGCTTGGAAGGGAACTCTGGTGATTATCAAGTCTAAATTCCCTGCCAAATTCCCTGTTCACCCAAAGAAGGTCACCCAGGCATATGTCCAGGTGAGTTTTGAATGATAGAATCATAGAATTCTTTTGGTTGGAAAAGACCTCTAACATCATCGAGTCCAACTACTGACCCAACACCACCATGGCCATTAAACCACATCCCAAAGTGCCATGTCCACGTTTCTTGAACACCTCCAGGGATGGTGACTCCACCACCTCTCTGAATGCTTGAGGATAGTACAGAAAGAAGCCTGGAAGTAACAGACTAAAACAGCAGCCCAGAAAAACCGTCTGCCCCATGAGAAAAGGCATCTCTAAACCTAAAGAATGCTTAAAGAATTGTCTTTTTCAGACAATTCTATGGTTATCTAACACTTAAATGGCAATAAAAATGTACATAAATTAACCCAGGAAACAGGAAAGGACTCGGAGGAAAAGACTGAAGAGGGAAAACTGGATGTTTGTGTTCTGGGTGCTCATAAAGACATCAGTAGGACTTTTTTCTAGGTAAGGAAACACAAATAGGTGGATATGGATAGGGCAGATAGACATGGATAGGGCAGATACATAGATAGCAGGTGGGCAGATAGACATATAGAGAGTAGATTTAAGATAATAACATTACAAAACAAATAAGACGCCTCGGGAAGCATTACTTCACTCTTGATCACAAGGCATGAGTCATCAGCAAAGACAATAGAGGAGAAGTAAGGAAAGAAGGTCATGACTTTAGAAGTCTGTCCTCAGCTCTGCCACCAGCCAGTCAGAAAGCCCTGGGCTCAGGCAGCTTCATGCCTAGCCTTTTATTCACCTCCAAATAAGGAATCTATTACCTCAAGTGCTATGCTTCTGCTGCACAGCGGAGTCAAGGTTCCCCTCAGTTCTATTTGCCTTATTCTCTGACAAAGAATCAATTTTTAGTCACATATCAGGGTGCCAGGGAAACACAAAACTTCACCCATGTTTCAGGCTGCAACTACTTCAGCATTTTCCAGAAAGCATGTTTTCCTCTTGTGGGAATGTCTGGACTCATCAGCCACAGGCAGTTTTATTTCCGAGCTGCCCAGAACACAGACCTGTGACCCCTCCTCTGCTTTTGCTGAGGCTGCAGAGGAAGCAGCAAAGGAAGGAGGTATTTTCTGGAAAGCACTTTGCTGAAGCCAGGAACATCATCTTTCACATGGGTGAAGAGTGCCACCATATCAACCAGGGATAAGCTCCCTTAGCACCACCCATTCTGATGGCTTCAAGGAGAGTTTCCAGCAGTGCAGGTGCTACATACAGCTGCTCCCTCTGTCCAGAACTAAAGCCCAGAGAAGACATCATGGATCCATCACAAGTGTGCAGTTACTGAATTTGACTTCCTCAGTATTTTTTTGTTCTCAGACACATTTGATCATCAACCAAACTGCTACTCAGCAGTGGCTGGACATTATATACAGACAGCTGTTAAGAGAAAGATGCTAAACACAGAGTGACTTTGTAGTACTTAAACTTCATGTTTGAGGAGACCTTGGAGGCCTGTGGATGCAAACCAAAGGGAGCCTTTGTTATTTATTTTCACACATGCTGAAGTTTGACCTATGCCATTGATCAGTAACAGCTGGTTCCACGCTACATTTACTGAGAAACACTGACTTCCTGCTTATTAACCTAAAAACCCCCACAGCCTGTTGATATCATTTTATTGCTGCTGATTAAGCACTTGAACCAGCAAATCATCATCTCACTTGCCTGAAACCACTATGTATGTTAAACATGAATGTGTTTTTATTAGTAGAGAAAAGATGCCATGATCATGAAATCATTAAGGTTGGAAAACACTTCTGAGATCATCAGGTCTAACCTTCTACCCGACACCTTCGTGACCACTAGATCATACCCTGAAGTGTCACATCTACTTGGTTTTTGAACAGCCCCAGAGATGATGACTCCATGCCTCCCTGGGCAACCTGTTCCAATGCCTGATCACTCTTTTCAGTAAAGAATTTTTTCCTAAGATCCAATCTAAACCTCCCCTGGTGCAGCTTGAGGCCATTTCCCTTCATTCTGTTGTTAATTACTTGGGAAAAGAGGCCACCATCAGGCTCACTCCAACCTCCTTTCAGGTAACTGTAGAGGGACACGAGGTCTCCTATCAGCCTTCTCTTTTTCAGGGTGAACAACCCCAGGTCCTTCAGCCTTTCCTCATAAGACACACTCTCCAAACCCCTCACCAGCTTGATGAATGAGCAACAACCAAAATGCCATTTTCCCTGGAACTGGTCTTGGCCTCACCAAGAGCTGTGGTCTTTTCATCTACCTGCACCATTCCAGACCTTTCATGCAAGCAGTTAGAAATGAAGAATCCATGTGCTCTTGTGTGTTCTCTGATCCTGGCTCACTCAGCAAACAGACTTGGGTGCTGAGTACAGGAAGACTAAGTAAAACAAAGTTATTTCAAAAAATTACTAAAAATTAATAATCTGTGAAATGTAAAGAAATGATAATTATTTCAGATTATTGAACTCAACAGTGTAGGCTCCATCCTGGCAAAGGTTTATTAACCACAGCTGGAATTGTTCCAGATTAAGCAGCGCGCCGCTAGGCCACCAGTAACCACATCTCATAGTTGTGGTTGTCAATTAATCTCTAGCAATGACTTAATTGCTTTCATGGCTCTTTCAGTTTGTATCAAAAAGTAGCAAGGATCAACTTGCACCTGAATTAAGTTAATGTCACCTGGAGATTTTTAAAGGCTGTGGAGTTCTTTCTGACCATAAGAAAAAAGTCTTTTATTGTAAGGGTGGCCACATGCTGGCATGGGTTGCCCAGATGGGTTACAGGGTCTCCAGCCTTGCAGATATGCAGACTGCTTCAACGTGGCCCTCAGCAACCTGTTCTAGATGACCCTACTTTGAGTAGAGGGATGAATTACAAGACCTCCAGAGGTCTCATTCTATCTCAGCCTGGTGACTTAGATATCAGCATCTCCTATAGAGACCTGTAGGTGTACTTTGAACCTGCAAAGATAGTATGGGAGGACTGCTGCACACATGTATGACTTCTTCCAGCCACACAAATTCTCTTTTCTAGCACAATTCTGTCCTGAAATGTTTTCTGACGTGCTTCTCAGTATAAATATGTAATTAGTGGAATGATTATTTCTGTAATCAAAAACCCAAACCAACAACAAACAACAAAACAACTGCTGATGACCTCAAATTGTTTCCCTAAAGCCACATAACTAAATATAGGCAACAGTGTAAGCAAGAAGGAAAGTTTAGCAAGCTCAGAACATTTCTTTCTTACCACTCACCATGGGCCAAGCAGGGGTGGTGAACAGAACAGAACACTAGGAGTGTCTGAATTGGCTACCAAAAAAGATGCACCTAGAACAGTGGACTGTTGTGATGTGGTTTATTTCATTTTAAGCAGTCTATGTTATTCCTGCTGTGATGAGAATGTTTGTTTTGTAGAGACAAAGCAGGCAACTGAAACGTTGAGTACTTTTGCGTCCTGACTCTTGAGTAATCAAGCAAAGCAGGACCCAACACTGAGACCTTCCTGATGCACCCCAGCCTGTCACTAGGCAAGCAGCTCCAGCTTCCTCACCAGGCACCAAATCATCAGAGAAGACAATCACTGTTAAGCATGCTGATGAAAGAGGAACAGCTCCTTCCCTTCACAGAAACCACAGCTGCATTTTTTCCCCATGCAACCAGAATGCACCCTGTAAGTTTACACACAAGCATGAAGTAAGATGTCCATGCCTTTGGCCAGTCAGTGGAGCTGAGAAAGAGGAAGAAACTGAATGAAAAAAAAAAAGCAGCCCAGTAACAGCTGAATGCAAGAGCTGTCTGCTAGTAAACAAGGCCAGGCTGAAAAGGATTCCCTGCTGCTTTAGCACACAACAGGTAGGAAAGCAATGGTGCCACAGAAGAGCTGACAACAGATCAGCTGGGCAGGACTAGAGGGGAAAAAGAAACAAACAAGTGGGATGAGTTCTGATTTTAGGTGCTACACGGTATTTGTACCCACAGCATAAGCCTACCAGCACCTTCACAAGGGTTCAGGTCAGTGAAGGCTTAAATACAGGCTCTTAATGATGTCAAAGGAGCAGGTGGCTTTGTTTAAGAGACAGACCTGTCACAGCAGGAGATGATCTTGTACAATACAAGCGTAGAATCATATGGGTTGGAAAAGACCTTCCAGATCAATGAATGCAAACATTATCTAACTCTACCAAGTCTGGTGCTAAACCATGAGCCTCAGCACCAAATCTCTGCAGCTTATCAACACCTCCAGGTGATTCCAGCACCTCCTTGGGGAGCCTGTTCCAGTCTTTGAGAACCCATTCAGTCAAGAAATCCTTCTCATAGCCAATATATCTCCCCTCATGCAACTTCAGGCTAATTCCTTTCATCATATCACTTGTTCCTAGGGAGCAGAGACAAATACCTTGCTACAGCTTCCTTTCAAGCAGTTGTACAGTGAGGTGGTCTCCCCTTAGACTCCACAAATTCTTAGAGACTGAAAACCATTAGGGTCAGATCTTGAGCTGAGAAAGTCTCATACCACCTTAGCTACAACAAAGCCTTTAGAAGTCTTTCACAAAGCTCTTTAAACAAGTAGCTGTTTTGAGTTAGTTTTGCCTGCCTGTTCGAGATGACATCTCCATTATTTTTAAGTGTTTTTACCTGCTCTTTTTTTATGACCACAGCAAGCTCAATAAAATGTCTAGAAGTCTATTTCCTGTTAACACCTTTCCTTCACTATTTTACTGGAGTGTGCCACTACAGGAAAAATAGGGTCCAAAGCTATTTATCTAGGGAGAGTCACTGAATGGTGAGGGTTGGAAGGGACCTCTGGAGATTTAGAACAGAACAGAACAGAACAGAACCGAACCAGGCCAGAAGAGACCTTCAAGATCATCGCATCCAACCCATCAACTCATCCAACCCACCTAAACAACTAACCCATGGCACCAAGCACCCCATCAAGTCTCTTCCTGAACACCTCCAACGATGGTGACTCCACCACCTCCCTGGGTAGCCCATTCCAATGGGCAATCTCTCTTTCTGGGAAGAACTTCTTCCTAACATCCAGCCTAAACCTCCCCTGGCGCAGCCTGAGACTAGTCCAACCCCCCTGCTAAAGCAGGATCACCCAGACCAGGGTGAACAGGAATGTGTCCAGGTGGGTTCTGAAAGTCTCCAGAGAAGACTCCACAACCTCTCCAGGCAGCCAGTTCCAGTGCTCCAGCACCCTCAAAGTGAAGAATGTTTTCTTGATATTTAAGTGAAAGAAAAGCTCTCTATCTGCATCAGGACACACAGGAATATTTTTGTCACCCATAAAGTATTTATAATCATGGAATACTTTGTTAAAAATAATAGAGTAGAAACCAGGAAAAGAGGTTTTGAGACGTATGCCACATAAATAAAAAGATGATACAGCAAAGGATGTCACTGCATCTTCGAAAGGCTGCACAACATCTTTGGTTTCAGCAGCTTGCTGGGTACCAAAAAGCAGGTGGTCTGATCTCAGCACACTGCTGGCAGAACAGCTGTGCAGGAGTGGAACAGATCAATGCTTCCCATCCTTACCACGCTTTCAACCCACACTAGTGGGCGGCTGACTCTTTTGGAACACTTTTCTCCACTCACTGGATGTGATGTTTCAATTAAAATGCTTTAGCAGTAAAATGCTAGAGACTGTCCTGGGATTTTGTTATTTTAATCAAGGTAATGCACAATTTCTCCTCTCAAAATCACATCATTTAATTTGCATGCGACCCCTGCCAGCACGGCCACCCACGCAAAGCAAGGCAAACTTTTGCGTTCAATCCGACTTTAAACTTAGATGAGATGCTGAGGGCCACCTCCAGCTGAGTTCCAAGTAGCCCCCACAATGGGGAGCCCAGAACTCCTCTTGCCCACAGAAAATTTGCAGTTGCCAAAAAAGAATGGCCTGCCTTCAGCTGAGATTCTTTTGTATCATAGTACCATTCAGGGTTGGAAGGGACCACAAGGATCATCTAGTTCCAATCCCCCTGCCATGGGCAGGGACACCCCACACTAGATCAGCCTGGCCGGAGCCTCATCCAGCCTGCTCTTAAACACCTCCAGGGACGGGGCCTCAACCACCTCCCTGGACAACCCATTCCAGGGCTTCACCACTCTCATGGGGAAGAACCTCCTCCTCACATCCAGCCTGAATCTCCCCACCTCCAGCTTCATTCCATTCCCCCTAGTCCTATCACTACCTGAGATCCTGAGAAGTCCTTCCCCAGCCTTCCTGTAGCCCCCTTCAGATACTGGAAGGCCACAATTAGGTCACCTCGGAACCTTCTCTTCCGCAGCCTGAACAGCCCCAACTCCTTCAGTCTGTCCTGACAGGAGAGGTGCTCCAGCCCTCTGATCATCCTCGTGGCCCTTCTCTGGACACCTTCCAGCACCTCCACATCCCTCTTGTAATAGGGGCTCCAGAACTGGAGAACTGGCTCCAGAACCGGAACTTTTGTGATAGGTGTTGCTCACTACTTTAACCAAGGAACAGACTGAAAACTTCCAAGCACAGAACCACAGTCTTGGGTCTCTCACAAAGGCAAAAGAAGTGTCAAAAGTGTCAGAATTTCCTTATTCCTCAACACTGGTAGAAATTCATGGTAGAAGAGTAACAAACTTTGTAAGTTAATTTCCAACCAACTTTTATATTAAGATCTTATCTCAAATGCCTTCATAGTTTTTTTTTTCCTTCTCTTATCTTGCCTGGAGACTGTTCTACAGCCTCCTACACCCCACTGACTTTTTCTAGTCATTAATTCTCCTTTTGCAAATTTTCATCCCTTGACTCCTAACCAACAGTTGTACAGAGCACTTCAATTGTTATCTTTCTTCTTTTGCTATTTGCTGACTTATTCCTCCCACAGAGCCACTTTCAAGCCAAGATCTAATTCAGGAGAGGCAGAAAGTTTAGTTCCTCCAGTCCCTGCATGATGATCACCTTTTTGCAAGGGCCCAGCAGTTTTTCTGTGCATGACAAATGCACCACAGGAACAGCAAAGTGAGATTCTTACCAAGAGGTCCCTAAGTATGTAAGAATACACACAGAGGGGTCACCTTCACACCTCAATGTATCACCCAAAACGTAGCCTCTGGATCCTGACTGCTCATAAAACAACTATCAGCTCTCAGCAGCTTCACCATCCACACATGCTGTAGTACCTAAAATTCACAAAGGGTCTCATTTACCCAGGGACTTGGGGGTATCTTTTGAGAAAGAAGAACAAGTCAGAGCACAACCAGAGGGCTGGGAGGGGTAGCCAGGCTAGCAGCTAGCTAAGTCTAGCAGCCAGCCAGGCTAACCACACCACAGGTGTGCTGCTGGGGAAGGACTGTCAAACCAGACCTGCAAAGGCACAACAGAGGTGTTGTTCCAGCCTCGCTAGGGGAAAGCCAGCAGGCTGAAGAACATTACCACAGAGCTATGGAAGGAAAAGGGATCCTATGCCTGTCTGCTTGGAGGATTGGCTTAGTGAGGTTTGATCAGGTGTTGCACAGAGAACAGAAGTCAGGGAGGTGAGGTCAAGGTTCAGTTTTTGCAGGGATGTATGTAAGAAGCTGATCACAGAATCATAGAACTGATGAGGCTGGAATAAACCTTTGAGATCATGAAGCCTAACTACTCTCCTAGAGCTCACAATCCCACCACTACTAAGCTGCTACCACTAAAGTATATCCCTCAGCACCACATCTATGCATCTTTCAAATACCTCTAGGGGTGGTGACTCCACCACTTCCCCAGGCAACCTGATCCATTGCCTGATAACAATTTCTGTGAATGTTTTCCTAATATCCAACTTAATGATGAACAAGAGTGCACTAAAATTCAAAGGATATTTCATGTGGGGCAGAAGAGTCACCTGCTCAGGGACATGGTTTAGTGTTCACCTTGCAGTGCTGGATTGAAAGTTGGACTAGATGATCTTGAAGGTCTCTTCCAACCAAAGATATTCTGTGACTGTGAGATCCAGCTCTTTTTTTGACTTGGAGCACAGTAGATGAGTGAGACTAGCGTCCTCTGAGATGATCTGGATTACCTCTGGTCACTCTCTGTGTGACCATGGGTAGGGTAGTTGACCTCTGTGCCTTACTTTGTCATCTGGTAATGTGGGATAGTGCTCACATGCTCTGTCAAGCACTTTGAAGAGCTCTTGATTCTGGGCCCCTCAATTTAAGAAGGATATTGAGACTCTCGAATGTGTCCAGAGAAGGGCAGTGAGGCTGGGGAGAGGTCTTGAGCACAGCCCTGCGAGGAGAGGCTGAGGGAGCTGGGATTGTTTAGCCTGGAGAAGAGGAGGCTCAGGGGAGACCTTACTGCTCTCTACAACTACCTGAAGGGAGGTTGTAGCCAGGTGGGGGATGGTCTCTTGTCCCAGGCACCCAGCACCAGAACAAGAGGACACAGTCTCAAGCTGTGCCAGGGGAAGTTTAGGCTTGAAGTGAGAAAAAAGTTCTTCCCAGCAAGAGTAATTTGCCACTGGAATGTGCAGCCCAGGGAGGTGGTGGAGTCACCATCCCTGGAGCTGTTTAAAAGGGGATTGGATGTGGCACTTGAAGCCATGGCTTAGTTAGTCAGGAGGTGCTGGGTGATAGGTTGGGTTTGATGATCTCTGAGGTCTTTTCCAGCCTTATTGATTCTATGATACCTAAGCACTGAGAGTGGAGCTCCACACAGCCAACACGTACCCTTGCAGTTTACACCTTATCATAAAAAGTCATAAAGGTAATTTGGTTTCCTACTTACATCAAGACTGATCAGTAATGCAGTCTGAAGCCATGAGCACTGTGTGCCACTTTCACAGTTACCACATTCCTTTGACTATCACAGACAAACCTCTGCTTGAGAGCCTCCCTCACAAGTCCTCAGCAGCATGGAAAAGGTTACACTTTTTGCAAAGTCATGTGAGTTGGAGAGCACTTCATGCAATTTTAAGAGGCACAAAAAGGTTTTATTTCCTTTCTGGAAAAAAAACAAAACAGTATTTGCAGTATCTGTTTATAGATCATTGTAAACAAGCTCAGAAATAGAACATAATTGGACTTGGTGTTCTGCTGAAGCTGGAGTGCTTTATTTTGTGGTGGTACTTCCTCCTCAAGAGAGATGCATCACACTGCTGATACACTTCTGGGTTTTCTTTCACACTTAAGAAAAGCAGTTGCTTATTTAGTTCACCAGTTTTAGTCCATTTTGGATGTCAAACAAATGGTTCCTCCTGTCTACGAGCTTTTTGAGTTATGGTACGTTTTTCCTATGGTAAGACTCCTAGTGATGGCTTCTCATCCAAAGGTCTAACAGGATTATTCAAACTTGTGAATTAACTACCTCACATAGAACTGTTGGAGTGAGTCCAGAGGAGCTAGGTGTTGAAGGCTCTTTAGCTGCATTCACAGACTGCATCAGGTTGGAAGGAGCCCTCAAAGGTCATCTTGTCCAACGACCCTGCAGACAGCAGGGACACCCCCAACAGGAGCAGGCTGCCCAGGGCCACACTGAGTCTGATCTTGACTGTCTCCAGGAATGGGGCTTCAACCACACCCCTGGGCAACCTGTTCCAGTATCTTACCACTCTCATTTTAAAGAACTTACTCCTGATGCCCAGTCTAAATTTACCCTGCTCCAGTTTAAAACCATTACCCCTCATCCTATCACCACAAGCAGTCCCTCCCTAGCCTTCCTGTGAGTCCCCTTCAGATAGTGAAATGTAGCTATAGGGTCTAATTTTCTGTAATTCTGTTCTTCCTCTCAGATCCAGAAGTCACAAAAAACTTGCAAGAAAAAAAACCAAAAGGAAAGTACTTGGAAGAAGATGCTTTGTAAATTGGTAATTCCATGGGTCTTTACCTCAGGTACCTTTGAAACTCACTGTAGGAGACCCCAGTGCATCTGCACCAAGTACTAAGCATGCTAGAAATGCGAAGAAAGAAAGGAAAAACAGATGGGGTAGCACTGAAAAAATTATTTAACATGTGTTTAGAAGAGGATGATGAGTTTGTAAAACGTGCTGCTTGCTTACAGACTGCCTGCAAGGCAGCCAATGTCACCATGGATGGCAGTGGAGCAGGGATCTAGACTAACTATCCTATGTCTGGCAGTCTGACAGTTCCATCCTGCACAGCACTACTTCACTTGTCCTGCTTCTGGTTATCTTCATCAGATCTCACTTCTTCACATAAACATTAGCATCTCCACAGACTGTTGTCTGTCACTTTAGCTGTTACAGGGCTGACAAGCATGCAGTTTGTGTGGACAGTCAGTAATGAATTTGGCCACAAAACCCTAGATGTCAACGTCCTTTCCAGCTGATGCTGCACATTCAGTCCTAAATGCAAAGGAGTCATCAAAATGCAGATAAAAAGGCACCATCAAGACAAAAGGAGCTATAGGATCACACCTGAAAACTACCCCAGAACCAAGCCAAGGTGCCTCATGAGGAATACCTAAGAACAAGTTTAAGCAGTGCTTCTAGCTTATGAAAAAGCCTTGATGGTTCTCCCAATGACAAAAGATAAAACTAATCCATATTTATGTCCTGTACTAAACTCAGTACAGACCTACAATGGCAGATCTTTAGATCTGCAGCCTGTGCTAACAACTTTATTTTCATAGGATTGCTGGTCAGGCTCAGAGGAGACCTTACTGATGTCTACAACTACCTGAAGGGAGGTTGTAGCCAGGTGGGGGTTGGTCTCTTCTCCCAGGCAACCAGCACCAGAACAAGAGGACACAGTCTCAAACTGCACCAGGGGAGGTTTAGGCTGGATGTTAGGAAGAAGTTCTATACAGAAAGAGTGATTGGCCATTTGAATGGGCTGCCCAGGGAGGTGGTGGAGTCATCACCACTGGAGGTGTTTAGGAAGAGACTGGATGGGGCATTCAGTGCCATGGTTTAGTTGATTAGGTGGTGTTGGGTGATAGGTTGGACTTGATGATCTCGAAAGTCTTTTCCAACCGGGTTAATTCTATTCTATTCTAAACCAGCACCACATCTCTGCCTCTCTTAAACAACTCCAGGGATGAGGATTCAGCCACCACCCTGGGGAGCCTGCTCCAGTGTTGGAGAACCCTTTATTTAGAATAAACCAAACCAGGTTGGAAGAGACCTTCAAGATCATCGTGTCCAACCCGTCAACCAATCCAACCCACCCAAACAGCTAACCCATGGCACCAAGCACCCCATCAAGTCTCCTCCTGAACACCTCCAATGACGGCGACTCCACCACCTCCTTGGGCAGCCCATTCCAATGGGCAATCACTCTCTCTGTATAGTGAGTTCTTTCAGTGAGTAGTTTCTTGTAATATCCAATCTAACCCACTCCAAACCTCCATCAAAGAGACCTAGCCTTTCCAAACAAAGTGTCCGCATGATAGTACAATAAATGGAGGCATGAACTCAATCAATAAAGACACCAGTAAGAGCAAAGAGTTTCAGTAATGCATGTTGGCCTGTGACCATGAGACTTAATGGAGCTCCTACCACCTATCAACATTATAGTTTCATAGTTTCATTCAGGGTTGGAAGGGACCACAAGGATCATCTAGCTCCAACCCCCCTGCCATGGGCAGGGACACCCCACATTAGATCAGGCTGGACAGAGCCTCATCCAGCCTGGTCTTAAACACCCCCAGGGACGGGGCCTCGACCACCTCCCTGGACAACACATTCCAGGGTTTCACCACTCTCATGGTGATTGCCATTTGCACTCATTAAATACAAAATTTGACCCACATCATATTTTATTCAGCTGCAAATTATGACAAGAAACAAAAAGAAATGCAGAATCTGTTCTCTTTTCAGGGTTGTGAAATGGCTATTTTAAGCCCACCAAGTCTCTTCCAACTGTGTATTTTCCATTACTCCATTTTGTTCTTCCGCTCCCCCCCCTATAAGTTAAGGCTGGGTGCCTTTAGAAGATGGTAAATCAGATGCACAACTACCAAAAATGGAATTGCAGCTGAACTGGACAGTCCATGCTGCCACACCCCTTTCAAAGGGACTGAATTCTGACCTTCACAGTTATTTCCCACATATTCTATATGTAAACCTTCACCCCCAAGGAAACCCAAAGGGTGTGGTGAGCATTTGGCATTTCCAAAACACAGATCTCACAGAACTGTAGGATTATAGAAAGACATTTTTCCACAAGAAGGTGGTGAAGCACTGGAGTAGGTTGCCCAGAGAAGCTGTGGAGGCTCCAAGACTAGCAGTGTTGAAATCCCAGCTGGATGGGGCCTTAGGCAAGCTGGTCTAGTAGGAGATGTCCCTGCCCATGGAAGTGGAGTTGGAACTAGATGATCTTGAAGGTCCATTCCAATCCAAACCATGTTATGATTCTATGCTCTCCATGAGAAACTGGAGGGTGATACAAGGATGATGCTCTGTGGGACACACTGATGGATCAGCTTAAGGACAGCAGCAAAGGAAAGACAGGAAGGAAAAAAGGATTTCAAGGAAGGGCCATTTTAATTCCAACTTCTTTCCCCCTAAAAGTGTGGCAGCATTTGGGACTGCTGGTATTTCAGCCACACCCAATATACAAGTGGACTGGGCCTTTTTGTATTGTTTTTCTCAAACAGGAATGAAATGTTTATGGAAGCTTTAGAAATACCAGAGTAGAAATGCTGCCTGAGTTATAACAACCTACAAGAATTCATTTGGCACGTGATCATGCACTTTACAGAAGAGAACAAAGCAGCATCTCCATGAACTGTGCTTGCATATAAAACCCCATTTTACTTCAAACTACAAAAGTCTGCCTCAAGTTATTGTGTGAAATGGAAATGTCAACCCTTTCCACAGGATGCTAAATCCTACATCCCAGCAGGATTTACCCCAATTCTGAAATTCCAGTAGGTATTTTTGGTTCAGTTTCTGTGTAACTGCCATGAGAGTTTAACTGCAGGCCTGTAGTACATAGTATCATAGTATCAGTCAGGGTTGGAAGGGACCACAAGGATCATCTAGTTCCAACCCCCCTGCCATGGGCAGGGACACCCCACACTAGATCAGCCTGGCCAGAGCCTCATACAGCCTGGTCCTAAACACCTCCAGGGACGGGGCCTCAACCACCTCCCTGGACAACCCACTCCAGGGCTTCACCACTCTCATGGGGAAGAACTTCTTCCTCACATCCAGCCTGAATCTCCCCACCTCCAGCTTCATTCCATTCCCCCTAGTCCTATCACTACCTGAGATCCTGAGAAGTCCTTCCCCAGCCTTCCTGTAGGCCCCCTTCAGATAATCGTACATAATCGTCTAAAACTCCAAAACACTTCCTACAAATCTCCTTTTCCATGGTTTGCTGTTTGAGGAGATTGGATGATATAAAAAGGTCCAAAGAAACAGAGCCAGTGTGAAACATTTGGTGTTAACCACCCAAATTTCCATGACAACAGCTTCAGTGAGCTCCCCTCACTGGTGCTGCAGCAGCAGACCAATGGTCCAGTAAATGTAGAGAGGCAAGTGGTAAGAGCTCAGAAAATCAAGGTATTTGGTTACAGAGCTCCTTGAAATAAACAGACTACCCACCAAAAACATTTGATTGAAAAAATATATTACATATATATAAGCAGCCCCTTTATATATATATAAATGTTCAGCGTTGCCTTTTTCAGTAGTTGAGAGTGTTGCAGCACAACTATGCACCAACTGTGGTCTCTTCTCCCCAAACCTGCAATTTCACAGGATATCTGTACCTGAAAATCCTGTTTGGCTACTGCATATCAAAGGGTTCCCTTGGAAAAAAACCAAAAAAGGTATGTTTCTGATTACAGTGGTGGTGCTCTAAAGGCACAAAGAGAAGCATTCACACTTCCAAAGCCAGACACTTCTGAGTCGGGGCAAGACTTTCCAGATATTTCAGCCATGATGAATTTTTGGGTTGTTTTGTGTGCTGGCATGGATGCTGCCCTGAGGAGGGAAGGCATATATGTTTTTACTCTCTCTTCACAGTGCTTCAGTTCGGGGCAGATAGAAGTCTAGCTCACTAGCCTGAAACTATCAACATTCCCAAAAGTCAAGAATTCTCTGATGGGCCAGTCACTGGAAAGCCATGTGCATGCTGTTTGTCCAGCTCCTTCAGCTGGATTCTCAAGTAATAGGTAGGTGTGACTACTTCACTATTTTAATTTGGACCAGGAATGCGCCTAAGAGTGGATTATCCCAATCCACTTCTCAAAGTGCCTCAAGTGATGTCCATTTAAAGAGATCTAAACCTTCATTTTGTGAAGAACTTGACTGCAAATAGAATTAGAATTACATAGAACAAACCAGGTTGGAAGAGACCTTCAAGATCATCGTGTCCAACCCATCAACCAATCCAACCCACCTAAACAACTAACCCATGGCACCAAGCACCCCATCAAGTCTCCTCCTGAACACCTCCAATGACGGCGACTCCACCACCTCCCCAGGCAGCC
The DNA here is from genome assembly GCF_026170545.1 of Melanerpes formicivorus. Lineage (NCBI taxonomy): Eukaryota > Metazoa > Chordata > Aves > Piciformes > Picidae > Melanerpes > Melanerpes formicivorus. The sequence goes on along the minus strand of NW_027142356.1, from coordinate 33,450,180 downwards.
CATTCCAATGGGCAAATAGGCATTGGGTTCACAGCACCAAATCAGAGCTAGTCCAAAGTAAAACCTGCTTCCCTGAATCAGGTACACAACCTGTTCTCAGCACAGATTCACAGCTTGCATTAGGTGGGAAGAGACCCTCAAAGGTCATCTTGTCCAACGCCCCTGCAGTCAACAGGGACGCCTGAACTACATCAGGCTGCCCAGGGCCACATTGAGTCTGATCTTGAATGTCCCTAGGGATGGGGCCTCAACCACATCCCTGGGCAACTTGTTCCAATATTTTACCACTCTCATTGCAAAGAGCTTCCCTCTGATGTGCAACCTAAATCTGCCCTGTTTCAGTTTAAAATCATTGCCCTTTGTCCTTCTGCTACAAGCCCTTCTAATCAGTCCTACCTCAGCCAGCAGTTCCCTTCCCAGCACCAGCAGTTGCCCTTCAACAGTCTGTTGCTGGGTGCTAAGAGAGAAGCAACCTACAGATGATTTCATCCAGGCTTATGACTGCAGCTTTCACATATCTGGCCAGCTGAGCAGGGAATACTGGTCTGGCCTTTTAGAAACTGCAGACACAGAAGAAAAAAAGGTAGCAGAAACACAGTTGATCCACTCCAGTCCACCTCAACAAGGTAAAGGTGCCTGAACCTCCCCCCCTACTTCTCAGCATGCAAAACATGTTTTATCAGAAAGATGTAAACCTCCCCTAGTAAAATTTTATATTTAGAGCATAATATAACTGTTTTGGTTGGAAAAGATCTTTAAGATCATTGAGTCCAACCATTTTCTAACCCTGCTAAGGCTAAAGTGAGTCTCTCAGCACCACCTCTCTGTGGCTTTTAAACCTGCCAGGGACAGGGATCCAACCAACTCCCCAGGGAGCCTGTTCCAGTGTTCGAGAACCCTTTCAGTTTTCTAATTTCCAACCTAGACCTCCCCTGATGCAACTTGAGACCATTTCCTCCCACCCTAACATTACGAGTTAATCCATCTCAGGATTTGTTGGTACTACAACTTGTTTAAAAAGAAAGAAAAACTAACAACAATTCAGCTACAACTCAGTGCAAACCCCTCAGTTATTAAAACACAGTGGTTAATGCCATTCACTGCCTCAGCTTCTGCTCTCCAGGTTGCAGCTGCTCTTCTCAGCTCTCCCACCTCACCTCCTCATACACATTAGTAAACAAACTCCTATTTGGGCAAATCTCTTGACATATTTTATGTATCTTTAGTGATATGTGAAACAGGAACAAAACCAAGGCTCAGACTTTTTTTTCCCCCCCTCAGTCACTGCTATCCATGAGTATTTCAGCCTAAGTAGTTAAGCTGTAAAAGGTTCTAATTAAAACATAAAACTAGAGCCAGGCTGTAATTCCATTAACAGTGTTTCTGAGGAAGATTTACTTGCTAAGTCACCAGTCAACCTCTGTGCACCAAACACAACCTCAGCTCCTTCAACTTCATGAGGTCTTTTAAACCATTTTCTTTCACAGTCTGAGGTATTTGTTAGTTGGCACAGGAAAAATGTTCCAACATCCCCTTAAAAGCAGAGGTTTCTCAGAAATGCCACAGCTTCTATATTCAGAATGATGGGAAACTACAAATTGGATTTGTCTTGCAGCTCTCTTAGCACATCTTTGAAGAAAGAGGTGTTTTGCCCAACTTTTCCCTTAAAGGTATTTCTACTTGGGGATCCCAGAGCCAAACTGCTGCTTTTGTTCTCTCAGAAGCACCTCTGTTGCACACAAAAGTCTGGTTTCATTAAAAGAGTTTTCCAAAAAAGCAGGCTATGATGTGAAACAGTATTTTAGACCATCAAATGTATAGCAAATAAAGTTAGAATAAACTTTATTAGAATAAACCAAACCAGGTTGGAAGAGACCTTCAAGATCATCGTGTCCAACCCATCAACCAATCCAACCCACCCAAACAGCTAACTCATGGCACCAAGCACCCCATCAAGTCTCCTCCTGAACACCTCCAATGACGGCGACTCCACCACCTCCCCGGGCAGCCCATTCCAATGGGCAATCACTCTCTCTGTATAGAACTTCTTCCTAACATCCAACCTGAACATCCCCTGGCACAGCCTGAGACTGTGTCCTCTTGTTCTGGTATTGGGTGCCTGGGAGAAGAGACCATCATCTGCCTGTCTACAACCTCCCTTCAGGCAGTTGTAGAGAGTGATAAGGTCACCCCTGAGTCTCCTCTTCTCCAGGCTGAGCAACCCCAGCTCCCTCAGTCTTTCCTCACAGGGCTTGTGTTCCAAACCCCTCACCAACTTTGTTGCTCTTCTCTGGACTCGTTCCAGCAAGTCAACCTCCTTCCTAAACTGAGGGGCCCAGAACTGGACACAGGACTCGAGGTGTGGCCTAACCAGTGCAGGATACAGGGGTAGAATGACCTCCCTGCTCCTGCTGGCCACACTGTTCCTGATGCAGGCCAGGATGCCATTGGCCCTCTTGGCTGCCTGGGCACACTGTAGGCTCATGTTCAGCCTACCATCGACCAGTACCCCCAGGTCCCTCTCTGCCTGGCTGCTCTCCAGCCACTCTGACCCCAGCCTGTAAAACTGTGGTGCCACATATATACTTACATGGCAAACACCCAAACAAACCTTTTGTTGTACCATCCATCTCTGATGGGACCTAGAGCTTTCCCTGATCCTGCTGGATTTATTGTCGTTTTGCTATTGGCTTGGCCCAAAACGTGTTAACCACACGGAGACAGCTAGTAGCACCAATTTCCAGAGAGCTTTTCAACAGGGGAGAGCAGACAGGTTTTGAGTGGAGCTTAAATGTTCTATTTTCATCTGAAGACAATGGGACCTGTACAAAAGAGCAAGCTCAGCTACCTCACCAGGCTTGGCTTGCTGTTAAAACTGAAGGTCAACATGAACCTGAGAGCAGATCTTCATAAGAAATTAATTCAGAAAGTCATAAATGATTCAAGAGAAAAGCTTTGGTAAGCTGCAATCTACATGGCCAGGAATTTAACTACGGAAAGCCCTACTCTAGCTTAAGCACCTGTAATGTACCTTACAAATGCAGAGGGCAATGCCCTACTACATCTGCCCAGACAGATAAAAGCCTTGAGAGCCAGGCTGTGTGCTGGCCCTTTCCATCGCATCGAGGATGTCTAAGCTGGAGGGGAACAATTCAGGTCTGGAAGGATGAGGAATAAAAGCGAATGGCTCCGAAGGGAAAGTAAGTGCTGAGTAACAGGGGTTTCACCCACAGCACCGACTTCATTGCAAATGCTGAGCGCGTATCCCTCGGTCATCAGCCAGACCCCCGCGGGGAAGGTGGGGAGTGACTGGCATACAGAAATCAGCACGTTCCAGCTGCTCCGTGTTTGGGGGTAATCTGCACCTATCTGGAAGTTGGTAATTGGTCACAACGTTGTCTTCCCCCTGAAAAAAACCTGACCTGGAGAAGCAGCCTGAGCAGTACCGTAGTGTTGTGTGACAGGGGCATTGTGTGAACTCGGGCACCGAAATCCAGCTCTGGCAGAAAGCTGAACTTTCTCTTTGCGACGCTGCCGGCATCCGGCCCCAGAGACAAGTGAGGGTCTGTGCCTCCAGCCCTCGAGGAGATGCAGACACAGGCAAAGCAGTGGCATTTGAGCCTTCCCTCCCCAACGATTCCCAGCTCTTCCCTGACACTAGTTCTCTATTAGCTCTGATTCGTGATGTAGTATCCAGGCATTCAGATTCACTTATGAAAAGGGCTGCTGGGGTAAATGCACCAGCACAAACAAGGGTTGCACATCCCAGGATGCCACCATCATTTATTCATCTCTCCACACAAATTACTACAAGAAACGTGGGCTTAAAAGTCAGACAGGTTTAATAAACTTCAAGGTATTACTGGGCTCTAAACAGTGTTAAAATGTCTGGTTGTGAGGCTGCCTTAAAGAGATTAAATCTAGATTCATTTGGCTCAAATGCTAGTCACTCAGTGAGGGGCTAAAGACACCCAGAGGTGCTCAACTTTGCTGGGGAATAAAGGAAACAAGAACGTCTGTACAGCTGGAACAAAACACCCTCCCAAATAAGTGTGATGCATCCTAAAACAGACCCGGAAAAAAAAGCCAAAATTACCCTTTCAGAACACTCTTTAAAAGGGGGGGAAATAAACAAAACCAAACCCAACAAAAAAACCCTGACCAAACCTAAACCAAAAAGCCCCAAACCAAACAAATACACACACACACAAAACCACACCACCAAAACAAAACCAGGAAAGGGGAGATTTCTTGAGCTTCCTGATTTTCGGTCTCTCATTCCTTCTCATTCTCTTCCAGAAGGCAAATTAATTTCATTTGTAGCTTCTGACCTAAACTAAGAAGCAGATTCTTACTGCTACATGTTCTCCCCTGGAGATCTACTAGGCGCTCTACTATCTAGAAACTAGATGTAAAAGCAACACAGCAGCAAGATCAAGTGTAACACAGCACAGCAAGCTACATTCAGATTCCAAGAAAAATAAGTGGCATTTCCAATATTATTATAATTACCACTTCGTGGTGGTGAGAGAAAGTTCAGCTCTCCCACACACACAAAGAAAACCACGGCTAACTCAGTCAGACAAGCAAAGATATGAATAAGCTATATTTACAAGCAGGATGAGATGCACTTCCACAATGTTTCATCAAACAAGCCAAGAAACCAAGCCTTGCTGCACTGAATAGGGCAGAAACTGTTTTGATGCCTTGAGAGCTTCCCAAACTGAGCAAAGCTCACAGGCAGTTCTGACTCAGCAGTTCTCAGGAAAGAAAAGCCAACACAAACCCCCACCTACTTTTTGCTTTGCTACTGGGAACTGTGGAGCATCTGTTGTGAATGCACCTTAAAATCTGACTCCAGAGCAGAAGAAACTCAAACAATCACCTTCTCAGTCCAAGGTCCAAGATTAGCCAAGCCAGCTGGGGACGGCTACATTGTAAACTCACCTTTACTGCCAGTGTTGCTGGCCCATTCTCTGAGGTTCCTCAAACTGTAGGGAGAGGAACCTCATGAAAGAACTGGGGGTATCCCCTTTCCACCTGCTCTCCTGAAGGCATCCTGACCAGGGCTGGTTGGCTCATACCAGCAAAACTATTACTTAAATCAAGGTCTCTTCTACAATGTAACTTCACTTTGTATTTTACCTTTACTGGCTCCTGGCTGATTTCTAATCCTTAAGGCCACTAAAATAAGCTGAAGCTAAACACAGCCTTTATGTTATAGATGGCACTGGTTTTGTTAATAGACATAGTGTGTATAAACTGCTGAAGTACCTGAGAATCTGAGGACACACTAATCTTCTACTTATACAATTTATTAACCAAAACCCTCTTTATTTCTATTTATTCAGCAATCAACTTTTTCATTCTTGTTTCTGTCAAGCTGCTTCTGACTAAAAACTTGCATTATAAAGCGTTATTGTAGATGACTAACACTGAAATGGTTGGGTTGTTTTACTTCTTCATGAAATATAATGGAAATAAATTTCTCAACAGCTATCACTATACTATCATCTCCTACTAATGAGTTAATGGTGTGCAAGTACACCACAGATCACCAAAAATCAGCATTTCTGTCTGCTTCTTTTATTTGCAGTCTGAAACCTTTGATGGTTTTTGCTCCAAAGTGATTTCTTTACTTTTAGTAACAGTTACTGCCGTGAACTAAACTGAATGTAAACATCTCTGTATACCTGCAAGAGTGACTGTATACCCACAGCACTGCAAAGTTAAGTCACACTTTCAACAAACTGTGTTTTAAGGTGCTTAGTCAAAGGTTTCCCTGAAGTCAGCTGTCTGCATAAAACTGGGCAGGAAAAACAGGTATAACTATTCTCTTTTTTATTTAAATCATTTTAAGAGACTAAAAGGAGTCAGTACTTAGGAATTCACCACTCAAGTGGTTTAGCCAGCATCAGCATCCATATGGCCAATGTTGGCAACACCAACCCACCGAAGACTCAAGCAGGGCTTTATCCTCCAGCCCAGAGTGGGCCCCACAACCTGGGCTGGCAGGTCCTCAAAACTCATCCCCAAGGAGCCTGCATGTAGGTAAGGAGACAAACTGGGTAAAGCGGCACATAAAAACCTGCCATGAAGATGTATTAAAAGGTAATGTTTAAACAAACACTAGGGACCAGTTTTATAGCATATGGGAGTAAATTACTTCACTTGCAAGTACCTGTGGGCCTGGGGACTAATATGGTGATGCTAACCACTTGTGTTACTTCATGGGGGGGTTACTCTTTTTACACTAATAAATGCAGGAGGACAGGTTTGTTTTGAGAGGGGCAGGTTCCTCCTCCTACACCCTGCAGTCCTTCCGCATTTTGGAACAAGCCACCACCTTCTAAAAACTGCATTTGTGTTGAAAGCCTCCAGCACTAGTTCCTGCATTTTCACTGATCAGATTTTGGCAGACAGGAAAGCTTTCTCCTTTAACAAGCCTCATTTTATATTTCTAAATACCCTGCTTTGCTTCCCTCCCCTAATTAGTACTGATGATTAATGACTGTCGAAAGAATAAAACTAAACACTTGTGAGGAACCAGCACTGCAATAATTAGTTGTGAAAGCCCAGAAAGCACTCCTGAAGGCAGTTAGGAGTGTGTGTTTCTTCTCTTACTCTCTCTAGAGATGTAGCCAACTCTCCACACTACCAGTTCTGCTTGTACCTCCTCCAAGACTAACTCTTCTCTGACTAGTTGCTTTGTCCAGCTGACAAGTGAGCAAGGGGGGGGAAACGGGCCACCCATTTGTGGCATCCTGGAGTAGTTACTCAACAGCATCACATATGTGATGAGTTGTGCAGATTTTTGACAGTAGCCAACCTGTATAGGAGATTGGCACATATGTAAGGCCTGGCATGGAAAACACACAGTATTGTGCCCTGAGATAACACAGCAAGTCAAGCCTCACATTACCATCCAGACAGAGACACAATGATGATAGAGAGGGAACTACTGTAACAAGAGCCCCACCTGGTAGCTTTTTAAACAGAGAAAGTCAGGTGGAAAGAGAAAATCATAAACTTCTCTTTCCCAGGGCACAGCTAAAATTAATCAAGCTCCTTTTTAACACAAAACAGAGCAAATCCTTCTATCTGAGAATCTGACCAAAGGCAAGGCACATCAAGCACTTCCCTCTTGTCATCTTCCCAGGGTAGATATTTCACCTCTTACATATTCAAGGAAAGGGATGCATAACAGTGATTAAGCAGCCATTTACACCTGGCAAAACAGAAAGGAGAACCAGGTTTTTTGTTGTCTGCCTAGCAGACTATCCTGCCTGTCAGTTTAGTTTTGAGACGCAGCTGTGCTTGTGTTTTCCCCAGCTAATTCCTCCAAGGAACCCCTAATTGTGGCCTGTCATCCATCTCTGCTTTACCCACTCCTCCTGTCCTGAACTTCCTACTATGCCTCAGGACAGCATATCACAGAACCATAGAATTGTTTTGGTTGGAAAAGACCTCTAAGATTATGAAGTCCAACCGCCAACATGCCCACTAAACCGTGTCCTGAAGTGCCATGTCCACAGGTGTCTTGAACACCTCCAGGGAGGGTGACTCCACCACCGCCCTGAGCAGCCTGTTCAACGCCTGACCACTCTTTCAGGACAGAAATTGTTCCTAATGTCTAATCTAAACCTCCCCTGGAACAATATCACATATGGGTCATTTTAAATTCAGAATGACTGTTAGGAAAGAAGTTTAAAAAAAAATAATTTAGAAGTATATATATATAGATACAAATATAGATATATGTTCTGAAACATCAGCTCAAATATTCCACATTTATTGAACCATCCCTGCTGCTTTGCATCCATAGAGAGTGTCCCAGTTGCCGTGGGAGATTCTACTGAAGCTCAGGACACACAGATGTAGAAGCCAGCACATGACACACGTTGTCACACTTAAAACATGTATGACGGCCACCAAAAGCCAGCTTATTGCTCTTCAGAGATTCAGAGTGTGACAAAACCCAGCAGACAGTCCGAACGAGCAGGGGGGGATGCTGCTGCACACTCTCCAGAGCACACAAGAAGCGTTAAACGTGAGCAGAGTGCAAGACCACGTCTTCCTAGCAGCTGCGCTCGCAGCTCTGCCTTTCCCCGGAGCCGCACAGGGCAGGACAGCCGGACACAACCGCGGCTTCCAACCCCTCAGCTCCACCCGCTCTCCTCGGCTGCTCGCTGCGGGAGCCTCTCCTCGCTCCGGCGGAGCACCGCGGCACGGTTCTGCTCCCTTCCCGGAGAGGGGTGACTTGCCTTGGGATTACAAGCGAACATCTGCAAACTCTTAGCTGGACTTTATCTCCCGAAAGCGGAGGACGGCGGGCGCGCCACCGCCTACCTTGGCCACCCAGCTGAACAATGGTGACATCCTAGGGGCTCCGGCGCGGCGGCCGGCGGCGATCCCCGGCTCCGGCCGCTCCTCTCCGCCTCTCAGCGCTGCCGCCCGCCTGCCGCCTCATGCGCCGGGAGCGCGGAGCCAGCCAGCCCGCCCGGCCTCCCGGACTTCCAGCCGGCGGGACGGGCGAGCTCGGCGCTCAGGGGAGGATCCCAACGGCGGAGCCGGCTGCTGCGAAGTGCGGCGGGAAGGCAAAGGAAGGGAAGTGAAAGGAAGGGCCGGGCCGGGCCGGGCCGGGGGCTGGGGCCGGGGGCTGAGGCCGGGCCCGCGTCCCGCGTCCCGCCTCCGCCGCGCTCCGCCTCCGCGGGGCCGCGGCCGCCTGTCCGCGGGAAGGCGGGAAGGGAGCGGGCAGGCTCTCCGGCAGCGCCCCGAAACAGGCAGCCCCCCGAGACCTCATCGCCTTGGCCTTCCAGGTGATTCAGCGCAGAGGTCAGGACTCGCAATTGCTGAGAGCAACATCCCGGTCCGTGGAATTTCTGGGAATGGGCTGGCATCGGAGTTTATTTAGAATTTAGAATAGAATAAACCAAGCCAGGTTGGAAGAGACCTTCAAGATCATCGTGTCCAACCCATCAACCAATCCAACCCACCTAAACAACTAACCCATGGCACCACGCACCCCATCAAGTCTCCTCCTGAACACCTCCAATGATGGTGACTCCATCACCTCCCCGGGCAGCCCATTCCAATGGGCAGTCACTCTCTCTGTATAGTTGTGTCTAACTTTAAAGGATCATGCAAAAAAAAATCACAGGATCTCAGCGTGCTAGGGGTTGGAAGGGACCTCTGGCCATTACCTAGTCCGACCCCTCTGCCAGAGCAAGGAGCATGTCCAGGCAGGTTTGAAGTGCCTCCAGAGAAGGCAACTCCACCACCTCTCTGGGCTCTGCCATCCTCACAGTGAAAAACTGTTACCTTCTGTTTACGTTGGACCTTCTGTGCTCTAGTTTGTGTCCACTGCTCCCTGTCCTGTCACTGGGCACCACTGAGAAAAGTCTCCTCCATCCCGGGGGGGGTCCTCACATTCTACCCGTCTATACCCTTAATTAGCTGAAGCAAAATTACTTCCCCTGTCTTTATCACCTCTAAGATCACTGACTCCAACCATAAACCCAGCATCACCATGGCCACTAAACCACATCCCAGAGTGCTATGTCTACACAGTTTTCAAATGCCTCCAGTGATGGTGACTCCACCACCTCCCTGGGCAGCCTGTTCCAATGCCTGACCACTCTGCCAGGAAAGAAATTGTTCCTAATACCTAATCTAAACCTCCTCTTGTGCAACTTGCCATTTCCCCTTGTTCTGTCACTTGGTCCTAGGGAGAAGTAGGCTCATCAGTTGGGTATTAATGAGATCCCCTCTCAGTCCCCTCATCTCTCTAAAATTGCTGTGAGATGTCACACTTCCAGTCAGGCTCACGATTCACGTCAGCTAATGGCATCTGACAGCACCCACCAGTAGCTCTACTTTCAGAAATAAGATGTTGAAGGTAATTTAAAAACCAATCAAGAGTCTGCATATTTCTGGCAGGTCAAGGGATGTCACCTGCCAGCCCAACAGGAAAGGTGCTGGTTCATTCCTGTTGTCTCTCCAGCTGGACAGCTTGTGCACACACACTGTGGCTGCAGGGCTGCCTGAAAACAGTTCCTTTTCCTCAGTCTGGAGGAAGGCCACAGAACCAGGATTTAAAAAAAGGCTTGAGTTTTATAGGAAATAATCCCTTGGGCACAAAACAAAAAGCCCTTTATTTCCATCACCTCACAGAAACAAAGTGAAGGACTAGATCTGCAAAACTGGAACAGGAAGGTGTAGGGGTCTGCTCTGCATTTCTCTCCAGTAATATTCAGCTGTTCAAAGTTAGATGTCAAAGTACCAAATTCATCTCTCTGCTTTGCCCAAACACACTCACACTGAGAGTCACCCCACTGGGACAGTGTCCTATATCTGCTTGCACTTCCACAGGCAGGGCCACTGGAATAGTCCCTGGGTTGGGAGCTAACACTGTCCCACTCCTCTAAGCCATAAAAACATGAGCAAAAGAGTGACACCCACACCCATGAGCTGGGAGAAACAGAGCCAGCCTCACAGCTCACTGAAGCAGAAAAGGAGCAGTTTCAGCCCCTATCCCAGACTGCATGATCCTGCAGCCCTGGGTTTGGTTCACACAAAGCAAACAAGACAGCTGCTGAGAGCTGGATCACCTCCCAGTGCTGCACTGGTGTGAGCCACAGTACTAGCTGTGTGTAAAATCACAGAATTACAGAAAACATACAGTTGGGAGAGACCTCAAAGATCATCCAGTCCAACCTTTGACACAGCACTGAAGGGTCTACACTAAACTATGTCCCTAAGTACCAGGTCCACACACTGCTAAACACCTCCAGAGTCAGTGACTTCACCTTTGCCCTGGGCAGACCATTCCAATATTTGATAACCCTCTCTGTGAAGAAATATTTCCTAGCATCCAGCCTGAACCTCCCCTGGTGCAGCTTGAAACCATTTCCACTAGTCCTGTTGCTTGTCATCAAAGAGAAGAGGCTGGCCCTCTCCCTTCAGGCAGCTGTAGAGAGTGATGAGGACTCTCCTAAGCTTCCTCCTCTCCAGACTAAACCCCAGCTTCCTCAACTGTTCCTTGTGAGACCTGTTCTATGGACATACTCTAGTACCTCAATACACTACCTTCTTGCAGTGAGGGGCCCAAACCTGAACCCAGTATTCAAGATGTGGCCTCACCAGTGCTAAGCATTATCACTTCCTTCCTCCTTCTAGGAGTAGGTTGCACCGACTTCTCAGGTTGTACCTGCATCATCCACAATACCTAAGCATGATACTTCCATCCAGAGAGAATCACAAAACAAACCAGAATGCTGATGCAGAGCTGCAACACCCACCCAGAAAAGGTGGCACAACAGAAAGGGCTGAGCTAGTGAAGCAGGATGTTTCTGTCATGGCCATCACATCGCTGACAGTCCAAGAATGGAGCTATCCAACTGTGGTGTATGGCAGTGCAGTAGCCCCAGACTGACCCAGCTGAGCTTGTGCTGGGACTGGGGAAATCTTGTTCCTGTTGGATATTAGAACTCTCTAGCTATATAGTAGTTTACCTATCCATACAGATAAGTATTGACCAGTTTTGTTGGTTTGCTCAAAGACACGTGGCTCATCTGGGGATGAAGTTTGATGTTGAATTTAAAATTCTTTTCTTCAGCAACACTTGGCAGGGAGCCACAAAGTGCTAAACAATATGAGCTAATAAACCAGAATGCAACTTAGTTACAGTGATGGTTGGAGAGTCCAAATCCTGCTTGAGCCTGGGCTTTAATCCCCTTACAACATATGCTACAGTTTCTGAAATTAAGCCCAAACCAAATACATTTCATACTTTGATGAAAGGAGAAGAGAGAGACATTTTCTGATAGTTCTACAGGCAAAAGCAGAAGTGATACACCAGGATGGCTAGCAGCTCCTTCTGTCATTAGGATAGAAGCCATGGAGAGCTTGATTGCACAGGTGTTATAGTTCATGATGTATAGAGCATATACATGGGTAAATGACATGTTCTCAGAGCTTTAAACTAGGCACCTTGCAAGAACACCATCTGAAGTACAGATCTGGGCCTCTATTTCATGGAGGAACTATGGGCAAGAGCAAGGCAGAACAGTCCTCATTATGTGCTTATAGCCACACAGTGCTGTCTATCCACTCTTTGGTGGGAGCATTAGAGTTGCATTTCTTTAACACTGAGAAATCATTTCTTCCCTTTTCTCTGAGGAGATTCTGCCTGCTTGGAAGTTCTTCCAGCTCCCCCTTCCTGGCTGGCACCCTTCCACAGTTTTAAACTAACAATACACACATCAACTCTGAGTCCACATCAAATGCTGATGTCAGGAGATCTGGCTTCTTGCTCTGACTGCAACTGGCTCAAAGAGCCAGCCCCAGAATGTCACTTCACATTACTTAGCCTCTAACCCCATATCATGCAATTGTTACAGTGATGTTTGTATGATTTAAAATGCACTCTGAGACCTTTGGCATGCTCCTACAGAGCTGGAGGGAGACTGGTTTTGGGGGGAAGACACTGAACTAGGAGACAGAGTAACAGTGAATGAATTCCAGCTTCTGCTGTTACCATGGTTTTCAGGCACACTGTATCACAGCTCCTTCTGCTTTAGTTCATCTGTTAAGCAGAGATGAAATCTGCAAGCCTTGAATTACAGAATCATTTCAGCTGGAAAAGACCATTAAGATCATGGAGTCCAACCATTATCTAACTCGTACCAAGTCTCCAAGTCTGGTGCTAAGCCACGTCCCTCAGCACCACATTTCTGAGGCTTTTAAGCACCTCCAGACATGGGGATTCAACCACCTCTCTGGGCAGCCTGTTCCAGTCTTCAAGAACCCTTTCTTTCAGTCAAGAAGTTTCTTCTAATGTCCAACCGAAACCTCCCCTGATGCAACTTCTGGCCATTTTCTCTCCTTATCACTTGTTACTGGGGAGAAGGAGTGGGCACTCTGGCACTTGGGAAACAGCTGGCAGCAAGGCTTAAGTGTTTAGATATAAAACCTTCTGTAAATCCATGAAACCCTCCAGTGTAAATGAAAAGGTCACTGTGTTGCTCACCTGCCCAGATAGATCCAGTAATGCAGTAGGAACAATAACTGCATTCATTTCTCAGGATGTTCCAACTTTCTAAAAACAGAACCTCTGTGTTTTTCTATTTTAAGTTTGGCTTGTCTGTTTGGCAAGTAACTGCCTCTCCAGAAATACTACATATCCATTTGGGGGTAAATGGAAAAAAAAAATCAGAGCCAGGGAATAACATCTGTACTGCATAAACAGCAAGTAGCACTTGACACCATCTTATCTCAGTGCATGATCTTACAGAAACCAAAACAAAATCCTCATTCCTCTGAACTGTTCCATGCTATCATGGAAAATATTGCTGGTTTTGAAATTGTAGCAACTAAAATACTTCAAAGTCACAACTTGAAGCTTACCATGGTCAGAAAGATGCTCTTGCAGTTATACAGATGTCCTTCAAGAGTTTACACACACAGAAACACCGATGTTGTTTTGCCTTCAACAAAGCTCTCTCCATTAAAACAAATCATTTGGAGAAAGGAAAAGAGGTGTAAGTTATTCATGGATCCACAGAATGGTTTGGGTTGGAAGGGACCTTAAAGGGGTTCCAACCCCTCCTGCCATAGGCAGGGTCACCCTCCACTAGACCAGGTCATAGTATCATAGTATCATTCAGGGTTGGAAGGGACCACAAGGATCATCCAGTTCCAACCCCCCTGCCATGGGCAGGGACACCCCACACTAGATCAGGCTGGCACACTACATCAGGTCAGTCAAGGCCTCATCCAACCTGGCCTTAAGAAGAAAGGAGGCTGCAGTCAACCTATTAACTCAGAAGAGAAACATTTTCTGGCTTACTGTCCTCTTATTTAAGCTTTCTTTAAATTGAATAGCTGCAAATATTACTGAGAGTCTCCACAGCATGTCACTGCTGAATGAAATCTCAAAAGAAGTTACATTAAGGGTACAGCCACAACTCTACCACCTGAAAACTGGCCTCTCCTCTGGCTTTTGTGTGAACTCTGGTGGTGCTTTTACAGCAGACCCTATTCCCTTTTGAAGTTTTTTCCTCTGAACTGTTCTTTAGGATGTCTTGGCAGCTATTCCTCTCATGGATTATCCCCAGCCCATGTTCACTGTTGCAAGTCTCATTCTTTCTTTCCCTGTACACAAGGTCTTTGTAAATTTAGTTGCAAAAATGAAAGACAAGACTATGCCTGCCAGTAATTACCAGTATCCATTACTGGGACTTTGTTTAAAAACACCAACAATTTTTCTCCTTTATTATTTACCTTTACCACTCATGTGGATTTCCTTGAGTCGTCTCATCCATTTCCATTCCAAGCATAGGCTAGATTCATACATTCATAGAATGGGCTGGGCTGGAAGGGATCTTATAATTCATCTAGTTCAAATCCCCTGCTATGGGCAGAGACACCTTCCACTAGACCAGGTTGCTCAAGGTCTCATCCAGCCAGGCCTGTCCAGGGATGGGACATCCAGAGTCTCCCTGAGCAACCTGTTCCAGTGTTTCACCTTTCCCCCTGGAAAGGTGCTTCCTTACTGTAAAGATGGTTTCTGCTTTTTCAGAGGAAAAAGACAGAAAGAAAGTTAACTGGTGGGAGAGTTGTCATGTGAATTCAAAAGGCAATCATTTCTGGATCTTAGACAGAGCTTTATTAAAAAGTGGCTCTTCAAGAAAACCCTTGACTTTTATGGCACCTCCATGATACAAGATGCAACAAATGAAGAAAAGCCCAATGAATCCTCTCAGTTTCATCCTGTCTAAAGACTCAATTGAGCTGGCTGCTGAGAAGATGAAGTAGTGAGGAAGAGTTTGTTACTTCTTTTGGCTAAATGATAAGCAAGCTCCTTTTTTCTCAGTACAAAGATTAATCATAAAACCAAACTACCTTACCAAACAAGACTTGCATCAGCCCCCTGATGAGAGACAAGAGCAAGACCTGACTGGCAGTGGCTGTCCCCATAACACAAGGTGTTATGTAGGAGTATGAGCCCACTGCCCTGAGCTGAAGATGAACTCCAGCTCCCACCACAGAAACTGTGATGACTCTCTGGGTGGTTTCCAGATAGTCAGTGGAAACAGAAATGACAGTGTTTTAGGTGATCTTTGGGCTGTTAGTGAGTTAAGAGAGTAGACTGAAGTGTTTTGGCTCTCTGCTAACCAGTGGGTGCCCAGAGATAACATGCAATTCCCTCCCTGTGTGGCAGACAGAAGAGAACTCCAGGCTGCTGGGCACTGATTCAGCAGTGGACCCCTTCCAACCTCTCCTGTAGGTTTGAGTTTATACAGGATTCCCTTTCAGCCACAAAATTTGCAACTGCTAAAATGCTTTGATTTAAGTGACATTAGCATTTCCCATCCAGGAATGAAGAGCAGCACTGGGTTATCTGTCCTCTTCCCTACCAGCAGTATCCATCCTCTCCCCAGTAGAGTGCCAGAATAAGAGAGTTACCATGTGCTGAGGCTCATTTGGAATCTGGATGGGGCCCTGAGCAACCTGATCTAGTTGGAGATGCTCCTGCTCACTGGACAAGATGACCTTCAAGAGTTCCTTCCAACCCAATGCATTCTATGATCCCAGCAAGATGATTGAGGGAAGGAAAGATCTGTGAAGGGAAAGGTGATCCTACTCCATGTAGGAGAGAAACACTAGAGCCCAAGGGCTACCTTTCCACTGAAGTCCTCCTTGGGGAAGTGCTGTCCTGCAGGCAGCGTTAGATCAACTATAGTGAGGAATATTAGGTGATAAAATGCCTCATGAGGTTGAAGTAGCTTTCCTAGTTGCTACCATTAGCTTAAGATTCTTCCCCATGGGTCTGTTTTGGACCAAGAAGTGTCAGACATTGGTTTTTTTTTTCCCTTGGAAAAGGTCTATCTTGAGAGAAGGGATTTTCTTATGCCCTATTATTATAAGGCAGTTCTGGCTGATAGCAGATGTTAGGCTGAGCAGTCAGGTATCTTGAATGGAATGGATCATCTCTTGGCCCTTGATTGAGAAAGTTCAGGGTAGAAATGTTTTGGTCAAGTCCTTCATCAAACAAGAGATGCAGAACTCACCACCCTATAAGGGACCTCTCTTTGCATAAGGATCAGTGTTACAGTGAATCTAAACCAAGAGTAAAGCAGCTTTGTCTTCAATACATGAAGTGGGCTCCAGGAGGAGAAGCTGGTATGAGGACACTTTCAGACATACAGTATCTGACCAACAAACATGAGGCATGTCAAGGATACCCACAAAATCCAGGTACAAAAGGAAAGCAACATAGAGAAAGGAAGAGAGGCAACTAAGGTCCATACATCATCAGTGTAGCAACACAATGGAGCTTTAGGGTCCAAGTGCCTGTTCAGAAATGTCAAGACCAGCAGATGCAAAATCCTCATCTTGACTGAAATCATCCAGCCACCTCAAACACTTCTAAAAACACTGATGAGTAAATTTTGGATTGGCAAGTTTTATGCTGGATTGAGTGTTTTTTGTCTTCCCACAGACAGCAAAAATCAGAAAAGCTTACAGCTCTCAGGAGTTTTGCCATGGGTTCTGACTAACTCTGCTCAAGCAAAATCAGAAGTGCACTGCTGAATGACCCACTTGTGATCATTAGATCAGCTCTCTATACATGAGTGAAAATACACACTCTGAATCTGCAGACAAGCCCAGGAAGAAGGAAGGAAGAGTGGAGCACAGGCAGGGCAAAGTGCAGAAGCAGGCCACAGAGCTCAAAAATGCAGATGCTCCCGGTGTGCAGTGACAAAGACACAGGTCGCATCTTTCAGATCATCAACTTGGACTTCACTGTGACTGAAACAGTTGTTTTTCTCCCTGAGGGGCAATATATTTTGGTCTTCTCAGTGTCACCAAGCTGAGGGAGAACTAGCTGAGCTCTCCAGACTGCTGAGGCAGCTCTGGGGGAGAGAGCAACAGCCACTGCAGGGATGACACACACCTGCACACACCCCCTGATACAACTGCATAAACCACAAAACATTAACAACACAAGACTGCTTATTTGAAGAATCCTCCTGACAATAGAACCTGAAGTTCCACCTCAACAGGAAGAAAAACTTCTTTACTATGCTGGAACACTGAGACAGGATACCCAGAGAGGTGGTAGAGTCTTCTCTGGAGATTTTCAAAACCTGCCTGGATGTGTTCCTATGTGGCCTGTCCTAGGTGATGCTGCTTTGGCAGGGCAGCTGGACTAGAAGATCTTCAGAGGTCCCTTCCAACTCCTATCATTCCATGATTCTATGATGAGAGAACTGCATGGAGATTAATATCCTCTGGCACTAAATATATGGCCATGGGAGGACTTTGCACACTTTTCCTCCAGCCTTGCACTGCTTCTTTGATGGAAGCACTGAAAGGTCTCATGAGGAAAAACCTCTCAAAGTTGAAGAAGCATTTTCTGAAAAGCAGTTAATTAAAGGTTATACTTAAAGTGTTCCTTGATCCTGAAACTTACATGGTTAACCTAAGTGACTCAGATGGGAAGAAAGACACCTCATTTGAAAGCCTGCCTCATTTCCTTTGTGGACAAGCACTGCCTCACAATGGGGAAAAGTATTAACTATTAAACATTTCTACTTCCCAAAATGGGTAAGTTATGTAGTAAAAACACCAAAAAAGAGCCTTGAAAGTGTCAAGGAAAACCAGGCTATGAACATAAAATGATCACTCCAACTTGAGTGGTTAAAATCAAAAGCTAATTACAAAATTTATCAGTTCCCCACGTGCTCTGGGATATACAAGTACTGTGAATGCCTTTTTCCACTAGGAATGTCACATTAGTTAAGATGTCCACATTCACTTCATCCCATGAGAACCCTCTAGCGATGACTAACATAAAATAAGCCATTTTGCAAGCATAATGTTACAGCTACAGCCTAGCTCTTTGTTCACACAATTATCTACAAACACAAAAATAGTGCCCTAAGCATATCACTTTGTGTATTTCCATTGCAAGAGCAGAAGACCAGGAAAGCATCCTGAGTTGCAGAGTATGGAGAGCCAGGAGAAGTAGCCAGTTTTCCCAGTTCTCTACAATTTACTTAATAAATCTCCTTCTGACAGCATTGAGTTCTTGTAACTGAATTCAGCCACAATCCCCATAGACAGTACACAGATTCTGCTGGACTTTTACTGCAGTTCATATACTCCGAAGCAACATCCATTTCAGTCAGCTGCAAAAAATTCAACAGTGAGCATAAAACTTTTAGTGTTAACCATCCCACCACCCCAACTCACAAGATTCCTGCTTTTGCTGAAAAGAGCTTAACAGTAAAAAGTATCAGTTCAGGTTTATCTGTCAATAGATGTAGGATCCAGAACTTACCTACAGTCGATGCAGCTATACTGGAATTTAGATATGATGAGCATCTGGGTGTAAAACTATTTGAGAAGGATCCAATCCTGCCCTTACTAAAACCACAGACTGAGTTGCCATTTTTACATATCTTAAATGTAGGTAACAAAAAGAGGAAACAAAATACCACCTTGTCCTGTTCTTTTCCAGAGTCCAGCTGAAGGAATTTTAATCTCTGTAATGTTGCCCTCATATCCTAAACCTCCCTGCTCCAGTGCTCTTGAACAGACCCTGGGTGGGAGAACTGCAGCAACCCCCTGCAGCCGATTAACTCAGCACTGCTTCTCCTCACCAGCCTTCCACTGGATCACAAGCTGCAGCACAGCCCTTCCCTAGACATTTCCTGTGGAATGTGGGATTGAGAATACTACTGGAACCTGCTCATTTAAGAATTTGCATGAGGGTCACTTTGTATGGTGCATATAAATCTACCTTTTCATTAAACTCTCTGTAGCTTTTATTTTGCTGTGCTGCTTGTTGTGCTGTTGATCATGGAAGTGGAAAATTTTATCAGCAATGTTCCCTTGCACACATTTTTAACTTACTGTTTCTTCCTACCCTCTCCTCAGGGTTTATTAACCCCTTGAGTGTGTTTTTGGCAGTGATGTGGACTCTTTTGCTCTTGTGACTGTATGTATTTTTGGCTAAGATGTTGTTTTTCATACAGCAAAAGCCACAGAATGACAATAAACCACCTTAAAGACCAAGATTCAAACACTGCTTCTACAGATCTGAAAAAAACCCCAACACTTTCCCCACAATTCAGCTTTCCATTCACGAGTCTGCAGCTCCTGGCTTCATTACAAACAACATTCCACACTGATTTCTTCTAAGCCAATTTCATTTTGACTCCACAAAACAGGCTGGAAAGGATCTGTGAAATAGAATGCACAAGACAGAGACCTTTAAAATACAGCAACAGGATTTGTCCTTATGACTTTTGTGTGGTTTTGATAAAGCTGCATGGCTTCAAAGGGCTCAGGATGTGTTACTGTAAGACACCACTGCACATTTTAGCCACATGTGCTGACTGCGCTTCCGCTCCTCTGCCAGAACAATGGAAATCTCTGGGTGCCAAGTCAGCTATCCCTCAGCCACAGATCCACCACCTATTCCCTCACCACAGGTTTCATTAACCACATCTCACCACTGACAATCACAGAATCATAGAACACCCTGGTCTGGAATGGACCTTTAGAGGTCAGCCAGTACAACATCCCTGTGGTCATTTCAGAGCCCAGTCAAGCCTGACCCTGAATCACAGAATGGACCAGGTTGGAAAGGACCTCAGAGATCATTTACTCCAACCTCCCCACCATGGGCAGGGATGCCTCCTAACTAGACTTGGTTGCTCAAGGGCACATCCAACCTGGCCTTGAATACTTCCAGAGAAGGGGCACCCACAACCTCTCTGGGCCACCCATTCCAGAGTTTCACCATCCTTGTACTGAAGAACTTCTTCCTAAGATCCAGTCTAAACCTACTCTCCCTCAGCTTAAAACTATTCCCCCTTGTCCTATGGCTAGACATACTTATGAAAAGTCCCTCTGCAGCCTTCCTGTAGGTTCCCTTCAGGTATTGGAAGGCACCTCTAAGGTCCACCCAGAGTCTTCTCTTCATAGCAGAGGTGCTCCAGCCCTCATAGAGTGGAATGTCTCCAGGGACAGAGCTTCCACATCCCATACACAGCTCATTGTCTGAAAGATTCCTGGAACAGGTAACACTTGGGAAATGTGTACACATGTTCAGAAATAATGCCCAAACTACTAACATGTGCTGCACTACTGAAATAAGCAAATAAATAAAGTTACAATAAAAGAATCATGGCCTGATTCTGCCATTTCCTCCCTCTGGGTATTCCCAGATAGGGAATTCTGGCATTTCATGAGAAACCTGCACATGAGCTGGATGGGTGGGCTGCACAGTTGAATGCTTCACTCAGGCAATCTGACACATTCAGGTATCAACTGCAGCCTACTCTTCTCCAGGCTAAACAACCCCAGTTCCCTCAGTCACTTCTCACCAGACCTGCTTTCCAGACCTTTCACCAGCTTCATTGCCCTCCTCTGGACACTCTCTAGCATCTAGTTCTAGAGACAGCACCTTTACTTAGTGATGGTTTTAGTGCTGGCTCGCTGCATAGTAAAATACCAACTTATTTACTATTCTTTTTAAAACCATGAAAGGATTCTTGAAAGGCTGGAACAGGCTTCCCAGGGAGGTGGCGGAATCCACGTGGCTGGAGGTGTTTCAAAGCTGCAGAGATGTGGCGCTGAGGGATACAGTTTAGCACCAAGCTTGGTAGAGTTAGATCATAGTTGGAATCCATAATCTTAAAGGTCTTTTCCAACTGAAATGATTCTATGATTCTATTTTTTATTGCCAAAAAAACCCCAAAAAAAACAACCAAGAGGAGAACCCAAACAAAACTTCAAAAGGATAATCTGGAAGAAGAAATAAAATCATAATGTCAGGGCTGAGCTGCTTATTGAAAGCTTACCAGCATCTTTTAATTGATTTCAACCAGTCTTAGATTAAGCCTTCAGTGTCTCTAAGATAAGGTGAGGAATGCTGGTGGAAAGCAAAAGCAGGATAGGTGCAAAGTGTTACAGCTATCGCAGCATCTCACATTTGCCCCGGACAGCCACTAAGTGGCACTTAAACACCTCAGCTTAAACCGTGGTGATCTGCAGCCTGCTGTGAAAGGAGCAGGCTGGGGGAAGGAGCTCTGCACTCTGGGAACTAATCCCTTTGAAGAACAAAGTTCTCTTCCTGCCACTAGAGAATGTTTCTAAGGGCCTGACCATGCATGAGAATATTATTGGACCAAGAGCTGTACAACGCTCTGCTCCATGGAAGCAGAAGTAGTGCAGGGAGCGCTGCAGAAGCAACAGCTTCCTCTCCACAATCCTGGTCCTGCTTGGGGATCAGAGTGCCTCCTTCCAGCAGATCACTACCCACTGTTCTGCTGTTTTAAAATATGCACTGAAGCCAGGAAAATGACCATGTCTCATCACTGCTTGACAGCAGGTCAGACTAAAGAGATCCTAATACAACTTCTAGAAAAGAGAGGGAATGGATGGAAGCTCAAGAAGGGCAGATTTAGACTGGATATTAGGGAGAAATTCTTTATGGTGAGGGTGGGGAGACACTGGAACAGGTTGCCCAGGGAGGTTGTGGATGCCCCCCTTCCTGGAGGGGTTCAAGACCAGGTGTAGGATGAGACCTTGAGCAATCTAGTCTAGTGGAAGGTGTCCCTGCCCATAGCAGGGGGGTTGGAACTAGATGATCTTTAAGGTCTCTTCCAATCCAAACCATTCTAGGATTCTATGACTCTGTCATTCTACGACCATGAAGTGCATAATGGGTTTTCAGCATCATGAGATAAACAGTGGGACTGGGTGCATCACCAGGAATTTTGTAGATGACACCAAGCTGAGTGGTGCTATCAGTGTGCTAGAGAACATACTGGAGAGGTGGGCCCAGGTGAACCTCATGATGTTCAACAAGATGAAGTGCAGGTTTATGGAGCTGGGTCAGAACAATCGTCACTATCAATACAGGCTGGGGGATGAGAAGATAGAAAGCAGATAGAAGATCAAGAGAGGTGATTCTGCCCCTCTGGTGAGACCTCACTTGGAGTAGTGTGTCCAGCTATGGGGCCCTCAACATAGGAAGGCCATGGACCTGATGGAGTGGGTCCAGAGGAGGGCCATGAAAATGATCATGGGGCTGGAACACCTCTGCTATGAAGACAGGTAGAGAGTCGGGACTATTCAGCCTGGAGAAGAGAAGGCTCCAGGAAGATCTAATAGCAACCTTCCAGTAGCTGAAAGGGGGCCTACAAGAAGGCTGGAGAGGGACTGTTTACAAAGGCCTGCAGTGATAGGATGTGGGACAATGGTTTGAAATTAGAGAAGAGCAGATTTAGACTGGATGTTAGGAGCAAGTTCTTTACCATGAGGGTATTGGGACACTGGAAGAGGTTGCCCAGGGAGGTAGTTCAGGTCCCATCCCAGGAGACATTCAAGGTCAAGTTCAGCAAGGCTCTGAGCAACCTGATGTAGCTGGGGATGTCCCTGCTTACTGCTGGGGGGGTTAGACTGGATGATCTTTGGAGGTCCTTTCCAACCCAAACCGTTCTATGACTCTATGATCAAAGACTGAAGAAGTAAGGTTTATGTACAATTTTCCACCCTTGTCCTGAATGTCACCCCCAGAAAGCTCAAATTAACTTATGAATTTTATCTTTCATTCTCTCTTCCTAAGCTTTTTTAATTTACTTTGGTTTACGATTAGAATCACAGTATATAAGCAACAAAGCAACTCAGAGAATCATAGAGTGTTGGAAGGGTTGGAAGGGACCTCTGGAGATCAAGTCCAACCCCCTGCCAGAGCAAGATCACCTAGGGCAGGTCACACAGGAACACATCCAGATGAGTCCACAAGCAACTCAACATCCTAAGAACAGACTTTTAAAGCACATTTGTCACATGTGAAACTAGCTCTGTGGGGTTCCTCCAAAGGCTGAAACAAGAACCTTGCAAATGTAAAGTCAAGTAGAAGGACCAAACCTAACCCAATGCAAGCGGACTCAGCAGCAGTGAAACTGTTTTTGTGACCAGCAATCACTGGGAAGAGTGGGGGTAGGGTGGGAAACAGGGAAGTCCACATCAACCAGCAGTTTCATACAAAGGACAAACCAAGTACAAACTGGTATTATCCACTCAATCCTTGTATCAGATCCCTGATGATCAACCTTTAGGGCAGACACACATATCCTTTTAAGCCTGTATTTGTCCAGTCACACAAATCATTCTTTAGGAAAATATTTCCCACAGCCCTTCCCATAACTTGATGTCCACAGAGAGGGTAAAAAAACAGAAATACAGAACAACTGTGTCTACCCCGGGCAAGGGCAAGCACTGATTTTACAACAGTGATTTGTTACCATTATTCACTCTGACATCTAACAGGATGGGAGATTGTGCTGCTAAAGTAAATACAGTGGTTGGAGCTGCCTCCTCTGCTTTGGTTTTCTGCTCCACTACAGCCTAAGAGGCCACATTAGATGACCTTGAGGGCACAGTGTCATTGTCAGCCCAATGCAGGCAAAACTCTAAACGACAAGCCGATTGCACGGAAAATAAGGAGCTAATTCAGGAAGGTGATTTACTCAGCATCAGAATTTACATTAATCAAATGGGCATCCTTACATATTAATGTGGATGGGTTTGTGTTGGCCCATTAGGGCAATTTTACAATCTGAAAGTAAGAAAATACAATTGCCTGACATTGAATGTCTATGTGTAAGCATCTCCAAGTGAGCTAAACCCCAAGCTTTTCAGAGAAACTTGTGAAGCAGAACAAATAGAAATGGTTTGTTTTCACTAATGTTGAGGATGCAGGACCCAGTCCTACAACCTAATTCATGCCAGATCCACTCCAGAGTCTGTCTGGGGATGTTGCAGTAACCTACATGACTGACATGGCTTTGGTTCATTCAGGTATTTGACAAAAGCTATCTTCCCATGTGTTTAAAACCAGACTGTACACACTTTGTATGCTGTATTCCGTTGCCATCACCATGTTACAGCACTGTGTGTACCACAACAACTAACACTGTATTATGCAAGACTGATTTTTTTACCAATACTGGATTTTTTTCAAAGCAGGTGGTTTTTTTTCCCCTCTAAAACATGTTTTCTGGCCTCTAATTGCACCATGTACCCACTAAATTAATTTTAAAACATCTGCATGCTTTATATTCCTTAAGGGCATTAATTAAATGAAAAACAGAAACCAGCTACTGAATCTGACTTGTTAGTATCTGGGGGTCAGCAAAGCAGCACCTCTACTCTTAAATTGGAATAGAATAGAATAGAATAGAATAAACCAGGTTGGAAGAGACCTTCAAGATCATCACGTCCAACCTATCATCCAACACCACCTAATCAACTAACCCATGCAACCAAGCACCCTGTCAAGTCTCCTCCTGAACACCTCCAGTGATGGCGATTCCACCACCTCCCCAGGCAGCCCATTCCAGTGGGCAATCACTCTCTCTGTGTAAAACTTCCTCCTGACCTCCAGCCTGAACCTCCCCTGGCGCAGCCTGAGACTGTGTCCTCTTGTTCTGGTGCTGGCTGCCTGGGAGAAGAGACCAACCCCCACCTGGCTACAGCCTCCCTTCAGGTAGTTGTAGAGAGCAATAAGGTCACCTCTGAATCTCCTCTTCTCCAGGCTAAGCAACCCCAGCTCCCTCAGCCTCTCCTCATAGGGCTTGTGTTCCAAGCCCCTCACCAACTTTGTTGCCCTTCTCTGGACACGCTCCAGCAAGTCAACATCCTTCCTAAACTGAGGGGCCCAGAACTGGACACAGTACTCGAGGTGTGGCCTAACCAGTGCAGTGTACAGGGGCAGAATGACCTCCCTGCTCCTCCTGGCCACATTGTTCCTGAAGCAGGCCAGGATGTCTTTTGACAGAGGACAGCTCTTAGATTCTTCCCTGTATCATTAGATGCAACACTTTAACTGAAGCCTGATGACTGAATTGGGGATCTGAGGTGCAGGCTTCTCTCTGCTCTGGATACCATGGCCTTGCTTCACAAAGCTGCTCACAAAACTGTTCTGTGATCAGGTTGGCATTCTGATTTAATCAAAACTGTATCACTTTTCCTTTGGGGATATTACAGTTGCTCTGAATTGTCTCACTGAGTGATACCACAGCATAATACAAGAGCCTGGAGAAAGGCGGGAATGTGCACGTCAGCAACCAAGGGAGGGCCAGGCCACCACAATCAATCATAGAATCAGTAAGGTTGGAAAAGACTTCAGAGATCATCAAGTCCAACCTATCACCCAGCACCTCATGACTAACTAAACCATGGCTCCAAGTGCCACGTCCAATCCTTTTATGAACACCTCCAGGGATTCTGACTCCACCACCTCCCTGGGCAGCACACTCCAACGGCCAATCACTCTTTCTGTGAAGAACTTTCTCCTCACCTGCAGCCTAAACTTCCCCTGGTGCAGCTTGAGACTGTGTCCTCTTGTTCTGGTGCTGGTTGCCTGGGAGAAGAGACCAACCCCCACCTGACTACAACCTCCCTTCAGGTAGTTGTAGAGAGCAGTAAGATCTCCCCTGAGCCTCCTCTTCTCCAGGCTAAATAATCCCAGCTCCCTCAGCCTCTCCTCACAGGGTTGTGCTCGAGACCTCTCCCCAGCCTCGTTGCCCTTCTCTGGACACGTTCAAAGTGTCTCAATATCCTTCTTAAACTGAGGGGCCCAGAACTGGACACAGCACTCAAGGTGTGGCCTAACCAATGCAGAGTACAGGGGCACAATGACTTCCCTGCTCCTGCTGGCCACACTATTTCAGAAGCTGGACTCTGACTAGTTTAAGATGTTAACAGTGAGCTTCTTGATGGAGATCTTAAGGAATTTTAGAATAGAATAAACCAAACCAGGTTGGAAGAGACCTTCAAGATCATCGTGTCCAAACCATCAATCAATCCAACCAACCTAAACAACTAACCCATGGCACCAAGCACCCCAACAAGTCTCCTCCTGAACACCTCCAATGATGGTGACTCCACCACCTCCCCAGGCAGCTCATTCCAATGGGCAATCACTCTCTCTGTATAGAACTTCTTCCTAACATCCAACCTGAACCTCCCCTGGCGCAGCCTGAGACTGTGTCTTCTTGTTCTGGTGCTGGCTGCCTGGGAGAAGAGACCATCATCTGCCTGTCTACAACCTCCCTTCAGGTAGTTGTAAGAAGAAGTTTCTGAAGGAATTTCTGACTCTGAAGATTGCTTGGATACTACAGCTCCAATTGCCTGTACTGGGCTTCAGAGGCCACAAGCATCAGACCTTGTAAGACAACAGGAATGCTCAGTGGTCAGATGAGGAGCCACCACACATCTGCTAATTGTGTTTTTCATCTCAGTTCCACTGTTTTATATTTCTGCTACCACTCTCAAGAGAAAAAGTGAAGGAACAACTAACAGTCCTGGCATGAACTCTGGTTCTAAAAGGAAGTGCACATGACAGAACAGGTAACATAGCTACTTTCAATATTACTTATGTTGAGAAATATGCTAAGAATGTCATCTGACCCAGAATTCCGTACTGCTGAAGTCACAGTAAGAGTTCTTATCAGTCATTCTATAACAGAAATTTCTGTATGATTTAGGAGATGGAAGAAATCACAAGAAAATATAACTGTTTATGTTGCTGCCACTCTGAGTGGCAACAGGCCTCTCTTTTTACAAACCCTATGATTAATTTCATTTTCCATTGTAAGACAGAATCTCTGACTTTTAGTCAACAAACAGCACTGCTACTGCTCAAATGACTCCCTCCATCATCACTTCCTGTGCCTTATAAAGGCACAGGATAAGGGTGAACACAGGAGCACTTCCCTGAGCCAGGATGTATCTGAAGGGCAATGAAGATGGTGAAGGGTCTGGAGAACAGGTCTGGCAAGGACTGACTGAGAGAACTGGCATCTGGACATGAGGGGTCTGAGGGAAGACCTCATTGCAATCTGCAACTCCCTGAAAGGAGCTTGGAGCCAGGTGGGAGTCAGTGTCTTCTCCCTAGTAACAAGTGATAGGACAAGAAGAAATGGCCTCAAGTTGCACCACAGGAGGTTTGGATTGGATATCAGGAAAACTTTCTTTATGAGAAGAGTGGTAAAGTGTTGGAACAGGCTGCCCAGGGAGATGGTGTAGTCACCACCCAGGAAGGTATTCAAGAAACTTGTAGACATGATGCCTAAGGACATGGTTTAATGATCATGATGGTGTTGGGTTGATGGTTGGACTCAATAATCTTGGAAGTCTTTTCCAACTGAAACAGGTCTCTGATTCTGCGATTCTATGTCACAAAGTCACTCTAGGGTCTGACAAGAGCCCTATAAAGGCTTTGGATAATGCTGCTAGGGACAGGGTCTTTGGCCCCTAAAGCTCCCTGGAAGAAGTGTTCACATCCATGAATCATTTGAACAGACCCCAGGATAAGAGCTGGTATAGTCACATTTTGCTCCAGGCTCAGATGAGCATAAAGCCTGATTAATTGCACGAGTGCCCAAGCACAGCTGACTGTTTGCACTGCAAAGGGCACTCCATTAAGATTTACACAGCTAAACTTTGACCTACTTTATATACAGATCATGAAGACATGCAAATAAGTATTTGTGATTATTTATTATGTTGCTTTTTTTTTTTTCATTCTGTATTTCTACTTAATCTCCTTCATTTGGGAGACAGGAGAGACTTCCTGAACCAAAAAAACAGTGCTAGCAGTTTGCAGTTAAGCAGATTCCATCAAAAACCCCAAAGGTGCATATGAATAGAAGGAGGAAACAGCCAAAATCTCAGTTGCACCAAACTAATACAGAATGAACCAGGTTGGAGATCAAGTCAGGAATAGAATAGAATAGAATAGAATAGAATAGAATAGAAATAAGAATAAGAATAAGAATAAGAATAAGAATAAGAATAAGAATAAGAATAAGAATAAGAATAAGAATAAGAATAGACCAGAACAGGTTGGAAGAGACCTTCAAGATCATCGCGTCCAACCCATCAACCAATCCAACCCACCTAAACAAATAAACCATGGCACCAAGCACCCCATCAAGTCTCCTCCTGAACACCTCCAAGTCCAACCTATCATCATCTAATCAACTAAACCATGGCACCAAGTGCCTCAGCCAGTCTCTTCCTAAATGCCTCCAGGGACGGTGACTCCACCACCTCCCTGGGCAGCACATTCCGATGGCCAATCTCTCTTTCTGTGAAGAATTTGTTCCTAACATCCAACCTAAACCTTCCCTGGCACAGCTTGAGACGGTGTCCTCTTGTTCTGTCACAGGTTGTCTGGGAGAAGAGACCAACCCCCACCTGGCTACAACCTCCCTTCAGGTAGCTGTAGACAGCAATAAGGTCTCCCTTGAGCCTCCTCCTCTCCAGGCTAAGCAGCCCCAGCTCCCTCAGCCTCTCCTCATAAGGCTTGTGCTCCAAACCCCTCACCAGCTTTGTTGCCCTAAGTTCAGTTACCTCACTTTGTTTCAGAGTTTTACGCTTTCTGCAAAAGAAGAACCACATTTTAATCTCCCTAGACTCATTAAATAGTAAAATACAGCAGAAAAAGATCACTTCTATCTTTAAAATTATCTTGCCTGAATTCCTTTAAGAAAGGGAAGTCATGCTGTTAAAAATGAGATACTTAGTGAGGCCATAATTAGAGTCTAACATAAAAACAAGTTGTGTAAGAACCCTCAGTCATGAAGCTAAGCCTCACAACAACTGCTCTGGAGTTCACAGGGCCTCTGCCATTCCTTTTATAGATGAATAATGTGAAGTTCACTCTCAAAGTTAGCCTCATGCAGAGCTAATGCTGATCATCTGAAACCAGCTTCTGCAGCACATAATCAGCTCACAAACAATATCTGACAGACCACTGCATTCCAGGTAATACTTCATGATCTACTTAAGTGCATAAGCTGATAGAACTCATAAATGTAGGTGAAGGTTGTTTAAAAACATAGTAGCTGCTAAAGCAATTAATAGCTCCCCCCCCCCCCCAAATGAAACCCTCTGGCAGAATGACACAAACAACAGCACGGCGAGTGCTAGAAGTTTAAGGGAGCTTGGCCTTATCTGTGTCTGCTCTGAGGCAGACTTGGCACAAGCAAAGTCAATGAGCAGGGTCAGGTCTGGAGCAGGTGTCCCAGTCTGCTGCAGCCACATTGGCACTGTTGCTCTCATGGCAACGTTCCCGCAGCCCAATTCCTGGGCCAAAAGCTAACCGTAGTTAACTTAGGAGCCTAAAGAAAGAAGGGTGAGAAGCAGCAGTCAGACTTGTGCATGTCTTGTGCAGCTGTGACCCTCCTTAAATCACAAGCAGTATTTCTCTGTAACTGAAGAGCACACTTCTGCCCAGTGCTTTGTCAGCACAGCATTCACAGCTCTGCCAAACACCAGCATCTATTCCAGGGTGTTATGACAACGTGTGCCCAGACTCTTGGAAAAAGAACACAAAGAACTAAACGTAACCCCTTCAAAATCTGACCTGAACTTTCACCATTTCTTCACACTCTATTTCTGTATGGGTCACTGACAATGTCACAGAAATATTTCTCCTTACAAGGTATCAGGCTCAAGTTTTCTCTCAAATCACCTTAAACTCCTGGGTGTTGCCTCCAAAAACATGCAGGCACAGTTTCACATTTAACTAGGGACTTACTTTGTTGTCTTTCATTTCAAACACGTCCAGGAATTTGATCAACCATGAGGAAAAAAGTAATTCAGTCTTTTATTATGAAAGAAGATGTGCTGTGTGTGATCAGTGCTGCGTACTCACCATAATCCTCTGAAATCACAAACAGAACCAAGTGCATAAGCAAACTGCAAAGTGCATTTACCAGTCTCCATTTGATGCCAACTTCTGAAATATCTACTCCTCATGTCTGCTCCCTCACACATATAAATTTGGCATTCTGCATTTCAGCTCCACGGGATTTCTCACTTGAATGCTTATGATTTACAATGTATTTGCCTTCTAATTTACCAGAACTCCCTTTTATCTGGGGGATTTAACTAAAGCTGGTTCCATATGTTTCCAGCTTTAAGCCTGAGACCATGGATTTGGAACTGCACAATGTTTTGCTATTGGTCAGGCTGGCATAAATCCCATGTGCAGTGCTCGTTCAATACCTCCAGAGTGCTTCAGCAGGACAACTCCTATCCATCAAACAAGCAGCATGAGGAGCAGCTGCATGACCTAGGGGTTGACTAGTCCGGAGAGGAAGAGGCTGAGGGGAGACCTCATTGCTCTCTAAAATTCCTTGAACAGGGGTTGGAATGAGGTGGATGTTGGCTTCTTCTCCCTAATACCAGGTGACAGGACAAGAGGAAATCATAGTCACAGAATGTTAGGGTTTGGAAGGAACCCCTAGAGATCATCGAGTACAACCCCCTGCCCAAAGCAGGATCACCTAGAGCAGGCTGCACCAGAATGCATCCAGGCAGGTTTTTAAAGTCTCTAGAGAAGACAATTCCACAATCTCCTGGGATAGCCTGCTCCATTGCTCCATCACCCTCACAGTAAAGAAGTGTCTCCTCATCTTGAGGTGGAACCTTCTGTTCTAGCTTGTACCCCTTGTTCCTTGTCCTATCACTGGGCACCATTGAAAAGAGCCTGGCACTTTCATCTTGACACCCACCCCTCAGATATTTATAGACATTAATAAGACCCCCTCTCAGCTTTCTCTTCTCAAGAGTAAACGGCCCCAGGTCTCTCGCTCTTTCTTCACAGGAAAGATGTTCCAAGTCCTTTCATCATCCTCAAGCGGCCACAAATTGCACCAGGGGAGGTTTACATTGGACATTAGAAAACTTAACTGAAAGGGTTCTCAAACACTGGAACAGGCTGCCCAGGGAGGTGGCTGAATCCCCACTCCTGGAGATGTTTAAACAACACAGAGATATGGTGCTGAGTGGCATGGCTTAGCACTGAACTTGGTAGTGTTAGGTACGGGTTGGACTGGGTGATCTTAGAGGTCTTTTCCAACCCAAACAATGCTATGATTCTGTGTAGCAAGATGCTGTTTTCCAACATTATAGACAGAGTCTACACTCAGGTGGTGAAGAACACAACATGTCACTGGTTTGTGCCAGTAGATGACAACAGATTTGTGCCAAATCCTACTCACCTTATCCATTCATGAGAGTTAGTCTTACACTACTTTCAAACAAAAGAAGGGGTCACCTATTTTTATCAGCCCCATGCTGTACCTTTTCAGCAGGGACACAATTTGCTTCTAGGAAATGTAACCTGATTCAGATCTCACCCCAGGGTGAGACAGGCACACCCGACTCCTCTCCCAGGCAGCAAGGTTCCCTGTCACACAGTTGCAGCTCTGTGCTGCAGCTGCTCTCGAGGTCTTCCACACCACTTGCCAGGCTCTGAGTACTACCAAGCTAGGA
This sequence comes from Melanerpes formicivorus, assembly GCF_026170545.1. Taxonomy (NCBI): domain Eukaryota; kingdom Metazoa; phylum Chordata; class Aves; order Piciformes; family Picidae; genus Melanerpes; species Melanerpes formicivorus. The sequence continues at coordinate 33,418,803 of NW_027142356.1, read as the reverse complement.
AGAGGATTCCAGTGTCTTGTGGCTGGAGGTATGCTACATATGGAGGCTCTACCCTACCACTCCTCCTTCTGAAAAAGGAGGTATCTCCCTTTCCCAGTCACATGGGTCTCAGCTCAGGAAAACAGAAATCTGAGAGGCCTCACCACAAGATCAGATAAAGTTCACAGTGACTGCAGGATGAAATCCTAGCTCTCGTGACATCAACACAAAACCCCTCACTGACCTGAGGGCCAACATTTCAGAGCAAAGTGGTTTTTAAGCTGCAGAAATTCAGGCTCTGATCCTGTAGGAGATTTACACACCTTTCACTTTGCATACTGAGCAGCTCAAATTCAACTGAATCATTCATATCCAGTAAGCTGATGCTTGTAACGAAGTTTTGGTGAGACCCAGTTCTAACTGTAAACACAACCACAAGATCTTACACTGCAGTGAAAGGTTTCAAAAGGCACAAAAGCAAGCCCAGGGTTGTTTGGGGTTTATGGGGTTTTTGTTTTCCTTTTACTTACTTTTGTCTGATCATCAGCTTTAAACACGTAGCAGATACTCTGCTGATTTGCTGCTCCATCCTTTATCAGGCAAGCAAAGTAGCTCGGATCGTGGCTGTTGTGAATCAGTTTGTGGACGTGCTGTGGCTTGTATTCAAACAAACTGGAATAAATCAAAGGATCCCACTGCTGGATCTGCCCCGTGTCTGGCTCGCAGCGCAGGCTGGCTGGTGTCACACACAGCCGGATTTGGCTGGCACCAGGCTCTTCTTTGGGAGACTTTGCACTCAGCATCCGGATCTCTGCCACGATCCACGGCAGCATGGACATGGTGGTCAGCGAATGCACTGGCAGAGAACCCACAAGCTGGAGACTGAAGCTTGCTGAGAACTCACTGGGTGTTGCACTCTTCTTAACTTTGAATGTTATTGGCTCCATTTTTCCAGGCCTTTAGGGACCCAAGGGCTAACTCACTGGTATTTCAGTTCCGTGGAATGACGCTGTCTGGATGGCTCCTTTGATTAAGGTTCTGAAAGGAAAAGAAACACTTATGTAGGTGCTGGAATCCTCCTGAAAGAATCCTGTCAGTAACACAAATATTACAGAATGACTGAATCACAGAACACCAGATTGGAAGGGGACCCAAGCATCACCTCATCCTCTCACCTCTCACCTCATCTCTAGGTGATAGAGGAGTTGAAATGAAGTGGCCCAGCACCCTGTCAAGCTGAGTCTTAAAAGTGTCCAATGTAGGAGAATCCAATGATGATTGCATTCCAACATCTAACTATTCTCATGGTGAAACATTTTCTGCTGGATCCCAATGGGAATCTCCCCAGGAGTAATTTGTAACTTGTCTTTATGGGATTCCTTGTAAAAAGGGAGTCTCCATCTCCCTGGCAGCCACCCTTATTGTACTGGTCCACGTTAATATGGTCTCCTCTAAGCCTCTCCTCAAAGCTGAACAAACCCAGCTCTCTCAGCCTTTTCTTCATATGGCAGGTATTGAGAAGACATGAGAACACATACATTGATCATCTACTAAATATATTGCCTGGAAGTCAGTCCTGACTTAAAAGTAGTTTTATGACCCTTCTTAAACCATCTAATCAGTAACTAAAGGAGGACACAGTCCCAAGCTGCGCCAGGGGAGGTTTAGGCTGGATGTTAGGAAGAAATTCTTCATAGAGAGAGGGACTGCCCATTGGAATGAGCTGCCCAGGCATGTGGTGGAGTTGCCATCACTGGAGGTGTTTAAGAAGAGACTTGACGGGGTGCTTGGTGCCATGGTTTAGTTGATTAGATAGTGTTGGATGATAGTTGGACTTGAAGATCTCGAAGGTCTCTTCCAACCTGGTTTATTGTATTCTATTCTATTCTAAACTTCCAAGTGCAAGCTCTTTCTAGCCTCTCTCTGTTTCATAGGCAGGTCCATGTAGATCATTTCAATCCCATTATCACTGAACAAACTCAGTTGAACTTTGTGACAGTTAATTCAGTGCTTGCTAAGACACCTCCACATTTGAAAAACAAAACAAAAGAAAAGGTAATTTGTTTGTTCATAGGTGGATGGCCTACAAGAAATCTGGAGAGGTGCTTTTAAAAAGGCCTTGTTGTGACAGCAGGAGAGGGAGTAAACTGAAGCTGAGTTGAGGGGGGCAGCTTAGACCAGAGACTACAAAGAAATTCTTTAGACAGAGGATGGTGAGACACCGGAACAGGTTGCCCAGGGAGGTGGTGGATGCCCTCTCCCTGGAGGTGTTCAAGGCCAGGTTGGATGAAGCCTTGAACAATCTGGTTAGTGGATAGTGCCCATGCCCATTCCAGGGGGGTTGGAATTAGATGACTTTTATGGTCCCACAGTATCACAGTATAACTAAGGTTGGAAAGGACCTCGAGGATCATCGAGTCCAACCTATCAACACAGACCCCATGACTAGACCATGGCACCAAGTGCCACGTCCAATCCCCTCTTGAATGCCTCCAGGGACGGTGACTCCACCACCTCCCTGGGCAGCACATTCCAATGCCGAATGACTCGCTTGGTGAAGAACTTCCTCCTCACCTCGAGTCTAAACCTCCCCTGGCGCAGCTTGAGACTGTGTCCCCTTGTTCTGGTGCTGGTTGCCTGGGAGAAGAGACCAACCCCTTCCTGGCTACAACCTCCCTTCAGGTAGTTGTAGAGGGCAATGAGGTCTCCCCTGAGCCTTCTCTTCTCCAGGCTAAACAATCCCAGCTCCCTCAGCCTCTCCTCATAGGGCTTGTGTTCAAGGCCTCTCACCAGCCTTGTTGCCCTTCTCTGGACACGTTCAAGTGTTTCGATGTCCTTCTTAAACTGAGGGGCCCAGAACTGGACACAGGACTCAAGGTGCAGCCTAATCAATGCAGAGTACAGGGGCACAATGACTTCCCTGCTCCTGCTGGCCACACTATTCCTAATGCAGGCCAGGATGCCATTGGCCCTCTTGGCCACCTGAGCACACTGCTGGCTCATATTCAGGCAGCTGTCGATCAGCACCCCCAGGTCCCTCTCTGTTTGGGAGCTCTCCAGCCACTCCGACCCCAGCCTGTAGCTCTGCATGGGATTGCCGTAGCCAAAGTGCAGCACTCGGCACTGGTCTGTCCAGTCGGTCGAGGTCCCTTCCAATCCAAACAATTCTACAAATCTATGATTTTGAATTTGGATACTAACATGGCATTGTTTCCTTGGGTATAGTTTGCCAAGTGACCATGGGCTGTTACCAACCTGACTTTTTAATTAAGTAACACCCCAGAAATCATTGCCATCTGTAAAAGCCAACAGCAGCCAGCTGACTGAGGGCTGCTAAACCTGACAGGCAGCACAGATGAGCAGTGATTTTTGCAGCATCCCACTAAAAAGCAGATGATGATTCACAATCCATGACTGCATTTTAAAGCCTGTCAGCCAGCCAGGAATCCTTCACTGTTTGATATGGTATCATTTTCAATTCTTCAAATGAACCAAGTTAGGCACAACCCTGTTATAATCCTGTTGCACTCAGCATCTGCTACTACTTTGTTACTCCAGAGTAATAGTTTTAGTAACAAAATCCAGTAATGGCATTTATCTATCAATTTTGTTTTGCAAAATACAGTCCATGAAAGCACTGAAACTGGCATTGGTCATACCATCATCTTTATTATTTCATTTCATATGTTTATATTCAATTTTAAGTACTCATAAATTGAACTTGATTTCATGGATTCATAGAATTGCTTAGGTTAAAAGACACCTCACAGTTCACCTACTCCAACCTTCCCACCATGGGCAGGGACATCCCTCCACTAGACTTGGCTGCCCAAGGCCTTATCCAACCTGGCTCCCACAACCTCCCTGGGCAGACTAGTCCAGAGTCTCACTACCCTTGAACTGAAGAACTTCTTCCTAAGATCCAGTCTAAACCTACTGTCCCTCAGCTTAAAACCGTTCCTCCTTGTCCTATCACTAGGTACCACTACGAGAAGCCTCTCTCCAGCCTTCCTGTAGGCTCCCTTCAGGTATTGGAAGGCAGCTATAAGGTCCCTCCACAGTCTTCACTTCTCTAGGCTGAACAACCCCAGCTCCCTCAGCCTTTTCCTCATATGACAGGTATTTAAAAGCTTAACGTGAGAAGAGACACACTGATCATCTACCATGACGTTCCTAGCACAGTTCCCCTATATCAGGCCTTACAGGTCCAACAAACATAACTAAATATAGTGCTTGGAAAAAAGTCAGTCCTGATTTAAAAGTTGTTTTATGACCCTTCTTAAACCTTCTTCCTAAGATCCAGTCTAAACCTACTCTCACTCAACTGAAAACCATTCCCCCTTGTCCTATTGCAAGACACCCTTACGAAAAGTCTCTCTCCAAGCCTCCTGTAGTGTCCCTTCAGGTACTGGGATACAGCTAGAAGGTCTCCCCTTAAGCCTTCTCTTCTCAAGGCTAAACAAACTGCACTCTCTCAGCCTTCCTGCAGGCTTCCTTCAAGTACTGGAAGAAAGCTAGAAGGTCTCCCCCAGCATCCTCTCCAGACTGAACAATCCCAGCTCATCAGCCTATCCTCATAGCAGAGGTGCTCCAGCTTCTGGCCACACTTCCTCAGATCCTGGGCTGCATCAGGAGAAGTGTGGCCAGCAGGTCAAGGGAGGTGATCCTCCCCTTCTACTCAGCTCTGGTAAGACCCCACCTGGAGTACTGCCTCCAGTTCTGGAGCCCCTATTACAAGAGGGATATGGAGGTGCTGGAACGTGTCCAGAGAAGGGCCACAAGGATGATCAGAGGGCTGGAGCACCTCTCCTATGAGGACAGACTGAAGGAGTTGGGGCTGTTCAGTCTGGAGAAGAGAAGGCTCCCAGGTGACCTAATTGTGGCCTTCCAGTATCTGAAGGGGGCCTACAGGAAGGCTGGGGAAGGACTTCTCAGGATCTCAGGTAGTGATAGGACTAGGGGGAATGGAATGAAGCTGGAGGTGGGGAGATTCAGGCTGGATGTGAGGAGGAGGTTCTTCACCATGAGAGTGGTGAAGCCCTGGAATGGGTTGTCCAGGGAGGTGGTTGAGGCCCCGTCCCTGGAGGTGTTTAAGCCCAGGCTGGATGAGGCTCTGGGCAGCCTGATCTAGTGTGGGGTGTCCCTGCCCATGGCAGGGGGGTTGGAACTAGATGATCCTTATGGTCCCTTCCAACCCTGACTGATACTATGATACTATGATTATTTTGTGTGAGCCTGAGGAGAAGCTGACAGCCCTATAACTGTGTTTGAATACTGTGACACCAGTTTGCCCTCAGCCTTCTGAGAGTTTCCCATGAAAGACCCATTAAAAACAACATGAGTAACCCCAAGAACTCATACAAAACATTTTTCATTCTATCTGAGCAAGTATTTAATAAGTGGCTTCTGTTTATTGTGGCAACAGTACTTCTTGTCATGGCTCAGCTGCAAACACAAGCAAAACCCGCAGCATTTTCCTCACGAGCTTTCATTAACCTTTGTCCTTGTAAAAATATTTTCAAACTGGGTTTCTAATAGTGCTTCACTTTGTTGAAAGGAAAGTTTAGGATTAAAAAAACAACCAAAAAAAACCCAACAGCCCAAAACAAACAAACAACTTTAAAAAAACCCCATCAAGACACAAAATTAATTTTGAATCAAGCAAGTGTTTAAAATGATCCAGTCTGGTGGGGGAAAAAAAATGTTTCTGCAATAGCTGGGAAATTGTACAAACAAGAGAATTGCAGAAAGCACACATTTGGGTGCATTTACTTCTTTGGAACTTCTGCATCTTTTGACAAATGTGCTCTGTGGCAACATCACCAGTTCCAAAGATGCCAAATTTAGCAATAGGGCAGGTTTTAAAGACACTGCTTGAAGAAATCCTCCTAAGGCACACTCTAGATGTGCAGAGTAAGTTACCAAAAATCCTTAATAGAAACCTCTCCCAGAGAAGGGCAACAAAGTTGGTGAGGGGCTTGGAACACAAGCTCTACGAGGAGAGGCTGAGGGAGCTGGGGCTGCTTAGCCTGGAGAAGAGGAGACTCAGGGGTGACCTTATTGCTCTCTACAACTACCTGAAGGGGGGTTGTAGACAGGCAGAGGTTGGTCTCTTCTCCCAGGCAGCCAGCACCAGAACAAGAGGACACAGTCTCAGGCTGCACCAGGGGAGGTTCAGGCTGGAGGTCAGGAAGAAGTTTTACACAGAGAGAGTGATTGCCCATTGGAATGGGCTGCCCGGGGAGGTGGTGGAATCGCCATCACTGGAGGTGGTCAGGAGGAGACTTGACGGGGTGCCTGGTTGCATGGTTTAGTTGATTGGGTGGTGTTGGATGATGGGTTGGACATGATGATCTTGAAGGTCTCTTCCAACCTGGTCTATTCTATTCTATTCTATTCTATTCTATTCTATTCTATTCTATTCTATTCTATTCTATTCTATTCTATTCTATTCTATTCTATCCTATCCTATCCTATCCTATCCTATCCTATCCTATCCTATCCTATCCTATTCTCTCTCTGCATGTCTGTGCATGGAAGGTGTGGGACAAGGGACCATGGGAATCCAGACTTTGTATTCCTTACTTCAATTATACTACAACTCTTATTCCATATTTTTGTGTGTGTTTCACAAAAGAGAACACAACCACCTTTAAGATTGTTACTGTTCGAAGGGTAACTTTAGCCTAGATCCTGACTGCAAAGTCTGAAAGTTGCCCTTCAGATGGTAACAAAGATGAATACAAATGCATTGCACGGTCACAGAGAGCAACTTCCGGAAGCATTTTTACACCTTCTCAACACCACCTGCTAAACACAAATATCCTTTCAGTTTTGCATCTGTCAGGAATCAAAACAGTCTCTTCTTTCACAAACTACTACATTTTCCCCCTCTCCTTAGCTGTAAAAATGAAAAATAGTTCAGCAGCTGCAGGGAAGATTGGATTCATTCAGGACTACAATGGTGTGTAATCTGAAACACATGAAAACTGAGGGTTTAGCTCTGAGTGTTCTCACAATGACACCAAGCTGCATGGTGCAGCTGACAGGATGGTAGGACTGGATGGCACCCACAGAGACTCTGACAGGCTTGGGAGGTAGGCTCATGACAACCTCATGAAATTCAACAAGGTCCTGCACTTGGGTTGGGGCAATTCCAAGAACAAATAAAGGCTGTGCAGAGAATGGATTGAGAGCAGTCCTGGAGTCCTCAACACAAGAAGGTCATAACTGTAAGAGCATATTATCATAAGGCTGGAGCACCTCTCCTATGAAAACAGACTGACAGAGATGGGCTTGTTTGGCTTGGAGAAGAGAAGGCTCCATGAAGACCTTCTAGCAGCCTTCCAGTATTTCAAGGGGGTTATAGGAGAACTGGAGAGGGACTTTTGTTAAAGGCATGGAGTGACTGGATGAGTGGTAATGGCTTCAAACTGGAAGAAGCTCAATTCAGATCAGATAATGAAGAAACTCTTCCCTGTGAAGGTGGTGAGGCACTGGAACAGTTTGCTCAGAGAAGCTGTGGAGGCTCCAGGCCTCTAAGTGCTGGAAGCCGAGTTGGATGGGCCTGTGAGCAAGCTGATCTAGCAGATGTCCCTGCCCATGGCAATGGGGTCAGAACTAGAGGATCTTTAAGTTTCCTTTCAACCCAAACCATTTGAAATGTCTATGATAAAATGAATGTAAATATACAATGAATTCACCCTCATTTAAGTCAGCTTTTCAAGGAATAAAATGTTTGTTTGCACAACCACCAGCTACCAGACTCTTTTGCTCCAGATCTACAAAGCACAGCAGCCTCAGACAGGAATAAATTTCACAGTATAATTCATTATTTTGCATGCTGGCCCTAAGGACTGAGCAGTAGGGAAAAAAAAGCAAACCCAGGTTGATACTTTGTCATAATTCAACAAACAGTGCACTGCTGGTATGTATTTATATTTAATGTAAATGCAAAGCTTCTTGCCATTCATCTCTCCTTGACAAAATAAACACCTTGCAAAGTCAACAGCACAAATACTCCAATGTCTGCATTTGTTAGTTCCAAAGAAAAACAGTTAATACTAAATCAAACCAGTTCACTGGAAGCCAGAATGCCAGGGTATTTTTTCCTAACATTAAGAGGGGCTAAAAGTGCAGTTTCTCAGAGTACAAATTTAGCAGCATGAGGTCTCCTTATCTAACCCACATCACTCTGTAGGTTACCATTCCGCTTGTTTCATCTCCCTTGTCCAGCCTTTCTTCCTGTTTCCTGCTGTCAGCCTTATCTTATTTTGCATGCCAATCCCACCAGAAATTACACCAATTTCATGCTGCTGCTGTTAATGTCCTTTAAGTTTACAGCAAGGACTAGGTTTTATTCCAAGACCATGAAGTATTTATGTGTGTGCTTCTGCGTAGCTCTATCCATCTCAGTGGGCCTGCTCCCAGCCATAACATTAAGCATACATGATGGCCAAAGAGTGCCCGTGCACTGAGCCCATCCATGTCTGCCCTGACTCACCACTTGGAATTCTGGCACCTTCACCCATCTCTGGTTGCCATCACTTAGTTCATCATCTCTAAAACTTGGCTCTGGAGGCAGTGTACTCATTTACCATCAGTACAGAAAGCTCAAACAAGCTCCCTCTTTCTCCCTGATTAACTCACAGTGTTGGCTTTCTTCACCTTTAATCCAAGACGGAACAGAAATGGTATAAAATTAAAGCCATCCACTTGTTTCCATCTACTTAAACTTTGATTTTTCTTGGACACCTCTGAGTGATATTCAGTTCCATTACTCCAGGCTGGGACTGGTTGAGAACTGGTTGTTCTCCCAGGGCTCATCCTTCCTCCTGAAGGATCCCTGTTGCCCTTACACTCAGAGCTGAGAAGAGCTTGAGTAGCACTCCTAGGCTAAGAGCATTGCTGCTGTCTGAGAAATGTTAATATTCTCCAAACTGTACCTTAATGTTGTCACTCTTTAACCTGCTTTGATTCAGCTCCATTTGTTCCATCAGCACAAAACCAGCCAGGCAAACTACAGCACATGAGATGTTTACCCAAATCATACTAACAAACCTACATTAAGAGACACCAGATGGCTCAGTAATATGAAAGATACACACAGGAACAAGGGGACAGCAACAAAGATCAGGACTGCTGCCCTTCTGGAGCTCAGGTTCTCCCTGCATGAAGGCACCTAAGCAGAACAGCATTGCTCAAAACTCCCCTTCTCTCAACAGAACAAAGACTTTATCGTGAGACCAAGGTACAGACTCTGGGTACCGTTCAGTTGGATGGGGTCAGGTCAGCTTTGAGGTTGGGAAGGAGAATCTTGTGGGGTGCAGAGAACAGACTCCCCTCCTGGGAGGATTGGGCATTGGAAATCAGGTTTTGGAAGCTGGAGATTTGAGATGGACTCACTAACAACAACAAAAAAAGGCAAAGGGAGAGAGCTTGTTCTAAACCAAAAGAGGACACACAAATGGAGGGGAAAAAATGGCAGAAATATAGCATTGGTGATAAGTTATCCTTTCTACAGCTGTTTCTGCTAGACTGGACCAAATTCAAGACAGAAGTGCAGCAAGAAGTTTCAGACTCCTGATGAGAACACAGGTAACTATTGACCTGAGCAATCCTTCACACTCTTCCACCTCTTCCCCTGGTTTGGTGGCAGTCAGCATGCTGGGATCCACAGTGAAGTGCTGAGTTTAGAAGGTGCTGTCAGAACTTCCACACATCAAAGATCAAATGAGGAGTTTGACCTAGGTGGCTTCCTCAACCTTTGCAGTTCAAGAAGAGACAACTGTGCAGTTACTCCACATCAGGCTGCTGACCTGGCAGCAGGTTTTTTTTCCTGTAAGTTGTTTTTCTTTCCTGCTTTCCAGAAGCTAAGAACAACTGCCAACCACATAGTAAGGTCTTGTGGAAAAACAGCTAGTCTTGGGGAGCAGCAATTTGTTGTGCTCTTCTCTGCATGGCATTAGTGCTGAAGCCTGCTGACAAATGGAAGCAGACACTGTGGTACTGACTGCACTTCACTGCTGATTATTTTAGCAGAAATATCATACTACTTAGGGATTATGAGGAGCACTGGCCTACAGCCAGACCTCTGGAACACAAGCCAAAAGTAAACACCACTCCTCTCCCTCTCTGTCTGATCCCTGAGTGAGATTTACATTGTCTCCACTCACTCTGACAGATTTCTCCATCCATCTAGCATGGTATATAGAAAAACACAAATAAGAATATGGATGAGGTATGTCATGATATGGTCACTGTTGAGAAGAGCTCCTTTTGTGCTTCTATCAATCTGCATGAAATTACTGTCTGGTATCCTTCCAGCACCTGAAGAGGGCCTGCAAGAAGGCTGGAGAGGGCCTGTTTAAAAAAGCCTGGAGTGACAGGATGAGAGGCACTGGGTTGAAATTAGAGAAGAATTAGATGTTAGGAAAAAGTTCTTTACAATGAGGGTGGTTGAGCACTGGAACAGGTTGCCCAGAGAGGTAGTTGAGGCTCCATCCCTGAAGATATTCAAGGTGAGGCTTGACAGCGCTCTGAGGAATCTGATCTAGTTGAGGAGGTCCCTGCTCACTGCAGAAGGGTTGGACTAGATGACCTTTGGAGGATCCTTCCAACCTGGGGGATTCTATGATCACAACACAGCATCCATCAGTTTGTTCTATAAGGCAGCTAGTTGCAAGCTTCATCCTTTTTTCCCTTGAGGCTTCAAACAACATTTTGGGCCTGTTTTCTACAGTTAAACAAGACTGTTTAGACATCAGACCTCAGGTTGCTCTCAGTTTTCAAGTAGTTTTAATTTGACTCAGAGTGGCACTGGGAACACAATAGGCCCTTCTGTTGCATGGAGGTTCTTTTCATCTCACAGCTACTTGTTATCTGCTCTTTTTCTTCCTGGAGCTGTGGCTTGCTGTGGGCAACAGCATGTGCAAGTCCAGAAGTCAATTCACCTCAAATTATTTTTGACTTCCATTGCTGTTTTTGTGTGTGTTTGTTTGTTTTCATGTACAGGCATCAAATGCTGAGTTTTAAAAGCAGCAGATTTGGACATGGCCCCTGAATGGTGTGCCACTATGGACTCTGAGCAAATAATTTGGTTTTGTGGTAATAATGGCACTTAAAATATTTACCAATACAGACAGCATTTAGATCACTCCTCAAATAGGTTAAAAAGAAAAAAATCAACAGACTTATCAGTAGAAAAATATTCCAGCAGAGTGCTAATTTGTTCTTGATTATAAACATACAAGTTTATCACCACATGAAGAAAAGAGCTCATTGTTGCTGCCTTTGACACCTGTTGCTATTTCCTGATCCACTGAAATTATCACAGTATCACAGTATAACTAAGGTTGGAAGAGACCTCGAGGATCATTGAGTCCAACCTATCAACACAGACACCATGACTAGACCATGGCACCAAGTGCCACGTCCAATCCCCTCTTGAACGCCTCCACGGATGGTGACTCCACCACCTCCCTGGGCAGCACATTCCAATGATGAATGACTCGCTCGGTGAAGAACCTCCTCACCTCGAGTCTAAACCTCCCCTGGCACAGCTTGAGACTGTGTCCCCTTGTTCTGGTGCTGGCTGTCTGGGAGAAGAGACCAACCCCTTCCCAGCTACAACCACCTTTCAGGTAGTTGTAGAGGGCAATGAGGTCACCGCTGAGCCTCTTCTTCTCCAGGCTAAACAATCCCAGCTCCCTCAGCCTCTCCTCATAGGGCTTGTGTTCAAGGCCTCTCCCCAGCCTTGTTGCCCTTCTCTGGACACGTTCAAGTGTTTCGATGTCCTTCTTAAACTGAGGGGCCCAGAACTGGACACAGGACTCAAGGTGCAGCCTAACCAAAGCAGAGTACAGGGCACAATGACTTCCCTGCTCCTGCTGGCCACACTGTTCCTAATGCAGGCCAGGATGCCATTGGCCCTCTTGGCCACCTGGGCACACTGCTGGCTCATATTCAGGCAGCTGTTGATCAGCACCCCCAGGTCCCTCTCTGTTTGGGAGCTCTCCAGCCACTCTGACCCCAGCCTGTAGCTCTGCATGGGATTGCCGTAGCCAAAGTGCAGCACTCGGCACTTGGACTTGTTGAATGCCATCCCATTGGATTCTGATGATTGATGTTTCTCCTGAGTCAGGCTCATAAGGACCTAAACAAAATATTAGTCTGTTCCACCACTGCAATGCACTAAAAAAGTAATAAATCTTTGTAAAAGAAAGCTTGCTAGGCAAATTACATTCTGAATGCATGCCTCTTTATTTAGTTGTATATCACCAGCCAAAATACAGGCATCCAACTTTGCAGTTAACCAAATTATAAAGTGGAAAAAAGTGTCAAGTCATCAAGGAATCACTGAATGTTTTGATTCCTCCCAGTTTGTCATTTATCTCACCTCAAAGCATTTACCAATCACACACATATGGAATTGTAGAGCTGGAAGACAGTTCGAAAGGTCACCTAATCCAACCCTCCTGCTAGAGCAGGGTCACCCAGAGTAAATCACACAGGAGCATGTCCAGATGGGTTTGGAATACCTCCACATTAGACTCCACCACCTCTCTGGGCAGCCTGGTCCAGCACTCTGCCACACTCCAAGTGAAGAATTTTGTCCTAATGTTTACATGAAGCCTCCTGTGTCCCAGTTTGTGTCCACTGCCCCTTGTCCTGTTACTGGACACCACTCCTGGCTCAATCCTCCTGACTCCCTCCCTCTAAATACTCAGAAGCATTAAAGAGATCCCCCCCAAGGGCTGTCTCCTCTTTTCCATGCTAAAAAGACCCAGATGACTTTGAGCATTTCTACACAACAAGCTATGACAAATTTCTGCTTCAGCCCTCACAAGTGTTAAAAGCACAACCAAATAAATCAGCTCAGAGGTATTTGCTACTCAGGAGATGTACATTTTATATTAATTTTGACCCACAATTCAATCTGGGTCAGCAGGCATAAATCCTACCATCTGCACTTCCAAAGGTTCCAAAAGCAGCTCTCTGCCATATCAGCTCTCTCCCAAACACAACACAGCACACAAAGGTCTCCATTTCTTCAAACTGCACTATAAATAACCACATTTGTTTCATACCTCCGCTCAGCGCGGCTTCAACAGATCATTCCCCCGTTAATTTAGCACATGAATTTCAAGGGCCATAAAAGTACCGTGCCAGTGTGTGTGTGGATTTGAAGGTTCAGCTTCCAGCTGTGCTGCTGCTGTGTTGTCCAAATTCCAGATTCTTTCACTCAGTGTGCAACACACAGCGTACACACAGAGCAGAGACACCGATGTATTAATAAAGTTGTCCGATTTGATGGGAACTTCAGCACAGCCTAGGCATCAGCAGTCAGTTGGCTACTCTTCAAGGACATAGCTGCTAGCAAGACAAGTACTGTTTATTGAAAGTGAGCAGCTTTACACTGTAAAACCGATTTGGTTTATATGATCAATGGTCCTCCTTGGAAGACCAACGCAGTATACTTAACCCTAGCTTACACAGGACCACTATAACCTAGGCAGTTTCACGTGGATAACAGCAGGAAAGGTTTTACCCCTGTGGGACGAAGCTCCCTGTCGCTCTAAGCAGCAGGAGTTACACCGCGCGATTTTGCCTGGAAGGATGAGGAAGGTGCAGGCAGGGGTGAGAAACTCAGCGCAGGCAGCCAATCGCAAATTAAATTCCAGCATGTCTTTCGGTTGCGCTGACCAGAAGCCAGCTCCCCTGGACCGCACTCCGCTGCCGCCCGGCCCCGCCGCCCCCTGTCCCGCACAAACACCGTCCCCACAGCAATGCGGGGGTTTCGCCGGGGCTCCGTTAGCACCGACGGCGCGACCCTGCCCCGAGAGCCGTGGGCAGGGAGCAGGGCGCCGGGCCAGCCCCGCCAGCCGACTCACAGCAGCGTCCTCCCGGCCGGAGCCTTCTGCCACCCCAGAGCCCGGGGAAAGGCGCAAACACCGGCTGCACCGGCCCCTTCCCCTCGCTTCTCGCCTCAACTCCTTCACTTCCTCCAAGCTCAGAGCCGCTCTTCCTCCTTCCTGCCCTCCAAAAATGCAGCTCGGACACGCCACCGCCGCTTCCCCGGGACGGCGGTCCCCACAGTCGCCCCTCCCGCCAGGCCTGGAGCTGCAGCAGGGGCTGGGGCTGCAGCAGGGGCTGGGGCTGCCCGGCCACCGCCGCTTACCTCCATTCTCCGCCTGGCCGCCGCAGGACGCGCTGGCTGCAAGGGAGCGCCTTCGGCAAGCAGCGGCCGCCGGGCTGTCAGGCGCCAACTGGCCACCTCCAGCTGAGGGGAGAGAGGCAGAGAGCCGCTAACGGGCGCCGGGCCCGGAGCAGGGGAGACGACACCAGCGCCTCAAAGCACCGGCCGCGGCGGCCCGGGCTCGGGGGCTCCCGGCCGCCTCCTGTTGCTGCCCGCCCCGCGCAGGACCGGCCGCTCCGCCCCTACCTGCTCGGGGCAGGGGGAAGCGGGCGGCGCGCCCGGCACTGCCGCTCGCCGTCTGCCTCCTCAAGCGCAGACAAAAATAGCAACAGGCGGCGGGTCCTCGGCCCGGCGGCGGCGGAGAGGGACAGACGGCCGCCAGAGGCGGCGGGCAGCCGGCCACGGGCGATAGCCCATGTCACGACAGCGCGTGGCTGAGGCCCCCTCCCCTGGCCCGTTGCGTGCCGCTCGAGGAGCATTCCGGGCACGCTGCCCCGTGTGTCCGTCACGGCTCTGGTCTCCCGCAGAAATGTGTCACTGTCGCCGTGCCGCAGTCAGCCCGGCTGGAGCGCGGCGTGAGCCCAGCTGCGGCGCTGAGGAAAGGTGGCAAGCATCTGGCTCACAAAAGGAGAACCGTCACACAGCCCAGCCAGTACTGGAGCCAGTTCTTAATGTCTTGATCACTGATCTGGACAAGGGGATTGATGCACCCTCAGTAAGTTCGCAGCTGGCACTTAAGCTGGGTGGGAGAGTTGCTCTGCTTGAGGGGAGGAAGGCTCTGCAGAGGGACCTGGACAGGTTGGATCGATGGGCTGAGGCCAGTGGAGTGGGATGAGGTGTTAAAACGGCAAGTGTTGGGTCCTGCACTTGGGCCACCACAAGCCCATGAATGCTCCAGGCATGGGGCAGTGTAGCTGGAAACTGCTGCAGAGAAAAGACCTGGAGGTGCTGGGCAAATGAGCATGAGCCAGTGTGTGCCCAGGTGGCCGAGAAGGCCAACAGCATCCTGGCCTGGATGAGCAATAGCATGACCGGCAAGACTAGGAAAGTGATTGCCCCCCTGTGCTCAACACTGGTGAGGTCACACCTTGAGCACTGGGGTCAGTTGTGAGACACTCACTCCAAGAAGATGTTGAGGTGTTGGATCATGTGCAGAGAAGGACAACAAAGCTAGTGAAGAATCTGGAGAACAGGTTTGGTGAGGAGCAGCTGAGGGACCTGGGGTTGTTTAGCCTGGAGAAAAGGAGGCTGAGGGGACTGAGTTCTACAACTCCCTGAGAGAGGGGATTGGATGTTGCACTTGGTGCCATGGTTTAGTCATGAGGTCTGTGGTGACAGGTTGGACTTGATGATCTTTGAGGTCTCTTCCAACCTTGGTGATTCTGTGAAGGTTGGAGCCAGGTGGGTGTTGGTCTCTTCCCCCTAGTAACAAGTGATAGAAGAGAGGAAATCACCTCAAGTTGCACCAGGGGAGGTTTAGTTTGGATATTAGAAGAAACTTCTTGATTGCGAGGGTTCTCAAACACTGGAACCGGCTCCTCAGGGAGGTGTTTGAATCCCTATCCCTGGAAGTGTTTAAATAGCATGGAGATGTGGTGCTGAGTGCCATGGTGTAGCACCAGCCTTGGTAGAGTTAGATAATGGCTGGACTCAATGATCTTAAAGGTCTTTTTTCCACCTTTCAGCACTTCTCCAATTCTCTGATTCTGTGTTCAGCAGCACACAGGTAAATGACCATTCATTTCAGTGCTGGTAACAGACTTCAACCAGTGATATGACAGAAATCAAAAGTTATTCAATGGGTTCAGAAAAGAAATGCACACAAAAGAGTTTAAAGCTGCATCAAATGAAACAAAGGGCATTTAAATGTGATCACACTTTGGTGTGACTGGTTGCAAACAAGGGAAAGAAACAACCCTCCTGTGAAAAAAGAGTGCTTCAACATCCACACTTTCCTGCAGAGGCATGTTTTAGGTCCTTTATTTGAGGAACCAAAAGCTCACTCTGTCTTTTATGTCTGTTTACCCAGGATACAGGAAGAGCAGTTTGTTTCCTGCTCAGCCTGAGGTTGTTCAGCCTAACTCCCATGGAAGTTCCCTGGTCATCAGCCTCCAGGCTGCACTGGACAGCGTTCCTTCTGTCTGCTTCCAGACAGAACTGATACTTAGATAGGGACAAAAGAAAAAAAGAATAAAAAGTTCTATTTATAAAAACAAAAAGAGAAACAGAACAGGGGGGCAGACATTACAGTCCCTAAAGAGTAACGCTTGCAAGGACTGGAGTCCCTGTGTTCAGGTGAGAGCCCTGAGCACCAGACTGCCCAATAATTTTAGATTCTCAGAAGCAGTAAATATCTGTTCTTTTTTCTGTCACAAGCTACTTTTCCTTTACAGTTGCTTATTATCTAAAACATATTACCATATCACATATCACGTTAACTTCTTCAGACTGAGGAGAAAAATCAGCCTGGGCTTACTGCATCCTGCAGATGATCTGTAGAAGACCACTTGAACCATTATCTCGTTGTCCAGACACACTTTAAAGAAGACCAAAGGAAATCCCACCACTGCCTTTTTGTATGGGGCCTTGATATAGAGACTTCATGGAACATGTAGGCAATGAAGCCTTTCTTGTAGGCTATGGAGGAGAAGCATCTACTTACTTTGATCCCAGTTGAGGTAGGGTTGTAGATCAACTACCTGAAGGGAGGTTGTAGACAGGCGGATGATGGTCTCTTCTCCCAGGGAGCCAGCACCAGAACAAGAGGACACAGTCTCAGGCTGCGCCAAGGGAGGTTTAGGTTGGATGTTAGGAAGAAGTTCTATACAGAGAGAGTGATTGCCCATTGGAATGGGCTGCCTGGGGAGGTGGTGGAGTCACCATCATTGGAGGTGTTCAGGAGGAGACTTGATGGGGTGCTTGGTGCCATGGGTTAGTTGTTTTAGGTGGGTTGGATTGGTTGATGGGTTGGACGTGATGATCTTGAAGGTCTCTTCCAACCTGGTTTGGTTGTTTTTTATTATTATTATTATTATTAGTAGTAGTAGTAGTAGTAGTAGTAGTATCAGGACAAATTTAGGTGAATGTGGCTGGCTGTGGGTAAGGACAGAACTTGGGGCTGCTGTGACTCTGGATTCACCATCTGAAGTACCCCAAGGCAAAGGGGAAGTCAGAAGTTTCCACACAAGGTAAAGTACTTCAGTGGTCAAGTTGCTCCATAGCTGGGTAGCTGTTGAGCAGTAATATTTTGGAGTATGAATTTGAATGTGAGCAGCTACGTTGTGCTTCATCCCTATTATAAAGCCTTTGTGCTTTTCCCTCTGGATTACTCCTCATGAGGGATTTCAGTTGCTGTTACATCAACAGTCTAAGGCTTTATTTGTGATGTTTAATAGGAATCTGTTTAGTACTGGTTTGCAGCCCTTTGACTTTAGTGAGCTCCGGATGAAGTATACTACATTCTTACCCAATGACACTCCATCTCCAGATGCTATTTATACATAGATCCAGACATTCCCTAACCAAAATCTGAATGCTAACTGTGATTACAGCACATCTGCTTATTTTATGCGCTGTAGGAATGCGTGTCAGTGACATCAGTTAGCCATTATCTCCAGAGCCAAGCTTTCCACTATCACTGATTGTGATTGAGAGGTCAAGAATGAGCTGAGCTACTGTTCCAGCTCCTGCCTGCTGCCTCTGTGGGTTTTGTGCATTTCAGATGTTTTGCTTAGTCCACCCTTCCCTTCATTCCCATAAACACATTTGAAAATGACTTAGCAGTGCTTGTGTGAGTATTTTAAGCTTTTCTGTCTGTTTGGAAGCTGCTGTTGCTATGCCATAGCTTATATTCCATTTTATTTAGGCTGGGATTGGACTTTTTAACAGGCTCATCCCATTATGCCCAGTGTTTGGATGGTGCACAACCTCCTTTTTGTTACCTGGCAATCACTCTACAAGTGTTGGCTGCCACTTGGAATCTGAGCAGAAACGCTGCCCTTGATGACTCTGTGTGCTTGCATAGTGCAATGAAACGTGAAGGAAAGTGATTCTGCTTGCTTTAATTACCTTTGATCACTTTGGTACTTGTGGGCAGAGAACAGTTTTGTTGGCCTTTTTTTTAACTTACAATTAACATCCAAGTGCCAGGTTCTGCACATTGGCCACAACAACCCCATGCAGTGCTACAGGCTGCGGTCAGAGTGGCTGGAGAGTGGCCAGGCAGAGAGGGATCTGGGGGTGCTGGTTGATGGTAGGCTGAACATGAGCCTGCAGTGTGCCCAGGCGGCCAAGAGGGCCAATGGCATCCTGGCCTGCATCAGGAACAGTGTGGCCAGCAGGAGCAGGGAGGTCATTCTGCCCCTGTACACTGCACTGGTTAGGCCACACCTCGAGTACTGTGTCCAGTTCTGGGCCCCTCAGTTTAGGAAGGAGGTTGACTTGCTGGAACGTGTCCAGAGAAGGCCAACAAAGTTGGTGAGGGGCTTGGAACACAAGCCCTATGAGGAGAGACTGAGGGAGCTGGGGCTGCTTAGCCTGGAGAAGAGAAGGCCCTGGGGAGACCTTAGAGCAACCTTCCCGAGGGAGCCTGCAAGAAAGCTGGGAAGAGACTTTATACAAGGACTTGCAGTGACAGGATGAGAAGGAATGGCTTTACACTTGAGGAGGGCAGATATAGACTGGGTATTAGGAAGAAATTTTTACAATAAGGGCAGTGAGACACTGGAACAGGTTGCCCAGGGAGGTTGTGGATGCCCCCTCCCTAGAGGTGTTCAAGGCCAGATTGGATGAGGCCTCGATCAATCTGGTCTAGAGGAAGGTGTCCCTGGCCCTGGCAGAGGGTTGGAACTAGAGGATCTTTAAGGTCCCCTGCAACCCAAACTATTTTATGAATCTGTGAATGGTTCAGCACCAGAGCTGGTGTAGTTAGATAATGGTTGAACTCATGGATCTTAAAGGTCTAGTTGATGAGATATTTGATCCTACAGGAAATCCTGCCTATGGGGCAGGCAGGGAAATGCCTCTAGACTGAAAAACAAACTACCATAGTAATAAAACTCTGCTGTGGTTTAGCACCTGAATTGGTAGAGTTAAATAATGGTTGGAGTAGATGACCTGAGAGGTCTTTTCAAACCCAAACCATTCTGTGATTCTGTGATTCTGCATGGTTGTTGTAACATGGGGATGTGTCTTTCTCTAGGAGTAGATCAGGGATTCTCTTACACTTCTGTTCAGTCTGGCCTGAAAATGTTCTTTATTCCAGTTGTGGCATTGGTCTTTCTAGATAAAATATTAATGCCTGTACTCCCAGTTCAAGGCTAGTTACTCAAAAATTATATCTATTTCTTCTACTTAATGTCTGTCCTGGGACTAATCATCTCTAAATTGGCTTCATTATCTTACACAATGCTTGTATAAGAAGAATTAGACCAGCTGTGAAGAAGGGGTAGCACCCCTTCCATCTCACCATACTAACTTCTCTCCACTTTGCAATACTTCTAGTGCCTTTGTTTCAGTTCTTTATTTCAGTTCTAGATCCTCTTTCTCTGATACAAGAGAAGGTTAGTAAAGACTCAAGCAATAACAGGTTTCGTCTTGGCTTGTCATAATTGTTCAATCACCTCAATGAACCACTGTGAGGTTTCTATGTTCCCCCACCCTAGGCTGTGAACTTCTCCTTAGAGCAGAGCAAGGGATGGAGCAAGTGAGTTCCTTTAAGAACACAGAACAATACAGATTTGGCCATCATCTTGACCACATCTCTACTCTTTAAAGTGCTCTAAAGCCATCTTAAGCTTTAGAGCATATTGTCAGCATATTCCTGGCCCCACTGCTGGACTTCGAAGACTCTTGCCAGCAGCATGCTCATGCAGCCCATAATACCAACTGCTTCCAGCTCTGGTGTCACCATCGTAAGAAGAACTAAGAACAGCTGGAGTGAGTCCAGAGGAGGGCCACAAAGATGATCCAAGGGCTGGAACACCTCTGCTATGAAGATAGGCTGAGGGAGCTAGGGTTGTTCAGCCTGGAGAAGAGAAGACTCTGGGAGGACCTTACCACTGCCTTCCAATACCAGAAGGGAACCAAAGGGAAGGCTGGAGAGGGTCAAAAGGGAATGGTTTTAAGCTGAGGGGGAGTAGGTTTAGAATGGATCTTAGGAAGAAGTTTTTTGGAATTAGGGTGGTCAGACTCT
Source organism: Melanerpes formicivorus (assembly GCF_026170545.1). Taxonomy (NCBI): domain Eukaryota; kingdom Metazoa; phylum Chordata; class Aves; order Piciformes; family Picidae; genus Melanerpes; species Melanerpes formicivorus. The sequence goes on along the minus strand of NW_027142356.1, from coordinate 33,398,434 downwards.
GAAACAGGTTGCCCAGGGAGGTTGTGGATTCCCCCTCCCTGGAGATCACCCACAGATAACAACAGCTCAGTGAAACTCAGCCTCTCACAGGAAGAGGTTCTTCTTCTGTACTCAGCTGCACAACTGTTGCAATCTTCAAGTTGTATTGAAAGCGACAAGCACAGAGAACTTGACATCTAGGAGATAACAAAGCTTTGAAGCTTTGCCTTTACACCAAGCTGTAGCTATGGCTTACAACATTCCTGCAAGGAAGGATGTTCCACAATAGTCAAGCTCTTACTGGGAACAGCAGAGGCAACAAGTTAAGGGTAAGTTAGGAGAATCAGGTGTCCCACTTTTCTATTCTCCTGCTCCTTTCTTTCAGTCAACACATAAAAGACAGAACACGTGCATGTGAGAGCTGTTTACTTTCAGCTTTGTTCGACATGAGTCTGGAATAAAGAGTCTCCTCATGCTCTCAATCTTCCCCCTTAACCTTCTTCATAAATCACAGAATCATTAAAGTTGGGAAAGACCTCTAAGATCATCAAGACCAACCATCAACTCAACACCACCATGCCCATTAAACCATGTCCCAAAGTGCCCTGTCCACACATTTTCTGAACCCCTCCAGGGATGGTGACTTCACCACCTCCTTGAGCAGCCTGTTCATATGAAGGGAAGCAGGACCTCACATGCTGAGGGGCAGGGAGAGAATAAAAGAGGAACTTTTGCAATAGTAGGGTTAAGGAGCAGTGGACAGGGTTCCTGTTTAATTTCTCTTCTCAACTCTTGCCACATCTCAGCTTATCTATCACAGAAGCCTCAGAGACCTGGGTGGTCTCTGTCTGCTGTGATGGATCAGCACCACTACGTACTTGGGTCTCAGAAACTTTTACCACACTCCTGTTATTCCTGGTCTCAGCCAGCCAGCTACTGAGAAGTACAGGAAATGAAACAAAGAACATTTTAATTCCTTAATAGCAGAGCTTTGTTTTCATGGGCCCCATCCTGTGTATGGTCCTGACATCCCTCCCCATCTCAGTCCTACACAATAAACCACGAGCTGGGACTTGGAACTTGTGAAATACTTCCAGGAACAAAAATAAGATGGAAAACTATAACAAATTGAAAGTACAGCTCACATTGCCTTCAGATTTCATCAACAAAAAGTCTCTTGAATTAGAAAGAAACCCAGACAAATAGACTTTTCTGCCACAAGGTCAGGTGGAAAGGGGGGGGTGGTCAATGCCTCATTGTCTTAAGAAGTCCTGCATTCCTTTTGAGACCCAGTTCAGATGGACAACATACCACATGTCTTGTTGCAGCACACTGAGCATGCATTCAAACAATAATTTTAAAAAGGGTCTAAAATAAAATGTATTTAACATTTTACTTTGTCCTTAGCTTTCATTTTCATGAGGAAAGGGCAGTAAGAGTTGATGTGTGCAGAAGCGTCATGCAGTGTGACAAAGCTGATGGCACTGAAACCAACACTGGGAGTCCCCTTCACAGTTATGACTATATTGAGTAGCCCTCAGGGTCCTGTTTAGGATGAGGGGCTGCATTGGTCAAGGCACCAAATAAACATTAATCAATAAAAACCTGGCTCAGCTTTGGTTTAATATAAAAGAAATAGAAACAGAAAAGTGGAGGGCATGAACAATTGCTTTCTGCACAAACTAATAACCTAGCTTTTTGGCTTTCCTAGGATTTGAGGAACAGCATACTGTTCCCTCATTATCCTTCTCATTACTTTATTTTGGGTTCTGCAAGACTGCAAAAGGCTGCTCAGGGAGGTGGTTGAATCCCCATCCCTGGAGGTGTTTAAAAGCTGTAGAAATAGGGTGCTGAGGGACATGGTTTAGCACTAGGCTTGGTAGAGTTACGGAATGGCTGGACTCCATGATCTTAAAGGTCTTTTCCAACTAAAACCATGCTATGACTTTAATATCAGCTTCCTAAGCCACAGTGCTGGACCTCAGTGTGAATGATTCAGACAAGCCAACCTCATGAGGTTCAATAAGAGCAAGTGCAGGGTCCTGCATCTGGGTCAAGGCAATCCCAGGCACAAATCCAGGCTGGGCAGGGACTGGCTGGAAAGCAGCCCTGAGGAGAGAGACTTGGGGGTGCTGGTGGACAAGAAGCTCAACATGAGCTCTCAGTGTGCACTTGCAGCCCGCAAAGCCAATCAGATCCTGGGCTGCATCAGGAGAAGTGTGGCCAGCAGGTTGAGGGAGGTGATTCTCCCCCTCTGCTCAGCCCTGGTGAGACCCCACCTGGAGTACTGTGTCCAGTTCCGGAGCCCCTATTACAAGAGGGATCTGGAGGTGCTGGAACGTGTCCAGAGAAGGGCCACAAGGATGATCAGAGGGCTGGAGCACCTCTCCTATGAGGACAGACTGAAGGAGTTGGGGCTGTTCAGTCTGCAGAAGAGAAGGCTCCGAGGTGACCTCATTGTGGCCTTCCAGTATCTGAAGGGGGCCTACAGGAAGGCTGGGGAGGGACTTCTCAAGATCTCAGGTAGTGATAGGACTAGGGGGAATGGAATGAAGCTGGAGGTGGGGAGATTCAGGCTGGATGTGAGGAGGAGGTTCTTCACCATGAGAGTGGTGAAGCCCTGGAATGTGTTGTCCAGGGAGGTGGTTGAGGCCCCGTCCCTGGAGGTGTTTAAGAGCAGGCTGGACAAGGCTCTGGCCAGCCTGATCTAGTGTGGGGTGTCCCTGCATGGGGGTTGGAACTAGATGATTCTTGTGGTCCCTTCCAACCCTGACTGATACTATGACTCTTCACAGCCAAGAACAACTGGTGTGACAGCCACAGAATGCAGAGGCTGCTCCTTTCCTTATGTCATCTGATGGTAACTCTAAAAGCGGTCACCCAGTGTCCTTTACTTACCGTCTCAGCCAACAAGGCAAACTGGCATTTCCTGGGGGTGGAAAGGCAAGTTTGTTCTTTCATTAGTAATTTGCTTAATTTAAGCTGTGCTTGATCTGGCAAGCACTCAGTTCTCCATAAGACACCAGAAGCCGTTCTGGTGAAGAGGTTTCATTACTGAAGAGGTACTGGAGCTGTTAGAGATACAGTGATAGCTAAAACAAGTGTTGAAAATGCAGAAACCTCTTGCATTCAAGTCAGCTGGTAACCTCCAAATAACCCTCTCAGGATCTGTGAGTGCAGACAACAGCAGGCAATGGAAAATGGAAGTTTCTGCTTAATCTTCTTAATATTTTCAGGGTAATAAAAGAGAGGTTAGTACACTTAGCCTCTTTGTGTGTAATCCCATGGGAAATAGCTCTTCAACAAATGCACTGTGACTTTCTGATTCATTTGGGCCACTATCCCCAAGCAAAAACAATGCTGCTAAAGTTTGTCAAGGTCTCATCACAGGCTTCCAGTACTTCTTGTTAACAGAAGAACTTGCTTTGCCAATCTAAACCTCGATAAAGGTTCATGGTGTTATCAGACATAAAAGAGAGAAGAGTCCCCACAAAACAAGCTGCATTTCAAAAATTAGGATATTACTTATAATATTTAATTACAACAAGTTTGGATTGAAATACATTTGCAGTTGACTTTTAGTTCATAAAGCTTTTAGTTCAACTGACTGGGGTTTTTTGGTCCTTTTAAGGCTCCTTCCTTCCAAAATAAGATACTAGATTCAAGAGTACCCAGAGTAACTCTTAATAAAAGCAGGAGTCTTTTTAGTCTGAGTGCTCAGATATTTGGTCCTAAAGATCCTTACTTCTTAAATAATACACTTCTAATGCTGCAAAACCCAATTAAAGCTCACAGTTCTGCTATTTCACTCAGTCTTTCGTTGAAGGTTGTTTTTATCTGGTTGGAAGAAGTGTTTTTCAAGAGCGCTGACCAATTCGTCGAGTTCCTTCTTCAGCTGCTCAACGTCACTGAGAAACAACACACACACAAAACCAGAGAACAGGGTCACAGGGGGAGGTGGAAAAGCACATGGCCAGTCTGAGGAAATTTTAAGTCTGTTTACTGTCTTAGACAATCATTTTCTACCCATGCCAGAAGTTTACATACTTGATTAATGACCATAGAATGGCTTAGGCTGGAAGGGACCTTAGAGATCGTCTACTCCAACCTCCCTGCCATCAGCAATGATGCTTCTCAACTAGCCTCAGCTGTTCAAGGCCTCATCCAACCTGGGCTTGAACACCTTCAGGGAGGAGGCATCCACAACACCTTGAAGGTCTCTTCCAACCTGGGCTGGTCTATTCCTATTCTATCCTATTCCTATTCCTAGTCTAGTCTATTCCTATTCCTATTCCTTTCCTATTCTTTCCTATTCTATTCTATTCTATTCTATTCTATTCTATTCTATTCTATTCTATTCTATTCTATTCTATTCTATTCTATTCTATTCTATTCTATTCTATTCCATTCCATTCCATTCCATTCCATTCCATTCCTATTCCATTCTATTCCTATTCCTATTCCATTCCTATTCCTATTCCTATGCCTATTCCTATTCCTATTCTTCTACCCTATCCTATTCCCTAGGCAGCTTATTCCAAAGTCCCCAGCCTCATATCGAAGAACTTCTTCCTAAGATGGTAATGTGCTGGTGTTCACTTCAACTGAAGTGCATGAGGGCACGTAAAACTTATGGAGAAACACAAACACACAACAGAAACTAAAGTAAACGGCCAGCTTGAATCCAGAAGATCTTCCATTACTGAATACATGTCACTAGAAATGTATTTTTTATGCTTGCAATGGTATTTGCAGATGAATTTCATCTGTGAGAAAGCATTAACTTTCATTCCATGAATTAAGAATTGCTTATCTTTAAGACTGCCTGATTCCTAAGGCTCTCAGTCAAGGACATAACTGCTAAAAATGAGAGCTCAAAAGCTATCAGAACACTTCATATGTAGTTATAGAAGTTTAAAGCAACTATGTATGTAAAAAGAGTGGATAGATCTGCTTTCATTTAAGGCAGAATGTTTTTCTTGATACTGTTTTTACTGAGTGTGAAACCCAATTCAAAGGAATTTCAATGGCAACAGGAGTGCATCAGCAAAGTTTTGCACAACTGAGGTTTTATGCAAATACATTCACTAAAATAGGGACCACAGGAATATTATTTGACCATAGAGAACCCCTTCCCCACCAAACCACTACCACACAGCATTTAGTGCTCTAAGTGACAATACCTGTTTCCAGGAGGTGCACAAAGTTCAGAATAGTATTTGATCTTGGGTTCTGTCCCACTGGTTCTCATGGTGGCCACTCCTCCATTAGCGAAAGTGAAGGTTATCATTTGGCTGCTTTTACTGGTGGGAAGTATCTGGAAATAGGAGAATGATTTTGTGGAAGCTTGGAAATTGACTATACAAGATGAGCTCAAGACAAAACCCATCATCAGTTAAAATTAAGCTTCATTGTTTTCTTTGGTCTGTGGAGACCACAACAGGAAAATGACAGCTCTGCTCTACACCTAGAATCTGATCGGTAGCCAGGGTCCTGCAGCTGGGTCGAGGCAATCCCAGGCACAAATCCAGGGTGGGCAGTGACTGGCTGGAAAGCAGCCCTGAGGAGAGAGACTTGGGGGTGCTGGTGGACAAGAAGCTCAACAGGAGCTCTCAATGTGCACTTGCAGCCCAGAAAGCCAATCAGATGCTGGGCTGCATCAGGAGAAGTGTGGCTAGCAGGTCGAGGGAGGTGATCCTCCCGCTCTACTCAGCTCTGGTGAGACCCCACCTGGAGTACTGTGTCCAGTTCTGGAGCCCCTATTACAAGAGGGATATGGAGGTGCTGGAAGGTGTCCAGAGAAGGGCCACGAGGATGATCAGAGGGCTGGAGCACCTCTCCTATGAGGACAGACTGAAGGAGTTGGGGCTGTTCAGTCTGCAGAAGAGAAGGCTCCGAGGTGACCTCATTGTGGCCTTCCAGTATCTGAAGGGGGCCTACAAGGAGGCTGGGGAAGGACTTCTCAGGATCTCAGGTAGTGATAGGACTAGGGGGAATGGAATGAAGCTGGAGGTGGGGAGATTCAGGCTGGATGTGAGGAGGAGGTTCTTCACCATGAGAGTGGTGAAGCCCTGGAATGGGTTGTCCAGGGAGATGGTCGAGGCCCCATCCCTGGAGATATTTAAGACCAGGCTGGCTGAGGCTCTGGCCAGCCTGATCTAGTGTGGGGTGTCCCTGCCCATGGCAGGGGGGTTGGAACTGGATGATCCTTGTGGTCCCTTCCAACCCTGATTGGTACTATGACACTATGATTTTTCCTGCAAACAGAAATTGCTCTGATTGCATTTCCCAGGAGGAAAAGAAACACAGATTCTGAAAAACTAAAAAAACCTCAAAGCCACATCTGAGCAGACAGTTTAATTTACAAGAAAGCAATGCAAGACTGCTTAAACAACAGAGGAAAGTCTTCCTAGTTGTCTTTGCAGACTGTCATCTTTGAGAGAAAATACACCACAAACCCAAGTAAGAAACCTTAACTATTCCCCAGTCTCCATTTCCTCCCACCAAGGCAAACCCAATCACCCTCCATCTAACTTATTTGAAGACTCAGGATGTAACATGATAAAGTGTAGAGGGGTTTATATATGTGTATACACATACTTAGATGCCTTGCAGATCATTTCAAAGAAAATATACTTACAGCCTTTTGATCTGGCTGGCTGCTGTCATACCCAGTAGTGAGATCCCTTATTGCAGAAACTTTAAATCTACCACAAGATTTGGGGTATGTGTTCTTCCCATCAAAATTTCTCAGGTTGTCAAAAAGCTGTTGAATAACTTTAGGATCATGGCAGATGAAATAAGAAGCTTTGGTAATGTGGAAGCCGTATCTGTGAAGACACAAATGGAGAAGCAGTGTTCTTAGGGGGGCATACCATACATGTTACAAAACCTTCTCCAAAGCAAGAATCTACGCATGGTCACTGACTTGTAGCATCACTTCACCCTCTCACAGTTTTAGAAAGCCTCAACAGCTTAATTGTCCTATTTTATGTACTTTTAAGAGGGTCTTGTGAGGAGCAGCTGAGGGAACTGGGGTTGTTTGGAGGAAAGAAGGCTGAGGGGAGACCTTCTACCTCTCTACAACTGCCTGAAAGGAGGTTGGAGCCTGGTGGGTGTTAGTCTCTTCTCTCTAGTAACAAATAATAGGAAAAGAAGAAATGGCCTCAGGTTGCACCAGGGGAGGTTTAGATTGGACATCAGAAGAAACATCTTGAATGGAAAATGTTCTCAAACACTGGAACAGGCTCTCCAGAGAGGTGGCTGAGTCCCCATCCTTGGAGGTGGTTAAAAGCTACAAAGATGTGATGCTGAGGGACATGGGTACAAGTTACTCCTGGGCAGATTCTGATTGAGATCCAGAAGGAACTGTTTCACTATGAAAACAGTCAGACATTGGAAGCATCTCAGTATTCAGTATCACTAAGGTTGGAAAAGACCTCAAAGATCATCGAGTCCAACCTGTCACCTCATGACTAGAGTAGGGAGGACACTACTGCCCACTTCAGGCTTGAACTCACAACCTTCCCATTAAGGGTCTGATGTGCTACCAACTGAGCCACATCCTGACTCCCGAAGAGAAGTAATGGATTCCCCTACTTTGGACAGTCTTAAGACTCAGCTTGACAGGGTGCTGTGCCATCTCATTTCAACGACACTATCGTCTGGTGAGGTTGGAACAGGTGATCCCTGTGGTCCCTTCCAATCTGGCATTCTGTGATTGTCTGATAGTTTAGCACTAGACTTGGCAGAGTTAGATAATGGTTGAACTTGTTGATCTTACAGGTCTTTTCCAACCAAAATGATTCTATGAACTAATAAGGAATTAGTAAGGTAACATGATTACTTTTTAAATCCCTTAAAACTATACAAAATGAAGTCATCAATATTTTCATGCTCATGAGGCAGGAGCACTTTCTAGAGGTTGACTACTGACACAGCATTGTGTTAGTGGTAAAACAGCCACATTTATTACTTCATATGCTACAGGTTGTTGTCCAGCCTGATGTAGTTGGAGGTGTCCCTGCTCACTGCAGTGGGGTTGGACAGGATGATCTCTGAGGGTCCCTTCCAACCTGATGCAATCTGCAAATCTGTAACCCTGCCATGTGGAATGGAGAAAACCTGAAAGCTGAACTCACTCATCATAGACAGCTTTCAGCTGCTGAGACAGAGTCAAGTTCCTGGTGGCCAAAAAGCTCGCCATCTCTGCAGTTATAACAGCGGCACTGACACCATCCTTGTCCAGAACAGCAGGACAGCACATGTACCCTAAAGGAAGAAAATCAGATATATTTGACATCTTATATCTAACATATTCTATGTCCAGTTCTGGAGCCCCTATTACAAGAGGGATGTGGAGGTGCTGGAAGGTGTCCAGAGAAGGGCCACAAGGATGATCAGAGGGCTGGAGGACAGACTGAAGGAGCTGGGGCTGTTCAGTCTGGAGAAGAGAAGGCTCTGAGGTGACCTAATTGTGGCCTTCCAGTATCTGAAGGGGGCCTACAGGAAGGCTGGGGAGGGACTTCTCAGGATCTCAGGTAGTGATAGGACTAGGGGCAATGGAATGAAGCTGGAGGTGGGGAGATTCAGGCTGGATGTGAGGAGGAAGTTCTTCACCGTGAGAGTGGTGAAACCCTGGAATGGGTTGTCCAGGGAGGTGGTCGAGGCCCCGTCCCTGGAGGTGTTTAAGAGCAGGCTGGATGAGGCTCTGGCCAGGCTGATCTAGTGTGGGGTGTCCCTGCCCATGGCAGGGGGGTTGGAACTAGATGATCCTTGTGGTCCCTTCCATCCCTGATTGATACTATGATATTATGATACTATAAGGGATTAAAACCAGTAATATGAACTGTTCAAATGGATGATATCAACTACTCACTGGAAATACACCCACTGTGTTAGGAGCACCTTCGCATTCCCATTTTTTGTCACTGTTTTGCAGGATACCAGACCATAATGTTCTTTCTTACCTATAGCCTCCTCAAATGCAAACAGAACAGCTTTTCCCTGGTCCATCAGCTGTTTGGCACGGTTGCCCATCCACTTGAAACCTGTCAGTGTTTCCTACAGCAGTGAGGAGAAAGGGGAAAAAAAGCATTAAAAAGCAAAGCAATGTTTTACAATGACACAACACCATGTAGGTAAGCAAACAGAAGAACATAAAATAACATGAACATAAGATAACATGCAGCAGCTCACCTCAAAGTGAAAGCCTTCCTTTAGTGCAATTGCTCTCAGGATTTTGGAAGAAACAGTGCTGGATAACATGTAGACATCTTTAATGGCACAATTATCCCTGTTGTGATTTTTCCAGCAAGTGAAGATCCACCAGCCTAAAAGAGCTCCCAGCTCGTTTCCAGAAAACACCTTCCATTCACCACTGCGTGGGAGAAAAAATTAGGCAGAGCAGAAAGCACATAAGAAATAAAGTGGGAATAACAGAAAGCAGAAGAGAAAACACAGAAATAACAGGAAGCACGAGAGAAAACATAGAAATAACATAATGTACATGAATTCAAAGATAATACTGGGGGGAGGGAGGTGGAAATTAAAAAGAAAAGAAACAGAAAAAGCAACTGCTGGTTCTCCCATAAATGGATACTAGTACATGAAACCAGTGCATCTGAGTTCCAAGTAATAAGCTGTCCTGTGTTCATTAGGAACAAAGAGACAAGGGCAAGGAGGCTTGTGAAGGGCCTGGAGCACATGGACTGTGAGGAGCATCTGAGGGAGCTGGGGTTGTTCAGTCTGGAGGAGGCTGAGAGCAGACATCATTGCTCTCTACAGCTGCCTGAAGGGAGGTTGGGGTGAGGAATAGGCCAAGTTCTTCTCCTTGGTGTCAAGCAACAAGACTGAAGGAAATGGTTACAAGCTGTGCCAAGGGAGGCTTAGGCTGGATGTTAGGAAATAGTTCTCCACAAAGAGGGCTATCAAACATTGGAATGGTCTGCCCAGGGCAATGGTGGAGTCACCATCCCTGGGAGTGTTCAATCCCTCTGAAGACCTTGGACTTATGGACATAGTTTAGTGTTGACCCTTCAGTGCCAGGGGAAGTTTAGGCTGGAGGTGAGGAGAAAGTTCTTCACCAAGAGAGTCATTCGTCATTGGAATGTGCTGCCCAGGGAGGTGGTGGAGTCACCATCCCTGGAGGTGTTCAAGAGGGGATTGGACGTGGCACTTGGTGCCATGGTCTAGTCATGGGGTCTGTGGTGACAGGTTGGACTCGATCTTTGAGGTCTCTTCCAACCTTAGTGATACTGTGATACTGTGAAGGGTTGGACTGGATCTTTGAGGTCTCTTCTAACCAGGTATATTCTGTGATTCCAAGTTTCCTCCCCCAAAGAATTCTGAAGTGCTTACAGTCCTCTTCCATCACACATACCAGCTTTTGAGTTTATCCAAAGATGGAACAATGACTTTTCCAACATATTTTAAGTAAAACCAACAATATTCAGCAGATAAATGATAAAGATCTATGAATAAGACTAGCACAGACACACAAAAAGACAATCCTCAAGCAATCAGCATTTTTAGTTGATTCAGTGACAAATACCTTTCATTTAATCCCAAATACACCAAACTGTGAGGAAGACTGAGGAAAAGTCTCTAGCAGGTAAAAAGGAATAAAGCAATATTAACATGGATGTGTTGCTAGAACATGAACAACTGAAGGGAAAAGGGAAAATGACAGATATCAAAATTTCCCCAAAGCTCCCAGTCACAAAAGGGCACAAAGACACTGTCAAAGTGACAAAAATAAAGACCTCCAGAAACAGTACCTGTGGTGAAAGAGAAGCAGACTCAGTCTCCTGCATTTATTGCTGCCAACAGGCACAAAGTAATGTGCAAGAGCGCGGAGAGAGCGCGCTCGAGCAGGAGCTTCTGTCAAAGAAGAAGGACAGAGACTGTAGAGGCCACATGAATGTGGGAGTAGTGTCTGAGCAGCTACAGCAGGAATCTGAGAGGAGGACACAGGACTGGAAATTAGGGACACAACTCAAACTGTCTGAACAGTTAGCAGCATGAAAGCACCATGCTCTCAGTGGTGCTGAACACAAGGAACTGTCACCTCCTCTTCAAGGCTCAGATAGCTGTAAGTTTTTAGACAAAACCCACCAGTGCTTTTGGCATTCTTCCTTTAACCCATCATAACTAGCATGAAATGCAGCTTTTCCTGGCTTTCCTCAATGCTGAATTACCAAATGAGGCTGGTAGAGGCCAAAACCATTACAATAAGGATATTCCAGCTAACACTGCCAAAGGCACAGCAGGCAGTGCCTGTTCTGGAGGCAGAGAAGCCTCCTTAGTTCAGGCTGTGAGGCTAGGGAGTTTTAAAAAAGCTCCACAAAACCATTTCCACCTTTCATGCTGCTACAAGTCCAAATGGGCTGCCCGGGGAGGTGGTGGAGTTCAGGAGGAGACTTGACAGGGTGCTTGGTTGCATGGGTTAGTTGATTAGGTGGTGTTGGATGATAGGTTGGACGCGATGATCTTGAAGGTCTCTTCCAACCTGGTTTATTCTATGTTTGGAAAAGCCCATCTCAAATGACAGACCTGGTGAGCAAAATGGATGTCTGCACTGTCTCATTTTCCTGGCTGTTTGGAATTTGCATTTACAGGTTCAAATATCTGCACCATCCACAATCACTGAGGACATCCATCAGGTGCCCATCTCAGTATGAAGGGCTGTAGCTGTGGTGTTAAATCCCTCTTCTCGCTCTCATGCACAGGGAACTAGTTTATGCTGTTTCTGCTCCTGGCTCAGCAGCAGGTTTTTGTTCTGCTCCTCCCTGAGCTGAAAACCTTGAAGCTCACTTTCATTAAACATTTATGGTTTCTAACTACTTGGATTAGTTTCTGCTTTGACAAGATACATAAAAAGAGAAACACCACTCTTTGTAGATATGACTCCAAGCACACTACTTCAAGGCTTGTTTTCATTCAACCAAGCATAGAAATGCAGAAGGATAGGATACTTCAGGGCATGCAACAAAAGCAAGGCAATATTGGGTCAGAACTAGAGGTTACACTTTCCATACATGGAAAAAATATATGAGAAGCCCCTGTTTGAGCAAGTTTAGCTTTTGTGATCCTGCTCTTTGATGGGATATCCATAGATAAATAATGCATGGATAGCTAGTCCTTGAAGGGGAGAGTGAAAATAACTTTACTGAGAAGTAACAAACACTGACAAAGCTTCAGGTGAAGTGCAGGTTTGTAACACTGGGCACGGAAGTGAGGAAATGAGAAAGTCCCAAATCATCCAATGGTTGTAAAATGCATGGTCTGACAGTGTTTGAGAACTCAAAGAACAGGGATGTTCCCTCTTCCTGAGATTAGCAGGGAACCATAAAGGTTCTCCTGAATCATCAAGCTATTATTTAATAAACATAGTATGAGAGGATGCTTCTCAGCCTGCCATCAACAATTTCTAACTGAAAGCCTACCTTTAAAGAGGTAAAGCACAGCCACAACAATTCACATGCTTCTGTGCATGCCTCAAGCAGAGCAAGTGTCAAGTATTTATTTATTCAGGCTTCTCCACAGTGTCTAATCATAGAATGCATTGGGTTGGAAGGGACCTTTAAAGGTCATCTAGTCCAACCATCCTGCAGTGAGTAGGTTAACCACTTGTTGGCCTTCTTGTTGATGGTGTTTGCACTCTGGCTTGTGCAGTAACTTCTGAAATAAATTCAGATTAAATCAGGTGGTTTTTTTCCTGTGTGCCTAGAGGCTGTATCTGTGCAAGAACACAGCTCTACTACATTCACTCACTGCAAGGTAATTCAGGGAGTATTGCATCCAAAGTACCTGATGGCCATCTCTTAATGCTCCATGCACCACAACATGTTTCTGAATCCTGTAATTCATGTGTTAATTTTTCTTTTCATAGCACAAGTGCCAGGTCCTGCACTTGGGTCACAATGACCCCATGCTACCCCCAGGCTTGGGGCAGAGTGCCTGGAAAGCTGACTGGGGGAAAACGACTTGGGATCATGGTTGACAGCTAGCAGAATATGAGACCATGTGTGCCCAGCTGGCCCAGAAGGCCAACAGCATCCTGGCCTGGATCAGCAACAGTATGAGCAGAAGGATCAGAAAATAATTGTTGCTCCTGCAATCAGCACTGGTGAAGCTGTACCTCAAATGCTGGGTTCAGTTTTGGACCCCTCACTACAAGAAGGACATTGAGGTGCTGGAGTGTGTGCAGAGAAGGGCAACAAAGCTGGTGAAGGGTCTCACAAGCAGGTCTTGTGAGGAGAGGCTGAGGCTGAGCTCTCAATGTGCACTTGCAGCCCACAAAGCCAATCAGATCCTGGGCTGCATCAGAAGTGTGGCTAGCAGGTCAAGGGAGGTGATCCTCCCCCTCTACTCAGCCCTGGTGAGACCCCACCTGGAGTACTGTGTCCAGTTCTGGAGCCCCTATTACAAGAGGGATCTGGAGGTGCTGGAGCGTGTCCAGAGAAGGGCCAGGAGGATGATCAGAGGGCTGGAGCACCTCTCCTATGAGGACAGACTGAAGGAGTTGGGGCTGTTCAGTCTGCAGAAGAGAAGGCTCCCAGGTGACCTCATTGTGGCCTTCCAGTATCTGAAGGGGGCCTACAGGAAGGCTGGGGAAGGACTACTCAGGATCTCAGGTAGTGACAGGACTAGGGGGAATGGAATGAAGCTGGAGGTGGGGAGATTCAGGCTGGATGTGAGGAGGAGGTTCTTCACCATGAGAGTGGTGAAGCCCTGGAATGTGTTGTCCAGGGAGGTGGTCGAGGCCCCGTCCCTGGAGGTGTTTAAGCCCAGGCTGGATGAGGCTCTGGCCATCCTGCTCTAGTGTGGGGTGTCCCTGCCCATGGCAGGGGGGTTGGAACTAGATGATCCTTGTGGTCCCTTCCAACCCTGAATGAAACTATGAAACTATGAATTGAAGTTGTTTGGTGTGGAGAAGAGAGGGCTGAGGGGAGACCTTCTCACTCATTCCAACTCCTTGAAAGGAGGTTGGAGTGAGGTGGGGGTTGGTCTCTTCTCCCTAATATGGGTGATAAAATGAGAGGAAACAGCCTGAGATTGTGCCAGGGCAGACATAGTTTGAAAATTAGGAAACATTTATTTCCTGAAACTGGAACAGGCTGCCCAGGAAGGTGGTGGAGTCACCATCTCTGGAGGTGTTCAAGAAGCACATGGACATGGCACTTTGGGCCATGGTTTAATGGCCAGGGTGGTGTTAGGTCGATGGTTGGACTCAATGACCTTGGAAGTCTTTTCCAACCAAAACAATTGTATGATTCGGTACTAACTGCTGAGGTGTGAATAGAAAGACAACTCTTCATTCTAAGTATTCATGTTTCTCAGTTACCACTTCTGAGATGAAATTCACTTGAGAGTTTACCTTTAGAATAGAATAGAATAGACCAGGTTGGAAGAGACCTTCAAGATCGTGTCCAACCCATCAACCAATCCAACCCACCTAAACAGCTAACCCATGGCACCAAGCACCCCGTCAAGTCTCCTCCTGAACACCTCCAATGATGGTGACTCCACCACCTCCCCGGGCAGCCCATTCCAATGGGCAATCACTCTCTCTGTATAGAACTTCTTCCTAACATCCAACCTAAACCTCCCCTGGCACAGCCTGAGACTGTGTCCTCTTGTTCTGGTGCTGGCTGCCTGGGAGAAGAGACCATCATCCGCCTGTCTACAACCCCCCTTCAGGTAGTTGTAGAGAGCAATAAGGTCACCCCTGAGTCTCCTCTTCTCCAGGCTGAGCAACCCCAGCTCCCTCAGTCTCTCCTCATAGGGCTTGTGTTCCAAACCCCTCACTAACTTCATTGCCTTTCTCTGGACTCATTCCAGTAAGTCAAAATCCTTCCTAAACTGAGGGGCCCAGAACTGGACACAGTACTCGAGGTGCAGCCTAACCAGTGCAGTGCACAGGGCAGAATGACCTCCCTGCTCCTGCTGGCCACACTGTTCCTGATGCAGGCCCATTGGAATGGGCTGCCCAGGGACGTGGTGGAATCACCATCACTGGAGGTGTTCAGGGGGAGACTTGACAGGGTGCTTGGTTACATGGGTTAGTTGATTAGGTGGTGTTGAATGGTAGGTTGGATGTGATGATCTTGAAGGTCTCTTCCAACCTGGTCTATTCTATTCTATTCTATTCTATTCTATTCTATTCTATTCTATTCTATTCTATTCTATTCTATTCTGTTCTGTTCTGTTCTGTTCCGTTCCGTTCCGTTCCGTCTTACTTTGCAACACAGGTTGCACCCCCCCCCCAGCCAAGCCTGGCCTTTCAGTAGAAAACAGAACTAGTTTGCATTTCCTCTATTTGTTACTATTATTTTATTACCAGTTGTGACCATTACCATGCCTGCTATTTTATGATTGTCATTACCATACCTCTCTTGTTTCTCTGCCACTGCAAGTCGATCAGCATCAGGATCATTTGCTAAAATGATTTTTGCCCCATCTTTTTCAGCCAAAGCAAAAGACAATGTCTGGAAAAATGGTAAGCAAAGAGGTAAGTGTTAATGCTCCCAAAGAATAGCTTTTTTTTTCCCCCTTCTCTACAGTTTTATAATAATTTGCCCAATTTATTTAATCTAAACCACCCAAAAGTATTAATAAACCCCCAGGTACTTACCAGAACACCTTTGCCTTCCTCAGGATTTGGATACTTCACTGTGGGAAATTCTGGATCAGGATCTTTCTGCTCTGGGACAGCAAAAGGAGGGCTAAGGTCAAATGCCTTGAAGGCCAACTGCACAAACTTATGACCCACGCCATGCACAGAAGTGTGAACAAATTTCAGGTTTGTTGCCTTGTTTATATTCCTGAAATAAAACAGATCAACAGTAAACTGGGATATGAAAGAATAGCCTGCACAAGATTTCAAACTGGAAGAAGCTGGATTTAGATGACACATGAGGCAGAAATTCTTCCCCATGAGGGTGGTGAGGCACTGGAACAGGTTGTCCAGAGAAGCTGTGCAGGCTGTGAGCCTGGAAGTGTTCAAAGCCAGGTTGGAAGGGCCCTTGAACAATCTGGTCTAGTAGGAGGTGTCCCTGCCCAATGGACATTAGATGTGTCTTGAACTAGATGATCTTGAAGGTCCCTTCCAACTCAAGCCATTCTATGAGACTATGAAAGCTGGCTACATGCAGAAACAGATAGGACTTGCCATTCTACACCACTAACATGATAAATTAAAGGAGGTCAGATTTTGAAGGTAATTGCCTGAAAATTGGTTTAGCCTCACTTTTCAGCAACACAGGCTGTACCTGATGGCTAATGTCCTCCTATGTGCAAATCTGTAGAGTAAAACAGTAGACTCTGTGCACCCCAAAGGAGACAACAAATCCAACTGATTAGTAAGACTCTTCATCCCCAGCTCTGTCACTTTCACCAGCTCCAAAGCCTGTGAGCACAGTGACCTCCTTTGAGCACACTCATTCTTATGCAGTACACCACCCAGAGTGCAGAACATACCTAACAGCAAGCAAAGTCCTAAGGAGACATTGAACTCCTACTTTGAAAAAGCAGCCTAGAACTCCTACTCAGCCTAACTTCTCACATGACCCCAACTTTCTACTAAACCTAACTTCATTTTTAGCAAGGGCATGATTACTGGTGGTTAAAGTTTTGGTGTAAATAAGCAGATATATTAGTTTGCTGCTCATCTAATCCTTAAACCAAATCTACTTGTTAATCACAATGACAAATAGCCAGGTGTTTTTACTGAGCAAGGGAGTGGAATATGCCTGTGCAAGGCACCCAGGGCCACCAGGAGAACATAAAAGGTTAGAACGACAGATCACGACCTCCTTCTTGCAGAACTGGCTTAGCAGCCTGGTTCACCTTCTCTTAGAAGCCTGTTTTAAAGCTGCTGGACTACCAGACAACTCACCCCAAGCTGCACAAAGCAGCCCCAGAGTTGCTGTGGCATTTGGTTGATGTGTAGGGTCAGACAAACACAAGGAAATGACCTATTCATGAACTGATGGCTCGCTTCGCTGGGTTAGATTCTGCCAGGCCAGCTTTGTGAACTGGCTTACTGCTTCACCACACAGCTGCCAGAGCCACACCACAGGTGTCCAGAAGGCACAGACAAAACTGGATCATGGCCACCCT
Source organism: Melanerpes formicivorus (assembly GCF_026170545.1). NCBI lineage: Eukaryota > Metazoa > Chordata > Aves > Piciformes > Picidae > Melanerpes > Melanerpes formicivorus. Next base: position 33,381,331 of record NW_027142356.1, on the reverse strand, counting down.
GACTTGCACCAATTTAAACTGCCTTGCTGACATACCAGATGGACAATCCCATGCTCTTAGCAGAGTCACCCCCAGTTACCTGTGAAAGCACTGTTTCTGGATGTCTTTGAAATACTCCTTATTGACTGTGGCATATGGATCATGAAGGAGTGGGCTGCCATCAATCAGCTTGTCATTCCAAGCCTGAGGCCATGGCTCTTGGTTCTCCTCAATAGCCTGAGCAATTCCTTTGTCATGAGGGGAAATGATCTGAGCACCATTTTCCCAGTAAACCTAAATAATAAGCAGGGTAAGCATTTGGTCAACAATTTCCTAGGTTAGCTTTCTTACTATTTTTTTTTTGGATACAACATTTGGTAGAGTTATTACAGTAAATTAAAGTACACCCACACTATTCCCTTGTTTATATTCTCAAGTGTTTCCTCTCACATCCCATTTTTGTTCTATAAAAAGAGCTGTTCAATCTTATCAGAAGATACTGAAATACAGAAATGAAGCACAAAAGAAGAGCCAGATCATTTACTGAGAAGATTGAAGGATCAGCCCATCTGCCAGCCTTGGGGTTGATAACTTGCCCACACTGTCTCATATACTTTCTTCCAGATTTTTCATTGCATTATAGGTCTTATAATTATAGCTGGGAGGAAAGTGTGCAGAGTGAAACAAGTTTACCACCAAAAGGAATGAGGCAGGCACAAGAACCTGGCAGCTGCCTACAGCAGCAGTGTTGCCACAACAGCAAGCAGACATTCAAGTAAGTTTCCAGATGTTTATTCACTTGTGGTCTTCTCTCTGTGGTGCACACATCCAGGAAGAGGTGTACTTTATTTTTTCACAGGTTTTTTTTTACACACTTCCTTCTACTGATGGTTTACAGACCACAAGTTTAAGGAAAGATACCAGGTCATGTACATAATGTAGCCCCAAACCAAAAATGTTAAGGAAACCCCCCCCCCAAAACCCCTTAATTTATAACCCCTAATTGATAAACCATCCAAACAAGCTATCAAAACCAATACATGGAATAAAAAAACAAAGCAATTTTACACAGATAGGAAGTTCTGGAGGCAGAGACAGCATGAGATCATCCCTGTTAATGCCTTAGTTTTCTATTTAGAGGACAAAAAAGATCCCCCAACTTCCATTTTTGTGTTTTGGAAACTACATACAATAGCATTAGTGTAAAAAAAGAGTTTGAACAAAGGTAGGATGATGTAGGAATACCTTGTACCCATTGTCCTGTTTTGGGTTATGTGAGGCTGTAACCATAATTCCAGCACAGAGCTTCAGATGAGTTACAGTGTAAGGCTGTAACAAGAGAAAATGATCTGAAGTAGATATTCTTTATTCTCATGCAGATGCAATACTTCAAAAAGCAAGCTCAGATATGATGCCTACCAGCTGTCTAGCACTTGCTCCACTACACCTCACATGGCACAACTTCAGCCCTTTCTTTTTCTTATGCATTTTCCCCAGGTAGATATTCTTAGTGCTGTTTCAGGTGCTTTGTGGATCTCTATAGTGGGTTTAGAGAAAGAAACTGAACACAGGTTGCCTGCAGCAGAATGACTTGAGACATATGAGGTCTTTAAGGGTGCAAAATCTGGAGGGATGATGACAGAAGCCTGCATGGAGAATTACAAATGGAGCAGTCTCATCTATGCTATCTTTTGAAGCAGTCCATGTAGCAACTGCTCCACTGTGGTTTAGTGAAGAGTTGCTGTGGAGAGAGCTCTCATAAATGATTCAAAAAATAAAGTATTATTTGTGACCACAGGTCCAGTCTGAGTTTACTCTTGTTTTGTTACTTAAAAGCAAACGCCATCAACTGCAGTTCTTGCAACACTGCTTCAAGCTGCATCATGAAGAATCTGCCACTAAATCTACCAAAATTTTTGTCAGTACAAGAATGCTACGTGCAAATGGTGGCTGAGGGGAGACCTTCTGGCTCTCTACAACTCCCTTGAAGGAGGTTGGATCCAGGTGGGTGTTTGTCTTTTCTCCCTAGTAAGTAGTGACAGGATGAGAGGAAATGGCCTCAAGTTGCACTAGGGGAGGTTTACAGTGGACATTAGAAGAATCTTCTTCACCAAGAGGGTTCTCAAAGACAGAAACAGGCTGCCCAGGGAGGTGGTTGAATCCCCATCCCTGGGGGTGTCTAAAAGCAGCAGAGATGTGGTGCTGAGGGATGTGGTTCAGCATCAGACTTGGTAGGGTTATAAAACGGTTGGACTGCATGATCTTAGAGGTCTTTTCAAATCAGAATGGCTATATGATTGTAAAGCCTTAATTCTACTAGATTTTCTTTGCAGCACTCACTGGACAAGTGGTATGGGGAAAAAACTGTTGCTTTTAGTGGAAAGGTGGAGGTTTCCTTTATTGCTCTAGAGAGCTGTCAGCTAGTGATCTGATGGTCAAGATGCAGACACCTTCAATAACCCACCCAGCAAAACTGCACTCCAGCTGCTATTTTTAAAAGATTCCTTTGGATTCAAGACCCCAAAAAGAAAAGAAAAGAATCTAATTCCTCCCCCAACCAAACCAACAAAACTAAATGTGTCTGCAAGTTTCTGACATGAGATTCAGTCTCAAGCTGCATCAGGGGAAGTTTAGGCTTGAGGTGAGGAGAAAGCTCTTCAAAGAAAGAGTTGTTGGCCATTAGAATGTTTTGCCCAGGGGAGGTGGTGGAATCACAGTCCCTGGAGGGTTCAAGAGGGGACTGAACGTGGCACTTGAAGACATGGTTTAGTTAGTCATGAGGTGTTGGGTGACAGGTTGGACTTGAGGATCTCTGAGGTCTTTTTCCAACCTTATTCATTCTATGATTCTGTGATTCAATTCCACAGCAATCTAGAAGCCTGCCTGAAAGCAGGAATTGAATGGAAACACATCCCACTGTCACTGATACTCCACTAAGTGTCTTCCTTCTCTTGCTGTGGATGTTGTAAACTAAATATAACTAAACTAGTTTGTGTGTATATAAATTCTGACAGCATTTGTATGTCTCTAAGAAGATATAATAGAGAAACTTGCCACAAAAGGAGTTGGTGTTATATCAGAGAACAGATAAACTGGAACTCCTTGACTGATGAAGGTATTAGCAGCAAGTCTTGCAAACCTAAATGGGAAGAAAAGATGCCAGGGAAATAAAATTACTTTTCTGACCAATTAATTTTCTAGATTTCATAGCTTCTCCAACTTAAAACAAAAACCCCACCTAAATGAACTCCAAATTATTATACAGACCAAATTTAGGTGTGCTCCCTCACTACTCCCAATAGACAAAGCACAACTCTTAAGCACTGCTTTGGCACTAACAGACTATAAAAATACTGTAAATCCCTCACCTTAATTTAATCTACAGAAGGAGAAAATCCTGTTGAAGCAGATCACACAAGGCATCTATAAAACACTTAAAACCTAAGAGGTACCTTTTGCTGCTCCCTCCGCTGGAAAGATGGGCACGAGCATCAAAACCAATCACAACTCCTCTCTTTTTCAGGTCACTGAAATTCTTCTCCAGGTATCTGCAAAATCCCTGAAGACAACAAAAAATCCACCTCATTAACCATTCCCCAAGATTTACTTTATCATTGCATCAAGGCTAAGATGTTGACACTTCAGACAAGTTAGCACACTAACGTCTCACTGAACTGGGCTGGGATTCAGTTTGTCTGGGACCAGCAAACACCAAGAAACAGCAGAAACCTTCAAATCAATATAGTGAACTAGGACAGCAATGAAGTACTTGTCCAAAAACCAGAACCAGCTCCTGAAAGAAGCAGTTAACACAGTTAGTCTGAACTGTGGAACCTGAGAACTGATTTAGCTGTGTTAGGTCTCAGGTGAGGAAGAGAACAACTGCCCAGTGTTTCAGTTTTTTAACTGAAATGTCTCAGTTTAAGTCACCCTCAATAGTGACTCCTGTTTAGGAGATGATCCACCACTGCTCCAGGCTGCAGTAGTTTAAAGTTTTGGGTTGGTTGGTTGTTTTAAGCCCTCCCCAAGTTGATCTACTTTAGGATCTGTACAACAAGGGGTAATGGTTTGAAACTAGTGCAGGGTAGATTTATATTGCACATCGTAAGCCAGTGGAACATCTCCCTTATGAGGAAAGGCTGAGGGAGCTGGGTCTCTTTTGCTTGGAGAAGAGGAAGGTGAGGGGAGACCTCATTCATGTTTATAAATATGTGAAGGGTAAGTGTCAGCAGGACAGAGTCAGGCTCTGCTCAATGATGTCCAATGACAGAGCAAGGGGCAATGGGTATAAGCTGGAGCACAGGAGCTTCCATATGAACATAAGGAAAAACTTTTTCCACTGTGAGGGTGACAGAGCTTTGGAACAGGCTGCTCAGAGAAGTTGTGGAGTCTCTTTCTCTGGAGACATTCAAAACCTGCCTGGATGCATTCCTGTGTGACCTGCTCTGGGTGATCCTGCTTTGGCAGCAGGGTTGGACTAGATGATCTCCAGAAATCCATTCCAACTCCTAATGTTTTGTGATCAGGAAGAAGTTCTTTACTATGATGGTGGAGGAACACTGGAACATGTTGCCCAGGGAGGTGGTGAAGGCCTCACCCCTGGGGACATTCAAGGTCAGGCGTGATGGAGCTCTGAGCAACCTGATCTAGTTGGGGATGTCTCTGTTTACTGCAGAGGGGTTGGACTAGATGACCTTTAGAGGTGCCTTCTAACCCAAACCAGTCTGCGATTCTGTGATGCAGCTTCACTACATTTACTGAAGTTTATATCCAGCATACACAAAGCTTAGCCAAATGCTGCCTAAATATTCGGCCCCTTTTTGGGGTGTTCTCTAGTTACTGCATCAGGATGAACTGATCCATGTCAGCTTAATTGTATCTGTGTATAAATTCAATTGCCAATCAATTATGGAAAATAATTGATATGTTAACAGCTTCATAGCTTCTCTCTGCTTGTATTTAGAGATCAACACGTGGCTAATACTTATCATTTAAATTACTTCTGACAGACAGAGTTTTGCTTGTCATAAAGGAGGCTTTTCCATCCACGGCTACAACCAGCTGAGTGAGATAAAGTGCTGAAGGTGGGTACCTGTGTTGTCTGGATAATGGTCAAGTCATTCATGTGGGAAATCCCTGCTCCCATGGCAGCTCTGAGCCCAGCCGTGCCAAACTCCATCCGCGAGCCAAAGTATTTCTGCAGTTCAGCTGCATTTCCTTCAGCCAGCAGCTGCTTCACTATGGCAGAAGTCTTGGGATTCTGCAGACACAAAATTCAGATGGTCTAAGAAAGGGTTGGTTGGTTTAATCTGCATACAATAAAACCTCTTAACAGAGCTGATTTCCTTTCCCATTCTCTGTAGTGAGTTATTTTAGTATCAAAGCATCACACCCCACTTCAAGAACACCACAACTCTGGCTACAGCTCCCTAATTTTAAGTCAGTATAACCTCAAGTATTACTTACTTCAGCTTTATTTCCTTAGGTAGTGCCTTAACAGCAGTGTATATATCACAGTTTGGGAAGCGAAAATATTTCCCAAGATGCTGATTTTAGTATTTTCTGGTTTTTAACAACAAATCACAAAAAGCATCTGTGCAATTCAGAGTCTTTTTGTCATCACAGGAACAATCCTAGACACATAAGAAAGTGAGGTAAGCTGATGGCTGAGAAATATTTGTTACTTCCATAGTGCTAGAAGTAGAGTTTTAAAATAATAGGTTCCTAACCTTGTCCCAAGAGTGGCTAAGACTAAAGGCAGCAGCAAAGCTAAAAGGGCTGGTCAGAGGACTTAAACAAAAATAATGATCATTTGCAAGGTAATTGCAGGTAAAACTAAGCACAACCCTCAAGATGAAAGGTGAGCAATGAGACCTCAATTCTTACATAAAAGGACAGTGCAGAGTGGTGATGGAAAGGCCACATCAGACTGCATGAGAACAGAGAGGAGCACCCAAGTCTCAGCTGCTTCTACCAGCTCTGTAGTTATCAACTCTCTCTGCTTCCAAACTTAGGAATTAGAATAGTCCAGTAGGCCCCAACCTGAAAGAAGGTTGGAGTTAGGTGGGGGTTGGTCTCTTCTGCCTAGTAACAAGTGATAGGAGGAGGAGAGGAAATGGCTTCAAGTGGCACCAGAGAAAGTTTAGGTTAGATATTAGAAGAAACCTCTTGACTGAAAGGGTTCTCAAAGACTGGAATGAGCTGCCCAGGGTGGTGGCTGAATCTCCATCCCTGGAGGGATTTAAAAGATTCAAAGATGTGGTGCTGAGGAACGTGGTTTAGCACCAGGCTTGGTAGAGTTAGATACTGGTTGGACTTGATGATCTTGGAGGCCTTTTCCAACCAAAACAATGCTGTGATTGTATCCTAGGCAGAACATGCACAGCAGCAGACACAGGAGTGAGCCTGCATACCAAGGTGTGAGCATTCTGCACCCCAAACTGAGAGCAGGGGCTAGATGCCCTAAATATTGCCTGTTGCTGCAGGACAAACACCCCAGTTTGAGTAAATACTCAAAAAACCCAAACAGCTTTCAGTGCTGTAATACAGAATAAGCTAAATAAGGGGAAAAAAAACCCTAAACCATCCAGGTTTCCTAGGTGCAATAAATATTTAGATACCCCAGAATGATTTCCAGCTTAAGAATTACCAGTTCACCAGTCCAGGAATGTTGTAACTGACATGTCCTCATAGGAAGCTGATGATAATTCTGTATTGCTACAGAGTAATTATATTCAGTAATTATGAATTAATGCAATCCTGTGTTATTACAGAAGAGGTCAGCACAACTATTCTGAGTTAAAGCTGTTTAAAAGCCAACCTGAACTTTTTTTGCTGCAATACCAGACCTCTATCTTGGAGGTAAAGCCTGAATGACACCTTTTGCACCAGGCTTTGTACACTCCCTAGCCACCTTGTCACGAATTTTGTTGTTTGGGTTGTTCCCTCCTGTCCTCCTACAAAATAAAAAGCAAAACCAAGACAAAGAAACCCAAAAGTAAAGGTAAAAGCCATGCCCATGTCAGTTTCATAGAGAAGGATTTCTCCAGTGTCTGTGAGAATTTATGGCTCTATTCTCCTAAGAATCTGCTCTTTCTTTTTTACTGTACAGACATCTGTTCCCATTATATTTCAGCTCTAGGAATGTTATGATGCTGTTGTTTACAGGTGTTTTTTAAGCAGAAGAAAAAGCCCAACTCAAATCTTCCCGGCATCTCTACTGAAGGAGGAACCAACAGCATCTGAAGGAGGAAGTGCTGGTTTTGTCCATCCTTGTTGGTTCTCTCAGGTTGAACTTATCTACTCTCAAATAAAACTGGATGTGAGCATAAGAACACTGATTTCTGTATTACAGAACCTTTACATTGAGCATTGTGAGACACTGGAACAGGTTGACTGGGGAGGTTGTGGATGGCCCCTCCCCGGATGTGTTCAAGGCCAGGCTGGATGAAGCCTTGAGCAACCTGGATTTGTAGGAGGTGTCACTGCCCACGGCAGGGGGGTTGGAACTAGATGATCTTGAAGCCCCCTTCCAACCCAACCCAGTCTATGATTATAGTTATGAATACAGTGGCAGGTGATTTACTACAGAGTTAATATTCAGTAATGCAATCTGCTTCAACATCACCTGTAACGCTCAAGTTATTTACTTTAGTCTACACTGCAAAGTGGCCCCAAAGAGGTCTCATTGTGCTGGAGTCCCCTCAAGGTTTTAGGTTAGAGGGACAGCTATTGCCTAAACAGGTTGTACTGTTAACAAAACCAGAAGCTGCCTTCAAGTCAGAAAAGATTCAGAGGAAATCTTATTAATGTTTACAAACATCTGAAGGGTGGGTGTCAAGAAAAAGGGGCCAGGCTCTTTCCTGTGGTGTCCTGTGACAGAACAGGGGGCAGTGGATACAAACAAACACAGAAGTTCCACCTCAACGTGAGGAAAAACTTCTTTATTGTGAGGGTGCTGAAGCCCTGGAGCAGGCTGCCCAGAGAGGCTGTGGAGTCTCCTCCTCTGGAGACTTTCAAAACCCATCTGGATGCATTCCTATGTGACCTGCCCTAGGTGATTCCATGACAGGATGTTGAACTTGATCTCCAGAGGTCCTTTCTAAACTCTACCATTCTATGATCATATGAGAACAGAAAGAAAACTAGGATACTACTGTAAAGGACACAGTCATAAAAACAGCCTGGTAATGAGCTCAGTAATTGTCATCCAGGTAGAAACTTCCTGTTAGGTCAGTAGGGCCTTTTTAGGCCTCCAGGCTTGCTCTTGCAAACTATTATTTTCTAAGAAATGCACAGCTTATCATCATTAAATATTAACTCATCTCTACACCTTTTAATATCACAGCAAAGGGACAAGGGTTATATTGGACTCTTCTGTTGCTCAATAGCACCATGCAAGAGCTCCCTGAGAAATGACAATACTTCACAATTTTTGAGCAATCAGATCTGTGTATTGCACACTGGTCAAAGACACAACTGCTAACAGAGAGCTGACCCTTCAAAAGTGAAATGCTCCCAGGGATACTGCATCACACTTCCAGGGGGTTTCACAAAAGAAGTTCTTTACAGTGAGGGTGGTGAGATGCTGGAACACATTGCCCAGGGAGGTCATGGTTCCCTCCTCCCAGAAGTATTCACAGTATCACAGTATAAGTGAGGTTGGAAGAGACCTCGAGGATCATCGAGTCCAACCTATCAACACAGACCCATGACTAGACCACGGCACCAAGTGCCACGTCCAATCCCCTCTTGAACGCCTCCAGGGACGGCGACTCCACCACCTCCCTGGGCAGCACATCCCAATGACGAATGACTCGCTCGGTGAAGAACTTTCTCCTCACCTCGAGTCTAAACCTCCCCTGGTGCAGCTTGAGACTGTGTCCCCTTGTTTTGGTGCTGGTTGCCTGGGAGAAGAGACCAACGCCTTCCCGGCTACAAACACCTTTCAGGTAGTTGTAGAGGGCAATAAGGTCACCCCTGAACCTCCTCTTCTCCAGGCTAAACAATCCCAGCTCCCTCAGCCTCTCCTCATAGGGCTTGTGTTCAAGGCCTCTCCCCAGCCTTGTTGCCCTTCTCTGGACACGTTCAAGTGTTTCGATGTCCTTAAACTGAGGGGCCCAGAACTGGACACAGGACTCAAGGTGCAGCCTAAAGGCCTATTCAAGACAAGGTTGGATATGGACTTGAGCAACATGGCATAGCAGAAGGTGACACTGCCCGTGGCAGGGGGGTTGTAACTAGATGATCTTGAAGGTCTCTTCCAACCCAAAACATTCCATGACGTTCCAAAACATTTCTATGAAAATTAAATGATTGTGTAGAGAAGAGGAATATCACTAACATTTGCCAAGACATTTATGGAAATGCAAGGCCCATTAAAACCAGACTGTTTCCTCAAAAATCAAGCAAAGTGGAGGGGAAAAAAAGACACAAAAACTGATTGCCAATTGGTGTGGTACAATAGGATTTTTGAAAGAAGGGCTGCTTTGGCACTGCACTATGAGTAGTAAAATCAGAGCTGGCTAACTGGTCAGTGAACCTGTCAAAGGAGCTTTAATGAAGAATCAAACTTAAGGGATTCTAATTACATCCTTTCGAACCTGGAAAAAAAACACTAAAATAAATAACTATTCTATGTTTTCACTGAGAATCTTGATATAAGAAGATCCCTTGCCAAACTAATATCTAGGTAACAGAAAACTCAGATCATTGCGTGGTGCTAAGCCCAGCAGCCACTGAAGTGACCACAGAAGGACAATGGCCAGGGAGTTCCAACACAGCCAAATGAACACATTTCATGTATTGGGTCAAAAAAACCCCAAGCCTCATCTGGAATACTGTGTCCTGTGCTGGGCTCTCCAGCTCAAAAATTACAAGGAACCACTGAAGAAATTCCAGTGGAGAGCCACTAAGGTGGTGAGGGACTGGAGCACTTGCCTCATGAGGAAAGGTTGAGAGAGCTGGGGCTGTTTAGTCTGCAGAAGAGCAGAGAGAGGGGATCGCATTAATGCTTATCAAAATCTAAAGGGTGAGTGTCAGAAGGATGGAGCTGGACAGTTTGTGGTGGTGCCCAGCGACAGAAGGGGCAATAGACATGAAATGGAACACAGGAAGCTCCACCTAAAGATAGGAAACAACACTTTGAGGGTGCCAGTGCACTGGAACAGGCTTCCCAGAGAGGTTGTGAAGTTTCCATCTCTGGAGACATTCAAACCCCACCTGGATGTGTTCCAGTGTGACTTAATCTGGCTGACCCTGCTCCATCAGGGGAGTTGGATGATGTTCAGAGACCCCTTCCAATCCCTATTATGCTGTGATTCTACATTTCCCAGTGGTTTTGAACCAAGCCCACCTGTCTTTTGGAAACAGTAATTTACTAAACAAGGTTCTAGAGGTACCCAGAGGTTTGTAACGCTGAGAAACACGACACAGCAATGCACTCTTGGCTTTAATAACTTAAGTCTATCAGCTGCCCCTACAACAGAAGTGGTTAGGAATAACAGAATCATGGAATGGCTTTGGTTGGGAAAGACCTTTAAAGATCATCGAGTCCAACCATCTCCCTCAGCACCGCATCTCTGCAGCTATTAAAACCCGCCAGGGTGTTCAATACAGGCTGTTTTACAAAATAAATCCCATGGAGCTGACAGCCAGAGAAACTGGCGATACCTGGAGACCCAGCAGAGGGGTTCCCGAGTCAGCGAGGGGGCGGCAGTGACAGGTGGCCGGGCAGCGGACGGCTGAAGGGCGGGAGAGCAGCGAGAGGAGCCAGCAAGCGACTTTCAGCGCACCTAGCATCGGAACAACGGCAGCGCCAAGCCGAGCCCAGCCCGGCTCCGCGGCCCCGCGCCCCCACCGCCGCCCCGACCCCGTCCCTGCGGGACCGGGAGGCCCCTCACGTCCTGGCCCCCGCGTGGAGAGGAAGGGTCCCGGAGGGCTCCCGCTGACCGCCCCTCACCTTATCCCACTGCAGCCACTGCTCAGCTGCGCGGCGCAGGGCGGCTTCCCCGGCGGAGCTCCGCGCTGCCATGCCTGCCTCTGTCCCGACCACCGGCCACCAACCACCGCCTCCGCCACCCGCTCCTTCCCTCTTCCGGAGCACGCCCGCTCGGCTCGGCTCCGCTCCGCCCGCCGGGGCCGCGCCGCCCCACCTCCGCCCCGCCCGCCTGCCCGGGGCCGGGGTCAGGGCCGGGGCCACGGCTGAGCCGGGGCCGCCTCACCCCCGGGCCGCCCGCCCACCAGGGCCCGCGCTCCGTCCAGGGCCAGGGCCGTGACCTTCTTACGTCGGTCCCGCCCGCCCAGCGCTGGAGGACTGGGGCTTGGAACTGGTTTGTTATCGCTGCCCAGCCCCGGTGCACCCGGAGGCGGCGGGAGGAGCCCTGAGAACGCCGTCCCGGGCTGAAGAGGAGGAGGAAGAGGAGCGCGATTCGCACTGCTAAAGACAGAAACGTGGTCATTCCACTGGGCTAGTGTCCCTGCCCATGGCAGGGGGTTGGATCTGGAAGATCTTTAAGGTCCCCTTCCAACCCAAATCATTCTGTGATTCTATGAACACCACTTGTCTGCACTCACCGAGTTGCTGCCTCCTTCTCATCAGGACTGGCAGGCGAAAAACTAACGCTGTAAGTGTAACTGTTCATGGGTGTTGGAGTAAGGCTGCTTAGATTTCTTTTTAAAGGCAATGTGGATGGTCTTGGAAGAGTTCTGACTTGGGATAAAGATTATCTGCAACTCCCTGGAAGGAGGCTGGACTGAGGTGGGTGTTGGTCTCCAGAGAAACAGTTGTCAGGAGGAGAGGAAATGGCACCAGTTGCACCAGGGGAAGTTCAGGTTGGACATCAGAAGAAACTTCTTGTCTGAAAAGTTTCTCAAAGACCAACAGGCTTCCCAGGGAGGTGGTTGAATCCTTATCCCTGAACACATTTAAAAGCCTCAGAGATGTGGTGCTGAGGGACATGGTTTAGCCCCAGACTTACAGTTAGAGAATGGTTGGACTCAATGACCTTAAAGGTCTTTTCCAGCCAAAATGATTCTATGATTCTGTGACTCGCAGTTCTCTTTTCATTGGGCCAGTTTGATTTCTTACAACTTTTTGGGCAGAAGTCCAGTCCAGAGAACACTGAACTTTCTTACATAACGAGCTATCTGGCATCAGTTCACAAAGCACTAAGAGAAAAAGTAGTCTGATTGCTCTGGAGCTTCAGGAGCAAGGCATTTGCTGTTGAGAAACTTTTTCCTACCTTTTGTCACCTGCCTGAAGCTGAGCTAGACCAGGTGCTGGGCAGGTGCAGAGATCTGTAGGGAGGGACTAGGATTTCCTTAGCTCTGCAGTAGCGGGGAGATCCCAGGGTGTGGTGTGCACACAGAGCATTTATCCCAGCCCTTCTGAGGCAGCTGAGCAACACCAGGTCACTGTGAAGGTGGTCTGCCGGAGGAGCAGCAGACACCCTGGAGCCTGCAGAGGAACTTCCTGGTGTTGCCAACTCCTGAATCAGAACTCCCAGAGGGATATAGCTATCCAGGCACTTTCCAAGAATGTTTCAGTGGGAACAATCTGAGCATTGTCCCATGTTTAAAGGTTGAGGCAAGCAAGGAAGGAGCTGACAGTCATCGAACTTCTTCCATGCTTCTCAAAGGCAGGAGAGAAGCAGCAACAGAAAAAATCCCACATTTGTGTTAAATGAAGAACAATACAGCCACTAAGACACTGACTTTGCAAAGCACTCTGGCAAAGTATTCCCACTGACTCACCTGAGGGAATGGTGGTAGACACAAATCAGTAGATGGGGCACCTCCTCTTTCTCCTGAGCTCCTTGACTATAAATACAAACAGATTTCTTTAAAGATGAAAAAAGATGGTCATCAGGATCCATCACAGCATAGGCTCAGCTATGTCATTGAAAACCTGTTTGAAAGTCATAGAATCACACAATCACAGAATGATTTGGGCTAAAGGGACCTTCAAGAGCATCTAGTTCTAATCCCCCTGACATGGGCAGGGACACCTCCTGCTAGACTAGCTTGCTTAAAGCCCTATCCAACCTGGATTTCAACACTTCTAGGCTTGGAATTTCCACAGCTTCTCTGGGCAATCTCTTCCAGTGCCTCACCACCCTCATGGGGAAGAATTGCTTCCTAATTTTTCATCTCAGTTCTGTCACTCCATGCCATCGCCAAAGTCCCTCTCCAGCTCTCCTGGAACTCCCTTCAACTACTATAAGGCTGCTATAAGGTCTTGCTGGAGCCTTCTTTTCTCCAGGCTGGACAACCCCAACCCTCTCAGCCTATCCTCATAGCAGAGGTGCTCCAAACCTCTGATCATCTTCCTAGCCACATCATCTTGTTTGACCACAGATCATAAACCAGATAGAACTCAGTCATCAAGGATGGAGACTTTTCCCTTTCTTTTCTCTGGCTGGTACCCAAACCACTGGAAGTTAGCCAACCAACCAAACAAAAGAAACAACCAATAGAACAAGAAAATTTGTTTAATTTGTTTAATTTTTCTTTTCTGGGAACTTCATACACTGTGGCTATTTTGTCTTGTATCTTCTTCAAAACGTGGAACCACGACTACACTCAAATTAATGCTAGAATTTCAGAGCAGGGTACTCTGTGGGGTACTTAAAATATCCATCTTCAGCTACATGTACTGAAGCAAAGAGCTGCAGATGAGCAGGCTCTGCAGAGGGACCTGGCCAGGCTGGATTGATGGGCTGATGCTAACTGTATGAGATTCAACAAGGTTAAGTGCTGGGTCCTGCACTTGGGCCACAACAACCCCATGAATGCTTGAGGCTTGGGGCAGAGTGGCTGGAAACTGCCCAGCAGAGAAAGACTTGGGGGTGCTGGTTGACAGCCAGCTGAGCATGAACCAGTGTGTGCCCAGGTGGCCAAGAAGGCCAAAAGCATCTTGACCTGGAGCAGGCATAGTGTGGCCAGCCCTGTGCTCATCACTGGTGAGACAACTCCTTGAGTACTGGGTTCAAGTTTGGGGCCCTCACTCTAAGAAAGAAATTGAGGTGCTGGAACAAGTCTGGAGAAGGACAATGAAGCTGGTGAAGGGTCTGGAGAACAGGTCTGGTGAGGAGCAGCTGAGGGAACTGGGATTGTTTGGCCTGGAGAAAAGGAGCCTGAGGGGAGACCTGGCTCTCCACAGCACCCTGAAAGGAAGTTTGAGCTAGGTGTATGTTGATGTCTTCTCTCTAGGCACAAGTTATAGGAAGAGAGGAAATGGCCTCAAGTTGTATCAGGGGAGGATTAGGTTGGATATTGGAAGGAACTTCTTGACTGAAAGGGTTCTCAAAGACAAGGAATATGCTCTGCAGGGAGGTGTTGAATCCCCATCCCTGGAGGTGTTTAAGAAAGGCAGAGATATCATGTTGAGGGCCATGATTTAGCATCATCCTTGGTAGAGTTAGATAATGGTTGGACTCAATGATCTTAAAGGTCTTTTCCAACTAAGAGGTTCAGTGATTCTCTGATTCTGTAACATCTGATCTTGCAGCTCAGGCTCTGTGGTTGCAGCCTTCACAGCATATAGGCACTGAATGGCTTTAGCTTGTTAGCTGTGGTACTTCTTTAGCTGTAACACCACAGCAGTGAACTGCTTTACTTAACTTGTAGATAGGGGGGAAAAAATATGAGTAAAATGATCACAGTGCTGCTCATCAATATTTTCTGGCAAGCTTGGAATATTATGTTATGGGTTTGTGTTTTTTAAGGGCTTGGTCCAGCTTTGAGAGAACCAAATCTGTGTGTGTGGTGGTTTAAAAAGGGCATCATTTCTTCTCAAAGCATGGCAGTCTGTGAACAGACCTGCTGTCTAAAGGAAAGAAATGACGTTCACAAGTCAAAACAGCATCTGATGTCTTTGATTGTCCATAAACTTGGTGTTTGGATAAATGGTATAATTGATGCTACTTTTCTGGCTGATGAAATGGATTGAAGCTTGAGGAGGGCAGATTTAGACTGGATATATGCAAAAGCCATCTGGACATGGTTCTAGGCAAGAGGCTCTTGGTGGCTCTCCTTGAGCTGGTTGAGACATAGCAACTGGTATTTGTGGTACCTACAGAAATAAAGGACTGAGAATTATAGGATATTGCTGCTAACAAGTTAAAGTTAGGTGTAGGCCCTCAGAGATTAAAGTGGATACACATCACATCACATCACATCACATCACATCACATCACATCACATCACATCACATCACATCACATCACATCACATCACATCACATCACATCACATCACTACTTTGTGCAGTCTGAACATTTCAAGGTATTTTATTAGTTTCCACTTTCATCACTAGATTGAAATACCAGCAGGAGGCAGGAGAGAATGAGCTTTGATTCTATAGCAGAGACTGGGTGGCAAACTGGAGCACATTGCAGGTTTCCACAAGCTCATCTAGCCCTCAGAAGAGGATGTTGTGCTAAATAAAGCCCTGCTCTTGTAACCCCAGGAGAGGGGAGGGGGAAGCAGGGGCAGGAAGCAGGGGATGTAGTCTATAATGTATTCCTGGCTTGAATGAATTTTGTCATTTGTTCTCCACTTCTGCTGTCTACCAGCTAACCCAAGGATGTGTCAGGGTATTCGACATTTCCTCTTGGAGACATTTTCTCTTTTGTTTATTGTAAGCTGCATTTTCATAGCTGAAAGTCTTTTCCAATTTCCACTGTTTGGCATAAACTCCCAAGCTCTATCAGGCAGCAGATCTCAGATCCTGTGGCAGCAGACCCACTAGAACATGCTTTTTCTGTCTTGTTCCAGACAGCGCCCAGTTCCCAGGTTCAAGGGTGAGCTAACTTACGTTTGTGCACCACACAGGACAAAGTTAGAGCTCATGCCAGTTCTTTTCAAGTATATTTTGGAGTGCTGCCCTTCTCTTAGATGTTGCTTCACTTTAAAAGCTCTAAAATGCAAGTTTAAGTGAAAAACAAAACTAGTCTGACTAATAATTACATGATCCTGGACTTACCTCTTATGCAAATGATCCAAATTATGCTGAGGCAAAAATTAATCACAGAATTCCAGGTTGGAAGGGACCCCAAGGATCATCTGGTCCAGCCTTTCTAGGTGATAGTGTAGTTGAAACGAGATGGCCCAGCACCCTGTCAAGCTGAGTCTTAAAAGTGTCCTGGTCTCTCCTCCCTGGTATCAGGTGATAGAACAAAAGGAAATGGCCTGAAATTGTGCCAGGGGAGGTTTAGGTTGGATATTAGGGAAAAAATTCTTTACTGAAAGAGTGGTCAGGCATTGGAACAGGCTGCCCATGGTGAGTGGGGTACACTTATTTTCTATATGTTCTTCAGTTCCACTGTCACCACAATTAAACTTTCTTCTTTACTTCTACTCTGGATAACTAATAGTGGTTAAGGAAACTTGCTACAATTTAGGGCAAGAGAACTGTCAGAATCACTTTCAACCCCATTTCTGTAGCAGACAGCACTGTGTTATCCAAATCCAGCTGTAGGCTTATAACGTGTAACCAGGTATCCAAAGTGGTCACAGCAAAAATACACTGGATGGCTCTTTGCCTTAACAACAATCAGTTATGAGGATTATAGACAAGTTTCCCAAAAATGTTAAGCTTCTAAATCCAACTTTAGACTTCTAAGTAAGCTGTTTCTCAAAAGTGCTGAACCTGCAGCAGTTCCCATTGAATGCTCAGGCTTGCAAATGCATGACTGAGGCAAGGCAGCGATATCAAAGTGGAAGGGTGGTTGCTTTAAAACAACTGGCACGGTGTGCTTTTGTACTACACAGCTACACACCACAGCACACACCCCCAGAGCTCAAAGATGGGGTTTACAGCCAGCACCGCTGAGCTCATGTGCATCTGATGTCCCAGTGATGGAGGAGCTAGTACCTAAAATAGGGAAAGCTTCACATTTGTGTTGGAAAGCTGCTGTGAGAGGAAGGTAGCATTAAATATCCTACATTGCTTTTCATGAATAAATAACAAATATCTGCAATTTAGGAACTGATTTCAGTTCAGCCTGGAGAAGAGAAGGCACCAGGGAGACCTTCTGTCAGTCTTCCAGTATTTGAACTGTGCTACAGGAGAGCTGGAGAGGGACTTTAGTCAAAGGCATGGCGTGACAGGACGGGGGGTAATAGCTTCAAACTGGAAGAAGCTGGACTGAGATGAGACATTAGGAAGCAATTCTTTCCCATGAGGTTGGTGAGGCACTGGAACAAGTTGCCCAGAAAAGCTGTGGAGGTTTCAAGCCTGGAAGTGTTGCAAGCCAGGTTGGATGGGGCCTTGAGCAAGCTGGTCTAGTAGGTGTCCCTGCCCATGGCAGGGCGTTGGAACTAGATGATCATGAAGTTCCCTTCCAACCCAAACAACTCTTGGGTTCTGTGATTTGAAAGAGGCAGGCTCTTCCTAATGCAGATTATTTACTCTTGGTAGAGGAAATAAAGCATATCCCATGGAAACCATACAAGCACTAAATAAAAGGCTACACTGAGAGATTTGTATAGGTCTTAAAATGGCTTCAAACAGCTTGGAGATTGAACTAGAGTCTGCTTTTGAAACAGCTGTCTTTTTAAACTGCTAAAAGTTTCATTAAACTGTAACAAAACAGTTTAAAAAAGATAATGAGGTTCCTCAGAGGCTGTTGTCAACAGTCCTGACGTGTCCTGCTTTCACAGGCAAAGGTTGCCCTCTCTTGGTGGCAGCAGCAGATCATCTCTGCTTCAGTAGTTGAGTCAGAGCTGCACTCCCAGTGTCCTGCCGTGTAAAACAATGCTCACACCTCTGCCAGACAGCAATTGTTTGACAATTTGGTGCTGGTTTTTCCTATGATCTAGGGGCAGGAGTTTGCTCTGCTTGGCTTTAGAACAGAAACAAATGCCAGTGAATTAAAAATACCTGCACTGCTCCTCAGGCTGCTACAAAAATTCCTGCTGATGTTCCATTGGTTAATTCTATTCTATTCTATTCTATTCTGTTCTATTCTATTCTGTTCTGTTCTGTTCTATTCTATTCTATATTCTATGCTATTCTCCTATTCTATTCTATTCTATTCTATTCTATTCTATTCTATTCTATTCTATTCTATTCTATTCTATTCTATTCTATTCTATTCTATTCTATTCTATTCTATTCTATTCTATTCTATTCTATTCTATTCTATATTCTATGCTATTCTCTTCTATTCTCTTCTCTTCTATTCTCTTCTATTCTATTCTATTCTATTCTATTCTATTCTATTCTATTCTATTCTATTCTATTCTATTCTATTCTATTCTATTCTATTCTATTCTATTCTATTCTAAACACCGAGACCACTACAGCAGCTCCATGCATTTGGAAAACTTCCATCTTTCCAATATTTCATTGCAGCTTCTAAGTTGAAGTTGTATTGACCTAAATTTTACTTTCTGAAGTCCTCCTGTTAATATATAAAAAACCTTAGGTAACTAAAGGAAAAAAAGAAAGACATTCTTTACAGTGAGGGCGTTGAGACACTGGAACAGGTTGGCCAGGGAAGATGTGGATGCCCTCTCCCTGGAGGTGTTCAAGGCCAAGTTAGATGAGGCCTTGATCAATCTGGTCCAGTGGAAGTGTCCCTGTCCATGGCAGGGTGGTTGGAACTAGATGATCTCCAAGGTCCTTTCCAACCTGAACCATTCTATGAATCTATGACTCTCTGAACTACCATAGTAGTAAGCTTTAGTAAAGACTATAAAACCTGACTATGGGCCTAGGGAGTTTGTTTAGCTTTCTATCTTTTATGACCAAATTGTTGAAAGGAATGATTGTTGCCACATCTGAGAACAATTTGCTTCTGTAACCTTTCCTGTATTAATAGATTTTTTTTTTGCTGGTGTCATGTGCTTGCTGAGTCAATGCAAATCTCTCCCTAGGCATTTGGCTCCATGCCTTCACTGCTTGAGAAATTATCTGGAGATTGGCTTTCTCATTAGCATAATTATGCTCATTTTTGTTCCTGGTTTATTTGCCAGGTTCTCAGACTCAAAGCTCCTTCCTGCCTATTCATATTTTGCAGGCAATAGGCTACAAAATGCTTATTTTTCTTGGCAAGGTTGCAATGATACATGATCAAAAGAGCCAGCATTATAATGTCTTGCAATCATCTCATGTCCTAGCATGGGAATGCACTGAAAAGGTTTGATTTAAACTAGTTTGTTTCTTATACAACAATGCCTTCATCACATCCCAAATAGGCATGAACTCTTTGCAAATATGCTCTAAGTGATTAATAATTTTTGATCCCTCCAGCACAGTTATCTGACACCAGTAAGAGAGATTACTGCCTTGTCCAGGAATGTATGACCATTAGCATGAGAAGGACACTGAGCTGCTGGAGCAGGTCCAGAGGAGGCCACGAAGATGATCAGAGGGCTGGAGCACCTGCCCTATGGGGAGAGGCTGAGGGAGTTGGGTTGTTCAAGCTGGAGAAGAGAAGGCTCTGGAGAGACTTCATAGCAGCCTTCCAGTAACTGAAAGGGGCCTACAAGAAAGATGGAAAGGGACTTTTTACAAGGGCTTGTAGTGACAGGATGAGAGGGAATAGATTGAAGCTGGAAGAGGGGAGATTTAGGCTAGAGATTAAGAAGAAATTCTTTACACCGAGTGTGGTGAGACACTGGAACAGGCTGCCCTGGGAGGTCATGAAGGCCCCTCCCTTGTATTAAGGCTCCCAAAACTGGACCAAATACTCAATGTGTGGCAATAGTGTGTCTTATAAATGAAAAGGTTAGTGAGTATGAGGTAAACTGGAAGAATAAATCCCCTAAATACCCAACACATATTGACTCATCCTCAGTGTGGTCATGCACGCCAGGCAGGCACAGCCAATCATTCACATCTTTCTTTCCAGGATGCAGTAGTACATGGTACCAGATAAAGTGTCAGCAAGAACATTTGCTGAACACACACTTCTGCATTCTCAGCTGAAATGATTAAACACAACATTCAGCTTATGGCCTAGAGTAGGTAAATACACACAGACACCACTCACTTGGTTCCCCACACTACCAACTGTAAAGAATTTCTTCCTAATCTCCAATCTAAATCTACCCTCCACAAACTCTAATCCATTCCTCCTCATCCTATCACCACAAGCCCTTGTGAATAGTCCCTTCCCAGTTTTATTGTACCCCCCTTTCAGATACTATAAGGCTGCTATAAGGTCGCCCTGGAGCCTTCTCCAGGCTGAACAGCCCTGACTTTCACAGCCTGTCCCCATAGGTTGTTTGAGGTTGTGCAGACAGTCAGCTGGAGCAGCTTGTCTCATAATCCCTCAACCATCTTGCAGACAGAAATGTGCTTAAGCAAACCCCTTTTTAATTCATATAGAAGTAAATTTTCCCCCTCAAAAAAGCAATCTAAATGCATGCTGGATGGCAGCAGTTGTTCTAACCACAGCATGACTAAATCACTGCTGGTTTTGTCAATCACTTCTTCCTTCCTTAGAGATCTGCATGCTCAGGTTTATTCTGCTGCCTCTTATCTCTCCAAGTTGATACACTGATAGTTACTGCATGAAATGGAGCATTTCAGAGTAGATGCTGAGGTCATACTGTTCCTCACACTGCTCATTTCCACCCAGGAGTCTAAATATCAGTGGATCTGATGTACACATTTCTTGAGTCTCAGGATGCTTCTTGCTGAGACCATTCTCTATTCTAACTCAAGCAGAAAGAGAGGTTTAGACATTCTTCAGAGCACACTTGTGGCAAAACCATCTAGTAACTACTAACATTATTGTTTCCCCCCCTTCTGTTACTGCAGCACCTCTGATTCTTTTGGCTTAGAACTTACTCTGTTGTCACCCTGATGCCAACATTGAAGACAGCAAAGCACCTGTATTTGAAATGCTGTGAGCACTACAGTGAAAATGAACTAAGTTTGTAGGGTGGCAGTGGATTACTTCTTTCCTGCCTGAGTCAGAAGTGACTTAAATTTTGACTTATGTTGCCCATCCTTCTAGGAAATTAAAGTTTGACAACTGAATTCTAATGAAGTGATTAAATTTTAGCTGACAGAAGCTCCCCAAAGGAAGGAGGAGACATGATTTCAATTTCACATGCACTGGAAGTCTTACAAGCTATTTTAGGATCCTTCTGCATTGCTGTGATGGCTTAGAGGATCCCAGTAGGTCAGCCAGCACAGAGGCACCGTATGTCAACATCATGGTGAAATGAGTGTTAAGTCTCAAAAAAAGGAAGATGTAGCAACCACAGCACAAAAAAACCAACCCAGCCCTCTCCATCATTCTTTGGAATATTTACAGGTGTAACCATTTGACCAGACAAATATAAACCCCTACAATACTCATAAAACAGAAAAAAAGAGTTAGAAGAGAGAAGGACTGAATGAGACAACATCCTGGGCTGCATCAGGAGAAGTGTGGCCAGCAGGTCGAGGGAGGTGATCCTCCCCCTCTACTCAGCTCTGGTGAGACCCCACCTGGAGTACTGCCTCCAGTTCTGGAGCCCCTATTACAAGAGGGATGTGGAGGTGCTGGAAGGTGTCCAGAGAAGGGCCACGAGGATGATCAGAGGGCTGGAGCACCTCTCCTATGAGGACAGACTGAAGGAGTTGGGGCTGTTCAGTCTGCAGAAGAGAAGGCTCCCAGGTGACCTAATTGTGGCCTTCCAGTATCTGAAGGGGGCCTACAGGAAGGCTGGGGAGGGACTTCTCAGGATCTCAGGTAGTGATAGGACTAGGGGGAATGGAATGAAGCTGGAGGTGGGGAGATTCAGGCTGGATGTGAGGAGGAGGTTCTTCACCATGAGAGTGGTGAAGCCCTGGAATGGGTTGTCCAGGGAGGTGGTTGAGGCCCCATCCCTGGAGGTGTTTAAGCCCAGGCTGGATGAGGCTCTGGCCAGCCTGATGTAGTGTGGGGTGTCCCTGCCCATGGCAGGGGGGTTGGAACTAGATGATCCTTGTGGTCCCTTCCAACCCTGACTGATACTATGACATTATGATACTATGATAACATCCCAGTGTTAATAGGGCAGTTCTCCACAGAACTGTTTACTACAGATGAGAGTTTTGTTAGTCATCCACTGAAAGTATTACAGCCCTTTGAACACAGCAAGAAATGGCATCACAAGCTTTACTTACTTGTACAACTCGGGGGAAAACCCCAAGAATGCACAAAAAATCCAAAGTACTACCTCTCACCACCCTAAATTAGCTTGAAAACATTACTCTCCCCTACTTGAAAAGGCTTGTAAGCAGCTAGCTGTGACAGGCAAGAATAATATACCCGTGTTGTCTCAGCTGATGAAACCCAGGCTCTTGGTGTGGCTATATGGGAGCTGGTAACCTTTTCAGCTGCTAAATTATAGCTGTGCTCCTATTTTAAGGTGCAGAGATCCTTGCTCTGCTATTCACAGCTGAACTGATCATGATGCCTTCCCTTGTTTATGTATTGCTTTGCTTAGGAAGCAGCTGTGGACTTTGCGACTAGAAAGTGCCTCAGTCAGATGTCCTTTGCAAGAGTCACAGCTTTGTCAGGCTTGCTCAAACGTCACAGCCTAAAAGAGTTACTAATTTTATGAGGAGACAAATGTGTAGTCAGCATCCCCTACTTTCACATAATCTCAGCATGGCAGGGGTTGGAAGTGACCTCTGAAGATCATCTAGTCCAACCCCTCTGCTAGAGCAGGATCATCTAGAGCAAATCACACAGGAACATGTCCAGGCAGGTTTTGAATGCCTCCAGAGATGGAGCAGAATGTCTTGCTTCAGAAACTTCCTGACCTCACTCAGTTTTGCTCTCACCCATTCTCCTGGGTTCCCTCAAACACTGTCATTTATTTCCACGTCAGCTTTAGTAATGATGACCAGTGACAGTGTGCCAATTAATCAGCTCCTGCTCCCCTCCCTGTTTCTGTGATCACATCTCTCTTTTTTCCCCAGCTCTATCAGTGGCCCCACAAGAATCAGCAGAATTTAGCTGCATAATTTCTCTCTTGACAGCAAAATGTAATTCAAGCTATTCCTTACTTTTCTGCTAGATTTCAGCTGCCTTTTTTTGACTCTGAATTGCACAAAAGGCAGAGTAAAAAGCTGTGTTGGTTTTAACCACAGATGTGAATCTACAGCAAATGCCAATGTCACTGGCACCTCTTGGACTCATACATCAGTTACTCTCAGATGCCCAAGGGGCTGGTCCTTCTCCTGCTTCCAAACCTTCCTGCAACTCATGCCAACCAGTCTGGTAAAAAGGCAGGATGAGGGGCTGAGAGGGAAGCAGCATAAAGAACTGATGCTGATTTACAGAGTGGTAAACTTAGTCCCTGATGATATCTGATTCAGTGATGGCATTAAAGGCATCTGTGCAATGGTTCCTTTGGTCCATCTGATGCACCACATTGCATTCAGCGTCGAGATTCAAGGGTGCAGTAGAACTGTCAGTAGCACTGTCCTGCAGGGCTCTCAGGCTGGACAAACCTTTTGGCTTGCTCTCTTTGACAAGAGTCAGGGAATAACTCCTGGTAAAAGGATCTGCTCTCAGCAGATCTCAGCCTTGTCCCTGGAAGTGTTCAAGGCCAGGTTGGATGAGGCCTTGAGCAACCTGGGCTAGTGAAAGGTGTCCCTGCCAGTGCCAGGGGAGTTGGAACTAGATGACCTTTAAGGTCCCTTCCAAGCCAAACTGTTCCAAGATTCTACGGGAGTTGGATTTTTCTTTTGGAAAAGGCCATTTTGTATTTTAAACAAGTAAAATAATCCTCTTGTCATAGTTCCTTGCAGAGGAGAATTAGGTGAAGGACCTGACCATCTACAGCAGGACTGTTTTGCTTTGGCTTGCACTCTGTTGTTACTGTGGTCTAACCACCACTGGGAAAAAAATGCCTTTGCCTTTTTTTCAGTCAAAATATTTTAAACTGAAGGAATGTGAAAATATTCAGCAAGCCCTTCTTACCTTTACCACAGGACCTCAGCAGTTGAGACAAGATTACATTTTATAAACATTGGGGGGGAAATCTTGATTATGGCTTCTATTTGTAGTGTGCTATCACCAGAAGCAAATACTTGGATACAGGAGGCCTTCTGTTCACTTAACACTCTTAAGGGCTTCTGTGGAGTAATCTTTCCTTTAGGAGGATGAATAAAGGTCAAATTAATCCTTAGGGGGAAAAAAAAAACCCTCTAGTCCTCTACACACCTTCTGTGCTCCTTGTGTAGAGTGATTTCTAGGATTTTTTTACCTAACATAAGTGTGACACTGTTTCTCAAGAATATATTCTACATTATACATATGATAGAGAGATAAATCATACAGCTGTTATAGAGAGGTGTTATATATTGTATCTGTCTCAGCACTGAAATCACTTCAGGCAACAACTTTCCTGAGGAAGGCTGGCTTAAGCAGTGTTTGGGAATAATGGGAATTAAGTAGTGTTTGGGAATAATGACAATTAAAGATAGGACTATTGCAGATGAGTGTTTGGTGCACATAGTGATTCATGCAAAAAATATCCTTTATACTTCTGTTCCAATCTTCATGCTTTCATATTATTGTGCACTGTCCTGAGATAATCCTTTGCAAGTCTAGGCTGGTTTTAAGCAGTTTTACCTGTATGTTTTCCTCCTTGCCCCCTTTTCCAGTAGAAGGTACTCTGGTAGGAAGAAATTGAGTTGCTTTATACCAAAGCTGGGGGTTTCCAGGAAGGAAAAAAAAAGCCAAACCATTTTGTCAGCAGCATATGACTTAACCTAAAGCTAAACCAGGGAGGTGGTGGAGTCACCGTCCCTGGAGGTGTTCAAGAGGAGATTGGACGTGGCACTTGGTGCCATGGTCTAGTCACGAGGTCTGTGGTGATAGGTTGGACTCCATGATCCTCAAGGTCTCTTCCAACCTTAGTTATACTGTGATACTGTAATACTGTGAAACTGTAACTGTTAGGCCACACCTCGAGTACTGTGTCCAGTTCTGGGCCCCTCAGTTTAGGAAGGATGCTGACTTGCTGGAGCGTGTCCAGAGAAGGGCAACAAGGTTGGTGAGGGGCTTGGAACACAAGCCCTATGAGGAGAGGCTGAGGGAGCTGGGGCTGCTTAGCCTGGAGAAGAGGAGACTCAGGGGTGACCTTATTGCTGTCTACAACTACCTGATGGGGGGTTGTAGACAGGGAGAGGTTGGTCTCTTCTCCCAGGCAGCCAGCACCAGAACAAGGGGACACAGTCTCAGGCTGCGCCAGGGGAGGTTCAGGCTGGAGGTCAGGAGGAAGTTCTACACAGAGAGAGTGATTGCCCATTGGAATGTGCTGCCCGAGGAGGTGGTGGAGTCTCCATCGCTGGAGGTGTTCAGGAGGAGACTTGACAGGGTGCTTGGTTGCATGGTTTAGTTGGTTGGGTGGTGTTGGATGATAGGTTGGACGCGATGATCTTGAAGGTCTCTTCCAACCTGGTCTGGTCTATTCTATTCTATTCTATTCTATTCTATTCTATTCTATTCTATTCTATTCTATTCTATTCTATTCTGTTCTGTTCTGTTCTGTTCTGTTCTGTTCTGTTCTATTCTATTGTATTCTATGGACAAATGAATGAGAGGATGTGGAGGAGTTTCTTTTCTTCCCTCCCAGTAGTTCAGCATTTGCTATATTCTCTCAGAATACTTGAAGAATGTATTTTGTCAGTTTGTGAAATCATCAGACTAGGCAATGTTTTGACACTTAGGCACTGGTTTAAATTGAAAAAAAGAAGACAATTCCTCTTTAGGTTGCTTATTAGAACACAAGATATTGCTGCCTACTTTCTGCTGCTCTGAAGAGTGGTGTGTGGTGTTGAGGGGCATGGTTTAGCACCAGACCTGGTAAGACTTAAATAATGGTTGGACTGGATGATCTTAAAGGTCTTTTCCAAGCAAAACAGGTCTATGATTCTAAGATCTGGCTAGCTGTGTGAAGCAGACCAGCATCCACAACTGAGAAAAAGAACAATTAGCCCCAGCCACAACCTTTTGATGGCTCATATTAATAAGGCAGAATTTAGGGATTAAAGTCATTTCAGATCCAGAAGGAAAGTAAACAACTTGTCCACATCTGGAAGAAAAGCCAGCACTCTGGGCTTTTGGATTGAAAACTGTCTCTTCCCCTTGCAAGTCTGTAATCCTCGTCTGCAGTATGTTTTTTCTGTCATCATACTTCAGCAAGTTTGCCTGCACTTAATCAACACCTTGGAAATATCTTAATTGTGTTGAATCGCCATCCTTGGAGGAGTTTAAAGCTAGATAGATGTGCTGGTGAGGGACATGGTTTAGCACCAGCCTTGGCAGAGTTAGATAACAGTTGGACTCAATGATCTTAAAGGTCTTTTAGGGCCAAACTGATTGTGTGATTCTACGATTCCATGTATTTTAATGCATTTACTATTCACCCTGGCCCTCTCCCCATCACCCTAGCCAGAAGAAACTAGACTGCTAAGACTTCATATATGTGGGCATGTCCTGACCAAAAAATCCATTTAACTACAAGAATACTTTTCAGATTACTTTGATTCATAGATTCACAGAATGGTTTGGGGTGGAAGAAACCTTAAAGATGACCTAGTTCCAACCTCCCTGCCATGGGCAGGGACACCTTCCACTAGACCAGGGTGCTCTCTGTGTGCACTTGCAGCCCGCAAAGCCAATCAGATCCTGGGCTGCATCAGGAGAAGTGTGGCCAGCAGGTCGAGGGAGGTGATCCTCCCCCTCTGCTCAGCTCTGGTGAGACCCCACCTGGAGTACTGCCTCCAGTTCTGGAACCCCTATTACAAGAGGGATATGGAGGTGCTGGAAGGTGTCCAGAGAAGGGCCACGAGGATGATCAGAGGGCTGGAGCACCTCTCCTATGAGGACAGACTGAAGGAGTTGGGGCTGTTCAGTCTGGAGAAGAGAAGGCTCCCAGGTGACCTAATTGTGGCCTTCCAGTATCTGAAGGGGGCCTACAGGAAGGCTGGGGAAGGACTGCTCAGGATCTCAGGTAGTGATAGGACTAGGGGCAATGGAATGAAGCTGGAGGTGGAGAGATTCAGGCTGGAGGTGAGGAGGAGGTTCTTCACCATGAGAGTGGTGAAGGCCTGGAATGGGTTGTCCAGGGAGGTGGTTGAGGCCCCGTCCCTGGGGGTGTTTAAGCCCAGGCTGGACGAGGCTCTGGCCAGCCTGATCTAGTGTGGGGTGTCCCTGCCCATGGCAGGGGGGTTGGAACTAGATGATCCTTGTGGTCCCTTCCAACCCTGACTGATACTATGATACTATGAAATGTTCTCTGTCCCTAATTGATTGGTGACATACCTGACTGAATGCAAAGGCCTGGAATTCAAATCAAATCTCTGCCTTCTCCCTACCAGATTTTCAGTCTGTGTGTGGCTTCCTCCATGAAGAGTTGAGCATAAACGGTGGTGGCAATAAACAGGTCTAACAAGATCTGAAGTTTATCTCAGCAGATCTGTTCCTGCCTGAGGTTTACACCAAACTCTTTGTAAGCAAACTTAGCGAGTCATATTTGCCTTCAGCAGAGTGTGTGTGTCTGAAACCTTGGAGGAAACAAAGACTGTCCTCTACATACTAAGACTTTAAATTGTAGTGCAGTGATTAGTTGCTTGCCTCTGGGCTTTTACCCACAGGATATATTCATGCTTCAGGATATTAAATGTGGTAGCTGATAGTTTGGTCAACCAATGTAAGAAGTCTAACCATAGCAGGCTAGCAGAGCACTTTGCAGGTTTTCACCCAATGGAAAGGCACGAGGCACTGTTACCACTGTGGTGTGAGCAGCATTTTGAAGGACTGTGACACTGCACTTGCACAGACAGCATGCTCAGATTAAAGTTGGCCTTTTTAGGAGGAAGTGAGCAGCTAAGCTAAGCATTGAAGCACTTTGATCTCTATCACCTTGTCTCTTGGTGGTCTAGATCCTTTTTTCTTCCAGGAAATTGTTTGTAATTCCTTCAATTTGATTCTAAATTTTCTAGAGGATGTTACTTATGAGTGACTAAGAACTGAGAAAGCAGCTTCTGAGCTGAGAATTGAGAAACCCTCAAAAGAGACTAGGCAGTGTGCAGCAAAGTGTAAGTGTGGCTGACAGGCCAGGACCATAAATCATAGAATCATAGGATGGTTTGAATTGTCAGGGACCATAAAGATCATCTGGTTTCAACCTCCCTACCACAGGCAGGATGCCTCTTGGTAGATCAGCTTCCTCAAGGCCCCATCTACCCTGGCCATGAACACTTCCAGGCTTGGTGTCTGAGCAACCTCATAGGCTGAGAGGGTTGGGGTTGTTCAGCCTGAAAAAAGAGAAGGCTCCAAGGGGACATTCTTGTAGCCCTCCAGTATTTGAAGGGGCCTACAGGAGAGCTGGAGAGCAGTGTTCCAGTCCCCCCAGCACCTCTGTAGTCCTCTGTTACTGTACATCTTTGCTTCACATTTAATTTACTTACAATCAACATTACAATGCAAAACCTTCTTATAGTATTTGCATGTTAATTTTTATTTACTAATTGTTGTATGATAAATTCTTTAACTGTGCTGGCATAAAACCCAGAAAAAGCTGCCACCTGTAGGGACTTGGTCTACTTTGTGCTACTTTGCTTTCTGCCTCTACCACACACCAAACAAGCCACCCTAGAGATCGTGTATGCATATTAAGAGTTCTCCACAACATCCAAAACCACTCGTCTCCATTCACAACTCCCTCCAGTGGAGGGTGGACTTTGTTGCTTTTCTGTAGTCCTCATGTCAAGCTCAGAAGCTGCTTTGGTACTTGCTCAAGGTCACCTGTTTTCCCTGTGTTCCAAGAAGCTGATCTAATACCATGGAACTCCTCATATTCCACCAAACCTCTTCATTCATTTAGTAGGAGGCAGATGAGCTTCCCAAGAGCCATACCATAGACTTTAAAGATTCCTGGGCATTGAAGGCACATCTGTTTTGATGCTTAGGACCTAGCTAATACCAAATCATGCCTAAACCCGATCAGAATCCAGAACATCAACATTCCTCTGCTGTAGTCCCCTGAGGAGAGCTCTGTCTACCAGGCTTTCTCAGGGAACACCTACAGAGTATCAACAGAATCTGGCGTCTCAGGAAATGGAATGGCAACCACAAGATTTAGGAATTAAAGCTAATTGCACCATTTGCCTCTTCATTCCCCACCACAACTGCTACAGTCTTAAGGGCTGGCATCCTGGAGTAATGTGCTAGGCTCAGTTTTTGGGACAGTGCCTATAACCTTAGAATCACAGAATTGTTTTGGTTGGAAAAGGCCTCTAAGATCATCAAGTCCAACCATTCTCTGACTCTACCAAGTCTGGTATTAAACCATGTCCCTCAGCACCACACCTCTGAGGTTTTTAAATACATCCAGGTATGGGGATTCAATCCCCTCCCTGGGCAGCCTGTTTCAGTGTTTGAAAACCCTTTCAGTCAAAAACAATTCTTCTAATATGCCCTCTAGACCTCCCCTGATGGAGCTTGAGGCCCTTTACTCTCTTCCTATCACTTGTTACTAGGGACCCGCATGTTAGCTGAGCAGCTAAATGTCTCAGCAGTAGCTCCCATCAAGCCTGAACTTTCAATTGTGAAAGGCATTGTAAAATCACAGCACTAATTGATGCTAAAAATGGAAATGTAAACAAATTCTAAACAATCAATAGTGCTCTGTCAATAGACTCACAAAATGCTTATTCTCTGGAAAGGCCTTTTCCCCCTTGTGTCCAAGAGGATAAAAAAAGGGCTTTTAAATGTTTTTTCTTGTTATCTCAGATGCTAAATCATCCCTCTCTTCATATGTATATCTCTGGGGGGAAAAGACTTTCACAAAAATTAATGGCTAGAACTTGTACTATGAATACAACTGGCAGTCAAGCACAGAGGCTTAAATGTTTGGCTATTTCCAGAGCACTGTATTTTTCAAGTGCACAAACAATACTGTTGTAGGATTTTTGAGGACACGATTTTCTCCCTATTTTCTTTGCTGAAAAAGATGGCTGGAGGGAATAACTTTCAGAATAAACAGAATAAACCAAACCAGGTTGGAAGAGACCTTCAAGATCATCGTGTCCAACTCATCAACCAATCCAACCCACCCAAACAACTAACCCATGGCACCAAGCACCCTGTCAAGTCTCCTTCTGAACACCTCCAATGACGGCGACTCCACCACCTCCCTGGGCAGCCCATTCCAATGGGCAATCACTCTTTCTGTATAGAACTTCTTCCTAACATCCAACCTGAACCTCCCGTGGCACAGCCTGAGACTGTGTCCTCTTGTTCTGGTGCTGGCTGCCTGGGAGAAGAGACCAACCTCTGCCTGTCTACAACTTCCCTTCAGGTAGTTGTAGAGAGTGATAAGGTCACCCCTGAGTCTCCTCCAGGCCAAGCAGCCCCAGCTCCCTCAGCCTCTCCTCATAGAGCTTGTGTTCCAAGCCCCTCACCAATTTTGTCACCCTTCTCTGGACACACTCCAGCAAGTCAACCTCCTTCCTAAACTGAGGGGCCCAGAACTGGACACAGTACTCGAGGTGTGCAGTGTACAGGGGCAGAATGACCTCCCTGCTCCTGCTGGCCACACTGTTCCTGATGCAGGCCAGGATGCCATTGGCCCTCTTGGCTGCCCGGGCACACTGCAGGCTCATGTTCAGCCTACCATCGACCAGCACCCCCAGGTCCCTCTCTGCCTGGCTGCTCTCCAGCCACTCTGACCCCAGCCTGTAGCACTGCATGGGGTTGTTGTGGCCAATGTGCAGAACCCGGCACTTGGATGTGTTCAATCTCATGCTGTTGGACTCTGCCCATCTGTCCAGCCTGTCGAGGTCTCTCTGCAGAGCCTCTCTACCCTCCAGCAGATCAACTCCTGCCCCCAGCTTGGTATCATCAGCAAATTTACTGATGATGGACTCAGTGCCCTCATCCAGATCATCAATAAAGATGTTAAAGAGCACAGGGCCCAGCACTGATCCGTGGGGCACACCACTAGTGACTGGCCGCCAGCTGGGAGACTGGGGGAAAGAGAAGTCAGATGGACCGATTGTCCTAGAGAAGGTGGTGGCAGTCTGGTGTGGTTAGCTCTGGTCAGTGGTTGATAAGAAATTGTGGTTGATAAGATTTCTGCACACATTGCTGGTACTAGACACAAAAATAACTGAAGAAAGTATCTGCCTCTACAATTTTGCAATATTGTTTCTTTGAATGAGGTTTTTGCTTAGGTATTTAAAATGAGTAAAAGCAAGCAAATAAATTATTTAGACTTGAATAATTTAAGTAATATATTTGGAACTGCAGGGAAGCTAGAATTGCCTCTGCTCTGATACAAGAATATAACTTGTTTCATGCCACGTCAGTAGAAAAGTTCTGTTGCAGATGCTGAAGTACAAAGCTGGTCAAACTCTAAGCACAGGGGTTAGTTTACCAGATTGTAAATCAAAGCTGGGGTTTAGTTGTGAAGAATTAAGGAATATATCGTGAATCTGAGTCTTCATGGATGGGAGGAGGGAATAGGGTGAGTGTGAGCAATATCCCCACACACTAAGGGACAGATAATGGAGGGTCATACTGAGTTTCTGAACTCGGTCCTGGTGTGACTGCTGCAGCAGTGGCAGCAACTTCTGCAAGTCCCTGTATCCTCTCAGAGGAAGAGCACTGCCATGCCCTTACACTAAGTAGCTTCAATGCAGTTCTGATGACAAATAGGCTCCCCTCAGGTGTGTGGGGACCTCCAGTGCAAAGTGACTGACCCTGCTATATCTTCTCAGTCCTTGCGCTATTCTATGTCGTGACAGCAAAGATGCTCCTGGCATGGTGAGCATGGCCACCGGGGTGGCAGTGGCAGACAAGCCTTCTCTGGCCACAGCTGAAACCCACTGGTCTCAAAGGTGACCCACCTAAACCTGTCTGGATGAGAAGCCCCAGGCAAACCATAAGGGTGGCACAGCACCCTGGGTGCTTGGGAGCCACTGTGGTACACAGCAAATGCTGAGCAAGTGGGACAAGGAGTTAGCTCAGCTTGCCCCAGGCTCTTTGGGACTTGACACCCCATCTCCATCTTGCTTCCGTGCTACACCTCAGCATGGTGGTTCCCAGGCTGAGGGGACCAGGGGCAAGTGGGGCTCAGAAGCAGCTGAAGATGAAACAGCATGTGACAGATGGCCAAGAAGCATCCTGGCCTGGACCAGCAATAGTGTGACCAGCAGGACCAGGAAAGTGACTGTCTCCCTGTACCCTGCACTGGGAGGCCACGCCTTGAGTATTGGGGGCTCAGTTTTGGGACCCTCATTACAAAAAAGTCATTGAGGTGTTGGAGAAGGTCCAGAGATGGACAATGAAGTTGGTTAAAGGTCTGGAGAATGGGTCTGGTGAGGAGCAGTTGAAGGAACTGGGGTTGTTTAGCCTAGAGAAAAGGAGGGTAGGGGAGAGACCTTGCTCTCTACAGCTACGTGAAAGGAGGCTATAGCCAGGTGGGTGTTGGTCTCCCTGGTAAGAAATGATAGGACAGGAGGAAATGTCCTCAAATGGCACTGGGGAAGGTTTAGATTGGGTATTCGGAAAATGTTCTTTCCAGTAAGAGTGGTCCAGCATTGGAACAGGCTGCCCAGGGAGGTGGTGGAGTCACTGTCCCTGGAGGTGCTCAAGAAACGTGTGGACGTGGCATTTCGGGACACGGTTTAATGGCCACGGTGGTGCTGGGTTGACAGTTCATCTTAGGGGTCTTTTCCAACCTTAATAATTCTGCAATCTATGTAATACCAAACTGCTTCTGGTGTTGGGGGACAACCTCGGGAATAACGCCACGACAGCGCGTACGGAACGCACTCCCCCTCACACCGCCAGGCCGGGGCGCCCTGCCTGCAGCTGCCTGCCACAGCACAGCCTCGGTTGCGGCCCCAGTCCGTCCCAAGCGCAGCCGCCAGCTCCCGCTCCACGGGGGGCGGAACGCGGCGGCCCAGCGCAGCCCCGGGCAGGCGGCTCCGCGCAGGCGCTGTGCCGGTAGGGCGCGCCCCGGCGCCCGTGGGCTGGGCTGGGCTGGGCCTGGCCAGGGAGAGCCGGGTGGCAGCGCGGGTCGCAGCGCGGCTGCCAGCACGGAGGAAGCGCGGGCTAGGCTCTGGCTATGGCTCCGGCAGCGGCAGGCGGGGTCCCGCCGACTCTCCCCTCGGTGGGCTCGACGGCTGTCTGGCGAGGCAACGGCTCCGCTTTCGGTGGGTCGCTACGGCCTCGGTCCTTCGCCGCGGGTGGGAGCTCTGTCGGAGGGAATGCTTCAGCCCGGGACCCCCTTGCTCCCCACCGGCGGTCACTGATCCTCCCTGCGTGTTGCTGCTCTGTTGCCTGTGACCGCGGTGGACAGTGCGAGCCGCGGGGCGCCGCCGGGCTCTGCCGCTCCTCGGGTGCCCCGGCTGACCCCGCCGCCTCTCCCGCGGGAGCACACACTCCCCTTCTCTCCCCCAGCTTCGCGGGGCCGAAGCGGGTAACTCGGCGGCACCTGGCCTCCTAGCCCCTGCGCCGCGGCCCGTACGGGACTGGCAGGAGAGTGACATGTTCCCCTGCGCCCTGGCCCCTGGGCAGCCCGGGGGGAGCGAGAAGGGTGGAAGGCGGTCGGGGCTCCGCGGTAGCAGCGGCCGAAATTCTCCCGCCTGCCAGCCTGGCGGTTCCAGGAGGGGCGGGAGCGGGGGCTTCCATGGCTCCCGAGGTCGCCTTGGGTCGCCGAGGTGAGCTTGGAGAGACGGTGCTGTCCGTGCTCCCTGTGCAAGTACTTTCAGCCCTAACACGGTGCTTAACGCTGCCGCAGCCCCCCGAACTACATAAATGAGAGTCTGGCTACTCCTCCGGCTTTGTTTACACTTTGGGTTGTAATCGGATGGCTCACGACGTATAAAATTCATTGCGCCTCCCTCACAGCCTGTTGCGAGGTTAAACTCGGCTTAGAGTTTAGTTTTTGGATTTTCATGTCACTGTAACCCGTAAAGATCTCTGAAGAACACTCGCAAGACATACAAGTGCCAGAAGAAGTTAGTTTACAATGACGATTTCTTTGTTTATATCTAGCCCCAAATGTTATGGTTCTAATAATCTCAAAGTGAAACTGATTATGTGGCTGTGTTGTCTGAAGTGGGTTTTGTGTTGGGTTTTTTTTTTGATGTGTTGTCTGTGCTCCTCAAACTTTGCTGTTCAGGCTGATGCTGATTTTTACCTGGTATGAACTTGATCAGCTTCATTACCTTTGGGTGGTACCTAACTGATGAGGGTGTGCCAGCTTGTTGGAGAGTAAACTTTCCCTTAGTGGAAACGGTTAGCATCAGCATACTTATTAGCACAAAATTAGGCAGAAAAAGTTTCCTGTAGTTACCTTTGTACATCTGTGATTATTACTTGCTGCAAGCCAGCTTGGTCAAAAAGGATTTGCCTATCTACCATTTGCTGTTGGTATCCTGAAACACGAAGAGCTGATGGCTTGTCATCCAGTCCATCCTTCTCTTCATGGGAGTGGGAAGGAAGAAATACCGCTGGGCAGACCTGGGGACAGGAAAATGGTGCTTAACATACTACTGTGGTCAGACCTCTCATTTTTTCCCTGTTTGTAGTGATAGGATGAAGGGCAAGTTTTATACTGGAGCAGGGTAGATTTTGGCTGGACATAAGGAGGAAGTTCTTTACGGTGAGAGTGGTGAAACACTGGAACAGGTTGCCTAGGAATGTGGTTGAGGCACCATTCCTGGAGACAGTCAAGATCAGATTTGATGTGGCCCTAGGCAGCCTGATCTAGTTGGAGGCATCCCTGCTGATTGCAGGGGAGTTGGACAAGATAACCTTTGAGGGTCCCTTCCAACCTGATGCAATCTGTGAATTTATTTCCCTGAAAGAGTTTCAGCATCTTGAATTTCAGATTTGTGTTGACTGATAGTTGGTGCTCTCCAAAGCCCTAATTCTTGTTTCTTTTGGGTTTTGCATGCAGAGGTGAGAGGAGGGATAAGAGGAATTGTGGATTTTTCTTCTTGATAACTGTCTTTTTTTTCCCCTCCTCCTTTTTTCTCAGTACAGTATGTTTTAATGGCTCATTAATTTGCTCTCTGATGGCCTGCTGCTGTGGGCACATCACTGCATGTTTGTACATGCAGAGAGGTACACTGTGCAGTTTACTTGTTGTTGACATCTTGAAGAGGGTATAAACAGTTGGCTTAGTAAACCAAAGGATGTGTATACATAGACTTGTACTGCTGACTTCTTACAAATGTTTATACTCAGGATTGCTTTACTGAGCTTGAAGGCAGCCACACTGGAGGACTTTTAATCTGTCATGTGGATGGGTAGGATTTAACAATGAGAGCAGTAATTTAGTCTGGTGTATCTAAATTAATAGGACCTTCCTTAGGAGAACCCAAAGTTGCCAAGTTCAGCAGGAAATAGGAAAGCTATGAAAGAATAGGATTTAATTTTCTCCTTCCTCTGAGTTTGCTAAATGCTTTCTGTCAGTTTATCTGCTGTAACTTCACACAGTTACACACTGCCCTCCTCTAGCTTGGATCCATTCCCCTTCATCCTGTCACTACCCAACACTCCAAAAAGTCTCTCACCAACTTTCTTATAGGTCCCCTTCAGGTACTGGAAGGCCACAGTAAGGCCTTTTCAGAGCATTCTCTGCTCCAGACTGAACAGCCCTAACTCTTTCAGTCTGTTTTCATAGGAAAGAAGCTCCAGCCCTCTGATCACCCTCGTGGCCCTTCTCTGGACACATTCCAGCACGTCCATATCTTTCCTCTAATAGGGGCTCTAGAACAGTACTCCAGGTCTGGTCTCACAAGAGTGGTGTAGAGGGGGAGAATCATCTCTCTTGACTTGCTGGCCATACTTCTGTTGATTCAACCCAGGTTAATTTTCATTGCTTTTCTCAGTGAATTCTTAATAGATGATTTATTAGATTTGATCTTGCTTTTGCTTCCTAGCAAGCCCCATGTGGGAGGGTAGAAAGTGCAGTGTTCAAATTGGTTGTACTTGCATGGTAGAGTAACGCTTTTGGCTGTAGGTTGTTTGCTGTTAACAAGACCTATCCTTACACAGAAGGTGTCACCTCTTGTGAGGTCCCTACCCCCAGGCTTTCAGGGAAGCCTGTCTAAAACTTTTTGCACACAGCACTGGAAGTGTTGATAGGACACATATTTCAGAAATAAATAGAGATTAGGGGAGGACTCTTGAGGACAGAGACTTATCTCTCAGAGTAGAAAGCTCTTGTTCCACACCTACTGCAAAGTTTGCTCACAATCACACTTTTTGTGGTGACTTCAGTAAGCCAAAGACTGTCTCTAATGTAAGGACTTTTAGCAGGGTCCATCTTAAGGTACTATGAAAGATCTGCAGTTTGGGGTTTAATACAACTTTGGGTAGTAAGGACGCTGCTTCTTATTCCTGACACTTGTTGCATGCATCTTACTATTAGTGTTCTCAAAGTAGGTTGTCAAAGAGCTTTAAATAAGTGTGGCTGATCCTTCTCACTTTTTTGAGGTACTGCTTTTGATAAATCATATAATGGTTGGACTTGTTCTTGTGGTTGCATTTGATCTTAAAGGTCATTTCCAGCTGAAATGATTGTAAATGAAGGTTTTGAGGTCTGTTCCTAACAGCAAACTTTAAACAGCCTTGCTTAACCTCTAAGGCAGTTGGCAGTGCTCTTGCTAGTTGTCAGAGCATTCTTTCATCATGCAGCTTCCTTTTTCTCATCAGACTTCCTGCTTATTTCACTTCTGGTTGTAGGTTCTGATGACTTCAAGGAAGCTAGAAGTGGAGTGGAATTCATAAACTTGTTGAATGTTCCTCTTCGATGATAGGTGGCTTTCCGTTGTTATTCACTTCATGCATATTCCCTGAAGTACAATCTCCTTGAACAATAGATGAAGCAAAGGGTAGGCAATAGGTTTTCTTCACCTAAGAGGCTTTGGTTTTTGTTGTTCATTGGTTTGTTGTTTTTGTTTTTTTTCCCTTTAGAAAATAAAACTTGTGGATTTTTGGTTTTTTTAACCTGTTGTCTGCTGCCTTTTCTTGCTTGCCTGGTCTCTTCTGTAGCTATCACCTTACTAACAAGGCAGAGAAGCCCAAACATTTTGTATGTGTCTGCTTTTTTGGGGCAGTGATATATTTGGACTTGTGCTTGAAATTGTGTCATAGTATAGTATCAGTCAGGGTTGGAAGGGACCACAAGGATCATCTAGTTCCAACCCCCCTGCCATGGGCAGGGACATCCCACACTAGATCAGACTGGCCAGAGCCTCATCCAGCCTGGGCTTAAACACCTCCAGGGATGGAGCCTCAACCACCTCCCTGGACAACCCATTCCAGGGCTTCACCACTCTCATGGGGAAGAACCTCCTTCTCACATCCAGCCTGAATCTCCCCACCTCCAGCTTCATTCCATTCCCCCTAGTCCTATCGCTGTGTGTTATTTCATCTGCTTAGTTATGCAGAGGCTGTTTGACTGTAGTGTCCAGAATAGAGTAATATTTGAGTCAGAGAACTCCTAAAAAGTATATTTAATTTAAAGTCATAGCAAGCTCATCTGGCTGAATTTACTGTCATTAAAAGAACTAAACCCCTATATTAAATCAGTATGTAATTACCATCAGAGCTCTAAACAAGCTCGCTGTGAGCACTTAAGAATCTGAAAAAGGAAATTAGGTTTGCAGAAATGAATCCTCTACTGCAGCTCAAGTAGAACCCTTTATTTCCTATCTGAATAAAGATAAATAGCTGCTTCAGAGCATCTTTCTTTTGAGAAGATATTCCCCACTGCTGAAACCTCGGGGGACATGAGCTGGCTGGTTTGGGTGTTGAATTAATTTCATTTAAACTCCTTTACTTTTAAGCTTTATGAAATAAAGTTTTCTTAAATTCTTGAGAGTGAGTTATTTTGTGTGTATTTGGGAAATAGGAAGTTCCATGTAAACATGAAGGCCTGCATCAGGAACAGTGTGGCCAGCAGGAGCAGGGAGGTCATTCTGCCCCTGTACACGGCACTGGTTAGGCCACACCTTGAGTCCTGTGTCCAGTTCTGGGCCCCTCAGTTTAGGAAGGAGGTTGACTTGCTGGAACGAGTCCAGAGAAGGGCAACGAAGTTGGTGAGGGGCTTGGAACACAAGCCCTATGAGGAGAGACTGAGGGAGCTGGGGCTGCTTAGCCTGGAGAAGAGGAGTCTCAGGGGTGACCTTCTTGCTCTCTACAACTACCTTAAGGGAGGTTGTAGACAGGCAGATGATGGTCTCTTCTCCTAGGCAGCCAGCACCAGAACAAGAGGACACAGT
This sequence comes from Melanerpes formicivorus, assembly GCF_026170545.1. NCBI lineage: Eukaryota > Metazoa > Chordata > Aves > Piciformes > Picidae > Melanerpes > Melanerpes formicivorus. The sequence goes on along the minus strand of NW_027142356.1, from coordinate 33,343,099 downwards.
CTCAGGCTGTGCCACGGGAGGTTCAGGTTGGATGTTAGGAAGAAGTTCTATACAGAGAGAGTGATTGCCCATTGGAATGGGCTGCCCAAGGAGGTGGTGGAGTCGCCATCATTGGAGGTGTTCAGGAGCAGACTTGATGGGGTGCTTGGTGCCATGGGTTAGCTGTTTGGGTGGGTTGGATTGGTTGATGGGTTGGACATGATGATCTTGAAGGTCTCTTCCAACCTGGTTTGGTTTATTCTAAATAAAGGTATTCTAAACTTTCACAGTGAGGGTGATGGAACACTGTAAAGGCTGCTCGGGGAGTTGTGGAGTCTTCTGGAGATACTGAAGACCCACCTGAATGCATTCCTGTGTGATCTGGTATAGGTGATCCTGCTCTGGCAGGGGGGGTTGGACCGGATGGTCTTTCAAAGTCCCTTCCAGCCCCTAACATTCTGTGGTTCTGTGAAATGAAGCTAATAAACAAGTTGGTGGGTTTTTTGTGTGTGCATGTGTCTGATTTTCAGAGTATTTTTAAAATCAAAACCGTTTTGCTTTGTACTTTAAGAGCATGCTTTAATCAAAGATTACACCTATCTGGAGATAGGAAGGTGTCATGATTCATACAAGGGTTTGGGTTGGAAAAGACCTTAAAGATCATCCAGTTCCAACTTCACCACTGGCAGGGATGTTTTCCAGCAGACCAGGTTGCTCAAAGCCTCATGCAGCTCGGCCTTGAATGTGTCCAGGGAGGAGGCATTCACGACCTACATAGGCAACCTGTTCCAGTGTCTCACCACCCTCAATATAATGAATTTCTTCCTAATTTCCAGTCTAATTCTGCCCTCCTCAAGCTTCAGTCCGTTCCCTCTTGTCCTGTTGCTACAAGCCCTTGTAAAAAGTCCCTTTCCAGCTTTCTTGTAGGCCCCTTTCAGGTACTGAAAATCCACTACAAAGTCTCCCTGGAGCCTTCTTTTCTCCAGGCTGAACAGTTGAATGGAGTTCATGAGGCAATTCCCTAGAGCCAGGAAAGGATGAAGCTGGAGATATGATCATTGGGTGCCTTTACCTTTCAGGGTAGGCTGAGGTCACAGCTGCCTCTCTATTCCTGCTCATGGCATTACCAGCTTTAAGCAGGCCTTTGATTATGCCCTTTGGATGTTGTGTAGGTCCACATGGTGAACTGAATTAGAAGTGATCTAGGTGGGAAATAAAAATCTAACCACCACTGTCACCAGAAACACTACCCAAAAATAACCATAAAACCCTCAAAGCAAACCATATTCTGTCTGAATTATTTTGAACCTGAACTCAACCTTCTTCTCTGGATGGGTGAACTGGGACATGAATGGTGAGGGTCAGGGAAAGAAATGAATAAGCTGGTGGTGCTGCAGAGGCATGTTTTCCAGCTATGCTTAGCTGAGGTATTTGAGCAGATCATATGCCCCAGCTGAATATTTGATTTGTACTGAAATAGATTGTACATTGACTGTAATTTCTTTAAATATTGATTAACATGAAGGCCAGCAAAGGTTTGCTTGTGTGCACTGTGAGATTGGGAGCCGCATTGAAGTTTCATGCCTGGAAGCAGGCTGTGAGATCCTGGAGCTCCTTGAACTTTATGGAGGAGAAGAAGATAGTGAATGTGGATGTACTTCTAGCAGGGAGATTGCTAGAACAATTACATTTCTAAATAGAAACAAAGGAGGAGGTTCTTCCCCATGAGAGTGGTGAAGCCCTGGAATGGGTTGTCCAGGGAGGTGGTCGAGGCCCCGTCCCTGGAGGTGTTTAAGACCAGGCTGGATGAGGCTCTGGCCAGCTGGATCTAGTGTGGGGTGTCCCTGCCCATGGCACAGGGGTTGGAACTAGATGATCCTTGTGGTCCCTTCCAACCCTGACTGATACTATGATACTATGATAAAAGCCATAGCATGATCCTAAAATCCAGGGTAACCAAACAGGATTCTTTCGTATTAGAGCAGAGCGATTACATAATTGTTCATGGGCTACCTTCTGCAAATTAAATGATTACAAAATAGCTGGAATGTGCTTGAAGCAATCAAGTAGATGGAGATTGTGCTTAGGTTTTATGTAAGAGGTGCAAAGAAGAATATAGTGCATTATTTTATATTGCTTATAGAATCCTACAATCACAGAGTTGTTTTCTTTGGAAAAGATGTTTCAGACTGAGTCCAGTCATCCTCTAACTCTGCCAAGACTGGGGCTAAACCATGTCCCTCAGCACCACATCTCTGCAGCTTGTAATCAGCTCCAGGGATGGGATGCAACCACCTCCCTGGGCAGCCTGTTCCAATGTTTGAGAACCCTTTCAGCCAAGAAGTTTCTTCTAATACCTAACCTAAACCTTCCCAGGCACAATTTGAAGCTTTTTCTTCTCATCCTATCATTTGTTATTTTGGAGAAGTGTGTGTGTATATATAGGCATCTATATATGTGTGTGTAATATATATATATGTTCAGTGTGGAGAAGAGAAGGCTCTGAGGTGACCTAATTGTGGCCTTCCAGTATCTGAAGGGGGCCTACAGGAAGGCTGGGGAGGGACTTCTCAGGATCTCAGGTAGTGATAGGACTAGGGGGAATGGAATGAAGCTGGAGGTGGGGAGATTCAGGCTGGATGTGAGGAGGAGGTTCTTCACCATGAGAGTGGTGAAGCCCTGGAATGGGTTGTCCAGGGAGGTGGTCGAGGCCCCGTCCCTGGAGGTGTTTTAAGCCCAGGCTGGATGAGGCTCTGGCCAGGCTGATCTAGTGTGGGGTGTCCCTGCCCATGGCAGGGGGGTTGGAACTAGATGATCCTTGTGGTCCCTTCCAACCCTGACTTATACTATGAGAGATATATATATACATATGCATATATGTATGTATATATACACACATATATATGCATATATACACACATATATGTATGTATGCACCTATGTGTATATATATATAATGCAGTCAAACAGGTTTAGCCTTTGTTACACACAGGATTTATATTTCATTAATCTGAGTTGCTATTTAAGCAGTATTACATATTTCTAGAGGTGTCTCATGCCCTTTATGAAGAGCTTGATAATTGCCTATTTAGAGCATTATTAAAGGCAAGGCTTTGAGGTAATTTGGGCTCATACTGGGGAGAGCCTAAGTCATCGTGCTAAGTATGGAAGTCTATTCAAGTACATGCAGCTAAAAGCAAAGACAGAGTAATTCTGTAACTCAGTGCAAGCAGAATCTGATCTTGTGGTAGTAACTAACAAAGGAGGAATTGTTTTCACTCTACAGTGAGAAAGAAAATAGGTGTGGAGGACAAGCTGTTACCTTTGCAGGATCTTTAGCCATGCTGGGCAGATAGTTATCTAGGTACAGTTAATCCTGATTTGTGACAGTGGGATGAAGTGTGTTGACCTCTAAGGTGCTCCTGTCTCACATTTCTCTGATGTCATAAAATTTTAAGTCCCTCCCCAGCCTTCCTGTAGGCCCCCTTCAGATACTGGAAGGCCACAATGAGGTCACCTGGGAGCCTTCTCTTCTGCAGACTGAACAGCCCCAACTCCTTCAGTCTGTCCTCATAGGAGAGGTGCTCCAGCCCTCTGATCATCCTCGTGGCCCTTCTCTGGACACCTTCCAGCACCTCCAGATCCCTCTTGTAATAGGGGCTCCAGAACTGGACACAGTACTCCAGGTGGGGTCTCACCAGAGCTGAGTAGAGGGGGAGGATCACCTCCCTTGACCTGCTGACCACACTTCTGATGCAGCCCAGGATCTGATTGGCTTTGCGGGCTGCAAGTGCACACTGAGAGCTCATGTTGAGCTTTTTGTCCACCAGCACCCCCAAGTCTCTCTCCTCAGGGCTGCTTTCCAGCCAGTCCCTGCCCAGCCTGGATTTGTGCCTGGGATTGCCTCGACCCAGATGCAGGAGCCTGCCCTTGGTCTTGTTGAACCTCATGAGGTTGACTTGTGCCCACCTCTCCAGCCTGTTCAGGTCCCTCTGGATGGCCTCCCTTCCCTCCAGCATGTCTGCTGCACCACACAGCTTGGTGTCATCAGCAGACTTGCTGAGGGTGCACTCAATGCCACTGTCCATGGCACCCACAAAGATGTTGAACAAGACAGGTCCCAGGACTGATCCCTGAGGGACTGCGCTTGTCCCTGGCCTCCACTGGGACATGGACCCACTGACAGCCACTCTTTGGGTGTGGTGTCTTCCCTTCTGGACATCATGTAAATGAACTTCTGATGGGTTGTCATTTCTTCAGCCAGTTGGATTAATGGAAAGAGTGTGAATTTCCATCTCAAGTAGATGAGAAAAACTAGAAACAGTGTTAGGGGTCTGTTGTTGTTGTTGTTGTTATTTGCTTGGTGGGTTTTTTTTGGTTGTCAATCTTTTCTGCTCAACCTATTTTAGGATGAAGTGGAGAAGAAGAATAGAGGATAAAAGCACAGGAATAATCTTGCATGTTGGAGAAGTAATATTTTTGTAGTTCTTTTATTTTGTGGGTGTTGGTCTCTTCTCCCTAGTAACAAGTGGTAGGACAAGAGGAAATGGCCTAAAGCTGCACCAGAAGAGGTTTAAGTTGGATACTAGAAGAAACTTCCTAACTGAAAGAGTTCTCCCAGATTAAAACAGGCTCCCCAGGGAGATGGTTGGTGTTGAATGTTTTGTAATTTGCCATAGAATCATTGAGTGGGTTGGGTTGGAAGGGACCTTCAATATCATCTAGTTCCAGTGCCCTGCTGTGGGCAGGGACACAATATCACAGTATTGCTGAGGTTCGAAGAGACCTCGAGGATCATTGAGTCCAACCTGTCACCACAGACCTCATGGCCATGGCTCCAAGTGCCACGTCCAGTCTTCTCTTGAACACCTCCAGGGATGGTGACTCCATCACCTCCCTGGGCAGCACATTCCAATGACTAATGACTCTCTCTGTGAAGAACTTTCTCCTCACCTCGAGCCTAAACTTCCCCTGGCACAGCTTGAGACTGTGTCCCCTTGTTCTGGTGCTGGTTGCCTGGGAGAAGAGACCAACCGCTTCCTGGCTACAACCACCTATCAGGTAGTTATAGAGGGCAATGAGGTCACCCCTGAGCCTCCTCTTCTGACACCTTCCACTAGACCAGGTTGCTCAAGGTCCCATCCAGCCTGGCTTTGAACACCTCCAGCTGTATCTCCCCTCTTCAAGATTAAATCCCTTGCCGCTTGTCCTATCACTACAAACCGTTATGAAATGGGAACATCTCCGGCTGTAGGTGTTGAGTTCACAGCCAGCAGAGTACCTGTTGTCTGTTGGTCATCACAGAAGGTTGATCACATTGTCCCTGGGGGTTTGGTCCTACTTGGTGTTTTTGAATGTTTTGAAGTGTTTTGCAGTGTATAGTAATAACTGTTTGTTCATTTGTGTAGATAATGCCCAGGTTTTGGCAAGTTACAACTTACAAACTACACTGACAACTAAAATTGATGGCAGTGATGGCAAGGCTGCTGAGCACCCCGAGTATATTGCTTTTGCACTGGTTCCTGTTTTCTTCATCATGGGTCTCTTGGGGATCCTCATCTGTCATGTCCTTAAGAAAAAAGGATATCGTTGTACAACAGAGGCTGAAGAACTAGAAGAGGAAAAACTTGATGAAAAAATAGGTAATCAGTCTAATTCCCAGCTTTTTCCTTCTGTTGTTCCTGCTGTGGAATAATGTGTTGTGAGACTTGTGTCATTTTGCTGTCTGTATTAGACATCAAAAGAATAGGAAGGGAAATATTTTTGTTTCCTTTATATATCTCTTGGGTTTTGGTCTTTGCCAGTCAAAACTCCAACTCGTCATCCTCCCACGTTGATTCAGAGTTCACAGAGGGAGCAGAGTATCTGTTTGCAGCTTGACACTGCAGTCACCAGACTGCTTTTCTGCATTCCACTTGTTGTTAGCAACAAAATGTCATTATACATAATGGTATTTGAGGAGTGACAAAAAGCTGCCATTTAAAGCCTAGAATACCTTAGGTTTATGTTTAGCAATCTTCATTTGTTCCTTTTGTGCTCATCTGTGTCATCCTCATTTCCTCTCTCGTTGTAAAACTGAACCTTTGGACTGAGTGTCTATATTCTGTTTGATGTCATGTGTGCTGCTTGGAAATTTGTTCTCAGATACTTCTGGTTTTGTTCTAATGTGTTTTCCTTTCTGCTTTTGGTTTTTATGGTTCCTCATTCTGCCTTCTTGCTTTAAGCAGCTCCCTAAACAAACAAAGAAAGAACAACAGAGTGTTACCACTTGGGAAAGACTGGAGTAACCCAGGATAGCAAATTCAAGGCCCAAGTCACTTGTAAATACTTTGAGCCTCTTCTTTGCTCCCAATTAATTTGTGGAGGATGATTATTATCAAATTGCAGTGGCTCTGTGGTTAGGGTAGCGCCATGTGGTGCAGTAAGGATGTATCAGGATCATCTCAATCAGTTACTGCCTGAGGCAGGTACAGAGTGGAACTGGCTGGTCTGTTAGCTCATCTGAGGGCTAACGGCAAGGAGAGTGGTGATTAAAGAGGGACAACTTGTAGGTCTTCATTTGGGGAAGCAGCTATGACTAAACTGCATTGTGAAGTTCTAGGTATGAGGGTGAAGATGAAGGACTGGTAAACTGACAAGGAAGCACCTAATTTACTGTGTGGACAAAAAATTGGGGCCTCACCTATTTTGCCTCAATCTGTGATTTCCTGTAGTTCCTAATCTCTGATGTTCAGTATTTAATTATCTATCTGTGGGTTTTATGTAGTTAATTAATTGACAGTTGTCTTAGAGGCCTTTTCCAACTGATGCAATTTGCTAATTAGTTATTAATTTTTCAAGGCAGTCACAACAATTACTAGGGAACTGCAACGCTTGACTTCTTAAGGTTTCTCTTCCCAGTCCTTCTCTGCCTTCTGAGGTTATTCTGGGGAAGCTTTCAGAATTGTAATGGATGCAATTGGTTCCAGGAGTATTGTCATGAGATTCCTTAAATCTCTCTCTCCTCTAGTCATAGGAGATTTTTAATTGAAGAGAAACCAAATTTGATGTCCTTGTAGTTGTGGTGAAAAGCTTAAATTGAATCCCTCTTATACTAGAAGGTAACACTTGTTTTTAAAACAGTGACTTGAGAAAATGTAATGATCATTTTTTTGGTTTGGCTTTTTTCCCCCCTCCCTGTGGTTAGAATTAGAAATATTGCTCTGTTGTTTGTCTCCTTAAGAGCTAGAGAAAGAACTTTGATGTATGTTTGGCATGAACTCAGTATTTAGAATAGAATAGAATAAACCAGTTTGGAAGAGACCTTCAAGATCATCATGTCCAACCTATCATCCAACACCACCCAATGAACTAAACCATGCAACCAGGCACCCTGTCAAGTCTCCTCCCAAACACCTCCAGTGATAGTGACTCCACCACCTCCCCAGGCAGCCCATTCCAATGGGCAATCACTCTCTCTGTGTAAAACTTCCTCCTAACCTCCAGCCTAAACCTCCCCTGGCGCAGCCTGAGACTGTGTCCTCTTGTTCTGCTACTGGCTGCCTGGGAGAAGAGACCAACCTCTGCCTGTCTACAGCCTCCCTTCAGGTAGTTGTAGAGAGCAACAAGGTCACCCCTAAGCCTCCTCCTGTCCAGGCTAAGCAGCCCCAGCTCCCTCAGTCTCTCCTCATAGGGCTTGTGTTCCAAGCCCCTCACCAATTTTGCCACCCTTCTCTGGACACACTCCAGCAAGTCAACCTCCTTCCTAAACTGAGGGGCCCAGAACTGGACACAGGACTCGAAGTGTGGCCTAACCAGTGCAGTGTACAGGGGCAGAATGACCTCCCTGCTCCTGCTGGCCGCACTGTTCCTGATGCAGGCCAGGATACCACTGACCCTCCTGGCCACCTCGGCACACTGCAGGCTCATGTTCAGCCTACCATCGACCAGCACCCCTACACAGTCTTAGCAGACTATATGAGATCTGATGTGTAGATTCCTTAAGCTTGTTTTTATGTTTTTTCCTGCATAACGACTTGAAAATCTCATCTAATCTTTCTCTCCCAAGTGTCCTGCTTTTAATGTCACTTTTCCTGTTGTCTTTGTTTTGTTCTGTCTTGAGGGGGTGTGGGGTGGGGGTTTTTTGTTTGCTTTTAAAGTGAATTGCTTCTTGATTTGGAAAGCCAAGATATTGACAATGTATTTGTTTCCTTGCACAGAAATGAATGAAACTATACATGACAATAGCGACACTGTGGGACAAATTGTTAACTACATTATGAAAAATGAAGGTATAGTATTTTGCTGTTGAAGTTCTGAGCCTTTGTGGTGGTGTTCTAGAGCACCATGCTTCAGAATATCTGAGCAAACTGTGTTTATCTTCCTGTGTCTTGCTTTAGTAGCCATTTTGTATCTGCTTAACTCTTTGAGATTTGCCTTCAGGAGGCAGTAGCTTCAAACAGAGTAAGAAAGGGTTATTTTTGCTTACCTGAAAATGAGTTTCTGTGGTAAGTGGAGTTTGTGCACTTCTTGATACTTTAATTTTGGGCTGATTTTTATTTTCATGTGGTTTATCTTTTTTTTGTGTGTGTGTGTTACTGAGAAGCAAAAGCTCAGATTTCTTTTCCTAATGATAGTATCACAGTATCACAGTATAACTTAGGTTGGAAAGGACCTTGAGGATCATCGAGTCCAACCTATCAACACAGACCCCATGACTAGACCATGGCACCAAGTGCCACGTCCAATCCCCTCTTGAACACCTCCAGGGACAGTGACTCCACCACCTCCCTGGGCAGCACATTCGACTCGCTCAGTGAAGAACTTCCTCTTCACCTCGAGTCTAAACCTCCCCTGGCGCAGCTTGAGACTGTGTCCCCTTGTTCTGGTGCTGGTTGCCTGGGAGAAGAGACCAACCCCCTCCCGGCTACAACCACCTTTCAGGTAGTTGTAGAGGGCAATGAGGTCACCCCTGAGCCTCCTCTTCTCCAGGCTAAACAATCCCAGCTCCCTCAGCCTCTCCTCATAGGGCTGTGCTCAAGGCCTCTCCCCAGCCTTGTTGCCCTTCTCTGGACACGTTCAAGTGTTTCGATGTCCTTCTTAAACTGAGGGGCCCAGAACTGGACACAGGACTCAAGGTGTGGCCTAACCAATGCAGAGTACAGGGGCACTATGACCTCCCTGCTCCTGCTGGCCACACTATTCCTAATGCAGGCCAGGATGCCATTGGCCCTCCTGGCCACCTGGGCACACTGCTGGCTCATGTTCAGGCGGCTGTCGATCAGCACCCCCAGGTCCCTCTCTGTTTGGGAGCTCTCCAGCCACTCCGGCCCCAGCCTGTAGCTCTGCATGGGATTGCCGTAGCCAAAGTGCAGCACTCGGCACTTGGACTTGGCAATGTTTGAAGCGTGTGAAGTTTTTATGTTTTGACCAGGTGAAGCATTTTGTCTAAAAGCTGATGGAAGTCAGTTGACTGAGCCAATAGGGTAGACTAGAGCTGTGTGCAAAGCAAAGGGCAAAGAAGATCTGACTGAATCAAATAAAATCACGCTTAAGCAGCCCATGGAATGCTTGGTCAGTTCAAAACTTACTTAGCTGGTAGAAGAAACATTCAGGAGATGATGTTTTTATAGAATAGAATAGAATAAACTGGGTTGGAAGAGACCTTCAAGATCATCATGTCCAACCTATCATCCAACACCACCTAATCAACTAAACCATGGCACCAAGCACCCTATCAAGTGTCCTCCTAAACACCTCCAATGATGGTGACTCCACCACCTCCCTAGGCAGCCCATTCCAATGGGCAATCACTCTCTCTGTGTAGAATTGCCTCCTAACATCCAGTCTGAACCTTCAGGACCCAGAACCCAAAAGCAGCAGCCCCTCATGTTGCAATCTGAACTTCAAACCCCATAATACTTTGCCAGGACTTTCATTTTTGAGCTAGCATGAGGCAGGATGGTTTTGACTAACAGCAGCGAAGAGAATAGAATAGAATAGAATAGAATAGAATAGAATAGAATAGAATAGAATAGAATAGAATAGAATAGAATAGAATAGAATAGAATAGAATAGAATAGAATAGACCAGGTTGGAAGAGACCTTCAAGATCATCATGTCCAACCTATCATCCAACACCACCTAATCAACTAATATAGTACAAGAACCTTTTAACTTCTAATTTTACATTTGTAGAAAGCAAAAGTTTTCTAAGCATTGGACTTGCTTTGAGTTTCTTCTGAATGAAGGCTTGTCCTCTGGAAAAGCTGTATTTTGGAGCTGGGTTTGCTGTTTTTTCCCTTGATGAGTGTTAGGGCTTGGAGCTTGTGTGTTTTTCCTTGAGGCTGGGATGAGGTACCTCATATGCTTTTTAGAATGTGTGGTAGTTGTTGGCTGAGAATTGCTTTCTGTAAGCCTCACTTAGCCTGGTGGTTTTAATCAAGTTGCTTTCTACGTGTGAGGTTATGAGACTTCTGTGGCCAAAGGAATGTTTTAACATTTTCTTGTTGTGAGGATGGCTGCATGCTATGGCTGCTTGTGGCAGAGCTTTGAGTGCAGTTTGAACTGTGATTTTAGTAGCTCCTGTTAAAATCCTAACTTTTTTGGGCGTAATTCTCTGTCCTACCTTCTTGGAGAGACACATAATGAAGTCTTCTTTTCAGATGAAAGTGTGTTGAGGAGCTTTAATTTTGCTGTGTGTTTATTTCCCTGAAGTTAGTACTGTATACTTCTGAAGAACTCTATTTATTCTCATTGCAGCAAATGCTGATGTGTTAAAGGCCATGGTAGCAGATAGCAGTGTCTTTGAACCCGAAAGGTAACTTACTCATCTTTTTAATGCATGCTTCCTGAGGCAATTAAAAATGGATCCTTTCAAAGGGGTTTTATTTCCTGTGTTACCAGCTGAAAGGATAATAGTTTTGATTTCCTTGTGATGTCTCTGAGTCACTAATGTTTTAATGTATGCCCTGGGTGAGTAACTGGCTGCTCTGGTTACATATTCTAGGTGTGTAACAGATTTATTGCTTTGTGAGCTAAAGATTTACAGGGGCTGCAAATACTTGTTTACTTCACGGTGAAGCTACTCACAAATTGGCTACTCTCTTGAAAGAGGAGGCAGCACTCACTTCATTTGTGTGGATGCTAACTTAAAATAGCCTTTGCCTTTCTGTCTCTCCTGGTTGACTGTTTTCTTTATCATTGTGGTGACAATACAACCTTGACCTACGTCTCTTTCTGTTTTGTTTTTGTTATTTACTACACACCCATGTGGAAAATTACCGAGATAAGATAGTAGTTCAGCCCTTGAGTTGCAGGTGCATCATCTGTCTAAAACTACTTACAGCTGTCCATAAGTAACCTTAAACTATACCTTTACTACTTGAAATACTTTCCATTTGTAATCCTGTGCCCATATTGAAGACAAAGAAGATGAAGGTTCAAGCAGTATTCTGCCACTACTTAAAGAAGAAGTGGGGATGTGTAGTTGCAGCAAAACAAATAGTTGAGTATGCAACAGCTGATTTCCTGGTTTAACAGTGGGAGGTTTGGGTTTTGAGCTCCTTTGGCAAGTTCAGTTGGGTTTTTTTCTCTTTCCTCTCAAGCTCAGGAATTATCTTTCAATGTTTGTAGTGCAGCAAAATGATTTGTTTGGATTTTAACTCCCATTTTTTTGTGTGTAGTGATATGTGATGTTACTTTAGGAGTTTTAGACTATTGTGAATTCATAGAATCTCAGAATGACTTAGGTTGGAAGATCATCTACTCCAACCCCCCTGCCATGGGCAGGGATGCCTCTCCACTAAACTCAGCTGCTCAAGGCCTTCTCTAACCTGGCCTTGAACACCTCCAGGGAGGAGGCATCCATAACCTCTCTGGGCAGCCTATTCCAGAGTCTCACCACCCTCGTACTGAAGAACTTCCTCCCAAGACCCAGTCTAAACCTACTCTCCCTCAGCTTAAAACTATTGAAATACAATTAAAGTGCAAAAGGTAAGGGGAAGGGAAAACTGCTTGTGTGCTCTTAAATCATTTCTGACACATGCTCCTACAGCTTTAGTAACTCAAGTGCAAACCCACTCTTTCTTCTTGAGTTCAGTGCACTGTGAAATGCTTCCTAATGATAGGAATAGTCATGTCTAAGTTAAATTTGCTTTTCTGCCGCTAAAGCCATCAGCTCCTGTCCTTGCCTGAGATGTTGAACAGACTTTGCTTCATTTCCCTCAAGCATTTTATTACTTATTTGAAAACCATTCAGTGTCTCCTGTCAACAATTTTGTTTTGAAAATAAGCCTCCAAGTTAGTCCAGTCTTTGGTGGTGTGTTGTGTTTCTTTCATTTGCTCTTTCTTTTCTCCTTTGGAGTCTCTTCAGTTTGTTAAGGCTTTTCTTGAAATAACACTGCTAAAACTGAATGGAACACTCAGCTGAGACATGATTAATGCTGAGTCATGGAACTTGAGGTTCACAGGTTGCACTCCTTTTATTTCCACTGTGAAATTTGTCCTTTTTAAAGTCACACCATCCTAATGATTCATGCTCGTCATGGGATCTTCACCTTCTTTTTCTGAGGAATGATCATCTGGCTAGTGGCTTTTTATTCTGGGTTGGTGAAATTTTTCTGCTGAAGTACTAAAATGTGTGCTGTCCTTACTTCAACACATCCAGTGTTTCTAATAAGACTTATGTCTGTTTGAATGTCTTTCATAGACACTCTCTCCATTAATAATCCTCATTTCTCACCTTACCCTCTACAAGTCACTGTGCATGACCCAGAGTCCATGGGTACCTCATTGTCTTCTATTCCATTACTCAAGGAGCTTTTTCACACGCTGAGCATCCTCAGCACCAGAATAACCACATTTAGGCTGTCTTTCCAGTTTCATAGTAAGCTGCTGATACAAATCTTTCTGATATGTTTTTGTCTTCTGTGGATTTCTTTTTACACAAGACGTGCTGCTTACGCTACAGTAATTTCATCTTTGATGTGCTGAGCTCTAGCTTGCTTTGGCAAATGGGTTGCAAGACAGTGTCCAAATTGATGCTTAAGTCCAAAAAAAGTCTGTCTTGTGCTTTACATCCATGCTAGGTGTACTTCTGTGTTGAAAGAAGATCAGATTAATTTGATTAGGTATTTAGGTAATTAGATTAATTTGATTGGTTGTACTACTTCCTTTCTTTCTAGGTACTTTAAACCCCCTGGTTTCTTGAGGTTTAAGCTGAATGATACGTTGGTTCCTTTGCTCTTCATGCTAGATGTTTTAGTTTTGCCTCTCTGCAGTGTTGTGGGACTGTGCTCTTCTGTGAGTTCTTAGGGATGCTGTAACAATTCAGAAATACTCTCTCAATGTGAATTTAATCAGCTAATCAGGTGTCTCCATCAGTGTAGCTTCATGTAACCTGTTCTATCTTAGTCTGATTGTTTGGTGTGTGTTTATTTTAGGTTGTTTCTTTTTCATTTCCATACTTTTTTGCATTAAACACAGAACTGCAGCTGGAATATCTTAAATATATCTGGAATAATATCTGGAAGTGATTTTTAACTCCCAAAATAGGGTATCAGAGGGAGCCTTAACGCAGACATTCTCACAAATAAATGGCCCCTGAAGCAACTAGACATAACTGAAGGTTATATTTGATCCCTTTTTTGTGCTTTATAAGACAGCAGATTTTATAGTAAACATTCCATTTCTGTTATGCTTTTATTTTTTGTCCTGCAGCCCTTTATCTCCTACCTCTCCTGGGAGTCCAACGAGTCCAGGGTCTCCTTTGTCACCCGGTGCCGTTCCTTTCAAGCACAGCTGCAAAGGCCACCACTTCCATACTGTTGGAGGAGTAGTGGAAAAGGATGTGTGTACTCGTTGCAGCCACAAACGGTGGCACCTCATAAAGCCAGCTCACAAATCTAAAGAGCTCACCAATCTGAAGAGGAGGAGTCGTCTTGGAGAAGTGACGGTCCTTTCTGTGGGAAGGTGAGGCCTGGGTCCTTTTCTTGTGTGCTTTTCTTAGGGACAGGACAGAGGCCCACGCTGGATCAGAGAATCCTCGATTCTGCTGTGGTCATAGCAGCTCTGGTTGGGTTGTGTAACTCTGTTACTATAACCCCAAGTTATTTCTGGAAGTACATGTGGGTGATTTAGAACTGTGTCAATAGATGGGGATTTACTGTGGCTGTAAACACAAAGCTCTTGCTCTGTTGATACTGGGTAAAAAGAAACAAGGATTGCACTGTAAGAAATTCCTCTGTTTCTGAATTTGACATGTCTCAATTTCTCTTAATTCTGTGCCATTATTTTTAACTGCAGAATGCTAGTATGGTAGGGCTTGGAAGGGACCTCTGAAAATCACCTACAGCAATCCCCCTTCTAGAGAGCGTCACCCAGAGTAAATCACAGGAACACATCCAGGCAGCTTTGGAGTGCCCCCAGAAATGGAGACTCCACAGCCTCTTTGGGCAGCCTGTTTCAGTGCTCTGCCACCCTCAAAGTGAAGATTTTTTTCATTGTTGTTCATGTGGAACTTTGTGTGTTCCAGTTTGTGTCCATTGCCCCTTGCCCTGTCACTGGACACCACTGAGAAGTCTGGCTCCGATCCTCCTGACGCTCACTCTTTAGATCTTTGCAAGCATTAATGAGATCCCTCCTCAGTCTCCTCTCCTCCAAGATAAACAGTCCCAGGTCTCTCAGCTTCTTCTTGTAAGACAGATGTTCCAGTCCCCTCAGTATTTAGTGGCTTTCTGTTGGACTCTTTCCAGTAGTTCCTAGTTTCTCTTTAAATGTGGAATCCAGAACTTGACTCAGTACTCGAGGTGAGGCCTTGTCAGGGCTCAGCAGAGGTGGAGGAGAGCCTCCCTCGACCTGCTGGCCACCCATCTTTTAATTTGTGCAAGATACCATTTGCCTTCTTGGCCATGAGAGCTCATGGTCATCCTGTGTCATCCCAGGTGCTTCCTCCTAGAGCTGCTCTGTGGGAGGTCAGCTCCCAGACTGTACTGATTCCTAGCTTACACTGTAGGTGTTTTAGCAAATTACTGTTCCAAGTAGTAGTATGGAATCTGTGGATTCTGCTTTCCAGCACAATTCCCTGAGATGCAGTCATTCAGCAGCAGTGAGCACCACAAGTCCATGTAGGGACTAGGGTGGAAGGCAGATTCCTCTGAAGTAGGAGTAGGAGTTCAAGTTCAAGAGGGGAGAAATGGAAGTAGAGAGATCAGGAAACACAAATATTTATGATGATGCTGGAGGGACTGCAGCACTGCCTGGTGAGGAGAGGCTGAGAGTCCTGGGGCTGTTTAGTCTGGAGAAGAGAAGACTGAGAGGGGATCTGATCAATGTCCATCAATAGCTGGGGGTCAGGAAGGAAGAGACAGGGACAGCCTCTGCTCACTCCACTGGGATAGGACAAGGGGCAGTGGATGGAAACTGTAGCACAGGAGGTTCCACCTCAACATGAGGAAGAACTTCTTGACTGTAAGGGTGACAGAGCACTGGACAAGCTGCTCAGAGAGGTTGTGGACTCTCCTTCCAGCCCTGTCTGGATGTGTTCCTGTGTGACCTGTGCTGGATTCTATGCTCCTGCTCTGGCATGGTGGGGGGTGGGGGCTGTTGGACTTGATGATCTTTGAGGTCTTTTCCAACTTTATTGATTCTGATTCTATTGAGGCCATGGTTTAGTAGTCATGAGCTGTTGGGTGACAGGTTGGACTCAATGATCTTTGAGGTCTTTTCCAACATTATTGGTTCTAAGTGAAGCTGGGTCCATGTGTGTGTCTGCTCTGAGCTCTTGGTACCTGAAAATGTGTTCCTGTCTGTAGTGAGTTCTAAAAAACCCACACATATGTGTTCCAGAAATAAACTGGGTACTGAGACTGATGTAATGAACCTCTGGGGAGATACAGCTGCATCTTTCTTCTGCGTACCTCAGGTTTAGGGTCACTAAAGTGGAGCACAAATCGAATTCCAAAGAACGGAAGAGCTTGATGTCTGTCACTGGTGTGGAGAGTGTCAATGGGGACATGCCTGCCACACCTGTGAAACAAGATGGAAGTGAAGCACCTGCTGGACCTGAGGAACAGGAGATGCCAGAGAGGAGAAGCTCCGAGTAAACTGCAGGTATCAAACTGTGGGAACGCATATTGCAAGTGGGCTGCTAGGAAATGAGTGAAGGTAATGAGAAAGAGAAACAAAGCTGTATCAGCTCTGTGTGAAAACTCATATCTCAATTGCAAAAGCATGTACAGAAGTCTGCAAAAATTCTACTAGCTCACTCAGTTAATGAAAAAGTGGTAGGGGCTGAATTGTCCACCAAATGAATATCCAATCCTTTGTAGTTGGAACAGAGGTTGAAATAAAACCTGCTTTGTGGAGCTGGCATCAGTGATACACTACAAGCATCTGCATGGTGGCTCTGTTTGTGGGGCTGTGCTCCCCACTTTGCCTGCAGCTCCTGGGAAGGCTGGAGGAGCTTGGGGATGTGGTAGCGCATGAGAAGTGTCTCTGGTAGTGCCCTGCTCTATGTGGGGTGCCTGCAGCCCCCTACTCAGTGTCATTACCCTGTATTGGCAGAGTCACACTTGGGGTCTCCAGCAGAGACCCTGTGTTAAAGGGAGAGCTGTGCTGTACTGGAGCCCCTTCAGGGTCGAGATGACCAGGTGAGCCATGTCCTTGAAATGGCAGATGTACAGGTCCCACCACCATAGATCACCTTCAGGGTCAGGCTTGATGGGGTTCTGAGCAACCTGATCTAGTCAGGCATGTCCTTGCTTACTTCAGGAGGATTGGGCTAGATTACCTTTAAAGGCCCCTTCCCACCCAGTGCATTCTATGATTGTATGTTAACTTTTGGCAATGAATGCTGGTTCAGATTTAGAGGCAATGTGCTCCTTACCCCAAAGAAACAAACGCTGCTGACAGCTGCCTCACTGGAATAACTACAGCACTGCTTCCTGAGCTTGCTGCCCTGCACTCTGTGCCTGCTGAGCTGACTGCTTCCTAGGAGCTCCTCTGATGGAGCAGAGGAGTGTTGGCTCATGTGAATGGAAACACATGGGCATGGTCTTATCGCAGGGATCTCTGTTGGTTGCTAAGCCAGGAGGTTGGGGTTTTCTTCTGAGTCATTCAACTTTAGTAGATTCCATGAGGTACCTCATTAAGCGTGTCAGAAATGTCTGGCATGGTCTTGGAATGCACCCCTGATTCCTTTTCTCATAACAGTGAAGAATCTTATGGGGAAGAAGCCCTGTAAGTTAATATGCTTTGCTCCTAACTGATGACACGCTGGTTGATAATCATGGGGGGAAAGGTGATTTTACACAAGTGTGATGCAAAAATACAGAGCTTGGCCTTTGGGGGGAAAAAAGGGGTCCTGGGGTGACAATGTAAGGGTACCAGATTGGAAGAGAGTGAGCAAAGTGCACAGTGCCAAACTCTGAATGTGCTGAGAGAGGATAAGGTCATGTTGTGTCAGCTCAGGTCACCTTCAAACTCTCTGCAGCTTCACACACAGGAGGGAGATGCACAAGTGGAAACTGGGTGTATTTAAAAATGTAAAAATTACCCAAACCTCCTTGAGCATCTTGAGGTTAAGTTCTAAAAGGCAAGATGTGGCCTCTTCTTTATATCCATTGTTTATTCATTAAGAAAACATTCTGTAATTGTATCCATTTAGAAAGGAAGACAAAGTAGAGAGCTGGTATGCAGTGGGACACTTCCTCCCAACCTTTTCTGGCAGCACAGGTATGGCTGTTGAACTAAGAGTGTCTTTGCCTCATCATCAAATTATACTCAATGTTTTGAAACCATTGCCATAGAGGAAGACAGACTTAGAGATCTGGTATGCCTCCAAGTGTTTAAAAAGCTGTGGAGGGTCATGGAGTAAATTGTTATCTTTGCTTAGTGGGTAAGAAGGTAAAGATCAGGTTTTCATCCCCTTTGCTCTGGTGAGGACCCCACCTGGAGTCCTGCATCCAACTCTGGAGCCCTCAGTGCAAGAAGGATGTGGAACTGTTAGAGTGGCTGCAGAGGAGGGCAGGAAGATGATCAGAGGGCTGGAGCACCTCTGTTGTGAGAGAGTTGGGGGAGACCTTCTAGCAGCCCTCCAGTATTTGAGGGGGCCTGCAGGAGAGTTGCAGAGGGACTTGTGACAAAGGCATGGAGTGGCAGGATGAGGGGTGATGGCTTCAGACTGGAAGAGGCTGGATTTAGAACAGACAGGAGGAGGAAATTCTTCCCCATGAGGATGGTGAGGCACTGGAACAAGTTGTCTGGAGAAGGTATGGAGGCTTCACTGGCTACATTGGCATTTTTATGCCCAGCTAATTACCTTCTTATTCCTGTGCCATTTTTTCTTCTGTTCTATACCTGAAGGTAGCATGATCAGACTGTCCTTAATACAGTCTTTGACTTAAAATCAGACTAATTCTCTTTAAACATTAGAACTAGAAAGAAAAGGGCATATATGAAAAAAAAAAGAAGTTAATTCTGCTGCACTTGGTTGTAAATAAAAGAAGAAAAAAGAGGGGGAAAAAAAACCCTATCTTTTGAAAGCCCTCTAAACCATTTTGTAGTCCAGTTTTCCTTCTAATGTGTTCTTCCTCTCCTAAATAAAGCAATTCCCTGTAATTACCTCAAAGTTGGTGTCTAAATTTAAACCATTGCTGCTTTAATCTAAAAATAAAGCTGTTCTCCAGAGAGATGATAATATGGCTATAAAAAAATTGAAATGTCCATCTATGGCAGCTTTTTTTCTTGTAAGACTTCCCTTAGGGTTAAAAGAGATGTTCTAATAGCAGAGAAATGGCGCAGCAGAACCTCTGGTAAAGGTCTCTGCAGTCCAGCAGAACTGTTTTGTAAATCATCTGGGAAACCAGCCAGACCTGTTTGATGTGCACTACAAAAAATAAACAGATTCTGCTTGAGAGACTGCTCCACTGAGCTCCAGCATGCCTCCAGAGCAGATCTTGCCCACTGCCCTGAGAAGCTGTTGACCTCTAAGCAGGTGGTAGTTAGACCTTTGCTTCAGAGAACTTACTGCAGACTTCTGATTAATTCTGATGGCTTCATTTACTGGAACTGAAGAGATGAGCAGCATTTAAAACTTTTGTGCCTCCAGCCCATAAATTTATGATCAAAGGCATATAGATTTGGAGAGTTTGGCTCAGATCTTGAGATGCAGGGGAAGGAGGCAGACACAAATGTGTGCCTAACTGCTGCCAGGAGAGGTTTGTTAGAGCATTTGGCAGTAGCAGATTTTGTGTAGTGTTTTGTGGCCTGACTTTCACTGTTGTTACTGAGACTTGTGCATGAGGCAGAGTTGCTGAGGTGGGCAGTACCTGAATGATGTCATATTGCTGGTTGCTTGTGTTCAGTGTTACTCTCAAGTTCAGAGCTTTTTGTCCCTGGAGACATTTAAGATCAGACTTGCTGTGGGCCTGGGCAGCCTGATCTAGTTGGAGGTGTCCTTTCTGAATGCAAGGGGGTTGGACAAGATGACCTTTTTGGGTCCCTTCCAACCCAGTGCAATCTGTGAGTGTGTGATTCTGTAAACTGACATGCTCTTAGTATTTTCTGAGGTGACCTCTGCAGTGGCTCAGCTTATCCTAGTGTCTTGCTGGCTGCATCATTTGAAGTTGTAGCAGTCTTCTCCACACCTCCAAGGTCCCCATTCTCAGCGGACTGCCTTTGACCAGTTAAGTTGATTTCAAATATGCTCAGTGGCAGATAAAGTAGCAGATACACAGCTGACAGTTGAAGTCAGAATGTTGAGTTGAACTCTTGCACATCCATTGTAAGCATAAGGTACTGGTGCACCGAAGCTGTCTCATGTTTTCCATCCCTAGTGTCCCTTTGGAAGCTGTGTGTGCTTTGCACTGTGGTATGCTTTGTCAGTTAGTCTGTGTGTTTCTCCATCCTTTCCATTAATACCAGTTGCACTTTTAGTCCCTCTCCTTTAGGACTTCACTTGCTAAACTTGCAATGCATGGCAACCACTTCATGTGATTGTGATTTATTTTCCTCATTTTGGAGCATCTGCTAGATTTTGATTGATGTGATCATCCTAAACCTTTACATTTTGCTCTGTAGGCTTATTATTAGAATTGTTTTCTTCTCTTGCAGGTGGAACTTGTAGAAGGAACTTGCCTGCTGCACTTTGGAGACAACTGAAAGCTCCCAAGGGATGCATATTATTTAAGGAAATGTATTTATGGCACTGTGGCATTTTACAAGTTCTGTGGTGGACTCCATGCAGGGTTAAACACTTAATGGTTTCTCACCAGTAAAATCAGTAAGTTGTAAACACTTAAATACTGTTGAGCTGCATGGACCTCATACCAAATGCTGGTCTTCATCTTGGAGAATAAAACTAAATCAGTTTTTGGAGAGGAAAGGTAGAAGCCTTATCAAATAATCCAAAGGTTTTGTATTTAGAGAAGCATTTGTAATGAGCTCGATGTTACAAGTAATATGATTACCCTGTGGATAAACTGTGTTTACCCCTCAGGTCCATCTGGATATTTCTCCTCTCTTCTTCCCCTCCAGAAGTGACAAGTGCTGGCTGAAGATAAAAAGCCAGCCTTTGGAAGATGAAAGTATTCTTTCAGTCTTACTGCTAGTAGCCAAGCAAAACATACAAGGACATAATTATGGCAGCCAAAGTCTGCATGTGTGCCTCTAGTACATAAACCCTCGGACTTTGTGAAGGCTACCTCACAGTACAGAGTGGTTCAGCTGTTTGCAGGTGTTAAATAACTTTGTCTTCCCCACTTCCCCTTTACTGCTTAACACATGCCAAGGAACATCTTTTTCTGTGCAGCTTGGTGAGCTCTTGGCAACTCATTTTCCTCAAGGCCACTTTTTCTCCCCTTTCGTTGTGACTAATCATTTGTATTTGAAGAGTGCCTGATAGTTTTGCCTTTCCCTTGTCTTTGCCCAAGGTGTTTCAAGCATTAGATAAGGATATGGACTATTTGGCATTAAAAATCTCTGGAGCACCCACCAAAGTACGTCAGAGTGGCTCTGTTGGACTGAGGGTGGCTGTTTTCCCTGGCACTGCCATCTTAAACCAGAGTCACTCCCTTCATATTTTAAGTGTGACTTACTGCTAAAAATACCAGCGGTGGCTTTGTGATGTTAATTCTTTGTGTCTGTTTATCATGCTCTTTGCTTTCTCCCCTAACTTGGTTTTGGGAGGGGAACCTTTGCAACGCTTCAGCAATCTTTGCTGTGTAAGAGAAACTGCAAAACCAACATTTGTTCCGAGTGCCTAAGAATATAAGCTGTAAATGAATGCTTTTTTACTAGAGGTTGCACTGTGTTCTGAGAACTAGAAAGTAACTTCATCTGCTTTATCAACTCCAGGAAAATCTGTTGGCTTTGAAATGTTGTTTTAAATTATTCCTTTCAAGCCTTTTAGCCCCAAGTGTTCTAAACCAGGTTTCTCCCTTCAGGTCTGAGAATCAGCTTTCAGTTTCTGCAGTGTTAACAAGCAGTGTGTACAAAGATAGAAATCAATCTTTTGGGTTTTTTGCTTATGTATTAGACACTCCCACATCTCATCAGGACTGTGCTGCTACTGGCTTTCCTGTTGTATCCATGAAACATTGACTGGGTTTCTCAGTAGTGAAAAGTATTTGTTGATCTATTTACACACAGAAAATAACTGCAGTGTATGGATATATTTACCAAAAAAAAACCAACCCCACCCACAATATATTAATATAGTTGCAAAAAACCCCACAAACCAACTCACCCAGCCCAACCCAGCAATCCAGCACCCACCAAAGGTCTGAAAAGGAATCAATGCTTTATTGTGCCTGTTTTAAAATGGGTGTTTTTAGAGATAAAAACCTGAGAACCCAAAATGAGGGTTTGGCCAGGACTGAAACTTGAGTGTTTAGCATTCCTGTTCCCATTAACCTAAACCTGGCTTATGCAGTCTGTTCAGTATAACATGACCACCAAGCTCACCTTGCAGGCATACTTGATCATTTGTCTCAAGAGCTAATGTTTGGAGGAGAGTTTAAATTGGTATTGGTTACAATAGTTACCTTTCAGTTTCCAAGAGACTGAGAGCTACAAGGCTAAAATGCCAGTGGGAAAAGGGGAGCATTGGGCAGAAACAAAGCAGTTTCAGATAATTTTCAGAAAGGAGATCTGCAGTTACAGACTGTACCAGAAGCTTTACAAAAGAAAACCCCAACAAACCAAAAGGGAGGAGGATGTGTTTTTATACTACTGTCTTTATACACCTGATGGGGTAGTGCTGCAAGTAGACTTGCCAAAAAGGATGGAAGAAAGGTTAAACAGAAATGTGGTGGTGTTTGGGTGCTGTTTGGTTGTGTTTTTTGTTTTACTTTAATTAAAAGTAGCTTCTATTTTGATTCTCTTGGAACTGTGTAGGTGAAAAGAAATGCCAATGTTGGCTGTGTAAAACATTGTTTACCTGTATAAAAGAAGGTCTTACAAGACCTTATTTGGTCCTTGCTACTTCAATAAGGGTTTTGGAGCTGTGCCTGTTTCATTGCATTTAACACTACACTCTGCTGTTTTACAGGGCTATGGATGTTGCCTTCTTAGCTTTTCTTACATTTGCATATCAGATGTATTTTTAACAGAATAGTTTCTACACATCTTTTTGTACTACCAAGCAGTAAATAAAAAAAGCTATTGATTCTTAAACTTGCTTGTCAGTTCTTTAAGCCTGCATCCACAGGCATCTATAGGCTGGGTTCAGAGTGGCTGGAGAGCTCCCAAACAGAGAGGGACCTGGGGGCGCTGATCGACAGGCGCCTGAATATGAGCCAGCAGTGTGCCCAGGTGGCCAAGAGGGCCAATGGCATCCTGGCCTGCATTAGGAATAGTGTGGCCAGCAGGAGCAGGGAAGTCATTGTGCCCCTGTACTCTGCATTGGTTAGGCTGCACCTTGAGTCCTGTGTCCAGTTCTGGGCCCCTCAGTTTAAGAAGGACAACAAAACACATGAACGTGTCCAGAGAAGGGCAACAAGGCTGGGGAGAGGCCTTGAGCACAAGCCCTATGAGGAGAGGCTGAGGGAGCTGGGATTGTTTAGCCTGGAGAAGAGAAGGCTCAGGGGAGACCTCATTGCCCTCTACAACTACCTGAAAGGTGGTTGTAGCCGGGAGGGGGTTGGTCTCTTCTCCCAGGCAACCAGCACCAGAACAAGAGGATACCGTCTCAAGCTGCACCAGGGGAGGTTTAGACTCGAGGTGAGGAGGAAATTCTTCACCGAGCGAGTCATTCGTCATTGGAATGTGCTGCCCAGGGAGGTGGTGGAGTCACCATTCCTGGAGGCGTTCAAGAGGGGATTGGACGTGGCACTTGCTGCCATGGTCTAGTCATGAGGTCTGTGTTGATAGGTTGGACTCGATGATCCTCGAGGTCTCTTCTTCTTAGTTATACTGTGATACTGTGATCCACTGTGTGGAATTGAGCCTTCTCAGCGTGTCAGTGTAGAATGCATTCTCTTTGCAGCTTGAGAGGGGAAATGGCTCTAATTAGGCTGGAAAAGGGAAGATTTAGACTGGATGTTAGGAAGAAATTCTTTACAGTGGGGTTGGCTATTCAGTGGTACATGCTGCATACTTAACAAAAGACAAGCCAATGGAGGAAGAGTCGGGTGGTGGTGAAGTAACCATCCCGGGAGGTGTTCAAAAAGATACGTGAACATGGCACTTGGGGCCATGGTGGTGTTGGGTTGACAGTGGGACTTGATGATCTTAGAGGTCTTTTCCAACCAAAACAATCCTGTGATTGTGAGTTTGTTTTGGATATGAGAAGTACTGTGTGCACGGGAGACCCCACCTGGAGTCCTGTGTCCAGCTTGGGAGCCCCCAACACACTAAGGATATGGAACTGTTAGAGATGACAAAGATGAGCAGAGGATTGGAGCACCTCTGCTATGAAGACAGGCTGCCTGAGATGGGTTTGTGCAGCCTGGAGAGGAGAAGGCTCCAGGAGGACCTTAGAGCAGCCTTCCAATATTTGAAGGGAGGTACAATAGAGCTGGAGAAGGACTTCTGACAAAAGCTAATAGTTTCAAACTGGCAGAAGCTCAGTTGAGTTAGGCATGATAAAGAAATTCTCCCTCATGAGAGTGGTGAGGCAGTGGAACAGGTTGCCCAGAGAAGCTGCAGAGCCTCCAAGCCTGGAAGTGTTGAAGGCCAGGTTGGATGAGGCCTTGTGCAAGCTGGTCTAGTAGAAGGTGTCTCTGTCCAAGGTAAGGGGGGTTGGAACTACATGCTCTTGAAGGTCCCTTCCAACCCAGACCATTCTATGATTCTTTATGGAGGTAGCCAGATGGTCTTGTGTGATGTACTTCAGAGAAGTTTACTTTCCTTGAGAGAGGACAATTGCAAACTTTAGTTCCACATTTTATATAGGAAACAAGAAAATCTGTGTTTTGATCCAAGCTGGTATCTGGTTACACTAAAAGCCTTTTACCTTTCAAGTATCAAGAGTTTTAGAATAGAATTGGAGTTGGGAGAAAAGACCTTTCAGGATCATAAGGTCCAAAGATTCTCTAACTCTACCATGTCTGGTGCTAGACCTTGCCCCTCAGCACCACATCTTTTGATTGTGTTTGAGGGGGAGTATTTTTTAAATATACCTTCTCTTTATTCTCAAAATGTTTTCATAAGGTATGGAACCAAAAGTGACAGATGACAGGAAGCTCTTTACAGTTGTTTCCTCTCAACCTGTGTCCCTCTGTGATACTGCAATGACTGATTTGTTCCATTCTGTTCTTGCAGAGGACGATGGTGTATGAATGGCATGAGAAGTGAGATTTGCTGTGTGTCAGCAGTGTGGTGTGAAGGAGGCTCAAAGCAAACTGTTGTGGCTGGCTGAGGTGCAATTATCAGTGTAGTACCCTGTCTGCACATTTTTGTTCTCTCTTTCTGTGTTCCTGACTGCATCACACAAGGTCAGTTTGAGGTTTGTAGTTGAAGGTTAGGGGTTTATTTGCAGCTGTAGTTAATACTCAGGATTTTTGTGGCTTTGGGTTTTTTGTTTAAACCCTCAGGCCATAACTTTCAAAGAGAATTGAGACACTGCTGAAGGTGAAGCTTTGGGAAATGGAACACATCCTCATTCTCACTCTCTGGGATTTTTTTTTGTTTGGTTGGTCCTTTTTTCTTCTACATAACAAAATAGCCTGGGAGTCACAGCATATTGGCCCATACAGCAATAGTGTGACCACAGGACCAGGGAAACCATCGTCCCCCTGTACTCAGCACTGGGGAGGCCACTCCTTGATTACTGGGTTCAGTTTTGGGGCCCTCACTAGAAGAAAGACATTGAAGTGCTAGAGGGAGTCCAGAGAAGGGCAATGAAGTTGGTGAAAGGTCTGGGGAACAGGTCAGGTAAGGAGCAGCTGAGTCAAGTAGAGTTGTTTAGTCTGGAGAGAAGGAAGTGAAGGGGAGACCTGGCTCTCTACAGCTCCCTGAGAAGAGGTAATGAGGTGGGTCTCCTCTCCCAAGTAAACAGTGATGAAACAAGAGGAAATGGCCTAAAGTTGCACCAGGGGAGGTTTAGGTTGGATATGAGAAGAAACTTCTTGACTGAAAGGTTTCTCAAAGACTGGAACAAGCTCCCCAGGAAGGTGATTGAATCCCCATCCCTGGGGGTATTCAAAAGCCACAGAGATGTGGTGCTAAGGGACATGGTTTAGCACCAGCCTCTATAAGAGTTAGATAATGGTTGGACTTGATGATCTTAAAAGTCTTTTCCAGCCAAAACAATTCTATGATTCTATGCTACTTAGCATGTTTCCCCCATGCTCCCTTTTCCTTGCCTGTGTTGGCTCTCAGTAACACTTTCAGGTGAATGCAAATACAGCAACCTAGCAAACTCTGCTGCCAGAAAAGGTAAGGACAGACAATGGTAACTTGGTGTGGTACAGAGGTTTTATTAGTTAACATGTGAATATAGTATCATAGTATCAGTCAGGGTTGGAAGGGACCACAAGGATCATCTAGTTCCAACCCCCCTGCCATGGGCAGGGACACCCCACACTACATCAGGCTGCCCAGAGCCTCGTCCAGCCTGGGCTTAAACACCTCCAGGGACGGGGCCTCAACCCCGAATGAAACTATGAAACTATGAAACCACCTCCCTGGACAACCCATTCCAGGGCTTCACCACTCTCATGGTGAAGAACCTCCTCCTCACCTCCAGCCTGAATCTCCCCACCTCCAGCTTCATTCCATTCCCCCTAGTCCTATCACTACCTGAGATCCTGACAAGTCCTTCCCCAGCCTTCCTGTAGGCCCCCTTCAGATACTGGAAGGCCACAGTTAGGTCACCTCAGAGCCGATTGCCCTATTAAACTCATTACAAATTCTGTTATAACTGGATTGACCTAGAAAAGTCCTCAAAAGTGAAGATTTTTTTTCCAGACAGAACTATTTTTTTTCCACAGATAATATTTCCCCCACCACCCCACCAACACAGACCCTTACTCTTTTATAGTAGAGCATTACTCAAAAATTCACAATCCTACCTCCTGCTGCTCTAGCTAAAGAGTGAGGGAACTACTTGGATCTTTAATAAAACCAGATTTGACTTGTGAAGAGCACAGAGCACACTGCAATATAGTTTTTGAAACATTATAAGGTTTAAAGCATTTACTTCCCCCCCCCTTATTTCTGAATCTTTATAAACAACCTCAGTTGAAAAGCTTCTCCTAGGATACTTGAGAGCTCATTGCCAACTTCTTTCTGCACTGCCTCCTTGTTTTTCACAGGTACAGAAACCTTGGCAAAAGGTGGTGATTCCTGTATTCAGGTGTCTGTGGCACTTGTGGAAGGACAGTGTTACTTCATCCAGCTGGTTGCATAAAACCCCCACCAAACCACAAAAAAATGCTAAAGCACCAAGGGTTTTCTACCTGCTTCAGGTCTGTGGATAGAGCATGGAGTCATTAAGGTTGGAAAAGACCTTTGAGATCGAACCCAACTGTAACCCAACTACCATGACCACTAAACTATATCCTGAAGCATCACATCCACACTCTTCTTGAACACCTCCAGGGATGGTGGCTCCTCTCTGGGGGCAGCCTGTTCCAATGCCTCACCACACTTGCAGGAAAGAAAATGTTCCTGATGTCCAGCATAAACCTCCCCTGGCACAATGATGTTGCATCTGTACATGTTCTGTAGAGGTGAACCTAGGCTCCAGTATTCCTGAAGTGTGCAGCCTGGAGCTGAGGGACTCTTGAGCTGCTTTGAAGAGTGATGCTGCCCAGCAGAGCCAAACTGAAGGACACAAAAGTGGGGAGATTGGTAGGAAAAGACAGAAAAGGGTGTCAGAGAAGTTTGCTATTTGGTTGTTTCTTTGGTGTTTGATTCTTTTCTCATGAGCCTCATCTGGAGAGCAGGAGGCTGGGGAGGGAGCTCGTTGTTCTCTCCAATTCCCTGAAAGAAGGCTGGAGTGAAGCTGATGTCGGTCTCTCCTCTCTGGTAATCAGGTGATAGAGTGAGAGGAAATGGCCTGAAATTGTGCCAGAGGGTGTAGGTTGGATATTAGGAAAAAATTCTTCCCTGAAAGAGTGGTCAGGCATTGGAACAGGCTGCCCAGGGAGATGGTAGAATCACCATCCCTGGAGGTGTTCAAGAAATGTGTGGCTATGGCACTTTGGGACATGGTTTAGTGGGCATGGTGGCGTTGGGTCAATGGTTGGATCTTGGAGATCTTTTCCAACCAAAAAGATTCTATGGTTCTTTGAGCTTGCACTTGCTGCATACTAATAGAGTTCTGCAGTCAGGCTTGCTTTGTCTTGATCTGTGCCAAATCTTAGCTGTCACTTAGCTTTACTGAAACATCTCTTCTTAAATTAGATCTGTGCAGCCCCTAGTGCTGTAGGGATGCAATGGCAGCAAGTTTAGCTGCCAAGGAGGATACAGAGGCAAATGTGGTTTTCTGTCAGTGTAACCCCTCACTCCTCTATGTGTGAATACTCTGTTGCTGGGTTTTTATTCCCCTGCTTCCCTTGTTAGCTGTCCTTTCCTTGTGTATTTTCAGTTAGTCATCCCAGTCTTGTTTCTTCTGAGCTGTGGGGTTTTGTTAGGTGTGAAGCAGTGGTGGAGGGGAGGTGTTGATGCTCTTGAAATGGTGGTGATGGGGAAGAGAGAGCTTTTGCTTCAGTAGACATCTCATAGCTGTCAGCAGGCAGCAAAACAGCCATTTTGCTGCTGCAAAACAGAAGCAGCAGCAAATGAACAAACAAGCCCAGATGATACCTCTTGGCACTGGGGGCAGAGAGGCAAGTATGGAGGTGAGGCAGCAAGGGAAGTATGAAGACTTGGGAAGAGGGAAAACAGCAAATAGTGATAGAAAGGGCAGCAGCCATTTGAGACAGGATCTTGTCTCCTAATTGTCAGAAAAGAAAAAAGATTTTAAAAAAAATTAGCCATGGTGACCCACTTCATAGTGTCACCTTGGGCCCCTTGCTCTGAGAGACATTGACTTGCTGGAGCTGCTCCAGAGATGGACGACAAAGCTGGTGAAGGGTCTGGAGAACAGGTCTGGTGAGGAGCAGCTGAGGGAACTGGGGTTGTTGAACCTGGATAAAAGGAGGCTGAGGGGAGACCTTCTCACTCTCTACAGCTCCCTGAAAGAAGGTTGGAGCCAGGTGGGTGTTGGTCTCTTCTTCCTAGTGACAAGTGGTAGGATGAGAGGAAATGGTTTCAGCTTGCACGGAGGGGGGGAATTTAGTTTGGATATTAGGAAAGATTTCTTCACTCTAAGAGTGGTCAGGCATTGGAACAGGCTGCTCAGAGGGGTGGTGAAGTAACTATCCCTGGAGGCATTAAAAAAAATGTGTAGACGTGGCACTTAGTGACACAATTTAGTGGCCAAGGTGCTCCTGGGCTGAGAGTTGGACTTGATGATCTTAGAGGTCTTTCCCAACCTTAGTGATTCTAAGCGGATACTCAGCTAACACAGTGTGAATTTTGCATTGAATCAGATAGTGCTTTCAAATGGTCCTATGAATTTAACTACCAGCCTTCTAAGTTTGGTTTACATTCAAAATAATTCTCCTTTAAAAGCAGCAATTTTGTGAATGTGTTAACCTAAAATTACCCGTGGAGTTCTCCAGATCTTCCTCTCAAGGATTCCACACACCTGTGTGTGTACACAAACACACACCTGTGCGTGCTTAGACCAGAACCTGAGGTTTTCTGTCAGCTGGGAGCAGGTTTTGCTTCGAGCGGCTGAGACGTGCGTTTGATGTCAGCAGAGGGAGCCATTGAAGCTTTTATTGGAGCACTCAAAACCTTCGGGAGCGTGTCCGTGTGAAAAAGAAATACAAAACCCCCTGAAAACACCAATTTCATCTGAGATCTGAGGTGCCTCACTGTTTCTCAGCAATAATATCTTGCTGCCTGGAGGGTCGAGGGGTCAAGTGCCCTCTGCTCCAGGAAAGGAAGGGGTGATGAAGATACGGGGAGAGGGGCGTGGGGGGGTGGAGAGAGACAGACGACTACTTGCTGCAGTTAGTGAAAGGAACAACGTAAACCGCTCCCTCAGCCAAACTTCTAATCAAAGCGAGGAGGAGGAAGAGGATCTGTGTGGCGTATGGCAGAACAATAGCCGTGTGCGTCCGCTGGCGATTAGCACTCGTGCAGGACTCTGGAAAAGTCATTCCCCGTCAGGGTGGAGCGTGTGTGTTATTTTGTAGGGCTGCAGATAATTTGTCTCGGTTTTGATGAATGTTGGCGCTTTAGTACAGTTCTTTTTTTTTTCTTTTTTCCCCTCAGATGCTAAGTAGATGAGTTTTGTATGCAAGTCTACATAAACAGGAGGTTAATGATTAAAAATTAACAATAACCAAAATCAGGCAGCGAAGGCAGCATTGTTCTGGCTGAGCATGCCGTGTCCTTCTTTGGTTAACCCCTGGGGTGCTTTTCTCTACCGAACTGAGACTTGTGGTGTTTAAAAGCTGTAGTATTCCTCAGTTCTGGAGGAGTGAGTTCTGTTGGAGCGAGTCCAGAGGAGGGCCACAAAGATCATTCAAGGGCTGGAGCACCTATGCTGGGAGGATAGGCTGAGGGAGATGGGCTTGTTCAGCCTGGAGAAGAAAAGGCTCAGGGGGGGACCTTCTAGCTGCCTTCCAATACCAGAAGGGAACCTACAGGAAGGCTGGAGAGGGATTTTTGTGTAAGGGTGCCTAGTGATAAGACAAGGAGTAATGGTTTGAAGTTGAGGGAGAGTAGGTTTAGACTGGATCTTAGGAAGAAGTTCTTCAGTACAAGGGTGATGAGATTCTGGAACAGGTTGCCCGGAGGTTGTAGATGCTCCCTGCCTAGAGGTTAAGGCCAGGCTGAGTGAGGCCTTGAGCAGCCTGATCTAGTGGAAGGTGTCCCTGCATATGGCAGGGGAGTTAGAAGTGGATGGTCTTGAGGGTCCCTTCTAACCCAAACCATTTTATGAATCTATGAACTAAAGGGAGGTAAAGCTTTCTTTAGATACCAACCTTTAGACAGGAGATGAGAACAACCTTCTTGGCCAGAACTCTACAGTTTGTCCTCTCATGATTAAATGGTATTTTAATCTTATTTATACATTAACTTTGCTCTGTAGTCATCTTGCCTTTGTCACTTGTTTTTATTTTGCATGAGTCTAAGCTATTTGCTGTCAGTTGGTACAGCTCCAAGTGGTAAGAAGAAGGGATAGCATGTGTGATTGCTGGAAATGTGGCCATGCTTGAGGTTAAGATGAATGGCATTGCTCCTTTCTTCTTCCACACCCTCACAAAACTCAAGCTAATCTGTAGCTCGGTAAATAAAACTGACCTCATCGAGCAAACAAAGCTGCTGTCTTCATGTGACGTGGGTTTATTGTGGGGTTGGTTCAATGTTTGGTTTGGTGAGTACTTAAGTAATCTGCAACCTGACATGATATGGGGGTGCTATATTTCCTGAAAGGCTTGGGTTTTGTCAGTTTTGCTACAGAACAAAATGTTTGTCAGATGGTAATGTCCAGCAATTGAATGATGAAGTACAGCAAAAACCTCTTCAGTCTTGTTTGTAATAATTTCTGCCAAGATTCAGAGCAGGAAATGGTGTAGCCTCCATAGTTTTGTTCATAGAGTCTTGGCATGAGTTGAGTTAGAAGGGACATTCAAGATCATCTAGTTCCAACTCCCCTGCCATGGGAAGAGGCACTTCCTCCTAGACCAGGCTGCTCAAGGCCCCATCCAACCTGGATTGGGACACTTCTAGCCTTGGAGCCTTCACAACTTCTCTGGGCAACTTGTTCCAGAGCCTCATCACCCTCACAGGGAAGAACTGACGAATTTCCTCCTGATGCCTAATCTCAGTCTAAATGCTGGTGATACCTCATAGGTTTATTTTATGGAAACTTTCCATATCCTGCAGGTTTTTGAGGTATTGATATGCATGACTTGGTATATTTTCACAGGATTACAGAATTGTCAGGGTTGGAAGGGACCTCAAGGATCATCTAGTTCCAACCCCCCTGCCATGGGCAGGGACACCTCACACTATGTCAAGCTGCTCAGAGCCACATCCAGCCTGGCCTTAAAAACCTCCAGGGGTGGGATTTCTACCACCTGCCTGGGCAACCTGTTCCAGTGTCTCACCACCCTCATGGGGAAATAACTTCTTTCTAAAATCTAATCTGAATCTACTCACTTCTAGCTTGGATCCGTTCCCTCTAGTCCTATCACTCCCTGACACCCTAAAGTCCCTCCCCAGCTTTCTTGTAGCCCCCTTCAGATACTGGAAGGCCACAATTAGGTCTCCTTGCAGCCCTCTCGTCTCCAAACTGAACAATCCCAACTCTCTCAGCCTGTGCTCATAGGAGAAGCATTGTTCAGTTATTTCTGATGCAGTAAATTCTTGCTTTGCACTGTTTTTTGGCATTCTTCTGTTTAAGACAATGAAACTTGGGCTGCAGGAGATGTGATATTTGTGGCCCAGCTGATGTCTTGCAGAGGATTCAGGTTTGGTGACCTGTGATTGCAGGCACTTGCCCACAGCAGAAATGCCTGGTTTGGAGTGTCCAGGGGCACCAGCTGGGTTTGACCAAGGGCTCTTCTCTAGTGCATTTCAGTTCTTGGGGACCTTGACAGGCTGGAGAGGTGGGCACAGGCCAACCTCATGAAGTTCAATAAGAGCAAGTGCAGGGTCCTGCATCTGGGTCGAGGCAATCCCAGGCACAAATACAGGCTAGGCAGTGACTGGCTGGAGGATAGCCCTGAGGAGAGAGACTTGGGGGTGCTGGTGGACAAAAAGCTCAACATGAGCTCTCAGTGTGCACTTGCAGCCCGCAAAGCCAATCAGATCCTGGGCTGCATCAGGAGAAGTGTGGCTAGCAGGTCGAGGGAGGTGATCCTCCCCCTCTACTCAGCCCTGGTGAGACCCCACCTGGAGTACTGTGTCCAGTTCTGGAGCCCCTATTACAAGAGGGATGTGGAGGTGCTGGAACGTGTCCAGAGAAGGGCCACGAGGATGATCAGAGGGCTGGAGCACCTCTCCTATGAGGACAGACTGAAGGAGTTGGGGCTGTTCAGTCTGCAGAAGAGAAGGCTCCGAGGTGACCTAATTGTCGCCTTCCAGTATCTGAAGGGGGCCTACAGGAAGGCTGGGGAAGGACTTCTCAGGATCTCAGGTAGTGATAGGACTAGGGGGAATGGAGTGAAGCTGGAGGTGGGGAGATTCAGGCTGGATGTGAGGAGGAGGTTCTTCACCATGAGAGTGGTGAGACCCTGGAATGGGTTGTCCAGGGAGGTGGTCGAGGCCCCGTCCCTGGGGGTGTTTAAGAGCAGGCTGGATGAGGCTCTGTCCAGCCTGATCTAGTGTGGGGTGTCCCTGCCCATGGCAGGGGGGTTGGAACTAGATGATCCTTGTGGTCCCTTCCAACCCTGAATGAAACTATGAAACTTGCACTCAAAGTTCAGTGTGGAGTTTCGGCTGGAAAAAAATGGAGCTGAGTTTTGGAATCATGACCCTGAGAAATCAGGTAAGTGTCCTGGCATGTTTGCTGGGTTTCTTCCTTCTACCTCCTTTTACTTGTATCATTTTGTTGTGGCTTGTGATGGTTCATCAGGGGGTGGTGGCTCCCTTGGGCCGGGATGTGGGGAGCGGTGGATGTTGCCCTGAGGACAGAGGGCCCAGCGCTGGGCCTGACAGCCGAGGCCTATCCCGCAGGCCCAGCCAGGGGGCCAGGGTCAGGAGCACAGGGCAGCCCCAGACAGCAGGCATCGAGCCTGGGCTTGGCTGGGCTGTCAGCCTGCAGGTAGGTGACTGGCTAGGGCCCATGGCCAAGCTGTGCAGGGCTGTGGGGGAGCTGGGGCTTCCTAAAAGGAAGTTGTATTCAGGGAGGGGTCAGGTTCCTCTCCCCGGCGGCTAGTGCACAGCACTGCTCAGGCTGCACCTCGAGGCCTGCGTCCAGTTCTGGGCCCCTCAGGTTAGCAAGGAGGTTGACTTGCTGGAACAAGTCCAGAGAAGGGCAAGGAGGCTGGGGAGGGTCTTGGAGCACAGCCCTGTGAGGAGAGGCTGAGGGAACTGGGGCTGCTTAGCCTGGAGAAGAGGAGGCTCAGGGGAGACCTTCTTGCTCTCTACAACTACCTGACGGGAGGTTGTAGACGGGCAAGGGCTGGTCTCTTCTCCCAGGCAGCCAGCACCAGAAGAAGAGGAGACAGTCTTAAGCTGCACCAGGGGAAGCTTAGACTTGAGGTGAGGAGAAAGTTCTTCCCAGAAAGAGAGACTGGCCATTGGAATGTGCTGCCCAGGGAGGTGGTGGAGTCACCATCACTGGAGGTGTTCAGGAAGAGACTGGATGAGGCACTTGGTGCCATGGTTTATTGATTAGATGGTGTTGGATGATGAGGTGGACATGATGATCTCAAAGGTCTCTTTCAACATGGTCTGGTCTATTCTGTTCTATTCTAGTGACAGGACAAGAGGGCATGGCCTGAAGCTGTGCCAGGGGAGGTTTAGGTTAGATGTTAGGAAGCAGTTCCTCACAGAAATGCTGATTAGGCACTGGAATGTGCTGCCCAGGGAGGCGGTGGAGTCACCATCCCTGGAGGTCTTTAAGAAAAGATTGGATGTGGCACATGGTGGCATGGTTTAGCTGATGTCCTGGTGTTAGGTCATAGGCTGGACTTGATGATCTCAGAGGTCTTTTCCAGTCTCGGTAATTCTGTGATTCTGGGGCAGGGTCTGATGGCCCTGGGGGGCTGGGGACAGACATTGTTGTTCTCCGCAGCTCCCTGAAAGGAGTTTGGAGCCAGGTGGGTGTTAGTGTCTTCTCCCTGGTAACAAATGATAAGGTGAGAGGAAATGGCCTGAAACTGTGTGTGAGGGAAGGTTTAGATTGGATATTAGGAAAAATTTATTCACTGAAAATGTGGTCAGGCATTGGAACGTCCTGCTCAGGGAGCCACCATCCCTGGAGGCGTTCAAGAAATGTGTAGCCATGGCACTTTGGGACACATGGTGGTGTTGGGTTGATGGTTGGACTCAATGATCTTGGAGGTCTTTTTCAACTAAAATGATTCTATGGGTTCCTGGACTCTGGGCTGGAGGACTCCTGGAAGTGGGGTGGGAACAGTCAGGCCTGGTGATGCCCTCAAGGTCCTGCCATAACCATAACTAGTAACCTGCAATGTGCAAGTAGTCTTTTACTGTCATTCAGTATTCTACAGATACTGAATATAATCCTACAAATTGATGCACAAATATACACATAAAACTTGTATGCACTTATAAAAAGACACAGAAGAGTCTATTAAAGTAGGGAAATGGTAGGGAAATCACCAGTACTACAATACTTTACAAACATATAAAGCCTTTTTTATTTTGCAGGTACAATATGATGGCTGTCATTTATAGCTGTATATAGTTCTTTTGAAGCTGAGACTTCAGGGGTTTTTAATTGCTCCTCTTGGGTATCATTAATATTTTGAGGTAATGAAATGTTATCATAGTATCATAGTATCAGTCAGGGTTGGAAGGGACCACAAGGATCATCTAGTTCCAACCCCCATGGCAGGGACACCCCACACTAGATCAGGCTGGCCAGAGCCTCAGCCAGCCTGGGCTTAAACACCTCCAGGGACGGGGCCCCAACCACCTCCCTGGACAACCCATTCCAGGGTTTCACCACTCTCATGGTGAAGAGCTTCCTCCTCACATCCAGCCTGAATCTCCCCACCTCCAGCTTCATTCCTTTCCCCCTAGTCCTATCACTACCTGAGATCCTGAGAAGTCCCTCCCCAGCCTTCCTGTAGGCCCCCTTCAGATACTGGAAGGCCACCATTAGGTCACCTCGGAGCCTTCTCTTCTGCAGACTGCACAGCCCCAACTCCCTCAGTCTGTCCTCATAGGAGAGGTGCTCCAGCCCTCTGATCATCCTCGTGGCCCTTCTCTGGACACCTTCCAGCACCTCCATATCCGTCTTGTAATACGTGCTCCAGAACTGGAGGCAGTACTCCAGGTGGGGTCTCACCAGGGCTGAGTAGAGGGGGAGGATCACCTCCCTCGACCTGCTGGCCACACTTCTCCTGATGCAGCCCAGGATCTGATTGGCTTTGCGGGCTGCAAGTGCACACTGAGAGCTCATGTTGAGCTTTTTGTCCACCAGCACCCCCAAGTCTCTCTCCTCAGGGCTGCTTTCCAGCCAGTCCCTGCCCAGCCTGGATTTGTGCCTGGGATTGCCTCGACCCAGATGCAGGACCCTGCACTTGCTCTTATTGAACCTCATGAGGTTGGCTTGTGCCCACCTCTCCAGCCTGTCAAGGTCCCTCTGGATGGCCTCCCTTCCCTCCAGCGTGTCTGCTGCACCACACAGCTTGGTGTCATCAGCAAACTTGCTGAGGGTGCACTCAATGCCACTGTCCATGTCACCCACAAAGATGTTGAACAAGACAGGTCCCAGGACTGATCCCTGAGGATGAGGAACCAAATGTTGATTTGGTTCTTGCAGCATTTGGAGGAAAAGAGGGTATCTGTATTTAAACAGAAATAATTTCAATAGCTACACATTACCTGAAGCCCACCTCCTAATTTTCTGATAGAACAGAATAGACTAAACCAGGTTGGAAGAGACCTTCAAGATCATCGCGTCCAACCTATCATCCAACACCATCTAATCAACTAAACCATGCAACCAAGCACCCTGTCAAGTCTCCTCCTGACCACCTCCAATGATGGTGACTCCAC
Source organism: Melanerpes formicivorus (assembly GCF_026170545.1). Classification (NCBI taxonomy): domain Eukaryota; kingdom Metazoa; phylum Chordata; class Aves; order Piciformes; family Picidae; genus Melanerpes; species Melanerpes formicivorus. Next base: position 33,306,937 of record NW_027142356.1, on the reverse strand, counting down.
CACCTCCCTGGGCAGCCCATTCCAACGGGCAATCACTCTCTCTGTGTAGAACTCCTTCCTAACCTCCAGCCTATTCATGTTAATGGTTAGTCTGGGAATCAGCGCATACTGTTGGCAAAAACATAGCTGGTGCTTTTCACGTGCCTAATGAGGCACATAGAGTGCTTCTGTTGTGTGACTATTATATAATAAGGAAATGCATAAAGCACAAAAGCCACCAGATGATTTTTTTTTTTTTTTATTGTATTAAAAAAAATTATTGAGTTTGTAACATAAACTGAGAAACCACAGAATTTCATTATAAAATGTCAAGCACTTTCTATTTCAAGCATTAAGATTCCAGCTTTTTATGAACTACCTTCTTTTTTTTTGCCTCCCATAAGAAAGGTTAATATACTAGCCTGAAGATCAGAGGAAAGGTAAACATTCAAGGAATGCAGCTGATATTTTCAGGTCTTAGGCTTAATTCAACTTGGAAGCTTGATCCCTTTCCTGCTGGAAGTTTAAGGACTGCAGGAGAGCCAGGGAGGGGTCCATGCTGGCTGTCACTGTCTTGTTGGGGTTGTTTGAGGCACAACTTGTTTGCAAACTGTATTGTTAAGGCAAGTGATGTGTGCCTGGAAGTTCTTAGCACAATTGAGATGTCTCAGGTTGTAGCTTTACAACTGTTTTAATCTATCACAACTGTTTTAATCTATCACAGCTGTTCTAATCTATCTCAACTGATAGGACTGAGTTTTGATCATTCATCATTGCCTTTGGTACCTTGTGTGCAATTCTTTGGTGAGCTTCTTGAGCTCATTAAACCAACAGCAAGTTAATCACTCTCTTGGATTTGCCTAGGCTTCTGCTGGTTTAATGAAGTGAAACAGGCCACTTGGGACCAGGGAAGGGGTAAGGGAAGAGATGAGGTTATCATCCTAACATCAGCTGCACATGCACAGATCCGGCTTAATCCAGAGTGGAACCTAACTGCAGTGAGGTGCAAGGCAAGATGCATTCCCTATTTCATACTTCATTAGATCATAGAACTTTTGGTAAGATTTTAATTTTTTATGTGCTAACATGAAAATCTGTGGTTTCTAACCCCATGGCTTCTATAGTTCTGCTTTAAATAATGGAAGTTTTCTGTAACATGCAGTGTTTGCAGACCCTCTTGAGGGTAAAACCCAAAGGAGGGTGAAACCCAAAGGAAACACTTGCATGAGTCTGGGTGAGGTGGGTGTACAGCAGAATATCCTGTGTGGAAGAAAAGATGCCTTCCTGGTTGGGCCCACAGAGAGGAAGACTGTTAGTATTACCATTGGAGCCAGTAGAGCAATTCTGTACCTTGGGCAGTAGAAATTAATAGGCTGTACAAAACAGCTGAAGGGACAGAAGGTTAGTCCCAACTCCTTAAATTTATGCTGTGCATAACAGCTGTCCACACGTGCTTTACATGTGTTTATAGAGATCCAGAAATAAAGTCTGGATCTTACACAGTGTATTAGAAAGAAACCTTCATCTAGTACTCATCATCATCTTCCAGGTCTTCCCCTGCAGTTGCAGCTTCCAGTGCAGCCAGAGCAGCTGCAACTTCTGCATCTTCCTCCTCAGTTTCTCCATTTAAGTCTTTATGATTGGAGTGTGTGGGTGTCTGTGCTGCTTTGCTAACAGCTGCAGCAGTGGTGCCAGCAGTAATGCCTTCACTTAGGCTTGTGGGGTCACTTTTAAAAGGTTCAATACTGCCCTCCTCCACAGGTGAAGGTGAGGTTACACAAAGGTCTTTGTCCTGTATTGCTGAAGGCCCAGTGTTTTGGTGTGAACGTCCACAACTGACTGAAAAGCTGTCCTTTTCAGCATAATTCCTGGTTTGATTCTCATTTTGGGGGTAATCAACATCTGGTAGTTGTATGACATTGTTTTGTGTCTTCAGTATTGCACTCCCTGTGAGGAAAACACTGCCTTCTGCAGATCCCAGATTCTTCTCCTGAATACTGTTTGGCTCATCGCAAGCTGCCTTCAGCTGCCTGCTTGTCTCTGTGTCAAGTTCTTGGCCAGACCTGTTTGATTGGATGTAAAAGTCTCTGTTGCTGGCTAAGGAAGCCTCTGACTGGGGGGAGGTCCCCTGTTCACTGGCTTCTTTCCCTGGGTTTGTGTAGGGATTGAACACAGAGTGCACTCCAGCACAAGAGTTGCCCCCATTGACTGCAACATTAGGCTTTGCAAGGCACTTCAGAAGGCCATCCTCTTGAAAATCATTGCCTCCATTGTTCCAGAGTGTTTCATTTGTGCTGTTTACCTGATTTTGATTTTCTGTTCTGTTTAGCTCATCCTTCTGGAGTGCACTGTTGTGTTCTTGAGTTTCACTGTTCTCTTGGAATTTGGGGTTACTGCTGCCTTGCTCATTATGTTTATAGCTGTTTACTTCATGAATGCATCCAGGTGATTGTACTTCTTCTGGATCAAAAATATAGCTGGAATAAGGAGAATTCGCAGAAGAAATGTTAATTATGCTGTGAATCAATATAATTAGGAAAAGCAATCTCATTTTAAGCTGGAGATCTAAAGGAGCTGGTGTACCTAAGCTTCACCTGGGGTCCTGAGAATGAGCTAATCTGAGTGGAAATGCTGAACTGAGCTGTAGGCTGCTGTCTCCCAGGGCCTGTCATAACTAAGCTCTGTAGTGAGATTCACCAGGGGCATAAGGAGGACATTGGAGAACTTTGTGGTTGGCTTTTGCATGCTTCTGGCTTTATTTATTATTTTCTCTGGAGGCTTGATTAGTCAATGAGTAGTCATCATACAGATTGTTAAATACTATGTCCTGCTGTAGTTGCTAAAATCTCTCCCTTCCCATTGTTCTTCCTTTCATGTTGTCTCTTTTTGTCTTTTTTTTTTTTTTTTTAATATCCTCTCATTTTTTAATTCTCACACTTACTTTTCCCCTTCACTCTATGGTTTTTTTTGGCTTATTTCTTTATCTCCCCTCTTTCACAGCACCAGTTTTCTTTCTCACTTTTTTTACCTCTTCTAGAGACGTGGCCAAGGGGCTGAAGTGGTGCTGGGCTGTCTAAAACAAGCTAGCCCCTTCCCCTCCAGAGAGACTATCAAGGTGGGAATTGTTCCCACAACTAACTATGTTTAAAAGCACTGATAGGAGCAAGGATCTATAGTTTCTTTTCATTGCTTAGGAGAGAGGGAGGATCTGACAAAGCCTGTGCTTCAGGGAAATCTCCAACCTTGTAAATGGGCTTAGTTTAAGCAACAAGTGTAGAGGGAGGACAGACACACGGTTTAATTGCATTTCAATTCAGTCTGAGCAGCTCTTGTTCTGTTGTACCTTTGTATCATTTTGCAGCACCTGCACCCCATCTGGATTTTCTTTAATCTGAAAAGAGAGAGAGAGAAGGCAAGGGAGAGGGGAAGTGAGTGAAGCATTATGAAATTAAAGCATGGGCAATTGCATTGAAAATGATGCTCATGTTTAGAAGGGGTTTATTAGCTCAAAAGAAAGATGTTTGCAGAAGAATGGATGCAGTACAGTTCAAGGTCTTTCTGGTTGCTATCTTGCATTCACCTTGGCCTTTGTGTTGAGGGGAAAATCCAGGGATTAACAGTTCCTAACTGATAACAGTGTTCTCAAAGAATATTGTAGAATCATGGAATCCTTTTGGTTGGAATAGACCTTTAAGATCATCAAGTCCAACTGTTAACCCAGGCAAGCCACCACTAACCATTTCCATAAGCACAACATCTCCATGGCTTTTAAATGGCTGCAGGGATGGCTACTCCTGCACTTTCCTGGGCAACCTCTTCCAGGGCTTGACAACCCTTTGCAGTGAAGAAATTCTTTGCTAATATCCAACATAAACCTCCACTGGTACAGTCTGAGAACATTTTGTCTCATCCTATCACTTGTTGCTAGGGAGAAGAGACCAACCCCCATCTTACTCCAACCTCCTTTCAGGGGATTGCAGAGAGCCAGAAGGTCTCCCCTCAGCCTCCTTTTCTCCAGACCAAACAACCCCAGTTCCCTCAGCTTCTCCTCACAAGACATAGGCTCTAGACCCTTCACCAGGTTCACTGGCTAATGAATCTTTTCCTAATCAATTTTACAACTTGGAGACTCTTCAGTCAGAGTTGTGGGGGGTATATGTTGTGGGGGGTATATGTTTTGGGTGGGTGAGGGTATTTTTATATATACATATATTTAGCAGCTATTTACAGACTTTTCTTCCATACAGTTTGTTTTCTGCACCCCAGTAAACTGCATCTACAGCATCCTTGTGAGTTTCACAGCCCTGTTCCACCTGTCTTTTACTGTGGTAAATTCTTCTGAGTTTGACTAGAGTGAGCAGAGTTTCTTTTGCTACACCTTATGTTGCAGGCTTGTTCTCTGTTGGTGTGCCATTGCCTGACCCAGGGAGAGCACCCAAAGTCTTTTCTTTTTTTGTAATGGGAAGAAATATTTTGCTAATTTGGACCTTTGAGAGCTTTGATGTTCTGAACCTAAAGTCACCATCATTGGAGGTGTTCAGGAGGAGACTTGATGGGGTGCTTGGTGCCATGGTTTAGTTGTTTAGGTGGGTTGGATTGGTTGATAGGTTGGACGTGATGATCTTGAAGGTCTCTTCCGGTCTGGTCTGGTCTGGTCTGGTCTGATCTATTCTATTCTATTCTATTCTATTCTATTCTATTCTATTCTATTCTATTCTATTCTATTCTATTCTATTCTATTCTATTCTATTCTATTCTATTCTATTCTATTCTATTCTATTCTATTCTATTCTATTCTATTCTATTCTATTCTATTCTATTCTACAGACACAGATCTGAACATCCCAAAGTCCTAGATAAAAACAAACCCCCCATTATTCTTAATTGGTTGGAGCTGTCTTATTCCAAGTGAATCCAGTCAGGACAGGTTGTTAGTATGTTTTGTCTATTGCTCTTCAGGCTCTTCCTTTTTATCTTAAGATATTATCTTTTAAGATACTATTTCTTCAGATATATATCTCTACAACCTCACATACTTCTGCCATTGCCTAAGGACAGCAGTTCACTTCACGTAAAAGAGAAACTGATGATGCAAGGTCAGGGTATTTTCTAGAGTGGTTTATTAACAAAACACCAAAGCAAAGTAGTATTGATTTATCCTTATCAGGCAGGGTGAGAACTGCACATCAGGGTTTATTTTTATGCTAGCAAAAATGATAATCAAAACTCTCTGCTGTAGGGGTTTATTTTCTCAGTGTTTTCCTCTAAAATCTCACTTCCTCTGGTACTAGCACTAATAAAATGGCCAATGTCAAGACCATCATTCCTGGAGCCTCTAAGGGCCTACAATCACTCATTGGCTAGGTTTAGCTAGGGTATTGCTGCTTCTACCTATGCTTTTTGTCTTTGCATGTGAACTGTTCTGGAACAGAAACTTCTATCAGGAGCAGCTATCTTGCTGCAGCTTGGTGCCTGTTGGGATGCCATGGTCTAGTGCCATGGTCTAGTCATGGGGTCTGTGTTGGTAGATTGGACTCGATGATCCTCAAGGTCATTTCAAACCTTAGTTATACTGTGATACTGGGATGGCTTGTAAGGCAGGTGCTTTGTTTCCCCTGTCTTGGTGCTGCTTCTCTCTGCCTTAACTGCACTCTCTGTCCTGCATCTCTGCTGATCTGGTGCTGTGTTGTCATCCCCCACCCTCCAACAATGTCAGAGCAGGAATTCCAATGCAAGGTTTTTCCTCTGAAAAGGATGCACCAACTGGTGAGGTGGCCATGTATAGTGACCCTCCTGTGTGCAGTTGTACAGTATGAAGGCTTTTGGAGAGGTTTGGCTAGATATGAGGCTTATCTGCACTGCATGGCAAAGCCATCTTTTCAAGACAAGAGGAATGCTTCATACAATTTGCTTTGATCACCCCCAAACTGGATTAACTCTAGCCCTTCTTCAGGTTAAGACTGATCTGAAGCTCATTAATTCAGTCGAGCTAAGCCCTATGTGGACACTTGTTTTGGTTTGACTGACATCTTTATTTTTAGCTTAGACTTGCTTATGAACTGAACAACTGCAGAAAGTTTCCCAGCTGTTGATAGAGTCAACCTTTAAGTCTCGTTGGTTGGCAGGTTCCCACTTGTTAGGTAAGTCACAATGTGATCGCTGTTCATGGGAAAGGCAACAAAACTTGGCTTGTGTTAAGCTTCTTTCTATGACAGGCTTTTACCATCCCTTATGCTTGCCATGGGCTAGGAGTATGCAAATATTATTTCAGCTCTGCTAAGTCATGATGACTTCAATTGGTGTCATTTGTTGTGAGAACCCACTCAAAGGATCAGGTAGGCTTTGGCTGGGCTTTGAAGTTGATGAGGTTTGGTAAAACCCAGACAGCCTTTGGCTTGGCTTTAAAGGTCATGGGTTTGGTAAAACCAGTCCCAGTTTGTGTGTAGACCAGTTCTGAGAACCAGTTCTAGCTGTGTGTGGACACTCCAGGTCAGGCTGTGTTTGTTCAGGCTTTTAGCTGACAAATTTCCTCTTCAGTGTTTTTATTTATCACTTTTTGTGATTTTTTTAGAGCACAGAATCTTCCTCGTAGGCTTTAACCCTTGGGATGTGCTAATTGCTGTCTCTTATTCTGTTGTAAAGATGCTTGTGATGATCAGAGAAGGCAATTAGAAATGGAAATGACTGTTGCTGTTTCCAGAGGAAGCACTTTCCTGGTTGTTTTTTTGTAATTGCAACTGCTGTTTGTGTTATCTCTACAGCTACTGCACTAAGCTTTCCCACTGATTAGTTACAACTGGATCTGTCCCCTGGCATGAATAAATTATTCCATATGGAACACACTTTATGTTGTTTCACCTTATGAATTATTTCACATCCCTAAAACAGGAATATGAGTTTATGACATCATTGTCTAAACACAGCTTTATTTTTTGCTTTCCCCCTTGCTCTTTTCTTCCATCTTTATAATGATCTCTCAAGTCAGGCTGGAAAATAATTCTAGGGAACAAATTGCTCTGATAGCATGGAAAGGCATGCTTTAATCCTACTGATCTTGTTTTAGCTACCTTGCTCTAAAGACTAGTGTATTGTGTGATGTTCATAGTTCCATTCATGGATAAGTAGCATTAATAAGCTTCTGTCTGGAGCAGTTGGAATCAAGCACATGCTACAGCCTGGCAAGGAAAAAAGGGTTAGAGAGCTTATGCAGTGGATAATATGTTATCTGATACTGAGCTCAGAGGCATTGCATCCTTTTATATTCAAATTTCTTGGGCTTTTTATTCTGTTACATACTTTGTGCTGTTAAATTGATTAGATCATTTCAGATGTAGGGGATGTGATGCTGAATGCTTCATTGCAGAGCACTCAGCGGGGGGCTCCCAGAAGGGCAGCCTGTCTAAAGTGACAGGAAAATGCTTTGGCCTTCACATTGAGATACTCAGAATTCAGATCAAGCTGCCATTCATTCTAGACATTCACTTCCAAACATGACAATCCTGAAGGCCTGCAAATTTTTGCCTGAGGAGAGAAACTTGGGGGTGCTGGGGGACAAAAAGCTCAACAGGAGCTCTCAATGTGCACTTGCAGCCCGCAAAGCCAATCAGCTCCTGGGCTGCATCAGGAGAAGTGTGGCTAGCAGGTCAAGGGAGGTGATCCTCCCCCTCTACTCAGCCCTGGTGAGACCCCACCTGGAGTACTGCCTCCAGTTCTGGAGCCCCTATTACAAGAGGGATGTGGAGGTGCTGGAAGGTGTCCAGAGAAGGGCCACGAGGATGATCAGAGGGCTGGAGCACCTCTCCTATGAGGACAGACTGAAGGAGTTGGGGCTGTTCAGTCTGCAGAAGAGAAGGCTCCGAGGTGACCTAATTGTGGCCTTCCAGTATCTGAAGGGGGCCTACAGGAAGGCTGGGGAGGGACTTGTCAGGATCTCAGGTAGTGATGGGACTAGGGGGAATGGAATGAAGCTGGAGGTGGGGAGATTCAGGCTGGATGTGAGGAGGAGGTTCTTCACCATGAGAGTGGTGAAGCCCTGGAATGGGTTGTCCAGGGAGGTGGTTGAGGCCCCGTCCCTGGAGGTGTTTAAGCCCAGGCTGGATGAGGCTCTGGCCATCCTGATCTAGTGTGGGGTGTCCCTGCCCATGGCAGGGGGGTTGGAACTAGATGATCCTTGTGGTCCCTTCCAACCCTGACTGATACTATGATACTATGATTATGCAGTCAGTTAGTCCTGAATACAAACACATCACCTAGTGTTAAAGCTCTTCTAAAACATTAAGTACAGATAAAGAGATATACTTTGATTTTAAATATGCAATGGAACACTTGAAGTATTTAGAAGAGGAGATGGAGCTATTTCAGCTGAGGGGAATGAAGGGAACCTAGAATTAATTTTTTTATTTACTCTTTGGCTTTCCATCTTTGAGTAGCTGCTGAACCTTCTACAGGGTGTCTCAGAGGTTGAGCTTTTGCCAGTTTCCACAAAATTGCAGGATGAGAGAGTCAGATAGCCTTGTGCTTTGTATATTCAATGTCAGTGCTTCCCTCAGTTAAAGTTATGATAACTTTTATTCAGTGGAAGAGATGGAAGAGGCCCAGCTCTGTGTGTGCTTCTCCAACCACCTCAGCAAGTTGCTGAGGATAACAAGGATAGTTCCTGACTTCAAGAATTCTACTTTGCATTTGAAGCTGCAATGTGCTTCAAGAGGAGCCTGCTTTGCATTCATGAGATTTGAGAAACACAACCTAGCTTCTATTGTCTGTTGAAATTTCAGCTGTGCTATGGTTATAAAGAAGGCAAGAGAAAAGTAATGTCATGAAAAGGGAAGGAGAAATAAAACTGGTTTGACAACATTTATCAATATTCCTGGAAGTTTCCATAAAGCCATAAACTTCATGGTAGTTGTTTTTCCTTCTGTCTTAATAAACCCCTCAAGAGCATAGGTAAAAAGCTAAGGGGACAGCATATTAAAATAGCTTTTCCAGTGGGTCTCAAATTGACAAACTCTGGCTTGGTGACTTTGGATCTGGGTCATTCTTTTTAAGCCAGTTGGGGCTTTTTGCTTGTTTTTGTTTGTTTGTTTGCTTGAGTTTTTCCTTCCCTACACCCTGGTGCTTTATGAGATTTTGCTGTTTCTTTGGCTTTTCTCTCCTCCATCCATTTCCCACTTTAGATTACAAAGTGAAGAGGCTTTTGTTGTGTGTGTATTTTCTGAGCTGCTGAGCCTGAATGATGCCTCACCCAAGGGCTTGGGGCATCTCTTTCTCATGACTTTTGGCAGCAGAGGCACATTTTGGGCTAGACCCTGCTGATATCTTTCCCATTAGTCTGCTGTGCTTTGCATCCCATGGTGAAATTTGTGCTCAGGGTACCAGCCTGAGCTACCAGTCTCTTTGCAGTGGTCAGAAACAGTCACCCATTAAAATTAAGCCTGCCTGCCCCATTGCTAACATTGTGAAACGTTGCTGGAATTGTGTTGTCATGATTTTAACTTGTGTGTGCTGTCATCTGACACTGTCTGCATCTATGAAGGGCTTATCCAAGAAATTTGCAATAGTAATAATGGACAAACATTTGCAGAGACTGTGCTCTTTGTCCCAGGATCACAACATTAACAGTCACCACTAATTACTCTGTACATGGAATAGTACAACATGTGTTTTGTATCTCTGGATTAGTCATAACAGCATCCAAGGGAGAGTGTAGACTCCTAGCTGAGAGGCGTGTCTACTGTGCAGGAGTCAATTATATCCTCTAATTGTGGGGGAGTGCTGTGGAAAAGCAACCTGCCAGCATGATGCCTGCCTGCACTCTGATGAGAAGGGACTCTGGCAGGAAGGATGTTTGGAGTAGTGGAAATAGCTGCTTGCATTCAGACTCTCACTCACAAAGCCGAGAAAAAGTCAGGTTTAGCCTGCTAAATGATCTTCTATATCACAGAATAGTAGAGTGGTAGAGGTTGGAAGGGACCTCTGGTCATCATTTAGTCCAACCCTCCTGCCAGAGCAGAATCACCTAGGGCAGGCTACACAGGCAGGTTTTGAAAGTCTGCGGAGAAGATGATGTTGAGGTGGAACTTCCTGTGTTCCAGTTTGTCTCTGTTGTACATTTTCCTATCACAGGGCACCACTGAAAAGAGACTGACCCCTTCTTCTTGACATCCACCCTTGAGATATTTGTGAACATTACTAAGATCCCATAGAATAGAATAGAATAGAATAGACCAGACCAGGTTGGAAGAGACCCTCAAGATCATCGTGTCCAACCTATCATCCAACACCACCTAATCAACTAACCCATGCAACCAAGCACCCTATCAAGTCTCCTCCTGAACACGTCCAATGATGGTGACTCCACCACCTCCCCAGGCAGCCCATTCCAATGGGCAGTCACTCTCTCTGTGTTCAATTTCTTCCTAACCTTCCCTTCTCAGTCTTCTCTTCTCTGTAGCTGTAGTACCAGCTGTAGTTCCAGCTGTAGCTGGAATAAGGAGCATCTGAACTGATGCAAATGCAACACGAGAAACCGCTCCACTTCTTTACAGCCACACTCTCCCATGCCCTCAGGCATCTCACCATGTTTTTTATCAGATGACATTTCTTCCCCCACCTTGCTCCTTCACTTTATGGCTGTTTCCTGCACTTGCTGTTTGCAGGTGTGCTGGTGTAAGGGGAAGGTAGTGCAAGGTAGATGCTATCAGGCTTACAAAAGGTGTTTTGTTTTGTGTCGTAACTGCTGGTTAGTGCCCAAGCCTGATCTTCCAAAAAAATGTAATAATATGCAGAGCTATGTTAAGTCCTTCTAGCTCCTCCTTAAAATATTCCTTCCAAACCAGTAAAGCCAACCACATCTTCCACTTACCCTACCTAGCTTCCTGACAGTACATGAACTCTCATGTTTTATTCTTGTCAGAGACTCCTATTTTCACTCTGCCAATGTATTTTTTTTTCTAAGTCCTTCTTGTGGTATTTCATTCATGGAATCATAGAATGGTTTGGATTGGAAGAGATCTTCGAAAGCATCTAGTTCCAACTCCCCTGCCTTGGGCAAGGGTACCTCCTACAAGACCAGGTTGCTCAAGGCCACATCCCAACCCCAAGATGGAAAACTTCCATTGGTGGAGCCTCCACACCTTCTCTGGGCAGCCCGTTCCAGTGCCTCACTACCCTTATAGGCAAGAATTCCTTCCTTATATCTAATCTAAGTTGATCTTCCAGTTTGAAGACACTGCCCCCCATCTCCATGCCTTTGTCAAAAGTCCCTCTCCAGCTCTGCTGTAGCTCCCTCCAAATCCTAGAAGGTGCCCCAGAACCTTGTCTTCTCCAGGCTGAACAAATGCACCTGCCTCAGACTGTCTTCATAGCAGAGGTGTTCCAGCCTTCTGATTGTCTTCATTGTCCTCATTTGAACTCACTCTAACAGGTCCATGATCTTGTACTGGGGGCTCCAGAGCAGGGCAACAGGGCTCCAGGTGGGATCTTATGAGAGTGGAGAAGAGGGGGAGAATCTTGTCCCTTGATCTACTGCCCACATTGCTTTTGATGCAGCCCAGGACATGGTCGGTTTTTGGGTGCAAGAGCACATTGCTGGGTCATGTTGAGCTTCTCATCACCCTGCACACCCAAGTCCTTCTCATGAGGGCTGCTCTCTGTCCATTCTCTCCTCAGCCTCTATTTGTGCTTGGGATTGTCCCAGCCCATGTGCAGGACCTACCACTTGGCTCTGTTGAAGTTTGTTGGATTGGCATTTTACCAGCTCTCAAGCTTATCCTGGTTCCTCTGGATGACATCCCTTCCCTCCAGTGTGTTGACTGCTCCATACAGCTTAGTGTCATCAGCAAACCTGCTGAGGGTACTTCAGCCCCCCCTTGTCCATGTCTCTGTGAAAGATGTTAAACAGCACCAGTGCCAGTACATACCCCTGAGGTCACTGGTCTCCACTTACTCATCAAGCCATTGACCAGCACTCTTTGAGTGACTAATCCCTCTGATAGCTGTAGACTATTCATGCAAACACCTCTGACAAAGTAAGAGCCGTTCACAGGGAAGGTGGACCTTTTTGTGAGGCTCTTCTTACTGCAGCAGGATGCCCTAGAGGGCACATTAGCTACAACTTGGAGGTGACCCAAATGTGTCCCTTTTCCCCTGCTATGCTCTTGCAATTGATTTTAAATATTTATAAGCTACTTCAAAGGAAATGCATTCTCCCTGGCTAGTTCCTCATCACTCACGGCACCAGGTCACAGAACATTTCCCTCCCCCTATGATTTACCATACAAAATGTTTGTTTTCGTTTTGGTGATTAAAGGGAAGAGTGGGGCAAAGGGTAAAACTCTCACAATCATTAGCCAGTTTGCACAAAGGAAAAACAAATAGAGCTTGTAGCATAAAAATCACTCATTTCCTCTTCAGCACAACTTACTCCTTACATCTGGGCCTTGCAGACTTACATCACTGGTGTTTAAGTTACTGAAGTTTTTATTTCCTGTCTTTTAAACATGTTATTCCTGTAAAATATGATAGCTTGGACTCTAGGTGGGACTTAAAATCCTAAATCATGTTTAGGGCCGTGTTGTGCTGAGGCAAACACAAAAATGTGCTCCCTTCTGAGAAGCCTGTACATGTGACAAGGCAAAAAATGGATATGGTCAGCAGATGGCCATGTATTTGTGAAAGCAGCAATCAGCAGAGAGGCTACAGTTGATCCAGGATTTGTGTTAGAACCCCACTTGGGCCCAGCCTGTGTTTGGGAACACAGCTGGAGCCCCAAAACAATTGTAGCCAATTTTGATGCAACAAAGAAGTACTGTATCTGACATCTCTCCAGGCAGTGTCTCTTTGCAGTATTGTGTGACTTTGCACTTTGGGGGATGGATTCTTTGGTTTCATAGACTTATAGAATGGGTTGGAAAGGACTAACTGCACCAAGTCTGGTGCTAAACCATGTCCCTCAACACCACATCTAGGCAACAGATGCTCCCCAGGGAGCCTATTCTAGTTTTTGTGAACACTTCAGTCAAGAAATTTCTTCTGATGTCCAATCTAAACCTTCCCTGGTGCAACTTGAGGCCAGTTCCCCTCCTCTTGTCATTTGTTACTAGGGAGAAGAGACCAACACCCACCTGGCTCCAACTTCCAGTCTCCCCTCAGCTTCCTTTTCTCCAGACTAAACAACCCCAGTTCTCTTAGCTGCTCCTCACCAGCCCTGTTCTCCAAACCCTACACGAGCTTTGTTACCCTTCTCTGGACACACTCCAGCACCTCAATGTCATTCCTGTAGTGAGGGCCCCAAAACTTAACCCAGTATTCAAGGTGTGAAGTGGAGCCCTTCCACTGACTGATTTCTGACTATTTCACTGCAGGTCTTGTGTGTGGTGGTGTACTTTACACTCTTTCTTTTTTTGGTAATAAAAATTATGAACTATGCAAAATCAGATGATATTTTATTTCCCCCAATAGGTCTCTCAGACCTATCTTTAAAATGTCAAGGAAATGAGAGAAACTAAAGTTCTTGTGGTAGCTTTTGTATGGGTACTTCTAGTTCTGTCTACAAGGCTAGCTGAAGAAGTGAGATTTTAACCTTTGAATGAATGAAGAGATAATGAAGAAGGGGAGATTCAGGCTGGATGTGAGGAGGAGATTCTTCACCATGAGAGTGGTGAAGCCCTGGAATGGGTTGTCCAGGGAGGTGGTTGAGGCCCTGTCCCTGGAGGTGTTTAAGAGCAGGCTAGATTAGGCTCTGTCCAGCCTGATCTAGTGTGGGGTGTCCCTGCCCATGGCAGGGAGGTTGGAACTAGATGATCCTTGTGGTCCCTTCCAACCCTGACTGATACTATGATACTAAGGACTTTAAGGATTCAATACATTTAGGTCTCAAAGAAGAGAGAGACAGAGAGAGAGAGGACATAAACATGCTGCTTGGCCCATTGACATATTAAAGGTTTTGGTGAATTTTGAGAATTGAGAGGTCAAAGACATCTGTTAAAGTTAGCAATGGTTGAAAGATGTCCCTGTCCCTGGAGAAAAATCAGATTGAAACTTCAGCTGAATTGGAAGAAGGGCAGATGCCGAGGTCAGAGAGGCACAGCAATATGCCAGGGTCTGCAGTTGCATCCAGCCCTGACAGAATAACTTTTGGCTGTGTGTGAGATGGAGCTCAGCAAAGTGATTAATTAGAGTGCCTAATGAGGCATAGCTGGGGGATTCAATACTTTTGTCTGATTTAAAGATGAAGTAGCACTGAGCCTGGGTATTGAGCTGAAAGTGGGCCAATGCTGATCACTCAGGTCACCAGTGTGTCGGTCTCTAAGATCCTGTAAGGCCGCGGGATCCACACTGCATTGTGAATACAAAGCAGATTCTCTAATGGCCACGATGTGGCCTTAGTGTGCTGCACCCTCACCAGAAGATATGGGGAGAATGCAAATAAGGACAGAATCTGCTTCTCAGAATATTTATTACTCTGGGGCTGAACATGTCAGAAACTGCACAGTTTGATTTTCTGTGCAGGACTGACAAGAAAGCAAAGAAATCTTTTGGCATGAATTTTCTGTGCAGGACTGACAAGAAAGCAAAGAAATCTTTTGGCTTGAATTGTGTATGCCAGCACAACTGGCCATGGAGCTGCTTTTATTTTTCTGTCTGCTGTCTCAGAACTCACTTTTTCTTAGACTTTCATTTGAAGAATCAGCTGAAGAGTATAAGGCTTCTTAAATATAGAAGTATTTTCTAGATGTGATTGTCTCTTGACTTAATATATACCTATATCTAGAGATAATATGAGTATATGGAAAGGCTATTTCTGTAGCCTTCTGGAATAATGTCATTTTTGTTGTATTAGTTTTATGGATGCTGATCCCCTTGAGAAATTCTACTCTGGGATATTAGGAAAATGGAAAACACCAGATGATGAGCGTGAAGGCTGCTGCCACAGGACTTAGTCCATGAGAAAGATTTGGCGAGCCAGACTGGTTCCCAGCTCTGTTATGTGATTATGCCATCTCATACAGCTGCCACTAGCCTGCAGCACAGTGTACACTTCTATGACATCCAGTTGGCAGCTGGTCACAAGTAGTGTTCCTCAGGGCTCAGTACTGAGGCCAATTCTCTTTAATGTCTTTATTAATGACTTGGATGAGGGGATTGATGCAGCCTCAGTAAGCTGCAGATGGGAGTACTGTTCTCCTTGAGGGAAGGAAGACTCCACAGTAGGAGACTATTCTAAAATTCTGTGGCTTGGACCTGATGGGCTGAGGCCACGTACATGAGATTCAGCAAGGCCAGGTGCTGGGTCTCACACTTGGTTCACAACAACCCCATCAACCCTCCAGGCTTGGGGCAGAGTGGTTGAAAACTGCCCAGCAGAGAAAGACCTGGAGGTGCTGATTGACAGCCAGCCGAACGTGAGCCAGTGTGTGCCCAGGTGGCCAAGAAGGCTAACAGTATCCTGGCCTGGATCAGCAATAGTGTGGCCACCAGGACCAGGGAAGTGGTTGTGCCCCTGTACTGGTGAGGCAACACCTTGAGTACTGGGTTCAATTTTGGGACCCTCACTACAAGAAAGACATTGATGTGCTGGGACAGGTCTAGAAAAGGTCAGTGAAGCTGGTGAGGAGTCTGAAGAACATGTTGGAATGAAGCAGATATCAATCTCTTCTTGCTAGGAGCTAGAGATGTCTCATGATGAGAGGAAATGGCCTCAGGTTGCACCAGAAGTGGTTTATTTTGGATATTAGAAGAAACTTCTGGACTGAAAGAGTTCTCAAAGACTAGAACAGGCTTCCAGGGAGGTGGTTAAATCCCCATCCCATCAAGATCTGGTGCTGAGGGACATGGTTTAGCACCAGCTTTGGTAGAGTTAGACAATGTTTGGACTAGATGACCTTAATGGTCTTTTCCAACTGAAATGATTCTGTGAGTCTATGAAATCAAGCTCTTTGCTGATTTTTCATCTGCTGGAAGTTGTTTCCACTTATATTTGCCTGTGAGTTCTGCTCAGCATCAAAAGCCCAGAAGCAATTTCTTGGCATTCTGCATTAATCTGGGGGCTCTAGATAGCAAGACCTTTGGGAAAAAAAAATGCTGTTGAAATGTTTAGGTGATTTGGGAAACATTTTGTGAGCAGAGGAAGATGAGAGAGAAGTAGGAATTGTTGGAAGTGGGCATGAAGAGACACTGCTAGAGTTTAGCAGGCCTTCAGCCTCTCAGTATGCCTCACATTTTTACTCAGAGAAGCAATATTCTGCAAGTAGGCTTGGATGTCCATGGAGATTGCTTCACACAGGTACTGGAGGCTTTTGCATATCCCTTTAGGCAGGATTGAGGCCAGGGTAGGATATGTGATCCCAGCTGTGGTATTTGTAACTGTAGCTTTGTGTCCCCCCAAATCATCTTGCTCTGAATATTTTAAATGCTTCTGATTTGTTTATATCATCTGAAATATTGCTTGTGGCAGTTTTGGTGGGGGTGGGGGTGTTACTGCTAGAGCATCAGCCTCTCTTCATACAGAGAAAACTGGATCAAGCCATAAGCAGGCAGTAAGAGCCAACAATTTTCTTCTATAAAAAAACCCAAACCAAACAAAACCCCCAGTATCAAAACCCCCAAACCAAATAACAAATGGATCAGGGAGCTTTCTTAAAATTGTCAGGATATTGCATTTGGCCATTTGATGGAATAACCTGCAGCCTTTTGGCAGGAAGCTGTTGCAAATCAGTGTGCTCTCCCTCTCTAGCCAAATCAATCCTTCTGTCTTCCAATTTCTTGTCCCTCCCCAGCCCTCCTCTTTCTTTCCCCCCTTGCCTTAGCTTGTTCTTATTCTGTCCATTTGCCTGCATTTCCACATTTTCTCCTGTCATTTTTCATCTCTGTTAAGTGATTTACAATGATTCAACTTTGTATTCCTGTATATCTTAAAGGTAACAAAGCTGGTGAAGGGTCTGGAGAACAGGTCGGGTGAGGGAACTGGGATAGTTTAGACTGGAGAAGAGGAGGCTAAGGGGAGACCTCACTGCTCTCTACAATTCCCTGAAAGGAGCTTGGAGCCAGGTGGGAGTCACAGTATCACAGTATCACAGTATAACTTAGGTTGGAAGAGACCTCGAGGATCATCGAGTCCAACCTATCAACACAGACCCCATGACTAGACCATGGCACCAAGTGTCACATCCAATCCCCTCTTGAACACCTCCAGGGATGGTGACTCCACCACCTCCCTGGGCAGCACATTCCAATGACGAATGACTTGCTTGGTGAAGAACTTTCTCCTCACCTCGAGTCTAAACCTCCCCTGGCACAGCTTGAGACTGTGTCCCCTTGTTCTGGTGCTGGTTGCCTGGGAGAAGAGACCAACCCCTTCCTGGCTACAACCACCCTTCAGGTAGTTGTAGAGGGCAATGAGGTCACCCTTGAGCCTCCTCTTCTCCAGGCTAAACAATCCCAGCTCCCTCAGCCTCTCCTCACAGGGCTGTGTTCAAGGCCTCTGCCCAGACTCATTGCCCTTCTCTGGACACGTTCAAGTGTTTTGATGTCCTTCTTAAACTGAGGGGCCCAGAACTGGACACAGGACTCAAGGTGTGGCCTAACCAATGCAGAGTACAGGGGCACAATGACTTCCCTGCTCCTGCTGGCCACACTATTCCTAATGCAGGCCAGGATGCCATTGGCCCTCTTGGCCACCTGGGCACACTGCTGGCTCATGTTTAGGCGGCTGTCAATCAGTACCCCCAGGTCCCTCTCTGTTTGGCAGCTCCCCAGCCACTCTGTCAGTCTCCAGCCAGAGACAGTCTCTTCTCCCTAGTAACAAATGATAGGACAAGAGGAAATGGCCTGAAATTGTGCCAGGGGTGGTTTAGGTTTGATATTAGGAAAAAATTCTTTCCTGAAAGCGTGGTCAGGCATTGGAATAGGCCATCCAGGGAGGTGGTGGAGTCACTGTCCCTGGGGGTGTTCAAGGAACATGTAGACATGGCACTTGGTGACACAGTTTAGTGGCCATGGTATTGTTGGGTTGATGGTTAGACCTGTGATCTTAGTGGTCTTTTCCAACTGAAGTAATTCTGTGATTCTTCTTTACAGAATCTATTTGTAAACTTCACAGTGCAAATTGACAAGCTGTTTTGTTTGTTACACCAGAACTATAGGGAGTTGGAAAGGAACATGGTTTAGAGCCTGTTCTGTCACCACTGCAAAGCACCATCACTGAAAAACACAGTGGAGTACTGCAGAGAGAAAAAGAATCTAATCATATTTTCTGTTGTGGAGTGCTGAAGTTACAATAGTGAGAGGCCAGGAGAATAAACCCCCCCACAATCCTACCTTTTAAATTGCACTCCATCGACTCTTGAAAGGTTTGCTTTAAATATCTTGGTCCTGCAACAGCAAAAGCAACACTTTATGAGTGGTTTTCTCGTGTGCTCACGCAAGTAAGGAGGATACTCTGAGGTGTAGGCAGTCTGCTGCAGACAATGTGCAATGTAACTACCTCCTCTTCGTGCCATTGGGAGTTATTAATTTAGACAACGATCAAACAGCTCACTTGAGTTGTGTGCTCGTCCCCTTGAGCTGAACTGGAATGCTAACCTGCTTAAACTGAGCATGAGTTTGCCTGCTACAGTGGATTAGGACTCATGTGAAGTGCTTGTACTTTAAATAACAACAATAAAGTTAGAAAACTTCCAAATATGCAGTATTATGGGATTTCCTTTTCTTCTTTGCTGGGAGCCAGGATATTTATTGTAACAAGGAAACCTTCACCTTTTCTGTATGCTTGTCAGAACTTTCTCCTTCAGATTTTCACAAACTTTGAAACTTCAGAAATGCCCCTGGCGTTGCAGTAACATTCTAGATATCTCCAAAGCTATTGCTCTGTCAGGTATTATATCATTGCTAGCTTTCAGGTTTGAAGGTATGCTTGACTGTACAGGTGATTTCATGGTTTCTGTCAGCCTACCAGCCAACAATTCATGGTGTCTGCATCATAGGTGATAGTTAGAAGATTTTCTGTTAGAAGCCTGAAATAGGACTGAAAACTAAATGCAAACTGAGATGGCCCAGATATATGTGACTCACTGCTGAGCACAACCTTGATGAGTTGTGCTGCTCTGTTGCCCTACAGCAAGTCACTTCACTTGTCTTGTAGGCTACCATTTCATATTCTTTTCAGAACTCAGTGTTTGTGCAGCACACTGGAGATTTATTTCCCTCTTCAATCTTTTTATATTGTTGCAAAGGGTTGAGAGTGTTTCTGTGCATCTGTTAGAGGTGCTGTCAGTAATTTAGGTGGATTTCTCTGCATCTGTTAGAGGTACTGTCAGTAATTTAGATGGAATAAGTGATAAAGCTTATGAAGAGTGAGTCATTGTGTGTTCCTATTTTTATGCCACCTTTGACTGCGGTCATCTTGTGCCTCTTTGTACCTCAATTCTATTCCTACTTGATACAGCTGTCGTTATTAATTACCAAATAGATTCTTCCATCTAATTTCTGTTCCAAACTCTAATGAATCTTCCTTATAGTGCAATTCTGTCTTGATGTCCTTATTTGTTTGGTGTAAGGCCTGGCCTGAACATTGCTGTGAACAATGAAAGTAAAATGAAAAGCAAAATCCACGGTCTTTGGCTAATTTTATTTACCAAATGCAGTTCATTCTTCTCTCCTGTGAATTGCTTTTATCTGTTTAATACATTTTGAAGTAGGTTAGCTACAGGGCTTCATTTTCATTTATAACTGGGTTTTGTTTGTTTGTTTTTAAATCATCTAGGAAATGTGTTACTTTAGTTCCCTGGAGACTGAAACTGAAAAGAAAGAAGAAGCTGATGAGAGTCATAGCTGTTGGTAAGTTGTGAGCTTACCCACTATATCACATCAAGTGATGACTGATACCACTGTGAACTTCTGATGCATGTGACTGGCTTTTGACCCAAAAGTAGAGTGTGATTTTTCTTTAATGAAAAGGAAAAGCAATTAACTAGTGAAACTGTTTGCCTGTAATGTTAAAATGAGTGCTGAAAGATGCTAATGCTGGCTATTTAACAGAAGAATATGTGTGGAAGCTAGCTTTCAACTCAACTCACTTTCTCTGTGTTAGACAGGATCAGGCATAAACCATTCTATATTTGTAAGACCTGAGCTAAAAATATCCCCTTTTCATTATATTTGGAGCTTTTCCCTCTTCCTCATGGTTGTAGTTTGGAACATGGCTGCTAGTCCTGCAAATTACACTTAGACATCTTAATTAAATTGTCTCTTTTTTTCCCCACCATCTTTGCTTAGCAACATTCCTTCTGAGATATTCTGGGAAACTGAATCCTTGTCTGGTGTGTAAATCAGTGTTTGTAAATCACGGAAGGTTGCCACATCCTGCTTGCTTATGTTGTTTCATACTTTTTATATTACTCTTTTTGGGACAGAAACAGGAAAACTTACACACCCAGTCACTCCAATTTATTGTGTGACAAAACTGCAAGTGACCTGAGACCCAGTCCTTGGAATATAGCTTACCATCTTAGTGTAGATCTTTCAAGTGAGGGAAGAGCATCTACGTGGTTGTCATGGATCCAAGCAGGAAGCAGTTCTCACATTCCAAAATAACCTGGAATTTAAACAGAGTCATTAGGCTCTCAGAAACTCCTATTTGCATTTTTCCATTTAATTTAGCTGTGAAAAAGTCATATAGTCAAAATTTAAGTGGAGTGCCCTAAACCTGATTTGGCATGGGCTGTGTGTACACTTCATATCCTTGGGTGTGTTTTGTGCTGGACTAAATTAACTTTTGGATACCAAGCAGTTATTTCTGGTTTTACTTTATGGTGCTGTGGTTGAATCTCTTTTCTAAGTTTTTGTGGGTTTAAAATTCTGTTTGTCCTCTGCTTGAAGTATGTTTGGGTGCTGCTTGCACTGTACAAGCTGGACTGAAGGAGTGGTCAGGCATTTGAACAGGTTGTCCTGGGAGGTGGTGGAAGTGTTCAAGAAATCTGTAGACATGGCATGGACGTGGTTTAATGGCCATGGTGGTCTTAGATTTATGGTTGGATAGACTAGACTAGAATAGACTAGAATAGAATAGACCAGACCAGGTTGGAAGAGACCTTCAAGATCATCGCGTCCCACCTATCATCCAACACCACCCAACCAACTAAACCATGCAACCAAGCACCCTGTCAAGTCTCCTCCTGAACACCTCCAGCGATGACGACTCCACCACCTCCCCGGGCAGCCCATTCCAATGGGCAATCACTCTCTCTGTGTAAAACTTCCTCCTGACCTCCAGCCTGAACCTCCCCTGGTGCAGCCTGAGACTGTGTCCTCTTGTTCTGGTGCTGGCTGCCTGGGAGAAGAGACGTCTTTCCCAACTGAAACAATTCTATGATTCCATGATTCAATCCACCCACTGTCCAGCTCCATTAGGAGCTCCCACCCTGAAATGTTCAAGCTCCATTCACAGTTTCTCTGTGTGATGTTGTGAAGTCAACCAGTACTTCTCATATTTTGTTACTTCTTCTATTATTACTTCTCATATTTTGCACTTTGAGTACTGTGTCCAGTTTTGGGCCCCTCAGTTTAAGAAGGACATCGAAACACTTGAACGTGTCCAGAGAAGGGCTGGGGAGAGGCCTTGAGCACAAGCCCTAGTAGGAGAGGCTGAGGGAGCTGGGGTTGTTTAGCCTGGAGAAGAGGAGGCTCAGGGGTGACCTCATTTCCCTCTACAACTACCTAAAAGGTGGTTGTAGCCGGGAAGGGGTTGGTCTCTTCTCCCAGGCAACCAGCACCAGAACAAGGGGACACAGTCTCAAGCTGCGCCAGGGGAGGCTTAGACTCGAGGTGAGGAGAAAGTTCTTCACCAAGAGAGTCATTCATCATTGGAATGAGCTGCCCAGGGAGGTGGTTGAGTCACCATCCCTGGAGGTGTTCAAGAGGGGATTGGACATGGCACTTGGTGCCATGGTCTAGTCATGGGTCTGTGTTGATAGGTTGGACTCGATGATCCTCGAGGTCTCTTCCAACCTTGGCGATACTGTGATACTGTGTGATATTTTCAGAAAAGAGCCTCCCTCACCATAAGGATCAAAGAGAACTGTTTTACTCAAACAATACAGGGTTTAACTCTGTCTTTCCAGAATACAGAACTTGTTCTTCCAAGCAGATCTAAAGATCAGATGCTAGCAGACTTTGCATGTTTTGCTTTGTTGGTCAAAAGTATTAGAACTCCATGCCATCCCCAGCAGAAAATACTCAACTGTCAGCAGTGGTTTGAATTCATGCCCTGAGGTTTGCATTCCTCTCAGTTTCCTTCCCTTCTCTAGCAGCCTTGGCTCTGGCCCCTTGTGTGCCTGCATAGTGTTGTTCAAATACTTTCTCTGCTGCAAACTCTGTTGTCCAATAGCTTTTTTGGGGTCTTTTTGATCAGTTCAACTCTTCATCTCAATTAAAAATGCAGTGGAACAAACCTCTGATTTCCATGCATTCTTTGTGTTACTGTCCATGTGTTTCATGGTAACTGTTTACATCTGGTTGTATGAATGTCCTCTTTGCTCAAGGCAAGCTGAGTTGTGTTTTGTACAAGGGCTACTGTACAAAATGCAGGCCTCTGGCTTCCAACTGAGCTAGTCTGGCAAAGTTAATGTTGGGGGTGGGTGGAATGTGTGGTGCAGAGATTTCAACCCACCACATGATGGTAAAACTGTGATTGACACTGCTAGGAGGTTGTCTGCCCTAGAGAAAAGGAGGCTGAGGGGAGACCTTCTCACTTTCTACAGCTTCCTGAAAGGAGATTGGAGAGAGGGAGGTGTTGGACTTTTCTCCCTAGGAACAAATGACAAGACAAGAGGAAATGGCCTCAAGTTGTGCCAGGGAAGGTTTAGTTTGGATATAAGCAAAGAATTTATTGACTGAAAGGTTTGTTAAACACTGGAACAGGCTTCACTGGGAGATGGTTGAATCCCCATCCCTGGAGGTGTTTAATACTGCAGAGATGTGGTGCTGAGGGACATAGTTTAGCAGCAGACTTGGTAGAGTTGGAGAATGGTTGGACTCAATGATCTTAAAGGTCTTTTCCAACCGAAACACTTCTATGATTCTATATCTGTCTTGGTTTGCTGGGGAAATCGAGAAGAAAGAGAAGTGAACAGTCAGCTTTCTTTATGAGAAATACCTAGGAAATACACTTTGACAGGGGAATTGGACACTATTATTCTGTGATTTTGTGAGGGAACTTGATAAACAGCTGAAAAGAGGCAGTAATCAACTGGAACAGCTCTGTGGTCATGTCAGTTCCTGGGAACATGGGTTGAACTTCCAGTTGCCACCTCTGTGAGCTGAGCTGCTGTACTCTGTAAATTTATAAACTGGTGGTGTGTTGGACTGTAAGAAGTGGTACTTTCAAATATGCACAAGGACTCTCTGGAGTACTGCCACCCTTCCATTAGCTAAGGCAGCTTGGGATGGTGCTGTGCATTGAGTTCATCTTGCCGTCATCATGTGCCCATGATGACTTAGCTATAGACAGCTTTTAGTGAAGCCCCTTTGAGTCACTGGCAGATAGAGATATTTTTATGTTCTATTTGTACCACCACTTTTACAGTAGCCCATGCTGGCTGCTTTATTTTCTTCCTGGCAGCTAGTGATCACGAGGTGTTTTTAGATGGCAGTATCCTTGTTCCTATCAGGCTCTCTGATGCCTGCACTATGAATCACAGCAAAATAAATTTGTCTTACCTTTTATGAAGTGTTGCACAGAATCATAAAATAATTGTTTGAAAGGGAGCTCCAGAGTTCATCTGGTCCAACCTTCTACTTTGTAGAGGTCGACAACATAGTATGAAACATGTAACACCCACGTTTAGCTCATGAACACGTAGGAAGCTTTGATCTTTGTTGGCAGTGTCTGCGGCAGCAGCATATGGCTCTGCTGGGCAGGTGATGCAGTGTCAACACTCCGTCTGTGTTTGTGTAGTTGTTTATTAGTAAAAATCTCCCAGAATCCCTGGGTGAAAGTTCAGCACCCAAAATTTTCCACTCCATGTTTCCTGTTCTTAGCTTGGATATTAAATGTGTTCTCACTGCTTTCCTCCAGACACAGTGTAGTTGTTTAGGCGGGTTGGATTGGTTGATGGGTTGGACGTGATGATCTTGAAGGTCTCTTCCAACCTGGTCTATCCTATCCTATCCTATCCTATCCTATCCTATCCTATCCTATCCTATCCTATCCTATCCTATCCTATCCTATCCTATCCTATCCTATCCTATCCTATCCTATCCTACCCTACCCTATCCTATCCTATCCTATCCTATCCTATCCTATCCTATCCTATCCTATCCTATCCTATCCTATCCAATCCAGCCCAAAATGCTAGCAGTCTGTCTCCTTTTTAAGCAACCTAGAAGAAGAAAAGGACATACCGGTGTCATACTGCATGGTGCTAGGTGCATGTATGTCTGTGTGCTATGGAGATACAGAGATATTCATAGTCCCTCTGGAAGAAGAGATTTGTGCCATTTTCCCTGAGCTTTTTGTTAAAAAGAGCATTTTGGTTGCAGCAGATGATGCTGTACCTCAGGCACTGCTTTATAATTTTAATTTTTTTCTTGTCAGGACAAGTAAAATAATAACTGGACAAGAAATATCACATGAGTGGGACCTGTTATAGCTTACCCTGCAAGCTGCTTGGGCACAGAGATGTAGACTCTAGTGCTGTAGACACTATTCAGTCAGATCTGAAAGACCATGACAATCTGGCAGACAGGACTCTTCATGGAGCAGCTTTCTTCTCTTCTGCCTGACAGAGAGGGGCCTGGGGGTGTTGATTGACAGCCAGATGAACATGAGCCAGCAGTGTGCTCAGATGGCCAAGAAAGCCAACAGCATCCTGACCTGAATCAGGAATAGTGTGACCAGCTGGTCTAGGGATGTGACTGTTCCCCTGTACTCAGTATATGGGCAGTTTGGGGCCTCTCATTGAGGTGCTGCAGCGTCTCCAGAGAAGGGTAGTGAAGCTGATGAAGGGTCTTGAACGCTAATCTTATGAGTAACACCTGAGGGAACTGGAATTTTTTAGTCTTCAGAAGAGAAGGCTGAGGGGAGACCTCATTGCCCTCTACACTTCCCTGAAAGGAGGTTGGAGCAAGGTGGGAGTCAGTGTCTTCTCACATGCAACAAGTGACAGGACAAGAGAAAACAGCCTCAAGTTGTGCCAGGGGAGGTTCAGGTTGGATATTAGGAAAAATTTCTTCACAAAAAGGGTTTTCAGGCACTGGAACAGCCTTACCAGGGAAGGGGTGGAGTCACCATCCTTGGAGGTGTTTAAAAGATGTGTGGATGTGGTGCTGAGGGACGTGGTTTAGTGGCAGTGGCTTGGCAGCAGTGGTGGCATTGTGAGCTCTGGGCAAGCTGTTGGACTTGATGGTATCAAAAGTCTCCTTCAACCTCAACAGTTCTATGGTTCTTTCTTTGTGGCAACTGAGAACATGCATCCTGTCCTGTGATCAGAATTTGAGAAATCAACCTGCACAGATGCTTAGGAATTAATTAGGGAGAGGGAGTGAGCAGAACTAGCTCCTGGTTCCTGCGGCTGTCAGCACCCATAAATCAGCTCTGGTTTTCCTTTTGTAGCAGGACAAGAGCATGAATTTAATTGATGGGCTTGACTTGCTCTGGAAACACAAAGCAGCGAAATTGCCCTGCCCACACCTTTTGCAGATGCTGTAAACACACAAATGTTATTGTCTGTCTACCCATGGAGGCTTTCCAGCAACATTGTGCTAGATGCAGTCGAATGCCTCAGGCAGGTGGCAAGCCGGTGACTGCAACAAATCCCTGTTCTGTGGACACTCAGATCAGAGCCACAAAGGAGCAGCAGGTTAGCTCCTGTTTTCTGGGTTCCACCCCAGTTCTGCACAACAAAGGCATTAATGATGGCTGCTAGAGAAAACTCTAGGGGAAAACAAAAAGGGTGGGGTTTGCCTGGTTTCCACCTTTGGGAATTTAATTATAATATGAAAAAATAAACATAAAAAGTAGCTTTCTCCTGTCACTGCAGTGGCTCATCAGGGATATTTCTGCATGGTTTGATTTATTTTTATTTTACTCTACCTTATTGTCAGAGAATCATAGAATCATTAAGGGGGAGGGACTTTTGACAAAGCACTGGAGTGACAGGTTGAGAGGGTAATGAAAGAAGTTGGATTTAGATGAGACATGAGGAAGAAATTCCTCCCTATGAGGCTGGTGAAGAACTGGAACAGGTTTTCCAGAGAAGTTGTGGGGGCCCCAACTCTGGAATTGTTCCAAGCTGGGCTGGATGGGACCTTGAGCAAGCTGGTCTATAGGAGGTGTCCCTGCTCATGGCAGATGAGGGTTGGAAGGATCTTGCAGGCCCTTTCCAATACAAACCATTCTGTGATTCTATGATTCACCTTTTTGGTTACCACAGATTTCTCCAAGATGTAGAATTAATCTCAGTCAGTGTGACCATTTGAGGCTATGCCTTTAAGAAAGGGACACTGTGACTGAATGTTTTATAAACAAAGGACAGGTCTAAACTAATTTCATTGGTGGATTGGTAGAGTACAGCCTTAAGTTTTGATTCCAGCAGAGACTTTTCACAGTCTGGCACTTTTCCCTCCTCCTTTCGCAGCTTGCGGCTTCTAGGCTTTCTGCCAGACTGACCTTGGACTGATAAGCGTGAGGCCTGCAAAACATACTAACATCTTGTTCTAATGTGTAACTGCTTTTAATTAACAATTGTTCCTTTTCTCTCTTTCAAAAAAAACTATTGCAACAACACATCATCAGTAGAGTAAAACTAACCTGTCTCACGATGGTCTAAACCCAGCTCACCTTCCCCTTCCCCTCAACCCGCGACAGTCGGTTGGGAAGCAGTGATGCTTTAATAAAATACTGATAAATAGGCTTGAAGACATCAATAAAATGGTTGAATATTGCCTCATACTCCCTGTGTTGCTTACAGGTGTGACAATGTGCTGGAAACATGAAGTGCAGGATGGCATCCATTCTCCTATGGTTGTTAGAACCCTGTGATGTTGTACTGGCAGTTCTAGTCTGTTTTTGTTCTATTTGTTGCTTAGAGAGAGGTTTTCAGCAGGACCTATCTGGTAATTCAAGGAGTAACAGGCCTGTAAATCTCAGAGCAGCATCACCAGAGTGGTGAATGTCTTTATGAATATTTATCTGGAACTTAAGATTAAGAGTGATTGCTAAGAGTGCAAACCATTGCCCATTTTAATCAGGAGGCATCCTCAGACCCCTCCTCCTTTCCCTGTCACGCTCATATCCTGACATGCTCCACACTTGTTCTTTAAAAACCTTATGCCAAAACAAGAACTTCCATAATAAATTTCAGCCCCCAAATGCTTCCTTCTTTTCTAAGTGTAAATATTTAAACAGACCTATGCTGGCCAGACACTGACACTGCAAGATGTTCACAAAGAATGCCAGACACTGGCTGGGTTTTTGTGTTTGTAACAAGAGAACGTTTTCCCCTTGAACTGTAGAATAAATATTTTCACTTTTTCATATATATATATATATATATATATGCTTTAATTAAAAATATTTTAAGAATTTCCTGAATGATTATTAAAGCTATGCCTGGCAGCATTTTATCATGTAAAATTCTTCATCATCCTGATTTCACCAGCACATCTTCATGAAAGAATTGTCTTGTACACTTTGGGGTCTCAGGCAGGCATGGCTGAAAAAGTAAATCATCATTCCCAGCTGTTGTCCTCACCTCATTACTGGACAAGGCCATTTTCAATGTAGGGAAGGTAGAAGAGGATGAATTTCTTTGTTCCTTTTTACCATGGTTCACAGCACATATCAATATGAACTGAATTTTTTTGCAATTGGCTTTGATTCCTGCATAGAATCATCCAGGCTGGATAGGACCTCTGAGATCATCAAGTCCAGACGCTTTGCACACTCCACCAAGTCTGTCACTACACCATGTCCCCAAACACCAGATCTGGCTTTTAAACATGTCCCAGTGATGGGAATGTAACCACCTCCCAAGGCAGTGCATTCCAGTGCACGTTCCACCCTGTCTTCTCCATGGCACTGGGCCTTCCTCCAAAGGGAAGGAACTTGTGTGGTCCTTACGCTTGGTAAATGTTGGATTGTCAGTCACTTGCAATTTAGCTGTGTTGCTTTGTTGTGTGATTCTGGAATGGCTGAGGGAACTGGTGCTGTTTAGTCTGGAGAAAAGGAGGCTGAGGGGAGACCTCACTGCTCTCTACAACTCCCTGAAAGGAGGTTGGAGTGAGGTGTCAGTTGGTCTCTTCTACCTAGTAACAAGCAATAGGATGAGAAGAAACACCAGGTATGTCTGAGGTTGGACATTAGAAGAAACTGCTTGACTGAAAGGGTTCTCAAAGTCTGGAACAGACTTTCCAGGGAGGTGGCTGAATCCCCACCCCTGGAGGTGTTTAAAAGCTGCAGAGATGTGGTACTGAGGGACGTGGTTTAGCAGCAGACTTGGTAGAGTTAGATACTGGTTGGACTCAGTGATCTTAAAGATCTTTTGCAACTCGCCTATTCTCTGATTGCTGAAGCTCCTGACAAGTTAAAGGTATCTGCATGTCATATCATGCTTTTAGCTATTTGTCCTGTCTCTGTGTTGTGCCAGAAGCTTCTTGGGGAGGTGATGGTGGAAAGTCTCTTTTCCAGCTTTTTGTCATGCTCTGTTGGAGAACACTGAGGCTACAATGCCATGGTGTCACCTAACAGAAAGAGGTGCCTTACAGCTGGGCAGAGCCAAGGACATGCTGTAAGCCTGAGCTTACACTGCCTCCCTGATGCTCTGCTCCCTGCAGACCTGCTTTCTCTTGCTTGCACTTTGCAGGGAGCTTCTGTTGTCTATATTCTTGCAACAACTCATGTATTTAGTGGTGGAGGGGGTGGGGAGATGTGCCTGCTGTGGATGTGTCTCCTCTTTCCACTCCCTGTTTCTTTAAAACTGTCTGATGTGGCATGCACTAGCTGGTGCAAATGTATCCATATGATTAGCAAGTCTTGCCAGCTTTATCTGGATTGCAACTATCATGCTTAGGACCTGGCTCTGCAAGTGGTATTCCCAGACACCCATACACCTCCCAGTCTGACTATTTTCAGACAGTGGTAACAAAGCAACATCTACATTAGCTCCAAAAATTCTGAAGGTTTTTTGAAGAGTGTAACTCACTGTCATAAGCTCTTCAGTTGGCGAAGAGCCATGGAGGGCGACCTGTAGAAATGGGATTTTCCTCCAGTCACATTTTTGAGGATGTGGAAATGGATGACTTTAAATTATGAGCTATAATTTAAGAGAGTGAGGACATGACAGAGTGAATCTGTGAGGAGAAAAAGCTCTTGAGGAGACACATGACATCTACAATCCTGTCAGAAGAGTAGAGATTCAGTCAAAACCTAACTTTTATAAATGGCTTAATAGCAAAGACTGTGCCCACAGAGGTAAGAATTGTGTTGTGCTAAAGGCTACAAACACTGGGGAGCTTTGAGAAAGGGTATTTCTTTTGAGTAGATGTAGTAGCAAAATGTTCTGAGCTATAATTAGTTGAACATGATTCTTGTGTTGCAGGGTTTGAAATAACTGTCATTACATACATTTGTGGTTGAAAGAATCGCAATGTGCTTAGCATTCACTTATGCACTTATGGATTTGGATAACATATGCAGCCTTTAAGGCCCCAAGTTTGGAGTGGGACTTCAGATGACATTTTGAACATTCACAGGTAGAAAGCACAGGCCTGGGATCAGCTTTTCCCCATCACTATATATATATATATATATGTGTGTGTGTGTACATAGTCCTGCTTGCTGTGGTTAGCATGTTCAAAGCCCCAAGCTATCAAATTTAGTTTTCAATCACACAGAATCACAGAACTGTTTTGGTTGGAAAGGACCTCTAAGATCATTGAGTCCAGCTCTTGACCTAACACCACCACGACCACTAAACCGTGTCTGGAAGTGTCATGTCCACATGTTTCTTGAACACCTCCGAGGACCTCTGGCTGTGCTCCAGCTGGAAAGATAAGTGAGTCACAGTGGCTGCTGCACCTCTCTCCTGCTTCTGGTAGATTAGATCTCCTTCTGAAAATGAGGTTTTTGCTGAGAGAGTAAAGCCAGGTTTCTTCTTGCTTAGGAAGTACAAAGTGGAGTGGAACTAATGGATGGACCCTTATTTCATAGTTAGCATACATTTGTGCACCTCAGCTGGCATCACTAGTCAATGTCACCAGTATATGCTCAAGATGACACATATGTTTGTTCTGTGGTTTCACAGAATGGTAGAGTCATCTCAATTGGACAAGGTCTCTAAGATCATCAGCTTCAACTGTCAAGCCAACACAGCCACAGTCATTAAACCATGTCTCAAAGTACCATGTCCACACGGTTTTTGAATTTCTGCAGGGACTGTGACTTCACCACCTCCTTGGGCAGCCTGTTCCAATCCTTCAGCACTCAGTGGAGAAATTTCAAGGTCTGAGAATGAGTCTTATGATGAGTGGCTGAGTGAACTGGGGTTATTTAGTCTAGAGGAGAATGAAGGAAGACCTCACTCTCTACAACTCTCTGAAAGGTTAGAGAGGGATGAGTGTTGGTCTCTTCTCCCTACTAATAAGTGATGGAATGAGAGAAAATGGCCTCAGGTTGTGCCAAGGGTGGTTTAGGATTGAGATTAGAAGAAACTTTTAGGCTGAAAAAGCCAGGGGAGGTTTAGACTCGAGGTGAGGAGAAAGTTCTTCACCAAGTGAGTCGTTCGTCATTGGAATGTGCTGCCCAGGGAGGTGGTGGAGTCACCATCCCTGGAGGCGTTCAAGAGGAGATTGGACGTGGCACTTGGTGCCATGGTCTAGTCATGGGGTCTGTGTTGATAGGTTGGACTTGATGATCCTCAAGGTCTCTTCCAACCTTAGTTATACTGTGATACTGTGATACTGTGAAAGGGTTCTCAAACACTGGAACAGGCTGCCCAGGGAAGTGGTTGAACCTCCATCCCTGGAGGTATTTAAAAGCTGCATAGATGTTGTACTGACAGGCGTGGTCTAGCTCCAGACTTGGTAGAGTTAGATACTGGTTGAACTCAAAGATCTTAAAAGTCTTTTCCAACAGAAATGATTCTATGATTCTGTGATTCTAAGATTTTGAAAATGGAAACATTTCCCTAGTGTAGTCTCCTACACCCCTTCAAAGTTGCTTTCAGACAAGCTACCGTGACTTACCTGGACTGACCTAATTATTACTACTTCTTTTTCTGCTACATATTTCCACACTGATGCATTATGTTGTGGTCTGAGTGGCACTTGGGTTTCAGCTCTGAGAGAGTTTAAATACAGGAAATGTTCCTGGAATGGTTGCCTTGTTTGTGCCATGTGCTCACCTGAGTTTGGAAAACTGAAAAAGGACTGTTTTTTCATTTGGGCAGATGAAACTTTCTGGAAGGAAAAGAAGCAGTGTTGCAGCCCAGAACAGATGCTGCTTCTTTAAGTAGCAGAAGTGGAGGTTATAGGCCCACTCCTCTATATTTATATCATTATCTCTGTGCTGACTGCTCACAGTCACATATTAAATGGCAGAAAACTCTCACCAAACACCTATAAACTCACTCGTGTGCATCACATCCCACAGTTAGCAGAAGTGGGTTTGCAGTTAAAGCACTTTCATCTCAAAATAGAAACTCTTACTGGGCATGTCTTCAGCAGCATCTGTTTTCTTTATTTAACTCAATTAAAAGCTGCTAAGCTGCTTTAAAATGCATTGACGACATCAACATTTGGATAAGATTATGGCGTGATGGCCTCTGGAACAAAAGTTCTTTCTGAAGTATAATATTTTCTTTTTCTTGCAACCTATTCCTCAATTTAAAATTTCTAATGCTATGAGACTGACAATCTAAGCATCAAAAAGGTTGACAGTATTCCAGCCTGCATCAGGAGCAGCATAACCAACAGGACGAGGGAAGTGATTGTCCCCCTGGACTCAGCACTGGTGGGGACATGCCTTGAGTACTGGCTTCAGTTATGGGGCCTTCACTACAGTAAAGACATTGAAGTACTGGAGCAAGTCCAGAGAAGGGCAGCAAAGCTGCTGAAATGTTTGCAGAACAGGGCTTCAGAGGAGCAGCTGAGGGAACTGGAGCTGTTTAGTCAGGAGAAAAGAAGGCTGAGGGGAGATCTCATCACACTCTACAATTCCTGAGAAGGAGGCTGGAGCCCAGCTTTGACAAAACCCCATTTTTTAAAGTTAAAATCTTGGACCTTGGTTACACATAGAATCATAGACTCATCACATAGAATCATAGAGCAATAAGGGGTGACCTTATTACTCTCTACAACTACCTGAAGGGAGGTTGTAGACAGGCAGGGGCTGGTCTCTTCTCCCAGGTAGCCAACACCAGAACAAGAGGACACAGTCTCAGGCTGCACCAGGGGAGGTTCAGGTTGGATGTTAGGAAGAAGCTCTATACAGAAAGAGTGATTGCCCATTGGAATGGGCTGCCTGGGGAGGTAGTGGAGTCGCTGTCATTGGAGGTGTTCAGGACGAGACTTGTGGGGTGCTTGGTGCCATGGGTTAGTTGTTTAGGTGGGTTGGATTGGTTGATGGGTTGGACGGGATGATCTTGAAGGTCTCTTCCAACCTGGTTTATTCTATGTATAGAATTGTTAGGGTTGGAAGGGACCTCAAGGATCGTCTAGTTCCAACCCCCCTGCCATGGGCAGGGACACCTTACACTAGATCAGGTTGTTAAGAGCCACATCCTGCCTGGCCTAGAAAACTTCCAGGGATGAGGCTTCTACCACCTCCCTGGGCAACCTGTGCCAGTGTCTCACCACCATGGTGAAGAATTTCTTCCTAACATCCAATCTGAATCTACTAATTTCTGGTTTTGTTCCATTCCCCCTCAAAGCCAATATTGTTGTAGTGGTTTTCTTTTACAAATCACCTTTAACTGAGGGTCTAAGTGATCTAGAGGATCTAAAAATGAGTATCACCCTGAATAATAAGGACTTATTTCCCCTCAGTGGTTCGTTTCTTCTGACCTCTATAGAGGCAGGGCTGTCTGTACGGATAGGGGGATACCACAGCCCAGAAAGGTCTGTGCTGTCCCTTGCACTGCAGTGTTGCAGGTCTTCTGCTGTGGTGATTCACTGTAAACACTTCTCAGCATTTTGATGTCTGGACATAGCCATATTTATTGTATGTTTTCTTTTTCAAATGACATGTACTAATAAGATTGAGTGGAGCATAGTAATCCTGGTTTACAGAAGCCAAGAACCCATGTAGCCTCGTTCTGGTTCACAAAACACACATTTTCCTTTGAGGTTTCTTCTTAAAATTCTCTGTGAAAATACCATTTCCCCCCTAACTTCATAGGATGATCTTTGAGGTGACCTTTCCCTGGTTCTGGGAGCTTTGAGGTTCTTATAGCCTTGGAAAAAAATATCAGGGCTTAGTTTTTGTGTTCTTTGTCAGGCTGCCAGTTTGACATCCAAAGAACAGAGCTTCTTTCCCAGTTTGAATTACAGTGCTGGTAAAATGGGATGGTGAAGTGAAAGTGGTTGAACTGCTGATGGAGACCCAAATAGCTACTAGATTCTATCCAGTGCTACCTTGTTCAAGTCAAAAAGACACCAGGATTCATGTCAGCCAGGATGGACTGCAGATCTGCATAAAAATGTAGTTGGTGCTTTCCTGACCCTCCTGCTCCCTGATCACTTTTCAGTCTGCAGGGCTCATTGTGAGGATGGGCTCTAAGGGAATGAGATATTTTGGTCCTGTGCAGAAAAGAAGGCTTTTTCACACTGTGCTTTCTGCCATATTACCTCTTGAGATCCTTTACATTTTGATTTTCTCTGTGTCAGACCTTTCTGCCAGGAGCAGTGACATGTGAGTGACTCGCGGCATACACTCCTGTCACAACTACATTTCTGTGATGCTGAACTGCTGCTGAGAGATGGCCCTTTCCAGAGCTATTCTTTGTGCTGTGCTGTGTGTATTCCAAAAGGGGGGGGGAAGTGAATTTGAAGATTCAGAATGAGCAAAAGTCCTAAAAAACACCCAGTCTTCTATGGCTAGAGCTTCACCTGAACCTGCTGAAACCATTGCATTGTCCTATCTATCACATCTCTAGCTGAGGGTGTCCCCTTGGGCACTGGCTCTGAGTGCAGCATCTGGTGCCCCCCAGTAATGGAAGGGAGGAATTTTCCCCAGGGCTGAGAGGACAGAGAGGCAGCTGTTTGCCGATCTTCTCCTTTCTTCCTTTAACAAAGGACTCTCTTTATTCAGGTGGCATTTAAAAGTCAGAAAGCAGCCAGGGAGTTTGTGAAATGAGCCTGCTGTTAATTTGCAGGGGCTGGGCTGCTGTGACATGGTCTTGAAACACTAGCCCTGCCGCAGCCTGTGCTGGGACAGGGACATGGAAACCCTTTGTTGTTGCCTCTGGAAAGGACCTGCAGCCTGGAAAAGAGCAGTCTGAGAGGGGAATCTTCGCAGTGTTGATCAATAGCTAAAGGGTGGAGTTCATGAGGATGCTGCTGGGCTCTTTTGAGTGGTGGCTAGTGATAGGACAAGGAGCAACTGTCACGAACTAGAGCACAGCAGGTTTCACTTTAACTTAAGGAGAAAATTCATCACTTTGAAGGTGCTGGAGCTCTGGACCAGGCTGCCCAGAGAGGCTGTGGAGTTTCCTTCTCTGAAGTTATTTAAAACCTGTCTGGACACATTCCTGTGCAACCTGCTCGAGGTGATCCTGCTTTAGCAAGGGCGTTGGACCAGATGATCTCCAGAGGTCCCTTCCAACCTCTACCATTCTGTGATTCTGTAATGTATGGCACACAATGTAAAAAAGAAACTAACTTTGCCTACCTTATGCTATTTGGAAAGATCTTGCTGTATTTTATTTTCCCCCCATTTGTTACTTTTTTAGATAGTAGAAAGTTTTACAGGTGTGGAAAGAGCATGGAAAGGATGTCTCCATAGGCAAAGGGGAGGAAACAGGTGGCAACCATTAATATTTGGGTGGAGCAATGATTGAGGGAGGGCAGCTCTGTGATTAAGAGGCCTGCTCACACCCAGCAGACTGTTTGTGGCTTTCCTGACAGCACTGCCAGCCTGTGCTCTCTGTTGCCCCAGCAGTGGGTGGAGTGCAGGAATGGTCCATGGGACACAGCTCCAGCCCAACTCTGGCAGTGGTTAAGTGCCACATCACAGCAGAACAGTTCCCAAAGTTCCCATCTAGATGTGGGGGATATTAGTGCCTTTTATGTGTAAGATTTTGTCCTCCAAAATCTGTGTAGCTGTCTGAAGTCCTGTTACTAGAACTGATAGCAGAGTAGTCATGACAGGTCCCTTTCTGAGGAAGGCATCTTGACAGCTACATTGTCCAAACAAATTTAAGGTTCATAAAACCTGCTGTTTCCTTGACCTTGAAGAGTCCCTGATGCTCTGGGTGAGCTCTGAGTCCACCTCATAGAATCAAAGAATCATTAAGACTGGAAAAAACCCTCTCAGATCATAAACTCTCACCCAGCATACCCTCTAAACCATATCCTCAAGTACCATGTCTACACATCTTTTAACACTTTCAGGGATGGTGATTCCACCACCTCCCTGGGCAGCCTGTTCCAATGCCTGACCACCCCTTTCAGACAAGAATTTTATCCTAATATCCAATCTAAACCTCCCCTGGCACAACCCGAAGCCATTTCTTCATACACAGGGCTGACACCAGAATCCGTTGCTCAGGAATTCTTTACTGAAAAGCAAGATGGGATTGGGTTATGCTTCCTTGTTCTCCCTAAAGCAAGCAGGTGGCAGAAGTGTGGATCCACTCTGGAAGTGTCTAGGTAATTGACGAACACATAAATAGGCTTTATTTTATTAGGCATCTCCCTTACAGCCTGAGCAATGAGGCTTTTATCACTTCTGGTACCTGTAGATGCTGCTGTAACACAAACAGGGGAATACTGCGAAAAAGCCCTGAAGAAAACTCAGAGGCAAAGCTCTCAGAGCCTCTGCAGATGGGGAAATCCTGCAGGAAGGGAGGGAACAAAAGCCCTGAATTATAATGGAAGCTGGGTAATTGCTCCCTGTGAATAACAAACACCTCAGAGTCTTCCAGGCATCTCACCTGGATGCTTCCAAAAGGCCATTCACTGAAAGCTTTGTGGCAATCAATTGCAATCTCTGCTTCCACAAAGAGAACTTCAGGCCTCCTGGAAAGCCAAAGAAATGCCTGGAGAAAGAAGAAAGGTGAAGCCCAGGCCCTGTTTCTGTTTCTTTTTGTTACCGAGCCTTTCAAAAGGGCTCACTGACACTGGTGCTAAGGCTTTCTCTGTGTGCGTGTGTGTGTGTTGCCTTTTTTGCAGTGCTTCTTAGCAGGAGAAAAGTGTATTGCCTCAGCGAGGAGAAGATTTTCCCACATCAGGCTTTTCCAGGCTTTATGATGCTCTAGGTTTCTTTTTTTTTCCCCCAGAGTTGTGTTATTTTTTTCCATGGGAGGGAAGCAGCAAAAGATCTCTTCGTGTAAGAAGGTGGCATGGGAGGAGGGTGAAGCAAGTTCTGCAAACAGGCTTGTTTCAAATACCAGCCTAGAGAGAGAGACTGCAGAGTTTTGGAGACCGGGCTCCATGTGGTAGGTGGGAGGGGATTTCTGTGCTATTGATTAATTCCAAATTGTGTGGGATTTTCTTGGCATAAATGAATGGGGCCTCTGCCAACTTCAGCTTCATTTTTCTTCTGTCAAATGAGCTGAGAGCTGGATGAGGGAAGTTTTGAAGGTGGGGGTTGGTCTCTTCTACCTAGTATCAGGTGATAGAACAAGAGGAAAGGGCCTGAAATTGTGCCAGGGAAGCTTTAGGTTGGATATTAGGAAAAATTTCTTTAGTGAAAGAATTGTCAGGCATTGGAACAGGCTGCCCAGGGAGGTGAAGAAGTCACAATCCCTGGAGGTGTTCAAGAAATGTGTAGACATGGCATGCTGGGACATGGTTTCATGGCCATGGTGGTCTTAGGTTGAGGGTTGGAGTCGATAATCTCAGAGACCTTTTCCAACCCCAACAATTCTATGGTTCTATGAATGACCCTGGAATCTGCAGGGCTTGATGGAGTTAACTTTTCCATTTGCTTGGGAGAGGGAGCATGGATTTTCCTGAGCTGTAGTACACTTGCATATGTAGTTCCTTTTGCAAAATTTCCAGAACCTCATTCTCAAGAAACCCTGAATATCTGCTAGAGCTCAAAAGGCTTTTTAATTACCTCTTTCCATACTATGCTCCTTACTGGGGATGCCATGGAGATGAGGAAAACCAAACCAACCTGAATAAAGTGCAAACCCTGCAGGGTAATCATAGAAATTTGTGTAGATTAGGAAACAGAAGGCCAAGCCTAAAAAATGGGTGAGTCTTCATGGACTCTGTCCTTGTGTCAGAGAATTTGTGCCAGTATCTAGATGAGCTGCTCAGCTGTGCCAGCACTGCACTGTGCAGTGAGCTCTGTGGACAGAAGAATATTGCAGGCTGGAGGAGGGTAGGGTAAAATAAAATGGAACAGATGAGGGGAAAAAAATCTGTTTTACTGAACAAAGGAATCTCAATCTATGCTTAACTTTATTTCACGGCAAAAAAGGTATAAATCTAGGCTCTTGCATGGCATGATGCTGAACAATGCAAGCCCTGTAGCACAAAGAGCATCCCACTGCTGGCTTACCTGTCCTCAAGGTGTTTCAGAAAAATTCAGTGAGGTTGGCTTTACCCTGACAAATACTCATTTCATGCAGCTGTTAGAGCAGTGCAAGCCACAGAATTTCAGTAAGCCACATTGCTGGGGCTCAGCTCAAATACTGGCCTCAGGAAACTTGGGTTTGGGTTGTTTTTTTGTCAGGTTTGTCTTTTTACATCAAGCTGGAATGATACAGAGAATGGAAAATCATCTCATAAGATAGGAGAATCAATGGTTGACAACTTCAAAAGAGTGTGACAAAGGCAATTTAACATAGAATCATGGAATCAGAGAATGGTTTGTGTTAGGACATGAGTGGCAACTTAACAGGCTAAAGCAACTGAACAGGTTTGGGGGAAAAGCATGAAACTAGATCCTTGAAGGGCAAACAAAACTCACAGGGAAAAGACTTGATATAGGTTTCACTATTTCAAAGAAAATGTAGGTAGATACAGGAGGAGAATAAAAAAGGGATATTGAGTAGCTGGCAGAATGGAAAATCTTTTGGGAAGTTATAACTGGATCTTCAAATTGGAATGTAAGCAGAAGGAAAAGGCACTGGAACCTGTTTATAAATAGCTTGAATTTGTGAGAGTTACATATTTGGTTTGTTACTGCTACCCAAAGTGAACCCTACACAGAGGAGTAGGTATGACCCACAGCCCAAATGT
Source organism: Melanerpes formicivorus (assembly GCF_026170545.1). NCBI lineage: Eukaryota > Metazoa > Chordata > Aves > Piciformes > Picidae > Melanerpes > Melanerpes formicivorus. The sequence goes on along the minus strand of NW_027142356.1, from coordinate 33,268,555 downwards.
GTATTTTTCTGGCAAGACTGGAAGAGAACAGCATGAATTAACAGCTCAGCCTCCTCCCCAAATCCATGGCTGCTAGCAGGTCTGAGAATCAGAAGGCTGTGCACAGGACATAGTGTTTGGGCTAAGGCACACCCAGGAGAATGGAGTAGGAGAAGTAAATGTAAAGCCTGGAGAGCAATAATTGGGTGCAGATGAGGTGGTGGGCCTGAAGGAAAAGCTTGGCTTTGCTTGTCTTAAAAAATGGCTTTGGACAGTGTGGTTGCTTTGCTCAGAAGGGTACCTGCCATGAATATGCTGCTGTCAAGTCATATTTCTTGTGCTCAGTTTTGGGGCCTTCACTACAAGAAAGACATTGAGGTGCTGGAGCAGGTCCAGACAAGGGCAACAAAGTTGGTGAAGGGTCTGGAGAACAGGTCTGGTGAGAGAACTGGGATTGTTTAGTCTGGAGAAGAGGAGGCTGAGGGGAGACCTCACTGCTCTCTACAACTTCCTGAAAAGAGGCTGGAATAAGGTGGGTATTGGTCTCTTCTCCCTAGTAACAAGTGATAGGATAAGAGGAAATGGCACCATGGGAGGCTTAAGCTGGACATTGAAAGATACTTCTTGGATGAAAAGGTTTTCAAACACTGGAACAGGCTTCCCAGGGAGGTGGTTGAATCCTGATCCCTGGAGGTGTTTGAAAGCTGCAGAGATGTGGTGCTGAGGGACATGGTTCAGCAACAGACTTGGTAGAGTTAGATACTAGATGAACTCGGAGATGTTAAAGACGTTTTCCAACTAAACCAATTCTATAAACAAACTTCAAACTCACATTTTCCTCACCCAGTTCTCCTGTATGGAAATAGTGGTAAAAGTGATTGTATCACTTTCACTGATGATCCTTGTCCTTGTAGCTTTTTTATTGCACAGTATCACAGTATCACAGTATAACTAAGGTTGGAAGAGACCTCGAGGATCATCGAGTCCAACCTATCACCACAGACCTCATGACTAGACCATGGCACCAAGTGCCACGTCCAATCCCCTCTTGAACACCTCCAGGGACAGTGACTCTACCACCTCCCTGGGCAGCACATTCCAATGATGAATGACTCGCTCGGTGAAGAACTTCCTCCTCACCTCGAGTCTAAACCTCCCCTGGTGCAGCTTGAGACTGTGTCCCCTTGTTCTGGTGCTGGTTGCCTGGGAGAAGAGACCAACCCCTTCCCGGCTACAACCACCTTTCAGGTAGTTGTAGAGGGCAATGAGGTCACCCCTGAGCCTCCTCTTCTCCAGGCTAAACAACCCCAGCTCCCTCAGCCTCTCCTCATAGGGCTTGTGTTCAAGGCCTCTCCCCAGCCTTGTTGCCCTTCTCTGGACATATTCAAGTGTTTCGATGTCCTTCTTAAACTGAGGGGCCCAGAACTGGACACAGGACTCAAGGTGCAGCCTAACCAATGCAGAGTCCGGGGGCACAATGACTTCCCTGCTCCTGCTGGCCACACTATTCCTAATGCAGGCCAGGATGCCATTGGCCCTCTTGGCCACCTGGGCACACTGCTGGCTCATATTCAGGCAGCTGTTGATCAGCACCCCCAGGTCCCTCTCTGTTTGGGAGCTCTCTAGCCACTGACCCCAGCCTGTAGCTCTGCATGGGATTGCCATAACCAAAGTGCAGCACTTGGCACTTGGATTTGTTAAATGCCATCCCATTGGACTCTGCCCATCCGTCCAGTCTGTCAAGGTCCCTCTGCATCATAACACGAAATCCTGATAACTAATATATCTTGGGTTGGGACACATGAAGGAGATCCTTGCCTCAGCAGAAAGATTTGCTGTATTGTGGGAGGAGAGTAGGTCTATTTTGTGAGCAGAACAGTAATGGTTATGTCAGACATAGCCTGAATGAGATGAGCACAACTGATGCATTTCTTATCCTTCACCCTTTTTTGGGGGGGAGGTTGGGTTGGAGGTGAGGTGGGATGTTGGTGGGTAGCTTTTCCCCTCGTTCCATTGTTCAAGATGCTCTCTGTACACAGTACTGCTTCTACCTAACAAGTGTGGGAAACATATTAAGATGCATTTTGGTTTTTAACTCCATTGTTTCTGAACATTTCACATAAAAAAAGGTCAGCAGAGAGTAGGAAAAGAGAGAATTATTTGAGCCATAGTTAAAAAGTACTGGGAAAATGGATCACAAACATTTTAAAACAGAAAAATACACAAAACTCTAAAAGTCACACTCAAAAGACTTCAAGAGGAGCCTCTGCTGAAATACCTTAATAGAGAACCTTTCATGCAATGCAACTTTTCCACAAGTTCTCTTTGATTCAAAGGGGTTTCCTTTGCTTTTGAACACAGCACTTAATTAATGTGTAAATCATGGAGATAATTCAATCTAGAGCTGTCGAGAGTGCAGGTGAACTCTTCCACTTGCTTATTTTAAATCAATTTCCTGCACAGACATTGAGTGATGATGGGTGGCTAAGGGAATGATTAGTCAATGATTTTTTGTGAGCAGGAGCAAAGAGTTTTTATAAGTACAGTAATTATTTCTCAGAACGTGGCACGTTAAGGAGGTCCAAATGTGGCTCAGATCTGGTAGCGATGAGATGGCACAGAAATGCAGCTGCATTTCTGCTGTGTTACTGAATTGCTCATCTTGATTGTATTCCCAACCTTTTTCAGCATCTCAGTAGAACAAGGATTGAAAGCTATAGAAGTCTACATTGTCTTGAAAGACTTAGTGTTGTCTGGCGTTGAGCCAGCTTGAGAATATTTGTTTATCTATCTTCTTTCTTTCAATCCTGTGCAAAAGAATGGCCTTTATTCACACAAATTGTCAATAATAATTGCACTATGAGATCTGATTTGCTGGATGGAGTGTTAAAGGCTAGGTTGGGCAGGACCTTGAGCAACCTGGTCTAGTGGAAGGCATCCCTGCCCATGGCAAGGGGGTTGGCACTAGATGAACTTTAAGGTCCCTTCCAACCCAAACTATTCTATGGTTCTGTGATGACTTTGTTTGCTCTATGCTAACAGCAGGCTGATATTGCAAACAGAACTCCTTGTTGCAAAGTGTTTCTGTTGTGGCTTTGAACGGTGTGCCTGGTTGCTCTATCATAAAGCACTGTGTGCTAGAACTTTATCTACTGGCCTGTCTGACACACTGCTCTATGACAAGAAAGTTACTGATACTGAGCTAGATTTTGAAAGGGTGTTTGTCCCTCAAGGCAGTTTTGAAAGGGTGTTTATATTTGGCTCTTAGAATGTTTGGGAGACTCGGCTTCAAGTTCTGCTTCTTGCCCAGAGCCATCAGATTGATTTGGCGGCTTGCTTCTCAAACCCACAAGCAAATGTAGGTAACTATGTGCTCTGAGCTAGATCACTGAATCACAGAGTTAACCAGGTGGGAAAGGAAAAGACCTTCAACAAGTCCATCCTATCACCTAACACCATCTAATCAACTAAACCACAGAACCATAGAATCAATAAGGTTGGAAAAGACCTCAAAGATCATCAAGTCCAACCTGTCACCCAACACCTCATGACTACTAAACCATGGCATCAAGTGCCTCATCCAATATTTTTAAACACTTCCAGGGACGGTGACTCCACCATCTCTGTGGGCAGCCCATTCCAACAGCAAATCACTCATTCTGTGAAGAATTTCTTCCTAACATCCAGCCTAAACCTCCCCTGGCGTAGCCTGAGACTGTGTCTTCTTGTTCTGTCACTGGTTGCAAGAGACTGACCCCCACCTGGCTACAACCTCCTCTGAGGTAGTTGTAGAGAGCCATAAGGTCTCCCCTGAGCCTCCTCTTCTCCACACTAAACAACCTCAGATCCCTCAGCATCTCCTCATAGGGCTTGCACTCCAGACCCCTCACCAGCCTTGTTGCCCTTCTCTGGATGTGTTTGAGCATCTCAACATCTTCTGTAAATTGAAGGGCCCAGAACTGGACATTAGTCAAGGTGTAAGCTGTTCTCTCTCCATGAGAAAAGTCCAGCTGCACTGATTTCAGTGGTGCCACCATAAAGCTTCATCGTGGAAGGATGGCAAAGAAATGAAAGAGAACTTTGGTGAATCCTGGTTGCTGGTGTCACCTGAGAAAGCCCAGAGCTGGCCTTCCTCTAGCATCTAGCTCTTGGTCCTTGGCTTTGCTCTGTTTTCTTAAACTGTCTCTGGGGCTTTTGGATTGTCTGTGCATTAGCAAAGCCGTCTGTTTGTGCTCTGTATAAACACAAAGTGAATAGAAATGTTGTTATAGAAGGTGATTAATTGGATAATTGCACTTGGATAATTGCACTGAGCATTAGTTTTTAACATGTATTGGTAAATATGGACTAACCTTTTAGCAATCTGTGTGCACTCATCCACAGCAATGGAAAATATTCCCAAGGGAATCTAATTTCAAAAGAGATGTTAGGGAAAGAAATTGGACTTTGCACATGGCTGTAGCTTCTCAGGCCCCTGGAGGCCTTCAGTTCAGGGCTCATGACTGTAACTTTGTTTCATTTACATTGCAAATGAAATCTTGTGGTGGTTTTGGGCTTTAGTCACGTAGGGAAAGGGTGCCTGGCAGTTGCCTCTGTATCTTTGCTGCACAGCCGTTGCCTGCTCGCTACTACCGCACACGTTCTCTGACGGCAGAAATGCAGGGCTGATATCATGCCGTGCAACATCTGCTGAATTCACATGGGGAAGGAGAATATGAAAACAAATACACAAAGGGCACAGCCACTGAGATGGTAAATATTGTTCTTTCCATGCCACACCCAAACCAAAAATAGAGACAGAGGGCCCCTTAACAAAGCTTTATTCAGGTTCTCGAGGGCTGACAGTAACTGTTTGTTTTCCACTGAGCTGTGAGAGGACAAGACTGACAGCTTACTTCAAGAAACATGGATTTGCCTGAGACACTTCTTTTACTGTGACTAGATCAGAAAGAGATGAGAAGAAAGCTCTGTGGAAACTGATAGTGTTAAAGATAATGTGAATGCAATCACTGCCAAGCTTGCATGCCATGAGAGGAATAGCAGCTAACATCGTTTTTCATGGAATCGCAAAATCACCACAGTTGGAAAAGGCCTCCAAGATCATCAAGGCCAACCCTTATCTACCTCTGCCAGGGCTGCTGCTACACCATATCCTCAAGTATCACATCGGGATGGCTTTTAAATACATCCAGAGCTGGGGATTCAACCACTTCCCTGAGCAGCCTGTTCCAGTGCTTGAGAGCCCTTTTGGTACAGAAGTTTTTCCTAATGTCTAACCTAAACCTCATCTGGTCACTTCCGCTTCTCCTTGTGACTTGTGAGAAGAGGCCAACACCCACCTCTCTGCAACCCGCTTTCAAGGAGTCGTACAGTGAGAAGGTCTCCCCTCAACCTCCTTTCTCCAGAATAAACAATCCCAGCTCCCTCAGCTGCTCCTCACAAGACTTATTCTTATTTGGGGGGCAAAGAAACTGCCTGTGCTGTGGAGCAGTTTGCATTTGCTAGCTGGGCAAAAGGAGCAGCAGGTGAAGGAGCCCAGGGACTGGCTGCAGTCCCAGAGCTGGGAGGTGTAGGAGTGAGCATTCCACCCAGAATGGAGAGAAGGAAATTGCTGGGTGGCTTTGTCAGAACATAGGTGGTGCTTTATGCATCCTAGACACCTGCACAAAGCTCAGGTGCTTAATATGGTAGATAAAGCTGGGCACTCCCAAATATGCTGCTGATTAAACTATTGCAAAATGGCAGTGGGATGAAGGAGAAGGCTGTGTAATAAACACAGCCCAGTCAATAAATACAGTTACTGCAATAATGCAGTGGGGAGGACAGGAGGTCATAGGGGGAGCAGCCAGACAGATCCTCAGAAATGGGGCTCCATAGGGTTCATCTGGGACATTCCCTCCCCCTCCTGCCTGACAGCTGCCTTCAGAGACTGTTCACCTTAAAGGGATATTACAGAATCACAGAATCATTAAGGTTGGGAAAGACTTTTAAGCTCATCTTGAGAAACGATAAACCCAACACAACCATGCACCCAACTGCCCCAAAAACTGTGCCCCGCAACTGCCCCAACAGCCATGCTCCCAACTGCCGTATCTACACGTTTTTGGAACATCTCTTGGGATGAATGCCAGTCTGCCTGGCCAAATTACCTTAACATCCAGATGCACTTTTCCTGAGCATGGGACACTGGGCAGAAGTGAAGTATCTGTTCTCATACAATTTGCAGAAATTCTGTTCGACACAGATAAACCTGTACTGCTGTGGCATCAGTTCTGCTGGCAGCAGTGTGCTGGGTAGCACTGGCACAGATTGCACCAGGCTATTTCTTGTTCTCCTGGCCTCTCTTGACATCATGAGCATTTGATGCTATTCCCACTGGAGCCAGCATGAAATTTCCCTGGGTGGACTTCAGGTAGAAAGGGTTGTCAGTTGTCGGTTGTTGCTCTCTACAACTACCTGAAGGGTGGTTGTAGCCAGGAAGGAGTTGGGCTCTTCTCCCTGGCAACCAGCACCAGAACAAGAGGGCACAGTCTCAAGCTGTGCCAAGGGAAGCTTAGGCTCGAGGTGAAGAGAAAGTTCTTCACAGAGAGAGTTGTTAGCCTTTGGAATGTGCTGCCCAGGGAGGTGATGGAGTCACCATCCCTGGAGGTGTTCAAGAGGGGATTGGACGTGGCACTTGGTGCCATGGTCTAGTCATGAGGTCTGTGGTGACAGGTTGGACTTGATGATCTTTGAGGTCTCTTCCAACCTTGATGATACTGTGATACTCTTCTTGACATGGAACACTATGCCCTTGTTACTCAGCTCTTTCAGAAAAGCACGTTGCCTGCTGCAGAAATCAACTGGACCTTGTTTATATAAAATTAGACAATCATAGAATTGTTTCAGTTGGAAAAGACCTTTGTGATTATCAAGTCCAATCATTAGCTAACTCTACCAAGACTAGTGATAAGCCATGTCCCTCAGCACCACATCTCTCTGGCTTTTAAATACCTCTGGGGATGGGGATTCAACCACCTCCCTGTTCCAGTCTTTGAGAACACTTGCAGCCAGAAATTTTCTTCTAATATCCAACCTAAACCACTCCTGATGCAACTTGAAGCCATTTCCTCTTCTTCTGTCACAGCTAACTGTTCTTTAATAGTTGGGAAATTATGCCAACTTAATCCAGGCCCAGTTGGTAACATCAAAAAAATTGTAAGCCTGAAGATGTTTTACTATTCCAAAGGAAAAGTAACTTATGTGAATTAATAATAGAATATTCAACTGGAAATAGTTTTTCTAACCAGAAAGCATCTGTGGTTTTTGCATCAAACAGCTGTGGTTAAAGTGGAAAAAAATGGAAGTTAAAGTTGTACAAAAACTGCAGACAGAAAAAAATCACAGAAAAAGAGAGAAAACTTGGGTCTTTTTTCTTTGCTTCCTGCTGTAAGTGATTAAATGTTTAGTTTCTAAACAATGTGCTCCATTCTTAATAAAATTTTGAAGTTCCTCCATATGTCTGAGTGAAAGTGACTCAGAGGAGAGCTCACAGAAAAATTGCTGCTTGCTTTCCCCTTTTTTTTTCCCTCTCCCTGATAATCCCTTTTGACCTTTCTACCAAAACTCATTTATTTTGTCCGTTTTGATACCAAGCTTTCAATAAGTGAAACTCCATCGTGTTTTATAACTATTCTCCTTAGCAACACACCCTGCTTGCCAGCAAAAATCAGTGCTTGCCACGCACCATTGCTTGGGCATGAAGCTTTGACATTACTTCTCCTGCAGGAGCAGATGCTAAATGAGATGCTCCTGGTCAAGGAGCAGTGAGGATCTAGCTTCTGCTCTGTGTCAGCCGTGCCTCATCCATGATAACTTTGTTGTATGTAAAACACGACCATGTATAACCCTCAGATAAACAGGGTCTGAAGGAGGCTTTGTTAGTTTGAAACAAATATTTATCACTTCACTAAATTTTGTCATCTTTCATTTGTTTGTTTGTGTTGACTTCCCATGCCCCAAGTCTTTTGTGAAATGGCATCAGTGGAAGATGTAGGCAAGCCTTGTTTAACCAGATAGTGAGCAAACACAGCAAAAGACCATCCCTTCCTGAAAGGCCTGAAGAAAGGCTTTCCTTGGCTTTCATTCAGTAAAGCCTGAGAGCAAACACTTGAAGTAAGATTGTTTCCTTGAGATCAGGTACAAACAACCCTGTGGTTAGAGAATGGCCTCAGCACTCACAAATGTTTACCTTGTATGGTGACCACATTCAGTCAGACTTTCCAAGGAAGCCACAATTCCCTTCCCTTTGTTCTGCCTTCCTACCTACCTAGGGCTGCACAAAACTCATCAGGTTGGTGGCATTAAACCTGGTACAAGCTTCCTGAGATTTTCAAGTCTTTTGACCAATGCCTGTGTTGTGGTTTTAGGGTAAAGAGGAAACTTCAAACTTCTGGCAGTGTTTTGATTTTTATGGTTGTTTGACTTCCTTGAAAGTCCAATTGAAAAAAACTCAAAATCTCTATTTCCAAGAACCTCTCTTTTCTTGCTTATGAGCAGGAATTACTTGATTTATCTGTACTCCCCATGAAACACTATTTTTGACTCTATTGCTGTGACAAAGGATGGCTTATTTCATTAGGGGGAAAAAATGCAATAATAAAAACAGTGCAGATTCCTGTAATGAGTGTAAAATTGTGGCTATAAGGAACACCTCAACTGCTGGAGAGCCAGACAGCAAATCATAGAATGGTAGGGGTTGGAAAGGACCTCCAGAGATCATCAAGTTCAACCTCCCTGCCAAAGCAGGATCACCGAGAGCAGGTCACAAAGGAATGAATCCAGATGGGTCTTGAAAGTCTCTAAAGAAGAAAACTCCACAACCTCTCTGGGCAGCCTGTTCCAGTGCTCCACTTGTATTCCTTTCTTGGGGAAAGAAACTACTGGTCCCTCTCATTCCATGGCTAGCCTGTCTCTCTGGTAAAGAAACCTCAGTGTTTGTCCTGCCCTTCACTCCACAAACATAGTTGTGTAATTAATACTGAACAAAGTTACCTGCTGAGCTGCTAAGTGCTGGTTTACTGTGGCACACCCCATTTGTACAAACATTTCTGGCCATGGCAAGCTGCTCCTAGCATGTCAGGTGCAAGGTTACTCCTCAGTGAAAGCCTGGGGAATAGAATGGCTGTTTATCTGGGAGCTGGTGAGTTCCCCTCACTCCCTTAAGCTTTACATTTAGGTTAGCAAATAAGCCCCTTATCTCCAAGAGTTTCTGCATGGATTTTGTACATAGTTGAAGCTCAGAGGACAGTTGTAGTAAATTATGAAGAGAAATGCAGTAGCTTCTTGTTATGTTCCCACCAGTGCAGTTCTGAGCTCCACTGCTGGGAGGTTAGAGGTACAATTAGGTATATAGTTTTGATGTCTCAGCTTGAACATACACTAGGCCATACTAGGATCTTAGTCCTTCTCAACGTTAGACCTGCTGTATTTTGACATTAGCACTCTGAAAGTGAGCTACAGCATTCAAATTTTTAAGCTTTACTGGTGAACTTTAACAGGAGGTGTCCTTACCCATGGCAGGGGGGGTGGAACTAAGTTATCTTGAAGGTGCTTTCCAACCCAAACCATCATAGGATTCTAAACTTGTTGAGGCTAAAATTTTAGCATCATAGACTGGTTTGGGTTGGAAGGCACCTTCAAGATCATCTAGTTTCAAATCTCTAATGTACTGGTACCAGTATTGGTACTGATAAAACTCTTTTTGTTTGTTTGTTTGTTTTGTCTTTTACCCCAAACAAAATTGAGAGCTTGTGTGGGAAGAAGAAAAGGAGATGGGTTTTATAGAATAAACTATGGGAAATATACATTGCTTGCAATCACCACCTAACCACTGTAGGAGTAAACCAGTAATCACTGCTTGCTGATTCTGTGCAGTTGGAATCCTCAGGGGGTGGAAATCTTCTGATTCACTGGAGATCTTTTAGTAAGTATAGATGCTGTAGCTCTATAGAATGTAGTCTGCAACTACAGTCCTATAAAGGGATTAGAATGCTGAGTATTTAGAGCATTGTCTGAAAATAATCACCGTTTAAAGACAAATTGTGATGAGGAAAAGATCTTTGTGATACAAATGCTAATGCTGGACCCTGAAAAAAAATCCTTTAGCACAATTAAAACACCCCAACTCCTGCAATATTGCCAGCAATTGTCACCAAACCCTTCTCACTCCGTGTGAAAATGGATGCTCTTTAGTGTAATTTGAATTTGGGATTAACTGGGTTTCAACTGACTTTCCTCTTACTCCCTATTTTGTATGTTTTTCTCACTGTAACACTCCCCAGCTGCCTTTCATTTGCTTCTGTAAGATTTTTTTCTTTTAATGCACCAGATTATAGGAGGGGAAATCAGAAATGCGTAAGTTCAGTGAGGAAGCCCCATCTGTTAAAATTCACTTCGATAGAAGTGACTGAAACAACGTGCAATTCATGGGGGTAAGTGAAGCCAAGAGTTCTAAATCCCTTCGTTTCAGACATCAAAGACACATTAACTCCCCCTACACCCCACGTACTCTATCACAACCACTTCAACAACGAAGAAATCTTTTCAAATGCTACTTTTTGTACGAAGTTTTGGCTTTAAAATTGCTTTTGTTTGTATCTCTCCTTGTTTATATCTCCGGCCCTGCTTCCGAGTATAAAAACAATACTGACTCTACAACAGGTGGAACAAGTGAGGTCAGATATTCTCAGGATAAAACTCTTTAGACTGTTCTGGCAGCTAAAAAAAGAAAGAGGGCACAAAACACACCCTGCAAACAGTTTCTCTGTAAAGCACAGCGTTGCGAGTTTAAAGGCAGAAGAACTTTTCCTACCTGTAGCTTTTGTGCGGCTCAGGAAGTGTAGCTTGTTTCTGATTACAATCTTCCATGGCTTAGCTGGGCTTCTGCATTTGAATGTTAAATATGTAAGAATGCCTTGTGGAGCTGGGGAGTTTGCATGACCTCTTAATGAGACACTGTAGTTAGTGTCATTGGGTATTAAGGCATCATGTGACTGTAGATGAAAATAAAATCCTTTAAAGTTTGCATTTAATACTTCCTAGAATCTGTAACCCTTTACCTGCAAGCTGGCTGAAAACCTGACAGAACTCACTGTTTTCTGGTCAGGGGTTGAGAAAAGACAGGAGGAAGGACACGTGCCAAGTAATTCCTTTTCCTCCAGGATAGTCACTTGCAAGAGCCACAGGTCTGAGCCTCTCAGTCTGTGAATGATGCTGTTTTCAGCTTCTTAAAACTAAATCTCCCCAGGTCACAAACGGTGCTGCAGAAAGTTGCTCTGGTTACATCAGGTACTTTTGTCTACCACTGACATTTAATCCCCACTGTTCTGGGTGATGTTCCCTGGAGCAACTCTGTTCTAAGGTGGATTTGCAGGCATTGCAGTTACCTCAGAAAGTTGCTGCCGACTTTCCTGGAATCATTTTGGTTTGAGTGCGGTGTTTCCAAAAGCGGGATGAAAGATGTTCTGCTGTCACAATCCAGTTAGGAGGGTGCTCCCTGGGATTTCACTTAGGTAATACCTGCAAGCAGCTGGGTCAGGGGTTTCCCAGCTCTAAACTTTAACGTGTATCGAGATACCTGGAAACTAAAAATAACCAAACCAACCAACACAAAACCCACCCCACACCTCCCAGAAAGAACCTGCACTAACATTGCATAACCTAAATGTGCGTGTCACAGCTGGAGACAGTCCAAAGCAGCACTGCCAGAGCCTACTCCGTAGCAGTTTGGAAATGCTCTGCTAAGTCTTGTGTTTGCTTGTGATGTTAAGCCTCATGGAAGCAGCTACAGCAGGTCCAGCTCCTGTAGGAGTAGGTGTGCTGTTCTCACCTTAAATAATGGTGGGTTTCAACTGGAGTCCTGCTCGTCTTTCTCATGCAAAGTACCCTCCTCAAATCCCATTCCAGTAGCAGAAGTTTGTCCTGTTATGTTTCGTGAGGGGGAGGTAAGACTATCCAGCTCAGTAGTGTGCTGAGGAGAGCAAGCAGATGGGTCCTGTGCTGGGGGGCAGAGGCTGAGCTGCACCACACCACCTGCCCCTGGGCTCCCACGGTGGTGCCGTGCACTGGGGGTTGAAACATCAGATGCCAGCAAAGAAGTGAATAAAAGCTGCTTTGGATATGGTTATTTTAAGCAGTGTCATCATGTGAAGGCCAAATATCATTCACAGGCTGTGAGCTAGCAAACTGCAAAGCTCTGCAGCAGCTCTCTGCCTGATTTTAATTTTAATTTTTTTTTTCCCCTTCTGCAATCGTTTAGTGCCAGCTGAAAACAGACTTTGAAAGCCAGGAAATGTCTCAAAAAACCCTTCACTAAACCTTCATAAAACCTCTGCTAAGCTCTCCCAAAGGCTCTCTGGTCAGTGAGGGAAGAATTGTCAGGCTACCAGATGCCCAGGTTGTTGGAGGAAGTGAGGAAGGTGGGAGATGCAACAGCTGGGGCCCATCTCTGCAGTGTGGAGCATGATGCTGTGCTCAGACCCATGCTGTGTGCCCAGTTTACAGCCCTGCCAAGCTGGGGCTGGCCCCAGTGGGCCACCTCTGTATCTGGTGGTGTGTGGCCATTACCCGCATGCTGCTTGGGCTAACAGGCTGAGAAGTGTCACAGTTGAAAAGCTATGTGGTGAATGAGGAGGCCACTGGAAGTGACCTCAGGGAGACTGCTTCACCCTTTCTCCTGACACCTGACATCCTCCTCCTCCTCAGACCTTTTTCTGAGCTCCTGTGGTTTTGGCATTCCACAGGCCATTCATCCTTGCAGTTCCTTAACCCCACAGCTGGTATTTCTGCCCCAGCTCTTGCACTGCTCCTATAGTGCTCTTTCTGAAACCTGTCCCGTAAGTAACCTGTAGAGAGATGGGGAACTACTGGAGAGAGTCCAATGGAGGCCACAAAGATGCTGATGAGACTGGAGCATCTCTCTTATGAAGAGAGGCTGACACACCTGGGGCTGTTTAGTCTGGAGAAAAGAAGACTGAGAGGGGATCTTCTTGATGCTTGTCAGTAGGTATGGGTCAAGAGGATGAGGCCAGACTCTTTGCAGTGCTGCCTAGTGATAGGACAAGGGGCAAAAGACACAAGCTAGAACACAGGAGGTTTCACTTAAACATGAAGGAAAACTTTTTTACTTTGGGGATGCTGAAGCACTGCCACAGGCTGTCCAGAGAGGTTGTGGAGTCTTCTCTGAAGACTTTCAAAAGCTGCCTGGATGCATTCCTGTGTGACTTGCCCTAGGTGACCCTGCTATAGCAGAGGGGTTAGACTTGATGATCTCCAGAGTTCCCTTCCAACCCCTACCATGCTATGGTTCTGTAATGTTTTCTATAACTATGTACAACCTGCTGAGACCTTTTGAGGCTGATGGTTTGGTCAGGTTTTCATAGATGTGTCCTGCAGGAAATGATAATTTCTCTCACCAATCCACTGTCCTGGTTCAAAAACAGGATCACGACAAATGGTTTTTTTTTCAAAGGAAAAGTAGTTGAGACATTCAGCCTGCAGAAATCCTCTTTTTCCTCTAATCTCATTCTTGTACCTTAGTCAACTGTTTTGGCTGAGGTTTTTTTGGAGAACATTCCTGCTGTGACAGAAGTCTGCCTGGAAAAAGCACAGCCCAAAAGGTCAAATCTGTAACTTCAGCTACTGTTGTCAATATGATATTACAGTGGCAAATGCCAGGTAATTTACTAGCAGACAAGGGGATAATGGAGACAAAGGGCAGCAAACTGTCCTGTTGCTTTTGAGATGTTCTGTTTTCACCTGTGCTGCAGCACAGATGATCAGAGGGCTGGAGCACCTCTCCTATGAGGACAGACTGAAGGAGTTGGGGCTGTTCAGTCTGGAGAAGAGAAGGCTCCGAGGTGACCTAATAGTGGCCTTCCAGTATCTGAAGGGGGTCTGCAAGAAGGCTGGGGAGGGACTTCTCAGGATCTCAGGTAGTGATAGGACTAGGGGGAATGGAATGAAGCTGGAGGTGGGGAGATTCAGACTGGATGTGAGGAGGAGGTTCTTCACCATGAGAGTGGTGAAGCCCTGGAATGGGTTGTCCAGGGAGGTGGTTGAGGCCCCATCCCTGGAGGTGTTTAAGCCCAGGCTGGATGAGGCTCTGGGCAGCCTGATCTAGTGTGGGGTGTCCCTGCCCATGGCAGGGGGTGGGAACTAGATGATCCTTGTTGTCTCTTCCAACCCTGACTTATACTATGATACATCTGCATTTTAATTTCCCCTTTTGCCTTGCAACTTTCTGTATTTCACTTTAAATCCACTCAATAGATCTATTTTGGTCTAGAAGCTTTCTCACACACACTGAAGTGCCTGTAGAATCAGAGCCAACAATGAGGGGAGATGATTTTATTTCTCTTTGTTTCATGCTAAGTAGAAGTACAACCTGTAGCAAGTGTGATGTGTAGTGAAAGCTGTGACAGTGGGAACATGTGAAGGCATCTTGAATCTGCTTTTCTGTATTCCCTGCTGAGGCTGGAGAAGGAGCCAGTGGGCATGGCACTCTGGGATGTGTTCTAACGGCAGTGGTGGTGTTTGGTCAGTGGTTGGACTCAATGATCTTAGAGGTCTTTTCCAACCAAAATGATTCTAGGACTCCATGCTGCCAAAAGGGCATGTGCTGCTGGTGTACCATGGCTGTGCTATGCTGAGAGCATCAGCCACTCTGGTAAGCAGGAGCAACATGGGCCTAGGTTGATGGGGCAGCAGAGGCTGGAAGAAGAGTTTGCCAAAGGCAGATTTTAACAGTCACCTTGGGAACCATTGGTGATTTGAAGAGCACATGCTGCTGGACTGGATGTGTTGGGAGCATGTTCCCTGTGATTTCAAGGGAATTTAGACCTGCATAGCTGGTCCTCAATAGTGAACGTTCCTTTTTCACAGAAGGATGCTGGTGCAAACTTCCCCTTCTGGAGAAGCACATGGTAAAATACTTCATCCCACCCTGGGAAGGGTTGTGATGACTATTCCGTCAGCATTTGACCTTCCTGTTGAAACTAAGATTTGGGACTATGACTATCACATCATATGTCAGGATGCAAGATGCAAGGAATTGTGCCCAGTGACTAGGCTGGAATGATGAACCATGGGAATAAAGGTATTGCTCATTGCTCTCCTTGCAGTGATATGGTGTTCTGGGAAGAGCTATTGAGGTATCTTGTACCCCTTAACATGGTACAAGAACTTTGTGGTAGGTCACATCTATAGCAGAAATGCTTGATAATGATTCTAAACAACAAACTTTTGTTAACACAAACTACCCAGAAGGCTTTAGCCCATCTTTGAATGACCACAAAATTCATTTTATGGTTACATAAAAAATAATGTGTGATGTCTCTGGTTTCATAACTAGAAGAAATGAAAATAGATTTCAGCCCAGGGGGGATCATGGATGCTCCCTCCCTGGAGATGTTCAAGGCCAGGCTGGATGAGGCTTTGACCAATCTGGTCTAGTGGAAAGTGTCCCTGCCCATGGCAGGGGGGTTGGAACTAGATGATCTTCAGGTCCCTTCCAACCCAAACTGTTATATTAATCTATGAATCTATGCTAAAATAGCTATTTTTACCAACAAAATGGAACAGTGGAGATTGTTGCTAATAGCCTAATGGCAATGATCCAAAGGACCCATTTTGTGATGTACCACACAGACACACATAAGGAGTTTGTTTGCCAAAGAGCCAAGTCTCAAGATTTTAAGCTGACCTGGGGCTGAAATAGTCCCCTCTGAATATGAACACCATATTATTGATGTAGTTTTGCTCTAAATTCCCTTTGCACCGTGGAGAAAGCAGGGCTGGGGAGCCACTGAAACCTGAATGCCTTTTCCAGGCAACATGTTAACTCACATTGTGATGTTATCTGATAATAATGTGAAAGAAGTGGAATGGCCACGGGCTGCATGAAATGAAGTCACGGGCTGTGCATTCCCCAGCTGTGGTGCAAAGGAAATGACTGATGAAAATATTTTTTCTAGCTGACCTCTGGCTTACCTTTGTCTGCCAAAGAATTTCCGGCTGGTTCCCCTCTAAAGGCCACAGCCTATTCCTAGAATCTTCTGTGTCAGAAAATATGGACCCCATCTCAGCCTGTTTATTGATGTGCACTTGAGATAAAGAATAAAGGAAAGCTTTGTTCTACATATGCAAATAGTGCTCCTAAAAAGAAAGCAAGTCACTCTATTCCTACCTAGGGGTACAGCACTTGGCATTTGGATGGCTCATTGTTAGAGAAACTACTTTGTCCTTGTACCACAGCACAGACATACCTGAGGACAGACTTGTGAGGGGCTGTGAAGTGCTCACTCTCACAGTACCAAGTATTTGGACACTGAAGAGCCTTAATAACTTCATTGCAATATCTGAGGGGGACCTACAGGAAAGCTGGGAGGGACTGTTTAGAAGGGCTTGTAGCAACAAGGGGTAATGGTTTTAACCTGGAGCAGGGTAGATTTATGTTGGACATAAGGAGGAAGTTCTTCACAATGAGTGGTAAAATACTGTAACAGATTGTCCAGGGATGTGGTTGAGTCCCCATCGCTGGAGACATTCAGGATCAGACTTGATGTGGCCCTGGGCAGGCTGATCTAGTTGGAGGTGTCCTTGCTCACTGCAGGGTGGTTGGATGAGATGTAACTGTGCTAATGCCATTCAGAAGTCTGTGTCTGCTGCTCAGGCTCAATGTGAGAAGTCTGATCCCTGAGAAATAGATTCAGAAAGCTGGAAAGCTGAATGAAAGAGTCTGTTAAGACACAGATAAACTATGAGGAGGGACAGGACTTCAACAGCATCCTTGAATCACAGAATTTTTTTAGTTGGAAAAGACTCCTAGGATCATTGAGTTCAATTAGCAGCCCAACACCACCGTGGCCATTAAACCATATCCTGAAGTCTACATCTACATGTTTTTGAACACCTCCAGGGCAATGGAATGAGATTAGGAATCTGGTATTTATCTGAAGGGCTTAAGTGGATTAGGAGTCATATTGTTGCTTGTCTTTTTCATTGTTTTACAACTAAGAAAAGTAGTAATTCTGTCCCTCTCTTGGCTAGAACATAAAAGACTAAGGTTGAAAGCAAGACAAGAGCACCCATTCCATTTTATGTATGTCAGCACTACTTCCAAGTGTCAGCCTATTGCTTTGACCAACTAGACAAGGCCTAAAATCAGTTCCTACTTTGACCTGAGATGAAGGGAAGACTGATCTCACTTTTAGGTCAGTCCTCTCTTTTGGTGGGAACTATCTTCTGCCCCAAGAAGCTGTGCCCTTGTGCAGAAGACCACAAAGTTCACTGAGCCAGAAAACATGAGAAGCAAGTCTATCAATATGGCACTCAGCTGAGCTGGGACCAGCAGGGCTGTGGTCATGCTTCTCTAGAAGAAGAACATTTCTCTGCTTCTGTCTCTTGCTTTTTTTCTGCTACACCCTTTTACTACCCCAAATTAGCCTCTCCTGGCAGATAGACATATTTCTACTCTTCCAAGGTACTGAATTTCCAACATCATGCAGCTTATGCATGAGTAGTTCAAGGTGAAAATATGTGAGTCAAGTCCAGTGTTTGAAAGCAGGTGGAATTTGCTTACCTTCAGGACAGGATCCTGGGAGGCATAGATTCCACAGCCCCTTCCCATAGTTCCAAAGATCCAGAGGAGAGTGGGATTTCAGGTGTTCCCCTGAGTAGGTCACAGAAGCCTTTGTGTCTGTTGACTCGTACACTGGCAGTATGGAATGACTTTTTTGGGGGTGAATTTAATTGTTTTTAGAATGCTCTGATTGAGAAAACCACTGGATTTGTTCCTTATGGATATAGCCCTTAAAAGAATTATTTAAATACAGGCTAATGGGAGCTGGAATGTGTCCAGAGAAGGGCAACAAAGTTGGGGAGGGGTTTGGAGCACAAGGCCTATGAAGAGAGGCTGATGGAGCTGGGGTTGCTTAGCCTGGAGAAGAGGAGGCTCAGGGGAGACCTTATTGCTCTCTCCAACTCCCTGAGGGGAGGTTGTAGACAGGCAGGGACTGGTCTCTTCTCCCAGGCAACCAGCACCAGAACAAGAGGACACAGTCTCAAACTGTGCCAGGGGAGGTTCAGACTGGATGTTAGGAACAAATTCTACACAGAGAGTGATTGCCCATTGGAATGTGCTGCCTGGGGAGGTGGTGGAGTCACCATC
The DNA here is from genome assembly GCF_026170545.1 of Melanerpes formicivorus. Taxonomy (NCBI): domain Eukaryota; kingdom Metazoa; phylum Chordata; class Aves; order Piciformes; family Picidae; genus Melanerpes; species Melanerpes formicivorus. Next base: position 33,250,368 of record NW_027142356.1, on the reverse strand, counting down.
ATTGGAGGTGTTTAGGAGGAGACTTGATAGGGTGCTTGGTGCCATGGGTTAGTTGATTAGGTGGTGTTGGATGATAGGTTGGATGTGATGATCTTGAAGGTCTCTTCCAACCTGGTCTAGTCTAGTCTACTCTAGTCTAGTCTAGTCTAGTTTAGCCTAGTCTGCCAATGCCCTATGCCCCTCTGCCAGAGGTAAATTTCCCTGAAATTAAGGAAGAGACACAAATCCGTTTCCTTAGTTTATTAGTACAAACAATGAATACACAAGACTGTATATTGTTTGAAGACTGCAATAGATTTCTAATTTAACAACTCTGTAACAAAATTTAACTAAATTTGACATTTATGAAAATATAAATCTCTGATTGGGTAGGGTTGTTTTCTTTGTTTTGTTTTGTTTTGTTTTTTTCCCCAACAATACAAAGTTTACATAAAAACATTCAGTATGATCTAATAGTTGCAAACAAGTTAGGAAAAAACTCATTCAAGTCACTTAATATACTATATTGGCTTGGACACTGAACATTCACACACTACATCAAATTCTAGCTCAGCATTCATTTCTTGGAGATTTGTGGCAGGGAGATCTGCTTTGTAGAAAGAAAACTGCTTTTGTTTAAATACCTGGAAGAAATTTCCACAGGTGTGCCAACTTGAGGAGGGAAAAACGCTTTTTATCCTTTCAGATGTTGTCCAGTATTTTCATTTGATTGTATTTTCTTCACTTGGGCAAAAAAAATGAATTTATTTCTTAAAGCTTTTGTTATTATTTCACAATTTCTGCCTTGAAACTGGTAAAAGTGTACAAAAGGCTCAGAACAGTTCTAAAGCAGAAAGTGAAGCTTGTAAGCACGTGGGAATAAGAAAAGCCCATTACAAACTGGACCAGTAAAGAACCTTTGGACAGTCTTTACATTTAGTGGAGTATTTCAGCACATGTATAAGCAGTCCCAGAGTGTTTGGTCATCTGATCTGTATTTATCATGGGAAAGAACAGAAATGACAGTAAGGCAAACATCATCGAGATTAATACATGGTATCGCTGAAAACTTTCTGTTAAGGTTACTTTGGGGACACAGGAGATACTTCAGATTTTCTTACCACAAAATGGATAGCAACCCTTTTAACATAAAGAAATGAAGGTGTTTTAACTTTTCATCTGTAACACCCTTTCATTTTGAAAGCATTTTCAGGATGACCTGTACTAATACACACTGTGAAGACAAAAGAAAATTCCCCCAAACCAAAAATAACCTCCCCAAACCTACATTCCTTGTATGACCTAGGTTCTTATCATTTTTATCACAATACAGAAACCTGAAATCCCTGCATGCAATGAAAAAAAAACAAACCAAACCAAACCTTTCAGTCCATTCATTGAGGTGAGCAAATACTTAGCAGCTCACATTTATATATATATTTTTTTTTGCATCTGACTGGTACCCACTCCTTTCAACTCAAAGATTAATCCTAGTTAAAAAAACAGCAACAAAAATTAGATATTTATAAAGGATGGAATGTATCAAGTGTTCCAGGTTGGCAGGTGACATCTTGTCATTGCACCATCAAGCATGAAAACACGTTTTTGCAAGTGGGTATTAAAGTCGACTGTTAACTATAGACCCATCTAGGCGACTTGGGATATAAAATAGTGGTCTGACTCTTCTCACGTGGAGCTTTACTTCTAGTTAAAAGAGTCTGTCAATCCCAGATAAGATTACCTAACAATTTTGATAGTATTGCTAGAAATTTTTAATCAAGGCCCTGGTGAAATCTTGGACTGAACTTTGTATTCTGAAATGTAACAAAACCCAACCCTGCAGCCCATTTGCTTTACGTTTGCTTTTGGTTTTTTTTTTTCTCTGTGAGGATATTTGTGGAGGAAAACCCAGCTGGTCTGCCCTCTGCTGTTCCCATCTGTCTTCCAAGAAACGCACTGATTTTTATGTGAATTCAGAAGACAACTCTATGCATCTATACTATTACTCAGAGAATCCAGTCCAGGGAGTTACTCAGTTGTCAGCAGTAAAGCCGTGTCCCCGACAATCAATGGCTGCACACACTTTCTCATAGCAATAGTTGTGTTTTTTGGTTGGGGTTGCTTCACTCACCTCAGGCTCTGTAACAGTAATGGGGCTATCCCTTGCAAATACCTCGGTTGACTCCCTCCAAATGCAGTCTGCGGTTGCTTTGAAGCTGTAATTGTGACATTTTGGCCTAATCACTTGCGTCGCATTGTTGAAAATCTGACGGCTGTTTGAAGTGGCAATTTTGATTTTCAGCGCAGCGTCAACTCGATCCACTACAGTGTAAGTACCTATACTTCCATCATCAAATCCAATGATAATATTCAAATGCCTCTGAGAGAGTGCAAGAAAAGTGGGAGTTTTATAAAGAGAACAGGCACCGATGTTTTTGCCATCTGCTAGCCTCATTACTATTAAAGTCGAGACTGCGCCGTTGTCATCATCTTCTTCACTGCGAAAACAGATGTACACGAGGTAGCGCCCATCCCGGGACAGCCTCTGCCGCCAGATGACACCTGGAGCATGAACCACACGAAGTTTGCCGCTGTACAGATCAAGCACGTTGATGTTCTCATCACCACGGGTTATAATTCCTAGCTTCCCGTTTGGGGAGATTTCAAAGTCTTCCAGAGTTTTCAAGAAGTTGGTAGGCAACTGCACACGCCTGCAGATGACCTCCTCTGTCAGGCTCCAGATGTTCACAGTTTCAGTAGATGTTATAAACACTATAATATCTGGGCAGTCTGGTATCAGCTTAATATCCACAATGCTTGCGCCGTCGTCGCAGCAAAACTTCTTGGTTATACTGCCTGTCCACAGACTCACTGCCAACACTTTGTTCTTCGCCATTCCGACCACGAATGTATTTGCAGTTGTTATAAATGCGTTCTGTAAGGCAACTAAAATATTGCAAACCCTATGTCCTGTAGCCAGCCGCCAGACTCTGGACGCATTCTGCTCACAGAGGGAGACCACAAATTGATCATTATGAGTAATCATGAGCTCTGAGATTTTTTGTCCGTTAATGCGAAAGATATTTTCGCCACTAACAGTGTGCCACACGTACTGGCTGCACTTGTCATCTGAGGTAACCATTATCTCTCCAGATGAGGTCAGCACGCAGTTTTCAACAATACCTTCATGCTTGTACACAGCTTCAATAAATCCAGTGCTGAAGTTCCACCTGTGGACAGAATCTGATCCATCCAAGGTGTATATCAATTCCCCTCTGGCTGGCAACACCAGTCTGTGGATAGGCTTGCCAGACTTGTCAATATTGGACATCGCGGTGATGATGTCTATATCCCAAATCGAAAGGACACCACTGGTGGATAAAGATAGCAGCATGTTGTGATGATTTGATTTAATTAGCCTGACTATAGTTCCTGAGATTTCCTGTAAGCTTGCCATACACTGTCCCGTATCTCTTCTCCAAACAAAAATGGCTGAGGTATTTTCCATTGAAGCAATTATACAGTTGCCATTTTTGGACAGCACGGCGGATATGAAGCGCTCGTTGTGTTTAGCTCGGAACTTTTCAGCCACCTTCCACACATGAGTGTCAAGAAGTTCAATGCTGAGAGCCTTACAGATTAAAATTGCACTTTGGTCTTCAGAAAGCTCTATGCTGACAACTTCACTGTCTTCTCTCCTGCAGTCAAAGTCATCTGTAAGCTGGGGATTCGTGATGTCCTCTGTATTCCAAACAGAGAGGCTACCCTCATTGTCCACCATCACCATTTCTTGGGCGGTGTCCAGGATGAGAAGGAATTTCACGAATCCACTAGAAAATTCAGAGGTTACAGTGGCCAGCTTCTCTCCACTGCCCAAGTGGAAAATGGTTGCAGTGTTCAAGTACTGTCCACAGAACGCATAGGCTCCATCTGGAGAGCACTGCACACAGGTCACCTCATACCAGCAGTGGAAGTGATAGAGAGGCCAACCATAAAGCAGGTCTATGACAGTAACATCTTTGCTGGCTTCCAGCCAAGCGAGGGCATGGTTGACTGATAATGTAAATCCATTTATAAAACTGGAGCCCCCTCCAATCCCGCAATGCTTTGACCCCTTAATTTCCACCTCAGACAAAAGACAGGAGTTTATGTTATCATATATCAACAGAGTGTTGTTTGTTGTAGCCACTACAAGGTACTTCTCATCGGTCGTGAGCTTCATCCCTAAGATAACTGACGGAGCTGTTGTAATCTGCCTGAGTAACTGGCGAGTCTCTACGTCCCAAGTGCTGATGGAGCCATTTTCTAAAGCAGCAATAATGGTGCTGGGATTAAAAGTAGGCAGAATCTCAGTGACATGTACACAGCTGGACGAGAGCGGGAGGCGCTCGGGGCTGTAGGTCACATCCATGGAGGAATGCAAAGGGACAATAGAGCAGTATTTGGGTCCGTCCTTGTCACACTCTAAGAGGAGATGTCTGAGCTTAGGCAATGAACTTACCACTGGGAGAAGCCTCTGCTGCAGCTCAGCAGAGAGTGAACCTGGGTATTTGACTACTTTGAATTTTATGCTGCGGAGGGTACTGGCCAGAAACTTCAGCTCCTTTTCTTGAGAGTAGCTGTAAGCCAGTTCTATGTCAGCAAGCGCTTTATCAAACTGCCCTATTCTAATCATGGTGTACAGCCAGCTGAAGTTCATAATGACTCCATACAGAAGATCATCTGTTTTTCCACATCTTGTCAAATGATGAATGAGCTCTGTCATTTTTCTGTGATTGATAAAAAAGATATCAGGCTCTAATGGATTACACTGAAAGACCCATGGCTGATCAGGTGCCTGCCTGTCAAAAGCAATCTGATCCGTGCAGTGCTTTTCATCCACATGCAGGCCTCTACCGTCACGGTCAGGGCATCCATTCAGGTACTGGTCTTTGCTGTAGAAAGGTTTTCTTCGTCCACCTGACCAAACCCCAAGGAAATACTCTGCCATGACTGTGTGCATCTCATGTAAGTCTTCTTCATTGTGGAGGTACAGTTTCTGGGCAATGAGCTGCAAGTGCCTATTTGCCCATAGAAGAAGAGTCACATTTTTCACCTGCCGCTCTATCAAGTAGCCCTGCAAGCCCTCCTTAAGCCTTGCAATGTATATATATGGAATTCTCAGCGGGTTACTTTCCCTGACGCTCTCTCTCAGTTCATACATGACACTGTTGTCAAGGGCTAAAATATCTTCCAGCTCCATTTCACTCAGGCCAGATTTGGACATAGTGATGTAGCCAAGAGCTCTTGACAATAGTTTTGATCCGCACTTGTTTTCCAGTGACCAAAACAACTGTTCTATGCTTTCATGGACAGTGACGCAGAGGGAGGACTCATCCACATCTTTGTGAGATCTCCAGTTCCTGACCTCTCTGAAGGTCAAGTTCACAAACATAGGCAGTGTGCACTTGGAGAACGCTTCATTGACGTAGATTTGTTGCCCTGATGTTACTTTTCTTTTAACTCGCAGCAGCTGATGTTTCAGTACTTGGCTACACATCTTTCTGTCCCTTGCAGTCAATTCAATGTAGTTGTCTTCTTCATGAATAAGGCACCTCAGTTTTTGCAGGATCCCATGCTTGTTTGGCAGTGTTGACAAAATGATCCGTACAGAACGGGGAAGGTGAATGGGAAGCCACCAGAGCTTCCGGCCATCGTCACTATCTGTCAGCTGCTCTAGGGCATCAAAGATTATTACCAGCGGCCTGTGGAATGAAGACTCATTCAAGAGATTGATGAACAAGTCCCGAAGGTCATGAATCTTTTTTGGGTAGCTTTGTACAAGGCAACGATAGTTGACTGCTAACTGCTCACAAATGCTTTGAAGGATGTTCTTCAGATCTGTACTTGTTTCGGTGGATCCCAAAAATCTTATCACTACCACAGGGTCAGAATCTGGTCCCATCTCTTCTTGCAGCCAGGAATAGGACTAGAATACAGAGCACAGTTTAGTTCATATATAAGCACACTAGCAGAGTTTGTGAGTAGTGACTGGCTATACACAAATAAACATTTGCAAACTTTACTAGTTGAACAGAAATGCTTTCACTGTCAGAGTTCAAGGCTGGTTTGACTTACATGCACTGAATCAACTTCCTACCATGTATCATTTCTTTAGCTCAGGCAGTATCCCAAAACACTAAGACCCAGATACACAAAAAGGATTATGTCTAAGGGGACATGAGGAAAATGTAGTCCATAAACCCCAGGGTACTCCTTGCAAAATCCCTGTCTCACTTCTGAAAGCCAGTAGGCAGATCATCTTATCAACAAACTTCCTCAGACACTAAGCAATGTCATCCTTGGCCAGGCAGACCAGCTTGCCACTTAAACCCGTTTAACATTGATTCCCAGCTGAGTATGAATGCATGCCCTGAGAGCTTTGGAGAGCAGGGAACAAAGTACAGATTGTCCTTTCCTAGCAGGCTACCTTAATTCCTGGATCACAGAAGTACACTCTGTCTTAGTGTGCCTATGACTTTTGCTCTTACACCCTGCTGCAACGGGTGAAAAATATCTCTTGCTGTTTGTTTTCTTTGCTTACCATACTCAAAGCAATTGGGGAATGTGGCTTTAAATCCTCTCAGTCTGTGCAGGCTAACACAGTTTTCTTACTTGGTAAATCTTGTCACCTCACTTTCAGTTATTACAGAATATTTTAACTGTAAAAACTGAGTCTCTAGATTAATTTATGTATGCAGATCTGAAAGTAGATCTTGAGCTGCAAATCTGAGATTCATTCATGCAACTAATGGCAACCTATAGGAAGTCACATTTGGGAAAGATATGGGATTTTAAACATTATTGTTCCTTTCTCCATTTCCTTCTGGATGATTCAGCTGTTTCCCAGCCCTAACATCTCTGAGCACCCTTCAGGGAACTCAAAGTTGTGACTCTCAGATGGAGAATTAGGCTTAGATATGTCATCTTGGTCATCTTCTGCATCTGGTCCTGCCTTGCAGAAGTGTTTTGCTCATCTCCCTGTAGTACTCAGCTGAATCACTTCAACAGCCTATGGCAGACAAAAGAGTACAAGTATTTCTGCAGGGCATTACAGACAGGCAGGTAGCAGGTGTATCAGACTAATTCTGGAATAACTTCTGATGACAAGATAAGATGGAATGACTTGGAAAGGCATGTTGTATTTGGAAGTAAGACTAAAACCAGCACATGATGTTTAGATGGTTCCTGATTCATAGGACCTCAGCAGGAAAAGAGGGAAAGAGATCCTTCTAAAATATATGTTGTTAGCTTAAAACTCCATCGATTCCACTTAGGCTTTTAAGAGCTCTGATGAGATACTTTTGTTTTGGCTAAGCATGTGATACAGACACATTATTATGCAAAATCTTTTCCTGAATTTGCAGAATATATTTTATATACTGAGGCATGACATCAGATGTGCTGATAAAAGGAAGAATGAGAACCAAGCCCTTACACACTAAAGCTCCTACCATCACCATATTGTGAGGGGCAATGGGTACAAAGTGGAACATAGAAAGTTCCACCTCAGCATCAGTTCTACTCCAACATAGGAGAGACATGGACCTGCTGGAGTGGGTCCAGAAGACAGCCACAAAGATGATCAGAGGGCTGGAGCACCTCTCCTGTGAAGACAGACTGAAAGAATTGGGGCTGTTCTGCCTGGAAAATGGAAGGCTCCCAGGAGAACTTATAGCTGTATTTCAATACCTGAAGGTGACATACAGGAAGGATGGGGAGGGACAGTTTAGAAGGGCTTGTGTTGATTGGACAAGGGGCAATGGTCTGAAACTGGAGCAGGATAGATTTATGCTGGACATTAGAAGGAAGTTTTTCACAGTGGGAATGGTGAAATACTGGAACAGGTTGCTCAGGGATGTGTTTGAGGCCCTGTCCCTGGAGACATTCAAGACTGGACTTGATGTGGCCCCGGGAAGCCTGATCTAGTTGAAGATGTCCCTGCTGACTGCAAGGGGGGCTGGACAAGATCACCTTCATGGGTCCCTTCCAACCCAATGCAAACTTCTTTAGTGTGAGGCTGCTGGAGCACTGGAACAGGCTGCCCAGAGAGGTTGTGGAGCCTTTTCTGAAGACTTTCAAAAACTGTCTGGACACATTTCTCTGTGGCCTGCTCTAGGTGATCCCACTTTGGCAGGAGGGTTGGACTCACCGATCCCTAGAGCTCTCTTCCAACCCCTCCCATTCTGTAATTCTGTGTATGTGAAACATTAAATTACCTTCTTTGCCACTTCAGCTAACAAAAGAGTCTTCCCAGTGCAAGGCCCTCCGTAGACGATGAGAGGGTTAACGTGTCCTATCTTGCTCGGCAGGATGTACTTGTGAACTATGTTTAGTGCCTCGCATCGATACTCATAGAAGGTGGAGTACATTTTACAGAGAGATGAGTGCTGGAGGACCTCATCATACAGCAAGTCTGTCTCGGTGTCAAAATTCTGCTGCACTGTTGCTTGGATGATATCAATCATGTCTTCATAGAACTGTTTGCCGAGTCCTTCGATGTAATGGTTCTCCACTTCTGGGGAGTAGCCCAGTTTCATGTCACAGTGAGTGACGGATGTGTAGACTCTCAGATTGGATGATGCGACGATGGTGGGAATGAATTCATCCCTGAGCTTGATCAGCTTCTCATGGGCTTCGGGATCTCGTAGGAACTTCCCAGCTGTGTGCACCACATCCATGTACTTTCCCATCTCTGGAATCTTCACGAAACGCTCGATGTTGGCAATTTTCCGGATGTAGCAAACGCACTTCTTTAGGAAAGCTGGGGTTTGTTTACCCAAGGCAAAATCCAGTTCATCTTCAATAGCTGAAGGACGAAAAGAGAACACAGAGTCTCTGTTATCTTTTTTATTCTTTTTGAAAGAGTTCAAGATCCTCCCCCACCCCCAGCATGCAGAGTTGGGAATGTTTGTGTCTGTTTTCCGTAAAAGAAAACAGAAAAAAAATTGCTGGCTGCTTTTGTGTGGGTTTTGGTCTCAAGCAAACACAATGAACCTTGTGTCTTTCTCTTCAGTTAGATGAAAACAGAAAATAGATTTTCATGTTTGTGGAAAGGCTGATGGAAAAGACAATACATGAATATACAGAAATAGTCTGAACTTTACCAGAGGAAAGATATCTCTTTGCTTGGCTGTGTTTCATTTTTCCTTTCTCGTACAGCAATTTCACAGAGGTCTTAAAAATCTTCTTAATCTCTTCCGATACATCTTGCCATTTGGCCTCAGTCGTGGAGTTTGAAGAGGATTCCATCTTTTAAAAATACCCAGAGTTAAACAGTAGCTGTCATACACACATCTACAACTTCAGAAAGGAAAAGCTTACTATCCATGGCCAGAAGTAACGTGGTAACAAGGAAATGCTTACAATAAGAAGAAATAAAGAAGACTTCAGCTTTTAATGCTGCAGAAAATGACTATGTATTCCAGTTTGGAATGAGGTTAGCTACTTGGAGTATTTTCTGAATTCCTACCCTAGGCAGCTAATGTTATATTTTGGAGGAATAAGAGCAGTAACACTTTTATAGAAAGAGAATATTGGAAACCAAGCCTGAAATAATGATCATAAAGCAGTCATACTGCTAAACTTATTGCTCCTTTAATTGGAAGAAATAATAATAATCATTTACATTTGGATCCCAAAACTGAAAATGAGGTTCCTAGAGGAAACTGAAAAGAGTTTCCTGTGATTATGCATCTCATATCAGCTACTCTATTTGAAAAATACTATTACTTGACTTTTGTTCACCCATTGCTCTAGTAACAGTAACATTACTTTCATCAGAGAAGGATGGAAATTCACTACTCCTTTCAGATGGTATCTCCCAGATGCCACAGTGGAGGCTCCTCTAAGGCAGTCACTGCTGCATTACTTACTGTAGGGAAAGTGTTTACGAGGTCTCCAGTTTTCCTGGAGCGTGTAATAGGAAAAAGAGCAACCTCCAGGATAAGCTTCCTAACACTTCCTTCTTGACATGTTCAGAGCTGTGTATCTGTTATTACTTTCTGTAAGCTTATGAGATATAACTCAGAATCAGTAGCTTGAGGAAAGGTACAGGGTCTGTAACAACAAAACAGCCAAGCTTTAATAAAAGGGATGCTGTGGCTGTTAGCAGAACAATGCAGAGTTACAAAACTTGCATTCCCCCTGTGATCACTAGTAGCCTAAATACAGAAATCCCCTAAAAACCTACCTGACCTTGATTGTAAACAAACAAACAAAAATCTGAATATTCATCACTTTTTAAGCACTCATCATGATGAAAAGCTGTTTTCAATAAGTAGCCACATTATACTGCCTTCAGCTCTTTAAAACTCGTTCCATGTCTATGTTTTTTCTTACAACAGATAAATAAATGTTGTGCCATGTGATAAGTGAATGCAGTACAATGGTTTCATTTCATTTTCTTGCACAATACAGAGTGCACTCAAAATGAAGTGAGCACTCTGGTAAGAACTTCCCTGTTTTGTACACTGAAATCTGTCCTTAGGTATATAGGATGTGTAGGAGGGCAGAATTGAGCCCTGGGTAATACACAGGTTTTATTGTCATCAATTAAAGACATTTCTCATTTACAAATGATAATTAACAGAGTTCAAAAATCTGTTAGAATAGAGTAAATAAGTTGAAAGTATCAGTTCTGACTCAGGGCAGCACTGAGCACTTGTTTGGCTGTTAAAGAGCTTTCTTGTACAGGCAGAAGGGAAGATGTTTATCTCCTCTGCAAATCCTGTTGACTGAAATCTAGCAAAAGCACAAGAGCAGGGCAGGAGAGCCTGAGCTCCATCATCAGGGAAGAGAAATCCATACAACTGCCCCACTGCTCCCCAGCAGGTGATGCTGCCCGAGGAGGTGGTGGAGTTGCCATCACTGGAGGTGTTCAGGAGGAGACTTGACAGGGTGCTTGGTTGCATGGCTTAATTGATTAGGTGGTGTTGGATGATAGGTTGGACACGATGATCTTGAAGGTCTCTTCCAACCTGGTCTGGTCTGGTCTGGTCTGGTCTATTCTATTCTATTCTATTCTATTCTATTCTATTCTATTCTATTCTATTCTATTCTATTCTATTCTATTCTATTCTATTCTATTCCTAATCTCCTTGCTCTAGGTGTTATCAGCACAGGAGACACGACCTGTTGTGTTTCTTGGTGTTTCACAGCTGCTCCCTGCACCCTGTCTGGGAAAGGAGCACCACCACAGCACCAGTTGCTTGGATGTGCACAGGGCTGGAGAAGCTAATTCAGTGCCTGGCCCTGGGGACTGCCCACCAGTGCCACTGACTGAGAAGAATTTTGTGAGGAGGTGACTAGGACTTACCGTGTTCTGGTAGTTCTTCAGCATTTCAGATTTTGGTCTGAGGTAATAGGCTGGTGGCACTGCATTCTCATCCCTGCAGTACCACTCCTCTAAAATCCTTGTCTCTAGCTTGGCTTCTACAGCAGCATCCAGGATCATTTCAAATTCTGCTGACTCAACCTCCCCTGGGATTCGGATGTTGCCATACTTCTCTCCCAACAGGCCCTGTGTATTTGCAGGAAAGTACAGATTAAATTTTGATTTTGGGCTATGTAAAACCCTCCACAGCACCTGAATTTCATAGAAATCAGAATGGCAATACTTTAATGACTTTGAAATTACTAGGAAGATAAATAAATCCCATGCAACGCTCCAGCCTTGTGGCAGCATGGCTGGAAAGTTGACTGGCAGAGAATCACCTGGAGGTGCTGGATGACAGTGGGCTAAATATGAGCCAGCAGTGTGCTCAGGTGGCCAAGAAGGACAACAGCATTCTGACCTGGATAAGGAATACTGTGTCCAGCAGGACCAGGGAAGTGACTGTCCCCCTGTACTCAGCACTGGTGAGGCTGCACCTTGAATACTGTGTTCAGTTTTGGGGCCCTCACTGCAAGAAAGATATTGAGGTGCTGGGGCAAGTCCAGAGAAGGGCAATGAAGCTGGTGAAGGGTCTGGGGAACAGGTCTGGTGAGGAGCAGCTGAGGGACCTAGGGTGGTTTAGTCTGGAGAAGAGCAGGCTGAAGGGAGACTTCATTGCTCTCTAAGGCTTCCTGAAAGGAGGCTGTAGTGAGGTGGGGGTTGGTCTCTTCTCCCTAGTATAGGATGAGAGGGAATGGCCTGAAATTGTGCCTGGGAAGGTTTACATTGGATATTGGAGAAAATCTATTTCCTGCAAGAGTGGTCAGGCATTGGAACAGGCTACCCAGGGAAGTGGTGGAGTTGCCATCGCTGGAGGTGTTCAAGCAATGACCATGGTGGCGTTAGGTTCATGGTTGGACTTGATGATCTCAGAGGTCTTTTCCAGTCAAACCCATTCTATGATCCTAGGAAATACAATGTGAGAGGCATTACTGTTGAGGGTACTGAACTGATCTGCATTCTACTATGGTGACTTGATAGTTTCAGGTGGACCCATTGTCTTTTGTAGTATTAACTGGTACTAAAACCAAAAGGCTTTCAAAAACCACAAATGATCCTAAGACATGTCATTGAATTCCCATCCTTATAGGTGTTTAAAACCCACAGAGATGTGGTACTGAGGGACTTGGTTTGGTAGTTAGATTATGATTGGACTCAGCGACCTCAAAGGTCTTTTCCAACCAAAATGATTCTATAATTCTGTGAAGGGAAGAAATTAAAAAATACCCAACCTACTTCCTTAGCACAATACTGACTCATGTATTATTGATTCCCATTAGTCATAGGTTGGCATTAATCTTGCATAAAAAAGCCAATGTTGAAACCCATTCCTCTGGACTCAGGCTGAATCTCTGGTCCCTTTATCTCTGTGTTTATTCTTAGTTTCCACACCAATGAAACAGATTTTATGATCTGTTTGATGAGAATTGACATGATGTTATGTACAGCTTGTGCTGATACTATTAAAAATGTGGCTTACACCAGCCATACCAAGGATCAATGTTGCCCAACCACAAGCTGCTTTCCCTTATTGCAAAAATGCTCAATGTCTTTGCCCCAGCAGCTGCTCAGTGGAGGGAGCAGTGGGGCAAGGGAAAAGTGGGTTTGATCAACTACCAAATAGAAATAGAAATGTCAGCACCTAAATGCACATATTTGGCATGCAAATGCCAAAGGGAGCCTGCAGGAAAAATGGAGAGGGACTTTTCATAAGGATGTTTAGCAACAGGACAAGGGGGAATGGTTTTAAGCTGAGGGAGAGTAGGTTTAGACTGGATGTTAAAGGAGAATTTCTTCAGCACAAGGGTGGTGAGACTCTGGGATAGGTTGTCCACAGTGGTTGTGGATGCCTCCTCTCTAGAGGTGTTTAAAGCCATGTTGGATGAGGCCTTGAGCAACCAAGTCTAGTTGAGAGGAATCCCTGCTCATGGCAGGGGGGCAGGAGTAGATGATCTCTGAGCTCCCTTCTAACCTAAGCTACTCTGTGATTCTATGCAGGCAAAGGTTTGAGGAAGTCATTTCTGAAACTGTGGCATGAGAGATTTCAACATTGAGGATTAAAATGCTGGTTACAATGCTGTGAATTTTGAATTTATTTCCATAGTCTGCTGTCCATAAATATTTATAAAAAGAGAATGGACAAAAACTTTATAGAAGATAAAGTTGCAGGACATTCCTGGATTCTTTTGACAAGTCTGTGATCATCAGCTTAATTCTGCATTCAAATCTTGGTCCAGAGGAGTCAGTGAGAACTATCACTTCCTTTGAAGTAGGATTTTTTATTTCTTCCCTTATTTAAATGTATTCAGCAAAGACTCAAGAGTTAATGACGAGTGCTTAATGCAGAGAGGAACCAACAGTATTGGCATCCTGATCTGAATCAGCAAGATCTTAGTAAGGTCACACCAGGGCAAATACAGTGGTACCCTAAAAAGGTAAATGACCTGGTTGGTAAATAATACAAATGTAAAAGTTCATTATCATGAAAGCACTCATCAGCATGAGAAGCTGTTTCAGACTTTTCCAGCTGTAACTAAACCCTGACAATGAGTAACTGATGATGATGAAGCTTGCCTCACTCATAAAAGCATGAGGCTGCAGAGGCCTTTTCTGAATCCAGTAATGCTGCAGGTACACAAGGGGCTCATAGAATCCTAGAATGGTTTGTGTTGGAAGTGACCTTCCACAGACACAGACACCTCCTACTACAACTGCTTGTTCAGGGCCCCATCCAACCTGGCTTTCAACCCTTCCACTTTGGAGCCTCCACAGCTTCTCTGGGCAACCTGTTTCAGTGCCTCACCACCCTCATGGGGAAGAACTTCCACCTTCCTCAGTTGAGCTTCTTCCAGTTTGAAACTATTACCCCTCATCCTGCCATTCCATACCTTTGTCAAATGTCCCTTTCCAGCTCTCCTGGAGGCCCCCTTCAAACACTGAAAGGCTGTATCATGCTAGATGCATCATGCAAATTATGTAATTATCTCAAAGCAATTACTGCTTGAAATTCATTAGGCTGCTCTTTTTTCTGCATTGAAGTCCAGTGGATTCAATAGAGAGTTGCCCAAGCAAAGTTCAATAGCTGGGCCCTTCATTAACCATACTAAAATGTCAACACTAAAATGTCTGGGTTTAATGTACTGCATTTAATCAACTAGATTTGTTTTGGCATTATCCTGTGTACTTTTCTGCTTCTCTGGTACAGTTCATGCTGTTCTCTCTCTCCTCTGTACTATAGGTAAATAACAAAAGGCAGTACTTTAAAATGAAAAGAAAGATGTTTTTTCCTTCTATCTTGTCTGTCATTGCAACAGACATTATGTAAATAATCTTGTGCTAGGGATCATCCTCCTGGCTACCAAAATGAAACAGAATAAAAAAGAACTTGGACATGATCAGAATGCTGGAATCACTGGGGATGACAGCATCATGACCTTTTAAATAAAACAGAGGCCTATGCAAATACTATTTGAAAGCCTTCACATTTCATAAAATCAAATCTTAAACAGCAGAGGCTATACATTTATCACTGTGTACCTTGATGCTATAGATGGCATTGCTAACATTTTGCACTTGCTGAAGGAAAAAGGGCCATATACTGCAGAGGAGATGCACACACAAGAGTGTCCTCCATTTGGGATGGTGACAGTGAGCATCCATAAAGCTTAACAGATAACAGAACAAGCCTTGCATTATTTTGTTTTGAGGTATTTCTCCTCTTTGTGTTTATTTGTGGTTTATGGAAATGAAGGTTGATCTTGAAAGATGACACATGCACAGTGGTAGGAAGAGAAGGAATGAGGAAGTGTGGAGGGAAGAGAAGTCTGAGTGAATATATGCGACACTACAAGGTGAAAACTGAGTGTAGTTTGTTGTCCTTGACATCTAGTGTTCAGGAGAGCCTGAAGCTCACATCTGTACCAAGAAAGGACCACATCAGTTGGGCACCATATAAGGATCTAAATGTGCTAAACCATTTAGTTCTAGAACATAAAAAGTAGACCAGGAAAAACAAAGAAGCTGCAAAGGCCATGCCAGTAACCCCACTACAATGTGTTTTTGTCTTGAGATCTGCCCAGTGAACAGCAGGCAGCATGGTGAAGAGAAGTCTTTTGTAACTGGAAGAGGACAGACTTAGACTGGATATTAGAAAGAAATTCTTTAAAATGAGGGTGGTGAGACACTGCAACAAGTTACCCAGGGAGGTTGTGGATGCCCCCTCCCTGGAGGTGTTCAAGGACAGGTTGGATGGGGCCTCGAGCAACCTGGTCTAGCTAGGAAGTGTCCCAGTTTCACTGGCCATTTAACTGAGGGACTGACACACAACTTTGTTTTTCTGGAGAGGACAAAAGTAGGTGATGCTGTTTTCCTAGAGGACTGCAATATCACAGCCCAGAGCTGGAAGCGGGAGGCATGCTGAGGAAGTGCAGCTGTTCTCTGCTGAAAGCAGCTCTGCTGAGCTACATCACACAAACACATCAAGTTTCTGGGGAACAGTTCTTCACCAAAGCACACCTTCCTCCAGCTGCACTGCACATTTGCCAGTAACAGTGGTCACCAATTAAAAAAAGACTAAGGAGGAGAAGCAGATGATTGTGTTCACCAGGATCCTAATAAACTGCTTCTAAGGCTATGTGGCAGCCTTAGGTCGGGTGCATTTGCACACACAAGCTGTGAAAGCTACATCACCCCATCTCTAGATACAGAGGTGAGGCTTAGAAGTATCTCCTCCTAGCTGGTACCAGGGAATAGAATCACAGACAGTTAGGGGTTGGAAGGGACCTCCGGAGATCATTGAGTCCAATTCCCCTGCCAAAGCAGGATCACTTAGGGCAGGCTGCATAGTAATGCATCCAGAAAGCCTTCAGATAAGGAGACTCCACAACCTCTCTGGGCAGCTTGTTCCTTGTGTTGAGGTGGAACCTCCTGTGTTCTCACTTGTACCCATTGCTCCTAGTCCTATTACATGGCACCACTGAAAAGAAACTGGCACTTTCTTCTTGCCACCCACCCCTCAGATAGTTATAGATATTGATCATAACCCCTCTCAGCCTTCTCGGGACTAAATAGCCCCAGGTCTCTCAGTCTCTCTCCACAGAAGAGATGTTCCAGTCCCAGAGTCATCTTTCTAGCTCTCCATTGGACTCTCTCCAGCAGATCCCTGACTATCTTGAATTGGGGAGCCCCAAACTGGACACAGTATTGCAGGTGTGGTCTCACTAAAGCAGAGTAGAATAGCTACCTCCCCTCCATTCTTTTAGCATTGTTATGGTTAAATTTATACCTGGCTGTGTGAGTGTATTCTACCAGGGTACCACAAAAACACTCCAGCCTTTAGAGACCTAAATGAGAAGCTCTGAATTGAAGTTTACTTCCAGTGGCTTTGGTGTCTAAACTGGATTCATGGCCATCAGCCTTTGGAAATATCTGCCAAGGCAAATTTCTTCATAGAAAAACGAAGAAATATGAAGCAACAGAAATGACAGAAAATACAATTTCTCACAACCTTCATGTTATTTCCTACTCAGCCTGCAAATAACAATACTGTTGTTTCAGACCAGTGTGAAAAACACCCCAGTACTCTACAGTAATAACCTCCAGCTTGGATGTGTGATAACAACACTGCAGCATTTTGATGATTATTATAGGAAATTATTTCTAAAGGGAACAGTAATATTTATGCTGTGTTCAGTATCAAGAGACAGCTTTATATGTAGACCTGTGAATCAAAATCTCCCACCTGATGAGTCATTTTCCTTTAATAGTAAACCAACAAATTAAAGACTCATAAGATTGAAGGTAATTGAACTGTTTAAAGCTACCAGGCTGCCAAACATGCATAAAACCCTCAGCAACCATTTGTATCTAACAAAACTTTATAGAATTTTAAATGGATTGAGGCTTGGGGAGGGCAGATTTAGACTAGATATTAGGAAGAAATTCTTTACAGTGAGGGTGGTGAGACACTGGAATAAGCTGCCCAGTGAGGTCATGGATGCCCCCTCCCTGGAGGTGTTCAAGGCCAGGTTGGATGAGGCCCTGGAGCCACACAGTCTAGTCAGGAAAAAAATTTAGGTGACCTTATTATGGCCTTCCAGTATCTGAAGGGGGCCTACAGGAAGGCTGGGGAGGAATTTGTCAGGATCTCAGGTAGTGATAGGACTAGGGGGAATGGAATGAAGCTGGAGGTGGAGAGATTCAGGCTGGGTGTGAGGAGGAGGTTCTTCACCATGAGAGTGGTGAGACCCTGGAATGGGTTGTCCAGGGAGGTGGTTGAGGCGCCATCCCTGGAGGTGTTTAAGCCCAGGCTGGATGAGGCTCTGGGCAGCCTGATCTAGTGTGGGGTGTCCCTGCCCATGGCAGGGGGGTTGGAACTAGATGATCCTTGTGGTCCTTTCCAACCCTGACTGATACTATGATACTATGATACTATGAGGTGTCCCTGCCCAAACCATTCTATGAATCCATGAATTAACACAGGGCAAAAATCAGCAGTAGTCTTCTTAGCTTTGCTGAGTTCCTATTTAATGAATAAGAAATGACTGGTTAGATCCTGATGCAGAATATTTCCCCCTCTGATCTTCTTGGAGTACAAAGGTATGAAAATTATAGGCACAGTCACAACAATGAGCAGGGAGAGGAAACCAGATTTGGATTTGATCCTGATATGATGGATTCATAGTGCATCTCATGTTCAGACTTCATCACTAAAATGGCCAGGACCCCTAATACCATCCCTTTCATTAATGCAGAACAAAGGGAAATTTAATAGAATCATAGAATCACTGAATCATTTTGGTTGGCAAAGACATCTAGGATCATCAAGCCCAACCAGTATCTAACTCTACCAAGTCTGATGCCACGCTGTGTCCCTCAGCACCACACCTCTGCAGCTTTTAAACACTTTCATGGATGAGGATTCCACAAGCTCCCTGGGGAGCCTGTTCCAGTGTTTGAGAAGCCAGGTGTATTTTATTCCAGCTAGGAGATTTCATGAGCATCTAAATAAAACAAGAATATAATAGAATATTTTGTGAAATGATTTCACACACTTGTCAACTTCAGAGCAACAATCCTCTTGCTGTTTTGTCAACAGAGAAAGCTTCAGATTCATTAAGATACAGTTTTGTTGCCGGTGAAAGACCTGATCAAATGATCTTTTCCTGATCTTCATGGGATCACTCCTCCCACTTATGCTTCTTAGTCTCTGTGAAGTTCCATACGTGACACTTCGTTTCCTTCCACAACAATGCTAGTAGTATGATGGTCCACTCAGCTTTGGACTGACATGGAACTAGTACTGTGTCCACTTCTGGGCCCTTCAGTTTAGGAAAGAAGTTGACTTGCTGGAATGTGTCCAGAGAAGGGCAACAAAGCTGGGGAGGGGTTTGGAGCACAAGCCCCATGAGGAGAGGCTGAGGGAGCTGAGCTTGCTTAGCCTGGAAAAGAGGAGGCTAGGAGGAGACCTTATTGCTCTCTACAACTACCTTAAGGGAGGTTGTAGCCAGCTGGGGGTTGGTCTCTTCTCCCAGGCAACCAGCACCAGAACAAGAGGACACAGTCTCAAGCTGCACCAGGGGAGGTTTAGGCTGGATGTTAGGAAGAAGTTCTTCATAGAAAGAGTGATTTGCCATTGGAATGTACTGCCCAGGGAGGTGGTGGAGTCACCATCATTGGAGGTGTTTAGAAAGAGACTGGATGGGGTGCTTGGTGCCATGGTTTAGTTGATTAGATAGAGTTGGATGATAGGATGGACTCGATGATGCCAAAGGTCTTTTCCAACCTGGTTAATTCTATTCTATTCTATTCTATTCTATTCTATTCTATTCTATTCTATTCTATTCTATTCTATTCTATTCTATTCTATTCTATTCTATTCTATTCTATTCTATTCTATTCTATTCTATTCTATTCCATTCCATTCCATTCCATTCCATTCCATTCCATCCTATCCTATCCTATCCTATCCTATCCTATCCTATCCTATCCTATCCTATCCTATCCTATCCTATTCTTTGCATGTGTCCCCTATGTTTCACGTGTTTTGAGGGGAAGAATGTTTGTGGCTTTTTTCTGCTGTATTAACATATTATAAATTTGTGGGAGGCTGGAAAGGGCAGTAGCATACTTACAGGATGAAATGAACTAATGCCTGTGAAAGGAACTAATAATCTAAACTTTAATAACCGCTAAGGAGAGAAAGAAAATGTGAAAGGGACCTTTAAAAAAAGCTGATCTGAAGGAAAAGGACTAAAGTAAGCACTCTGATGACAAAGATTAAAGCTTGTCTTGGCTTCATAAACCACACCCCTTACACCCTTGCCTGCAGCTGACAAGAAATAATATTACTTTAAGTATTCAGAGTGTCAACAATCTTTACAGTTAATTCACATCACCAAATATTACAATGAGAATGCTAAACCTTCTAATTTCATTTATATTAAATACAAATCCATCTTCTCATAAAGCCACCTCCACTGCCACATTTCAAGAACTCTTGTCTTCATTTCTACCCAATATTAGTTTTCCATTTATAATACAGATGGAAAAAAAATCACCTTTATATGTCCTCTGAGCTTTCCCATACCATACATCTTCAAGACTGGAATAGCTTAACACCAAACCTTGCCTGCAGTAGCTTTCTGCTGGGTTATCTTCAGGCCTCTTCTAACACTAATTTTTAACCAAAAGGTAATCAGATCTAATATTAATTGTAAGTGTACAAGCACTAAATGCTAGATACTGCCTGCAGGGAACAGGTCAAGTCATTAGCTAAATGTTAAAAAATTCTGTAGCAAATCCCCAGGGAAAACAAATGAAATGCAGCAAAGAACGTCGGGTCACGACACTTCTCTCAATTAAAACACTACCTCCCCTATGCCATGCAATGGAATGGCCAAGAGGCAGAGTCTGTGCTCTGCAAAAGTGTGTGGCCAGGCACAACTGCTTTGCCAGCCAGGAGCTGCACTATTATTCCAAATTCTTTTTAAACAGTAATTTCTATAGCATGCAAACCAGGAAAGAACACATAGCTTATTCATCATAATTACAGGCTCCATAGCATCTCCATAGCACCTCCTCACAACAAGGTGACCTCCTTAGTGGATGAGGGAAAGGCTGTGGGTGTTGTTCACCAGGACTTTAGTAGAGCCCTTGGTGCTATCTCCTACAGCACTCTCCTGGAGAAACTGGCTGCTCATGGCTTGGGTGGGTGGATGCTTCCCTGGGTAAAAAACTGGCTGGATGGCCAGGCCCAAAGAGTGGTGGTGAATGGACTTCAATCCAGTGTGTGATCAGTCAGAAGTAGTGTTCCCCAGGGCTCAGGACTGGGACTAGTTCTCTTTAATATCTTTATCAATGATCTGGATGAGGGGATTGTTGCATCCTCAGTAAGTTTCCACAGGACACCAAGATGGATGGGAGTGTTGTTCCGCTTGAGGGTAGAGGGACCTGCCCAGACTGGATTGATGGCCTGTGGCCACTGCATGAGATTCAACAAGGCCAAGCGCTGGGGCCTGCACTTGGGTCACAACAACCCCATGAACACTCTAGACCTGGGGCAAAGTGGCTGGAAACTGCCCAGCAGAGAGAGACCTGAGGGTGTTGGTCAACAACTGGCTGAACATGAGCCAGTGTGTGCCCAGGTGGCCAAGAAGGCCAACAGCATCCTGGCCTGGATGAGCAATAGCATGGCCAGCAGGACCAGGGAAGTGGTTGTGCCCCTGTGCTCAGCACTGGTGAGGCCACACCTTCAGTACTGGGTTCAGTTTTTGGATTCTCACTACAAGAAAGAAATGGAAGTGCTGGAGCATGTGCAGAGAAGGGCAATGAAGTAGGTGAAGGGGCTGGAGAACAGGTGTGGTGAAGAGCAGCTGAACAACTCCATGGTTCTATGATTCTAAGCAAAAATTCTCTGATTTTGCTTTTGCTTTTTCTTGAGTTGGAATGGAATAAAAAGTTACTCTGTGAGGTTTTCCAGTTATGAAAGAAAGATAATTAGCTGCTACACGGCATGCCAACAGAACAGGAACTCCAAAAAAAGCACTTTGCACCAAACCCAAGGATTTGAAGAGAAAAGAGGCAATACCTCACGTATGCATACCAGAATCACTATGAAGAACACTGATACTGTCTCTTGGTTTACTTTTGTAACTTCTTATCTTTCAGGGAAGGAAAAAAGGACCCTGTGAAGCTATACAGTCTGGTTATACAAAAAAAAAACCCAACTGACCAAGTTACTGCTAGGTGGATTTAGCAATAGAATAGAATAGAATTAACCAGGTTGGAAGAGACCTTTGAGATCGAGTCCAACCTATCATCCAACTCTATCTAATCAACTAAGCCAGGGCACCAAACACCCCATCAAGTCTCCTCCTGAACACCTCCAGTGATGGTGACTCCACCACCTCCCTGGGCAGCACATTCCAATGGCCAATCACTCTTTCTATGAAGAATTTCTTCCTAACATCCAACCTAAACCTCCCCTGGTGCAGCTTGAGACTGTGTCCTCTTGTTCTGATGCTGGCCACCCAGGAGAAGAGACCAACCCCCAGCTGGCTACAATCTCCCTTCAGGTAGTTGTAGACAGCAATAAGGTCTCCCCTGAGTCTCCTCTTCTCCAGGCTAAACAACCCCAGCTCCCTCAGCCCTCCTAGGGCTTGTGTTCCAAGCCCCTCTATCAGCCTTGTTGCTCTTCTCTGGACCTCTTCTGGCAAGTCAACATCTCTCCTAAAACTGAGGGACCCAGAACTGGACACAGTACTCAAGGTAATCAGACTGAAAACTGGGTAGCTGTTTCTTGGTCTGTTACTTATAGCACCCTTACATTACATGAAGGGGGCTACAAGAAAGTTACAAAGGGACTTTTTACAGGGGCTTGTTGTGATAGGATGAGGAGGAATGGATTGAAGCTTGAGGAGGGTAGATTTAGACTGGAGAAGTTCTTTACAGTGAGGGTGGCAAGACACTGGGACAGGTTGGCCACGGAGGTCATGGATTGCCTCTCCTTGGAGGTGTTCAAGGCCAGGTTGAATGAGGCCTTGGGCAATCTGGTCTAGTGGAAGGTGTCCCTGCCCATGGCAGAGGGGTTGGAACTAGGTGATCTTCAAGGTCGCTTCCAACCCAAAACTAGGACTGCAAGATTTGGGATTTCACACCCCCTCCCCTTCTTACTTCTGCAGAATAGCCAATGCTGGCTTTCTGATCTACAGTCTTATTTGTAGATCAGAACATTACATCTAGCTTACGACAATATGACCTCAGAAGCAGTTTGGTAAAGCTCCTGAGAAAACAGGAGAGAAAACAAATCTCCCATGTCTCATGGAGCCTGTTTTTTCTTCTACACATTATACACAGAATGATGGAAATCTGAGCTTACACTACTCTTGTTCTCACTAATATGATCATTTATATTAAACATAATACCTAACCTTTCTGCAAGGCAGCACCAAAACTTCTCTTGATGTCAAGAAAACCAAATACAGTGACTTAGCAGAAAATATGACTGTAGGCTGAAAATGCAAACTATTTTAAGACCACATCAAGACCCATGCAGTTTCTGTGTTCCACCAAAATGCTGCCTGATGAGTCTTGGAGCACTTCTCAGTGGCACATGTTTAAAAAATGGGTAAGCATTTTTAGACTCTAGATTTGACTTTCAGAGAATCAGAGATGATTGACAGGATAATACATTCCCAGCCCTAAAGCACACCAAGGAACTCACTCACAATAGCTCAATCACAGAACTTCGCCCTGTGCTTGATTCCACTCTGTGTATGTGTGGTGTTCAGAGACAAACAAGGAGGTGAGTGTACAACCTTTGCCTGTCAGTCTGGAGACTGTGAAAGAAGACCAGGTCTTGCTGAGGGGAAGGCTGCATACTCTGTCTTTAAAATGGAATCACTTTTTCTGTTCTGGAAGATTAAAAAAATACACAAAGCTCCACTTTGACATTCACAGAAAAATCTTTCCTGCTGGGCAAGTCTATCTGAAACAGGATTAGTGTCCACAGACATACACCTCGCTTCAGATTAATGTCAACACATTCACTGGAGCCCCTCCTGACGTGCTGTATGACACCAAACCCACTTACGTTACAGGGAGCTGTGATTTGCACCAGATGCAGAGTGAGAAGAAAACTCAGCCTGGTATTTGTTCCTTGCAATATGCTTTATTGGGAGTGATGTGCTCTTGTGCCACGTCTGGTTCCAGCTACTGAGGATGAGAGGAAATGGCCTCAAGTTGCACCAGGGGAGGTTTAGGTTGGATATTAGGAGAAACTTCTTGATTGAAAGTGTTCTCAAAACACTAGAATAGACTCCACAGGGAGGTGTTGGATCCACACCCCTGGAGGTGTTTCAAAGTCACAGAGAGGAGAGGCTGAGGGAGAATGGGATTGTTTAGCCTGGAGAAGAGGAGGCTCAGGGGTGACCTCATTGCCCTCTACAACTACCTGAAAGTTGGTTGTAGCCAGGAAGGGGTTGGTCTCTTCTCCCAGGCAACCAGCACCAGAACAAGGGGACACAGTCTCAGGCTGTGCCAGGGGAGGTTTAGACTCGAGGTGAGGAGGAAGTTCTTCACCGAGCGAGTCATTTGTCATTGGAATGTGCTGCCCAGGGAGGTGGTGGAGTCACCGTCCCTGGAGGCGTTCAAGAGGAGATTGGACGTGGCACTTGGTGCCATGGTCTAGTCATGGGGTCTGTGTTGATAGGTTGGACTCGATGATCCTCGAGGTCCTTTCCAACCTAAGTTATACTGTGATACTGTGATAGATGTGGTGCTGAGGGACTTGGTTTAGCACCAGACTTGGCAGAGTTACTGATTATGGTTGGACTTAAAGTATCTTAAAGATCTTTTCCAACGACAACAATTCTGTGATTCTATTTCTCCCCATTCACTTAAAAACTATGTACAGAGCTGCTTCCTTGAGGAAAAGTCAATTCTGAAATGAACCAAGCATGTGTCACTTCTGCTGAATTCCCTAAGAGCACTGGGTGCTGGGTAGTCCCCATAAGATGGCTGTCTCACTACAGACACCTTTGACTGACTTCAGCCTCCCATAACTTATGCCATGGCCATTTTACCAGAGAGCAGAAGCAAAACATAACTCAGGTGTTCCAGAACCTGGATATATTTGGTTTTCACTTTGGAAATAAATCCTAATGCAACACCAGAACTGCAATGGGAGTTGAGGAGATTGAACAGAGCTGGAGTAATATCATTTGGAATTTTCTCTGAGCTGGAATGTGATCAGAATTAATGATCAGCCATTTGTACTAAGCAAAGAGAGCCAACTAGTAGTGTAATTCATGGGCTGTGTGCTGCTGTAGGAACAAAAAGATCCAAGGATGTAAAAACCATTTCAGTCCTCTATTTTCTGTATTTTGTATTCAGTTTCAGGGTGATTTAAGGACATGCCAAATACTGTAAATTGCTAATACATAATTCCTACAGGAATCTCAGTTTTATAATGATCTGTTTTCAGTGGTTTATTAATGCTGAAGTTAACAACAAGCTGTCAATAATTGGAGAGGAGTAATGTATATTGCAACAGCTGTTTGGAGTAGGTAGAAAATGTTTTCACTCTTCTTGGGACCAGATTATTCGAATGATGAGTGGAGAGAATCTCTTAGGTTTGTACAAACCCAAACATATCAAATTAAGCAAATCATGACAGGCTACAAACGATTTCATTTCCATTTCTCCCCTTCATTTCACACTTTTTCAGGACACAGTCATGCAAGAACAGCAGTTCAGGCAGAGACTGTGTGGTGCTGCACAGATGGAACAGAGCACACGTGTTAGAACTCGCAGGCTGTGTTTGAAGAGAAGTGCAGAGAAGCCTGCCAGTTCTCTCATCTGAACTAAGACATAAGGTTTAGATTGGGTATTAGAAGAAACCTTCTGACTGAAAGCGTTCTCAAAGACTGGAACAGGCTGCCCAGGGAGGTGGTGGAATCCCCATTCCTGGAGGTGTTTCAAAGCTGCAGAGGCATGGTGCTGAGGGCCATGGTTTAGCAGCGGACTTAGTAGAGTTAGGTTGGACTTGATAATCTTAAAGGTCTTTTCCAATCAAAACCTTTCTATGATTGTAGGATTCTACAAGCTGGAATATAAATCAGGGAGCCCTGATAAAAGGGCATTAAACCAATTCTGCAAGTAGTCACTACAGACTAAAGACACCCTAAAGAGCTTGGTGCCTTAATTGGTATTAAGCACTGTACTTGGCTTCCTAAATTATTAGTCTAACTCCTTCGTGTCTTCTTGCTGTTAATGGAGAAACTGTCATCCAGAAGGTGACTCAGATATTCATGGAGCTACCTATATCTTTCTACTAGTTATTAACAGATCTGTAATAGACAAATCCCATTCATGATCACTACTGAGTGCATTAAGAAGAGACTGGTTGAATGAGGCTCTCCTCCTGCCCTGGTGAGACCACATCTGGAGTATTGTGTCTAGTTTTGGGCTCCTCAGTTCCAGACAGAGAGGGAGATACTAGAGAGATTCCAACAGAGTGCTACAAGGATGATGAAGGGACTGGAATATCTGAGGAAGGGCTGAGAGACATGGGGCTGTTTTGGCCTGGAGAAGACTGAGAGGGGATCTTATTAATGGTTACAAATATCTGAAAGGTGGGTGTCAAGAAGAAGGGGCCAGTCTCTTTTCAGTGGTGCCCTGTGACAAGATGGGGGGCAATGGATGCAAACTAGAACACAAGAGATTCTACCTCAACATGAGGAGACACTTTTTCATGCTGAGGGTGCCTGAGCACCGAAACAAGCTGCTCAGAGAGGTTGTTGGAGAATTTCAAAACCTGTCTGGATGTGTTCCTGTGCAGCCTGCCCTATGTGATCCTGCTCTGGCAGGGGGATTGGACTAGAGGATCTCCAGAAGTCCCTTCTAACCCCCAGCATTCTGTAATTCTGTGAACAAAGCAGAAAACAAAATTCTGTTGTTTTTTATAGATTCATAGAATGGTTTGGCTTGGAAGGGACCTTAAAGACCAGTTCCAACGCCCCTGCTATGGGCAGGGACACCTCCTAGCTAGACTGGGTGGCACCAAGGCCTCATCTAACCTCTTCTTGAACACCTCCAGGGAGGGATCATCCATGACCTCTCTGTGCAACCTGCTCCAGCGTCTCACCACCCTCACTCTAAAGAATTGCTTCCTAATCTTCAGTCTAAATCTGCCCTCCTCAAGCTTCAATTCATTCTCTAGTGTCTTATCACTACGAGCCCTTGTAAAAAGTCTCTTCCTGGCTTTGTTAAAGGCCCCTTTCAGGTATAGGTTTTGCCAGTCTATTGTCATGCTGGCCTAAAAAACCTGGAACCAATACTGAAGTTGTTGTCTGACTGCAACTTCTTCATTAACTGTTCTGTTTTAACTTCCTGGTTTGCCTTGGTTTCTTTCCTTAGTAACCATTTCAGGCATGCACTTCTTAACAGCTTCAAAATTCTGAGTTGCTAAAATATGCAGCAAGGGCACATGAAGAGGTTTCCTTCACTGTCAGAGAACATCTATGCCTAAGGACACTGGGTGTTGCTACAGTGCCATGACTTGCTGCTCCAACTCTCTTTCTCCATCAAATGAAAGAGAAAAAAATAGAAAACTAAACCTAGAAAACTAAATTTAGTCATGAAAGATGGAAGCTACCCAAACTGTCTGGAGATCTGGGGCAGTGTGTCCTTGTGAAAAACACTGTCCTGACAGCATCAAACTCAGCCCAGACACAGAACTCCACGCCCTGGGCTCATCAAATGCTGAGGATGGTCTTTGTTCCCCAAGGCGCTGAAGCTAAATGACAGTGAGGCAAGTAGGTGAATGAAACAGAGCCAGCAAAGTGGTTGTAAGGGTGTGATGAAAGTACAGAACAACACATACTACAGCTTCCTCTTTGCATATTTGCTATGGAGAGACATCATCTCCAGCCTTCACACCAGGCAGTGCTTTGTATCCCCTCCACTTCCATGGGATTCTGTGCTCTCAGTTCACTCAATCTTTCAAATTCTCCCCATAGAAAAAAAACAATAGAATCAGTGGCCACAAGGATGATCCAAGGGCTGAAGAACCTCTGCTGTGAGGACAGGCTGAGGGAGCTGGGGTTGTTCAGCCTGCAGAAAAGAAGTCTGGGGAGGACTTTATATCTGGGCCCCTCAGTTTAAGAAGGACATTGAGACACTTGAACGTGTCCAGAGAAGGGCAACAAGGCTGGGGAGAGGCCTTGAACACAAGCCCTATGAGGAGAGGCTGAGGGAGCTGGGATTGTTTAGCCTGGAAAAGAAAGGTGGTTGTAGCCAGGAAGAGGTTGGTCTCTTCTCCCAGGCAACCAGCACCAGAACAAGAGGACACAGTCTCAAGCTGCGCCAGGGGAGGTTTAGACTTGAGGTGAGGAGAAAGTTCTTCACCAAGCGAGTCATTTGTCATTGGAATGTGCTGCCCAGGCAGGTGGTGGAGTCACTGTCCCTGGAGGTGTTCAAGAGGAGATTGGATGTGGCACTTGGTGCCATGGTCTAGTCATGAGGTCTGTGGTGACAGGTTGGACTCGATGATCCTCGAGCTCTCTTCCAACCTTAGTTATGCTGTGATACTGTGATACTGTGATCTCCCTTCCAATACCAGAAGGGAACTTTTACAGGAAGGCTGGAGAAGGACTTTTCATAAGGGTGTCTAGAGACAGGACAAGGGGGAATGGTTTTAAGCTGAGGGAGAGTAGGTTTAGACTGGATCTTACAAAGAAGTCTTCAGTATGAGGGTGGTGAGACTCTGGAATAGTTTGCCCAGAGTGGTTGTGGATGCTCACTCCCTGGAAGTATTTAAGGCCAGACTGGATAAGGCCTTGGGCAACCAAATCTAGGTGAGAGTAGCCTGCCTATGGTAGAAGATTTGGCGTAGATGATCTCTGAGGTCCCTTCCAACCTAAGCCATTCTGTAATTCTATGACTCAACAATTTTTCTTCTCTATCTTGCTATGACAATTCAGATTTCACTTAGCTGCATTTAGGTACAGGGGAGAAATCTACCTTTTCTAGATTATTTTCTTAGGAAATATGGGGAAAAAATTGGAATAGCAAAGGCATGGTCTTAAAATTGTTTTCCACTGAAATCTTAACACCAAAACACAGTCTGGTAAGTTGGCATTAAAGCTATCAAAGAAGAGTGGCAGGTGTTCTTCAGGTATCTGAGTGACAAGCAGTTCCACTACCCTTCCAGCTGTGACAAGTGACTATGGAGAAGACAAGCAGTAGTACATCAGCACTAAACAAAAGCAGTGTTCATCTACTTTCAGAGCAATCCTTATAAAGACATGTAAAAGCAAAAGCCCTGTAGTTCAGTAAAACTTCTATAATTGTATAATTGACAGATTTGTTAAGAAGGATGAGGCAGCTTTACTTGAAAACATCCAGCCTGACAGATACTGAGCAAGTCTGTCTTTGCACTGTGTGCTCTGGTACATCTTCAGCACTAGAATGAAGGTGGAATTGAATTTATCTAATGAAGGCAGGATGTCTGTTTTCCTCTCTACAAGCACTTTGTCTTAAAATGATGCTGGTTGTCCTCTTAAACACAAATGAAGTGTCACAGATGTTAATTTCACTTGAGAGTTATCCTAATATAGATTCATAGAGTGGTGTGGGTTGGAAGCAACCTTGAAGATCATCTATTTCCAACCCTCTGCCATGGGCAGAGACACCTCCTACTAGACCAGCTTGCTCAAGGCCTTGTCCAACCTGGATTTCAACACTTGGAGCCTCCATAGCTTCTCTGGGCAACCTGTTGCCGTGCCTCACCACTCTCATGGGGAAGAATTTCTTCCTCATGTCTCAACTCAACCCAGCTTCTTCCAGTTTGAAGCCATTACCCTTCATCCTATCATTAAATGTCTTTGTCAAAAGTCTTTCTCCATCTCTCCTGTAGTGCCCTTCAAATACTGGAAGGCTGCTTCAAGGTCTAATACTGAATTTTATTCTCTGCCACTGAAATTCTTGTGTCTTTGAGTACTTGTTCAGTTTTGAGGCCCTCACTACAAGAAGGACATTGAGGTGCTGGAGCTAGTCCAGTGAAGGGCAATGAAGCTGGTGAAGGATCTGGAGAACAGATCTGGTGAGGAGCAGCTGAGGGACCTGGGGTTGTTTAGCCTAGTGAAAAGGAGTCTGAGGAGAGACCTTCTGTCAACTCCCTCAAAGAAGGTTGGAGCCACATGGTCTCTTCTCTCTAGTAATACGTGATAGGAGGAGAGGAAATGACCTCAAGTTGCATCAGGGGAGCTTTAAGTTGGACATTAAATGAAACTTCTTGGCTGAAAGGGTTCTCAAAGACTAGAACAGGCTCCCCAGGGAGGTGGCTGAATCTCCATCCCTGGAGGTGTTTAAAAACTGTCGAGATGTGGTGCTGAGGGCCATGGTTTAGCACCAGACTTGGCAGAGTTAGATAATGGCTGGACTTGACGATCTTAAAGGTCTTTTCCAATTGAAATGATTCTGTAATTCTGTGATTCAAGGCTTTCAGATTTCATCTCTGTTTAACAGATGAACTAAAGCAGAAAGAACTGTGATGCAGCATGCCTGAAAGTCATGGTAACAGCATGTCAGAAGCAGGAATTTCTTTTCACCCCAAAATCACTCTTCCTCACAGTGCTGCAGAGGGCATATAGAAGGTTTCAGAGTGCATCTTAAATCATAGAGACATCACTAGAACAGTTGTATGCTGTGAGGTTAGGAGGTAAGTATTGTGTAGTGATCTACTGGGGCTACTTCTTTGAGTGAGTTGCAGTCAGAGCAAGAATCTCTGTTTTGGTAACAGTAAGGAGTAGGCAGAGAGTAGGAAAAATACCAAGATTCAGACCCTCCTCAGGTGGTCACCAACCCCCAGTCTTTTCACAGTCTCTTACCTGGATCCTATCTTGTCCTGGCTTTATGACACAAACAAGCAAAACACAGATCACAGAGGACAGGTTTGGGATGCACTGCATTGATCAGTCCTCCTAGGCCAGCCAATAATGCATGTGTGACAAGTGGCGAGAATTAATTAATGGCTCCTTAAACAGGTAGTCCATACTTCTGCAGTGAGAGCAGCACAGGCATACCTTGTGGTTTCTACATCCATCTTGCAATGGGAACTGATCATTAAAGATCCTTCTTTCCACTAATACTGAATAATCACTGTTAGTCTACAGTGCTGTGCAGGGAAACATTTGGATGCAGAACAGCAAATGTACAGTCAGGAATATCAAACAGAGAGACTAAAAGAATGCATTTGTTACTGAATCATGCATGCTAGTTATGTTTTTGTGGTAAAATAAAACAGTATTTTTATACCCACAACAAAGCATGGACCTGCAGAACTTTTCAAGCAATCTTCCAACAGCTTCATTCGAGTCTTCTGCAGCTCAGGACTGTCCCATTCATCTGCTTCAACTCCCCAGTATAAGTCTATGACCTGGAAAAGAGGATCCAACATTGGTACTTTATCAGATGCCCTTTTTACCCATCAATTAATAATCAACTTCGTCAACATTTCATGTACTGCTAAGCATTGCCAAAGACGGTGACCTCTACATGCAGTCCTGACAGTGACTGGCAAGGTTTCCTGAGGTAAATGACAACTCAGGTCTCTTACTTTCCTTCCCAGAGAGTCCCTCCTGGGACAGTCTCGCATTTCCTATTCATATTTTTTGTGCAGAGATTAGCATGACAAGATATTGATTTGATGTAGTCTTTACTTTGCTGCTGGACTGCCCAGAATGGATAGGTAAGGATAACAACAAAAGCACTGATCAAATCCTGGCTCCATGGAAATGAATGGGAGTTTTGCTGTGGATCACAGTCGAGACCGTGACTTGACACCCTGAGTCACTTGTATCCACAGGATATAAACTCATCCTGTGCAAATGGCTAGAAAGAAAGATGATGTGGAGCTCTGCAATATCCTACTTCCTTTGTCAGCTGCTCTTTGTTACTCTGGGAGCAGAGATTAGAGATATGCAGTGGCAGACAGCTTGCTGTTCTGCCTTTCATCTCGAGCTACCGTCTCAGTATTGTTATGCTAATTACTTGCAAACAAACTCCTGGAAGAAACTGGAACATGGAGGCTAAAACTTCTTGGAAGAAATTAAATTATGAAGTGGGGTTTCACTACATATTTTAACTAAAAGGCTGAATTCTTACTGTGGGAAATTGGCTTTAAAAGAATAGGGATCATATGTACACATTTCTTTTGGAACAAAAAGAATAGTGTTGCCTACATTAGGAATAGTGTGGCCAGCAGGAGCAGGGAAGTCATTGTGCCCCTGTACTCAGCACTGGTTAGGCCACACCCTGAGTACTGTGTCCAGTTCTGGGCCCCCCAGTTTAAGAAGGACATTGAGACTCTTGAATGTGTCCAGAGAAAGGCAACGAGGCTGGGAGAAGCCTCAAGCACAAGCCCTCCAAGGAGAGGCTGAGGGAGCTGGGGTTGTTTAGCCTGGAGAAGAGGAGGCTCAGGGGAGACTTTATTGCTGTCTACAACTACCTGAAGGGAGGTTGTAGCCAGGAGGGGGTTTGTCTCTTCTCCCAGGCAACCAGCACCAGAACATGAGGACACAGTCTCAAGCTGTGCCAGGGGAAGTTTAGGCTCGAGGGGAGGAGCAAGTTCTTCAGAAAGAGAGTTGTTAGCCATTGGAACGTGCTGCCCAGGAAGGTGGTGGAGTCACCATCCCTGGAGGTGTTCAAGAG
Source organism: Melanerpes formicivorus (assembly GCF_026170545.1). Classification (NCBI taxonomy): domain Eukaryota; kingdom Metazoa; phylum Chordata; class Aves; order Piciformes; family Picidae; genus Melanerpes; species Melanerpes formicivorus. The sequence continues at coordinate 33,218,204 of NW_027142356.1, read as the reverse complement.
GAGATTGGATGTGACACTTGGTTGCATGGTTTAGTAGTCATGAGGTCCTGGGTGAAAGGTTGGACTTGATGATCTTTGAGGTGTTTTCAAACCTTATTTATTGTATTGTATTGTATTGTATTGTATTGTATTGTATTGTATTGTATTGTATTGTATTGTATTCTATTCTATTCTATTCTATTCTATTCTATTCTATTCACATTTATGCCCATGTTTAGTTTTCCTACCAACAGCCTTGTTGGTTTCTTCTGCCAGAAAAGTTTGGGATGTGTGTCAGTGTTTGCTGGAGTGGGCACGCTGTTGCCAAACAAGAGAGGTAATATACAGTCTGACTGATGATGAGTGAAACAGCCCCGTGTGTAAGATACATTCTAGCTACACTGCCAAGAAAATACACTTAATATCTTTGGTTTTTACACAAGCTCTGTTCCCAAATTTTGCTGAAACAAGCAGCTTCTGCTTTACAGAAGTGCATCTCAAACAGCCTTCTTATCTCCCTCATAGCACAGATTTTTTCTGCCCTCTTATTAGGAAGAGGGCAGGTAAAAAGTGAATAGGAAAAAAGTGTTCCCTTCTTCCTTTCTCCCTTCTGTTTTTTGTCTGTATGACTTCATTACTGAACCTCACATTGCATTCAGCTGTCTGATTACTTGAATGATGTATGGCAGAGCTTAAGTATTCCAGTCATAAAATTAGAGCATCTCAGCATACAGTCAAGAATATTTGAATTACTGGTTGAATGAATTTAATGTGCTGCTCAAGTCCATCTGAAACATAAAAGCAATTTCTATTCTAATTAACTTTTCAGAAATCACACTAACTCTTGTCAATGTGAAGAGCAAATTCTCTTTGTTACAACACTGTAGATTACTTTCATTGAGTAACATGACTTTGGCCCATACTACCTTAACATGCATTAGTTTTGTCATGCAAGGTGAAATATTTTAGCCATCAAGTGTCTATAAGCACCAAAAATATCAAAATGAGAGGCTCTTCAGTTATTCCTTCTGATAGCTGAAACAAGTAGGGTTTACCAAATCAAAGAGAGGGAACAGGAATACAGGAATCTGGTGTTAAAGCACATTTTTACTTCTATTTAGTAAAATTGTGATGAACACTGACTCTAAGTGAGGCTGTCAAAGTGAGAGGACAGCCAGTGCCCTGTGTGAGAACTGCTCACAAACAGTGGGCTGACACTGGTCTGGTTCAGTTCACTAGTTCACTAGTCCCCTAAGAGAGGATTTTTGTTCCTAATTCAGTGCTTCCTTTTGCTTCTTTTAGCTTTTGTTGTACCAATCCTACAATCTCACAGATTTTTCTAAGGAAATGAAATAATTTCATCTTTGCCATAGAATCATGGAATCATTTCGTCTGGAAAAGTCCTTTAAGATCATTGACTCCAGCCAGCATCTAACTCTACCAATTCTGGTGCTAAACCACGTGCCTCAGCACCACATCTCTGTGGCTTTTAAACATCTCCAAAGATGGGGATTCAACCATCTCCCTGGGCAGCCTGTTTCAGTCTTTGAGAACCCTTTCAGTGACGAAGTTTCTTCTCCTATCCAACCTAAACCACCCCTGGTGGAACCTGAAGCCATCTTTGTTCCATCTATCACTAGTTGGGAGAAGAAACCAACCCCCTCCTGGCTCTAACCTCCTTTCAGGGAGTTGTAGAGAGTGAGGACGTCTCACCTCAGCCTCCTTTTCTCCAAGTGCTCAGAAAACCACTAAACATTTTTATTCATGCAAAATTCCATTTTCCTTCTAGCACACATCATGTGATGAGAATGATTTAGAGCACTTAATGGTTCCCAAGAAGAAAAGTGTGTGCTGCTAATTAACTATGGCAGTTATTCTCCAAAATTTTTCTATTACAACTCCTTTTTTACCCTCTCTGTCCTCCCCTACAGAACGTTGTATAGCAGGTACAAAACACCATGCACTCTGGAGTTCATTCTTTCAGCTTACTTGCTTTCTGCCTTCACCAATACCTGTTTGTCAGAACTGTTTTCTGATTCAGTGGAAAAGGAAGCCCACTGAGCAAATGGATTCATAGAGCAGTTGAATATATTCAGTTCTGCTTCCACACACACCATGTTCTTTCACATCTCTTCCAAACTTGATGACACCTGATAGATCTCATGCTTTGCAACAAGTGGAACAATACTAGTGCAGCCAGATGACTCAGAGGAAGCTGGAGCAATGAATGCACTCAAATGGATTTCATTTGGGTCATGATCTACCCGGAAGAGGGTGTCTTCAGGACACCCTGCATTTGTGCTAGTAGCATGCAGGGCAGTGCTTGTTTTATCAGTAGATTATATAGCTGTTATGTGTTCTGCTCTGTGCAGAGAAATAGAAATGTATCCCTCTATCTGAAAAGCACATAATGCTTTCTTGACACCACTGGACAGGAAACTCTAGTCTTGATACTAAGTTCATACATTCACAGAACAGTTTGGGTTGGAAGGGACCTTCAAGATCATCTAGTTCCAATCCCCCTGCCATGGGTAGAGACACCTTCCACTAGATCAGGTTGCTCAAGGCCTCATCCAACCTGGCCTTGAACACCTCCAGGGAGGGGGCATCCACAACCTCCCTGGGCAACCTGTTCCAGTGTCTCACCACCCTCACTGTAAAGCTGATGCTCAGTCGATGGTAACCTAATGAACTTAGTGTATCAGGAATGCAAAAGGAAAGAAACAAAACAAAACAAGACAGTTTTGCTAAAGTCTACCTCACAGCCTCCTCTGAAATGCTTTACTCCTTTCCCTGGGCAATTTTTTGTGCAGGTTTTCCTCCTTTGCTTCCACAGAAATGTGAGAGCTTTCTAGCTGTTTTCAGAAACATATCAGAGGAGCTGTCTCTCAGACCTCATATTACATAGAGATGCTCCTGGTGTTGAAACTATGTAATAAAAGAATTTGCTCCCATGAATATCAAGTAGACTAAACTTAATTATTCCTCCCCTCAAGACTACATTACAATCCATTTGGAGAAAGACATGTTTCCTCTCACAAAGTATTTGGTGGATTATGATCTACTTTGAAGAGACATTTCCCTCCTGTCACTGAGATGTCTCCTCAAAGATGACTGAGAAATAGAGTTTATATTTTCCATTAATATCACACGGTAGTACCAGGAGAAAAACGCTTCATTATTTAAATACCTTTTGCTATTCCTTGCATGTACCACTGCAGCTGGGACTTCCCAATCAGCTGATGAGCTAGGACCTTCAGATGAAATTCTTTTATAGCCATAATCAAAAATCACTCTGGAATTTATCACCATGCAGATTCAGCAAGTCCAAGTGACTCAGGGAATTAAACCCAAATATCCTAATTTAAGAACTTGTTATTTTGATTAAAAACCAGCTGCATGTGCATCAAGAATAATACGCTGGGAGGAGCAGGATGTTGCAGAAATGGTATTAGCTGTTTCCAGGCTGCACTCTGGAGAGCTCAGTTTTTGGGGTCACTAAGATGGGAGATTACTACTAGTGCATGAGGAAGGCTTCAGGATGTGGAATCAGGATGTTTGAAAAACTGGAAAACATTTTTACATCCTCACATGTAGGGGTTGGTCTCTTCTCCCAAGCAACCAGCACCAGAACGAGGACACAGTGTCAAACTGCACCAGGGGAAGTTTAGGCTCGAGGTGAGAAGGAAGTTCTTCACAGAGAGAGTTGTTAGCCATTGGAATGTGCTGCCCAGGGAGGTGGTGGAGTCACCATCCCTGGAGGTGTTCAAGAGGGGATTGGGTGTGGCACTTGAAGCCATGGTTTAGTAGTCATGAGGTCTTGGGTGACAGATTGGACTTGATCATCTTTGAGGTCTTTTCCAACCTTAATGATTCTATGATTCTATGATTTCTACCTCTAAGCACAGCACCAGCTCCACACCTGGTGATATATACAGGACTTTACTGGATGAATCCTGGACTGTTGATTAAGACATACGTGACTTACAGGTACACAAGACTTAAACTATGATCCCAAACTCCTGTGTTTTAAATCTCACGAAGTGTGTTTACCACCAATTGGCTCTTACAAAGGTGCAGGTGGGTCTATGTCTTCCATAAGACAAAGGAAAACATGAACTGACTGAAGCAATGGGGATTTTGCAATGCACATGGAAGGAAGCAAATTCCGCAGAGAACAATCACTGCTGAAATGTTCCACTTTCAACTGATTTTGGTAACCAGTTTCAATATTCACCTAGTTGACTTATTTTCTACATGCCAGTGAAAGACAAACCTGTAGTCAGATTGCAAGAATTATGATATCCAGATGGTACCACATGTCATTAAAACCAGGTTGCATTAAGTATGGTTTGTGTAATTACAACACATCAATTTAGGTGTAACATTACTTCTTCTGAAACACTTGCAATATTTACAATAGACCTGGTTTTAGTAAGTGTCTAAAGTGAAACTCAGCCACTTTGTTGCCACATCTTTTTCACTGTCAGTGCAACACCGGATTGTAAAACTGTGTGGTTTTTTCATCTGTTCAGAATTTACCTCAAATATGACACTAAAATGATTTTGTTACATCAGTTCAATTAACATATAAAAGGAGATTTTTCACAGAGTCACAGAATGGTTTGGGTTGGAAGGGACCTTAAAGATCACCTGGTTCCAGCCTAGGGACAGCCTACAGACTGTGCAAGCCCCTAACCAGCATGGCTTTGAACACTTCCAGGTTTGCAGCCTCCACATCTTCTCTGAGCAACCTGTTCCAGTGCCTCAGCACCCTCCTCATGGGGAAGAATTTTTTCCTAATGTCTAATCGAAATCAAGCTTCTTCCACTTTGAAGCCATTACTGTTTTACCAAGGATGTTTTGAAATGTTATCTGTTTGAAAGGGAGTTATCTTCAAGAAAAAAATAATGCAAGATTCAACACACCAAAACCTACCTGAAATTCCAGGCCATAGTTTTCCCTGCAGAATTCTCTCAGCTTTGGATATACGTGTTCTCTTAGGGCGCTCCTCTCAGCTATGGTATCTGTGGTGGGGAAAAAGATGTTAGTAACGATCACAGAATGGTTTGGGTTGGACAAGACCTTTAAGATCATTGGATCCAACCATTACCTAAGTCCACCAAGGCCAGTACTAAACCATATTTACATGAACTCTCTTCTTTTATTCAGAGGTAAGATTTACCACATAAAGAGCCCTTAGCATACACAGACACAAACCTAAGGAAAATCAAGTGCTGGGATTTTACCTCCAAACTATATGTTGTACAAACACATAAATGTGTCTCTAAGTTCCACATTAGGCTTCATCTACACCCTTAATACTGCAGCACACTTCAACAGAATGCAGATGAATTAATTGTGTAATTCAGCAGACAGAATTTGTCAGTTTGCCTTCTACTTCATTTTCAGGAAGCTGAATTTTATGAATTAGAAATCCCATGGAACAAAGAAATACATCTGTATTGGGGTGGACCGAGCTGGAGTTAATTCTCCTCACAGCATCTTTCTAGTGCTGTGTTTTGCCACAGTAGTTGATAACACAGCAGTGTTTTGGCTACTGTTGAATAAGTATCCAGGCTGTGTCCTTTCAACATTTCCCTGCCCCAAGAGTACATTGAGGGGTGGGCAAGACCTTGGGAGGGGACATGGCTGAGCCAGCTGACCCAGACTGGCCAAAGAGGTATTCCATACCATACGATGTCAGCTCAGATATAAGCATGAAGTAAAAGAAGGAAGTGGGGGGTTCATCCATGGCATCTATCCTACCAAATAGCCACCAAACTTAGAGAGCCCTGCTTCCCAAGACCGACCATCATCCAGCTGATGGGAAGTAGAGACTAACATCTCTCTCTCTCTGCTTTTTGCTTCCACGCTGTCTGTTGCTGTTTGCTTATTTTTGTTATTAATATTGCTTCTATCCTCTTCCTGGCTTCTGTTATATCTTTTCCCTTCTTTCCCTGTCCACTTAAGAGGGGGAGTAATAGAGTGGCCTTGGTGGGCATCTGGCCTCCAGGCCAGGGCCAAACCACCACAATGTCAAAGATAAAAGGGATCTCCATACTTAGAAGTAAATCGATAACATGAATTAAAAACATTGTGCCAAATTATAACTTCTTTCCCCATCTTTAATCTTTTTTTCTGCTCAAAAGGAAGGAAGCTCTTGATGGCATTAATTATGGTAACTTTTGGTTCAGTTAATTGCTGCTATCATACTAAGTGCTGACATAAATTCTGACTAAATGCTGTCATACTGACATCAGATTGTTCTTACTATGCAAAATGACCTGTGTTTTGATAAGGAAGGACAATATGGCAATGACACCAAAATTATGAGTAAGCTCTGTCTCTTCAGATTAACCTGAGCACATCTCTGTCAACCACATCACTCAAGAAACATCCTGTCAAAAATAAATGTAGTCAGTAATGCAATCTTGCATAGTTAATACATTTTATTGTCTTTCCCAACAAAATGAAGGTATGTGTTGGATTTTGCTAGATCTTGGCTGTGAACACTGTCAACTGACTTAAGACACAGAGAGATGACACCTCTGGTGTCAATGTCCATGCCGTATCTATTTCAGGACATTTTACTTTGTATTGAGCTCAACTACCACAAACTTTTGGAGTGCATTAGGTGAGATCCTGGTATTATATTCCTGCTTTTCATCCAAAAGGAATCCAGTTTATGCATATCACAGAATCACAGAAAATGTCCAGTTGGAAGAGACCTCAAAGATCATCCAGTCCGACCTTTGACCCAGCACTGAAGGGTCAACACTAAACTATGTCCCCAAGTGCCAGGTCCACACCCTCAGAGATGGTGACTCCACCACTGCCCTGGGCAGACCATTCCAAAGTTTGAGAAACCTTTCCAGGCTGAACTTCCCATGGTGCAGCTTGAAACCATTTCCTCTAGTCCTGTTGCTTGCCACCAAGGAGAAGAGGCTGGCTCCCTCCTTGCTCCAGCCTCCCTTTCAGGTAGCTGTAGAGAGCAATTATGTCTCCCCTCAGCCTCCTCTTCTCCAGAATGAATAACCCCAGCTCCCTCAGATGCTCCTCATAAGCCATGTGCCCCAGGCCCTTCATGAGCCTGGTTGCCCTTCTCTGGACTCACTCCAGCACCTCAATATCCCTCCTGTGGTGAGAGGGCCAGAACAGAACACAGTACTTGAGGAGTGGCCTTACCAATGCTGAGTACAGGGGCACTGTCACCTTCCTGCTCCTGCTCTATGATGTGAGACATGTTAGACAGTGATGAACACAGGATTCACTTCAGAAATGTACTACAGATCTGGATGAATAAAGACACATCCTACAAATATTTAGGAATGGAGTGCAAAACCCAACACCTTCAGCCCAGAGCTGCCTGAATTACTACACAAGGAACAGAGGGACAGATGAGTTGCTCCCTCCTCAGGAAGCATAGTCATTAATTTCCTCCCATACTTTACTGCCTGAGTCAACCTTTTCTTGCAGAATGTAGTACACAGCTCACAAGGCTAATTGGCCAGAGGCTTGTACTGTGCCAACACAGCAGCATTATTTTGGCTCCAAAGCAACTTTTCTCAGTGCTAGCTTGGAGTCACTGTACTGCTCAGTGCTGCTGCACCTTGTGGTAAAAGCTACCTGCCTACTCTGCTTCATTTGAAACACTTCACTTTTTGTTTTCACCTTCCCAGGAACTGAGGACCTTAGATCAGTCAGAGACAGAAGACTGTCTTCTATATTCTTTGCTTCAGCACAAGTCAGTTTTGGCATACCAGTCTATGACAACACAAAGGCGTCATATCTTCATGAATGAATACAAGAAAACCTGTTGAAGACCAGCTTACTACTCAGGCACTAAGATAAATAGGCTCTGGAAAACAATTTTTATGAGGACCAGCTGAAGGAACTGGGATTGTTTAGTCTGGAGTAGAAGAAGCTGTTGGATGATAGGTTGGACTCGATGATCTCAAAGGTCTTTTCCAGCCTGGTTAATTCTGTCCCACTCTATTCCATTCTATTCTAAGACCTCATTGCTCTCTACAACTCCCTGAAAAGAGGTTGGTTGCTGGTCTCTTCTCCCTAGTAACAAGTGATGGGATGAGAAGAATGGCTTCAAGTTGCACCAAATGAGGTTTACCTTGGATATTAGAAGAAACTTGACAGAAATTGCTCTCCAACATCAGAATAGGCTCCCCAGGGTGATTGAATCCCATCCCTGGAGGTGTTTAAAAATCATAGAGATGTGGTGTTGAGGGACATGGTTTAGCACCAGACTTGGTAGAGTTAGACCATGGTTGGACTTGATGATCTCAAAGGTCTTTTCCAACTGGAATAAATCTATGATTCTATAAACCAAAATGATTCTTGCTTCTCTAAATGAAAATTAATCATGAATACAGGTTTGTTAGTGAGGAAACAACAATTCACAGTTACTGTCTGCAGTTACTGAAATGACCAACATGACAAAGGACAGAATGGTCCTACTAGGGAACTCAAATAGACTAAGCTGCAGGAACAAAAGTATTGGAAAAGGTCAGAAGTAAAGAATAATGATGACTAAATGGTAAATGGGAAAGATATTGTCTGAGCTACACAACAGATAAAGCCATCTTCTGCTGCTCTCTATTGATGCCCATGGGCTTTACAGTGCAAAGTCCACTGCCTCTCATTTTAGAGCACAGTGCTTTGTGGAGTCTTGTTCAGAAAACGACACAAAGCACAGCAAGAGTAGTGCTACGTATCTATCAAACAGAAGCAGAAGCATTCTTTCAGCTGGACCCATGTTCTGCATAACACACCTGGCATAGCCATCCTGTATTTTTTCATTCCCACCTCCAGATTGAATGGGATGTGCCCATTTAATTAGAACCTGAGTGGAGTGCTTATGTTAATGAATGTAAAGAATTCTTGTATTCGTCACAGATTGTGAAACTTTAAGGAAACAGAAGTGCAGGCAGTTAAGATGGACTACAATAATTAGTATGGATGGCAGATAAGCTGGTTTAATTAAATAAAGTCTAACCTGATTTACAGTGACAGCAAATCTGTGAAGCTGGCAGATCCTAACAACAATAATGTCACACAGGCAAATTCCACCTTCCAGGCTGCTGCTGCAGATGAACGGATTAACTAAATTACATTCTTCGGGCAGCCAAAAAGAGACAGTAGCTGTGAGATGAGCTTTATACACCTCCTCACACTAATTCTTATACCACAAAATCCAAATGATAGTCCACAGCAAAAGATGGGAATGAAACTACATCTGCAAAAACGTAAACCAGCATAAAAAACCCAACCAACCAAACCCTGAACCTGTCTTCACCATTTAACTGAAACCAAAACATGACATGATCTCGAGCAAGAGACAGTGGCTGCCTGCATGCACATCTTCTGTGCTAACTCTTGAAGATGGTTGATAGGCTGAGGCCAATTGTATAAGATTCAGTGAGGCCAAGTGCTGGGTCATGCACCTGAGTCACAACACCATGAAAGCTCCAGGCTTGGAGCAGAGTGGTTGGAAACTGCCCAGCAAAGACCTAGCGGTGTTTCTTGGCAGCTGGATGAACATGAGCCAGTGTGTGCCCAGGTGACTAAGAAGGCCAACAGCATCCTGGCCTGGGTCAGGAATAGTATGACCAGCAGGACCAGGGAAATGATTGTCCCCCTGTAGTCAACACTGGTGGGGCCACACCTTGAGTATTGTGTTCAGTTTTGGGGCCTTCACTAGAAGAAAGACATTGAGGTGCTGGAGCAGGTCCAGAGAAGGGCAACTAAACTGGCGAAGGGTCTGGAGAACGGGTCTGGGGAGGAGCAGCTGAGGGACCTGGGGTTGTTTAGCCTGGAGAAAAGGAGGCTGAGGAGAGACCTCCTGGCTATCTACAAAGCCCAGTAAGGCGGCTGGAGCCAAGTGGATGTTGGTCTCTTCTCCCTAGTAACAAGTGATAGGATGAGAGGAAACAGCCTCAAGTTGTACCAATGGAGGTTGAGGTTGGATACAAAAAGAAACCTCCTGACTGAAAGGGTTCTTAAAGACTGAAACAGGGAGGTGATTGAATCTCCATCCCTAGAGGTGTTTAAAAGCTACCCAGATTTAGTGCTGAGAGGCAGGGTTTAGGCCCAGCCTTTGTAGAGATAAAGGTTTGACTTGATGATCTTAAAGGTCTTTTCCAACCAAAACAATGATTCCCTGGTTCCCTCCTAAGCCGCATAGCCACGGCATCCTGCCCACCCCTACACCCTGAACTGACTGGGGATGCCACGGCAGCTCTCCTCTCCCCACACAATGGTGAGCCTTCTCTGAATTACCCACACAGGCATTTACAGCCTTTTTTCCAGCATCAGGCAATTGCTGTTCAAACATGATTGTTTGTATTAGGTGTGATTTCTGAAGGCTTGTGGCTCAGTCAAATCACTGCCAGTTTTCATTAGAGCACTCCACGGTTCTGCTTCTCAACGTGAACTACTTCCATGCCAAAGCCTGACCTTCAAACTCAAGCTGTTCTGCTATTACAGTTGCTTGTTTTATTTTTAATAGGAAAAGCACATTTTACATTCTTGTGTTAGTAAACAGATTATTTGAATTTACAAACAGTTGCCAAGAAGTCATCTCTGGGATGAAATGGGTCATGGAAAACAGAATCATAGTATCATAGAATGGCCTGGGTTGGAAGGGACCTCCTAAGGTTATCTAGTCCAGCCCCCTCTCTACTCAGTAGGGGGATCCTCAAGTAGATCAGGTTGCCCAGAGCCCTGTCGAGCCTCACCTTGAATATCTCCAGAGATGGGGCCTCAACTACCTCCCTGCACAACCCGTTCCAGTGTTGCACCACCCTCATAGAATCATGTCATAGAAACAATAAGGTTGGAAAAGATCTCAGAGATCATCAAGTCCAACCTCTTACCTAACACCTCATGACTAAGTAAACCATGGCTTCAAGTGTCATGTCCAATCCTTTTTTGAACACTTCCAGGGATGGTGACTCCACCACCTCCCTGGGCAGCCCATTCCAATGGCCAATCACTCTTTCTGTGAAGAACTTTCTCCTCACCTCCAGCCTAAACTTCCCCTGGCACAGCTTGAGACTGTGTCCTCCTATTCTGGTGCTGGTTGCCTGGGAGAAGAGACCAAACCCCTCCTGGCTACAGCCTCCATTCAGGTAGTTGTAGACAGCAGTAAGGTCTCCCCTGAACCTCCTCTTCTCCAGGCTAAACAATCCCAGGCCACTCAGCCTCTCCTCATGGGGCTTGTGCTCGAGGCCTCTCCCCAGCCTCATTGCCCTTCTCTGGACACATTCAAGAGTCTCAATGATCTTCTTAAATTGAGGGGCCCAGAACTCATGGTAAGGAACTTGTTCCTAGCATGGAAAATAGCCTAATTAAACAAAATGTCAAAACATTTATGCAAATGAACTGAAAGAGTTAACATGGAACCCTGAAGGAAACTGCTCACCAGTCATTGTGCCCTAACACCAAAGAGCTTCTCTTTTTGCTGGTGGTGATACTGGTCTGAGTTCAGCCATAGTGATGGGAATGGCTGTTTCATAGATCCATAGAATGGCTTGGATTGGAAGGACCTTAAAAGTAATCTAGTTCCTACATCCCTGCCATGGGTGTGGACACTTCCCACTAGACCAGGCTGCTCAAGGCTTCATCCAACCTGGTTTTGAACCCATCCAGGGAAGGGGCACCCACAACGTCCCTGGGTGACCTGTTTCACTGTCTCACCACCCTCCCTGTAAAGAATTTCTTCCTAATATCCAGTCTAAACCTCCCCTCTTCAAGCTTCAATCCATTGTCCCTCATCCTATCACCACAAGCCCTTGCAAAAGACACACATAGGCTGCAGTCACATGATGACACTTATTCAACCAAAGCTTGCCACAGCTGAATATGAAGGTTGCTCAGCCCCATGATGCAAGCTGAGGCCCTCAAGCAGGGGACAGCCCTAAGGGAGGGAGGGTGTTTGTGCTGCCACAGTTTGACTGACAGAGCGATGCTGCATGACCCAGCTTGTGGGAGCTGGCAGGAAAATTATTGACTGACACTAACAGGTTGAGGCAGGCAGCTGAACCTGGAAGAACCAAGGCAGAAAAATCAAGAAGTAAAAAAGCTGCCTTTGCAGCTGTTCAAGGCACCAAGAAATGAACGTCATACAAGGTCACAGAACTGCCTGCAGGTTTCACCTCCAGCCCACCACTCAGGAAAGAACAGCTCCTTCTATGCACAGGAGATGCAGTTTTATAGAATCATAGAACCATAGTTGGAAGGGAGCTCCAAAGGTCATCTAGTGCAACCCCCTCCACAGCAAGCAGGGACATCCTCAACTAGATCAGGTATTCCTCCCCTGTCCTTGGTGTTTCTGCACTTTGCAGTAGGTTGGGGCAGAAGGTTGCTGGGAGTCTTGACCTCACCTTTTTCACAGCCTGCTTCTCTGCTAGCTTAGTCTCCCGCACAGTGGCACACAGATGTAGCAGAATCATAGAATTGTTTTGGCTGGAAAAGCCCTCTGGGATCATCAAGTCCAACCTTCAACCCAACACCACCTTGGCCATTAAACCATGTCTTGAAGTGCCATGTTTACATATTTTTTGAACACCTCCGGGGGAGTGACTCCACCACTACCCTCAGCAGCCTGTTCCAAAGCCTGACCACTCTCCAGTAAATACAATTTTCCTAATACCCACTCTAAACCTCCCCATATCTTTATTATTATGGAATGTCAGAATCTCTTGTGCAACTATGGAAGCAGAACAAGGGGACACAGTCTCAAGCTGTGCCAGGGGAGGTTTAGACTCGAGGTGAGGAGGAAGTTCTTCACTGAGCGAGGAATGTGCTGCCCAGGGAGGTGGTGGAGTCACTGTCCCTGGAGGCGTTCAAGAGGGGATTGGACGTGGCACTTGGTGCCATGGTCTAGTCATGGGGTCTGTGTTGATAGGTTGGACTCGATGATCCTCGAGGTCCTTTCCAACCTAAGTTATACTGTGATACTGTGAAGCCTTGGATGTGCAGAGAACTTCTGATCTAGTCCTGAATGCACATCCACGAAGACACCCAGCTGTTTGCTTCCTCCCAGCACTCCACATCCTTAGATCTGCTGGATGGATAGGACAGGTTCTTGCCATGGGATTTCTTTTTGAATGGATTGCAATAGTAAAGAATGTGGGTACTTGATAACCATTGTCTATTAACTGCAGTGAAAATTTCTGCACTTGATTTATCTAAGGATGTGATGCAAATAAGGTTAAAAATTACTCAGCAGCAATAGCAAGTAAAGAAGTGGCTGCCAAGATCCTTAATGCTAGCATGTCCTTGTCACATATGACTACACATCTGAATGATTCCTTTTAAACTGCCTTTTTACCAGTAGTAGCACACAATAGCTTTGTCTGTTACCCCTGCTACTAAATCTTTTAATACCACTAGGTAACAAATGTCCCTAAATATTATGGAAACTTTGTCTTTGAGAATAATACCATAATAACAAGTCATTTGCATTTCTATAGTGCCTTTCATCTGAGAATCTCAGAGCACTTTGCAAGCAAGGATTTTCAATCCTAGCTGGTAAGAGAGGGGGAAAAAAATGATTTGAGCTACTTAGTACTCTTGCCCTCCTAGAAAATGAGCTCCAGAGACTCTTGTTTCATTCCCTCAAGGTTTCTGTGAGCAGAGAGAATTATAATAAGCACCAAAAGCTTCCCAAGACTCTTTTTAGATAGACTGGGAATGGGAACAGATTGGTCTTGGTCACTTCTTCCACTGTCTCCTCCCCAGACCACACTGCCAACCTTCAAGTCTGTACAGGCTCTCTAAGAAGGCAAATGAGAAACTGGACAGACTGAAGATCATTCATGAAACTAAACCCCACGACTGACTGCAGCCCTCCAAACAAATTCTGACTGCCAAAACACTGCAGCATTACTGTGATGTCCTTATCCAGAATGATGGTGGGAGCCCTCTCATGGGATGTGCAGGAAGGTTGCCCAGGGAGGTCATGGATGATCCTCCCTGGAGGTCTTCAAGGCCAGGTTGAGTGAGGCCTTGAGCAACCTGGTTTAGTGGAAGGCATCCCTGCCCATGGCAGGAGTAGCTGGAACTTGAAGGTCCCTTCCAACCTAAACCATTCTATGAATCTATGAACTGTGTGTATCCCTATCAGACTAGGGAGAACCTAGATTATAGTCCTTCAGCTCAGAGTTTAGCCACCAGGCTAATGTGTAAGAAGACTTGGTGGCATCACCCTCTTGTCAGCCCTCTCAGTTCTTTGGGCATTTGAGCCCAAAAGAATGGGTGCTTGGCATGAAAATCAGAAGAAATCAAGAAAAATAGCATGAAATTGGTAATCAGTCCTGAAATGTGCCTCTCAATTGTAAAGAAATGATAGGATATGACTACAAATTTGTGGTCTACACCAGAACATTTAAACAAACACATTTTCCACACAAAAGCTCTAACTGTCTGAGGCAGGACTCAAAATGTAGGGCATAATTACAAGCCTATAATGTCTATGTGCAGCAATGAGCTCTTCTTTTTCAGCCCTCAAATCATACAATATCCAATTTAAAACAAGAGGTTGCTCTAAACCCTGCCTCTCTGAAATGTTCCCTGCTGTCGAGTCTGGAAGATGAGAAATGTAACCCAGCATCTAGAATATGGATCTATTTTTTTTGTTTAATTATTCAATATTCAATAGCTGGCCACATTTCACACTGACATCATAGTTCTGTGTCTTGACTGTCAATACGATTGACCAGTGCCACCTATTGGCTCAGCAATGACACCCAGGTGGCAATTTTAGAATAATAGAATAGAATAAACCAAACCAGGTTGGAAGAGACCTTCAAGATCATCGTGTCCAACCCATCAACCAATCCAACCCACCTAAACAACTAACCCATGGCACCAAGCACCCCATCAAGTCTCCTCCTGAACACCTCCAGTGACGGCAACTCCACCACCTCCCCAGGCAGCCCATTCCAATGGGCAATCACTCTTTCTATATAGAACTTCTTCCTAACAACCAACCTGAACCTCCCCTGGTGCAGCCTGAGACTGTGTCCTCTTGTTCTGCTACTGGCTGCCTGGGAGAAGAGACCAACATCTGCCTGTCTACAACCTCCCTTCAGGTAGTTGTAGAGAGTGATAAGGTCACCCCTGAGTCTCCTCTTCTCCAGGCTAAGCAATCCCAGCTCCCTCAGTCTTTCCTCATAAGGCTTGTGTTCCAAACCCCTCACCAACTTCGTTGCCCTTCTCTGGACTCATTCCAGCAAGTCAACCTCCTTCCTAAACTGAGGGGCCCAGAACTGGACACAGTACTCGAGGTGTGGCCTAACCAGTGCAGTGTACAGGGGCAGAATGACCTCCCTGCTCCTGCTGGCCACACTGTTCTTGATGCAGGCCAGGATGCCATTGGCCCTCTTGGCTGCCTGGGCACACTGCAGGCTCATGTTCAGCCTACCATCGACCAGTACCCCCAGGTCCCTCTATTTTGCAGAATCACAGAACATTAGGGGTTGGAAGGAACCTCTGGAGATCATCTAGTCCAGTCCCCCTGCCAGAGCAGGATCACCTAGAGTGGGTCACAAAGGAACACATCCAGGCGGGTTTTGAATGTCTCCACAGAAGGAGAATCCACAGCCACTCTGGGCAGCCTTTTTATCCAGACAAAAACATGAGGCAACTGGTAAAATCAAAGGGGTCAAGGCCCAAGTTAAAATACAGATCATAGAAGAAATATATCTGTAGAACTGACACGACAGAAGGGCAACAAAGCTGGTGAAGGGTCTGGGAAAAGATCTTGTGAGGAGTGGCTGATAGTTTGGAGAAAAGAAGTCTGAGAGGAGACCTTCCCACTCTCCACAACCCTCTGAAAGGAGGTTGGACCCAGATGAGGGTTAGTCTCTTCTCCCTAGTAACAACCAATAAGATGATGGGAAATGGCTACAAGTTGCAGCAGGGGAGGTTTAGGTTGGATAACAGACGAAACTCCTTGACTGAAACGGTTCTCAAAGAATGGAACAGGTTCCCCAAGGAGGTGGGTGAATCCCCATTCCTGGAGGTGTTCAACAGCCACAGAGATGTGATGCTGATGGACATGGTTTAGTTCCAGACTTAGTAGAATCAGATCATGGTTGGGCTCAATGATCTTAGAGATCTTTTCCAACCAAAACTATTTTGTGATTCTGTGTTTCTTTGAGAAGCTGTTCTGAGGTTCAAATCTTCACTATTCACACACAATTGTGTTCTCTATTTAAACAAATAGTGGGTTCTGAGAGTCTGGTTCAGCTATGGGTACAGTATGAGTATCACATAGTATCACAGTATAACCAAGGTTGGAAGAGACCTCGAGGATCATTGAGTCCAACCTATCACCACAGACCTCATGACTAGACCATGGCACCAAGTGCCACGTCCAATCCCCTCTTGAACGCCTCCAGGGATGGTGACTCCACCACCTTCCTGGGAGGTGGTGTATGCTTACATGAAACAAATTTGGAGTCTGATCCAAAGGTTAAAGAAGTTAATGGAAAGATCTGTTAATCTCAGCAGATTTTAAAGTAGTTCTGCATTGGTGGCACGTATTGACACCCTGTACCTTCTGATGTCTTACTGTCTTCCACAGACTTTGGATGAAACCTTCCATCCATAAATAAATGAATAAACAAACACTGCTCATGAAATCTAGTGGGTATGGTGTGAGTGAGGACTCTGGGTTGATCTCTTCTCCCAGGCAAGCAGCACCAGAACAAGAGGACACAGTCTCAAGTTGTGCCAGAGGAAGTTTAGGCTTGAGGTGAGGAGAAAGTTCTTCAGAAAGAGAGTTGTTAGCCATTGGAATGTGCTGCCCAGGGAGGTGGTGGAGTCACCGTCCCTGGATGTGTTCAAAAAAGGATTGGACGTGGCACTTGAAGCCATGGTTTAGTAGTCATGAGGTGTTGGGTGACAGGTTGGACTTGATGATCTTTGAGGTCTTTTCCAACCTTATTGATTCTATGATTCTGAAGCAGAGTTTTATCTTTTAATAACTAACCTCACATTATGCCTCAGGAGCACAGCACCTTTAAGATCAGCTGCACAATATGTGGAGGTTCTTAAAGAGAAAAAAAAAAGAAGTAGTGTTGGGTTGACCCGGAATCCTTTCCCAAACTTGGAAACAGTCCCCAGATTGTGGCTTGGGTGCCTGGGCAGCTCTTGCCTCCCTCGACTGCCGCTCGCGGGAAGCACTGCAAATGCATCTGCATAGGAATGCCAAGGCACAGTGGGAGCTTCAGCAGCACCACAGGTCGCAGGCAGAACCTCTCTCTACAGGGGGACAATTTCACATTCTGCAAACTGCATGAAGCAGAAGAATTCCTCAAAACCCAATTTTTCATTTGATAAAGCAAACTAAGAAAAGGTCCTGAAAACATGGCAACTTCCAAACAATTATTGTCATACAATTAAACGATGTGGCAGGAGAAACTGAAGACACAGCACGTTCGGGAACACCAAGATTCAGCCTGGAAATTATCTCTGCAGATCACCAAAGCTTATCACAATGAAGCCCTGGATAACAGCAAAGCCTGCAAGGACAAGAATTTGCAACTACAATCAAAATTAATGTGGAATTAAAACTACTTGTGAAATCTGACTGAGGACTTTTCAATGAGTTGTGCTAAAGGGGTAAGAGAAGATGTAAGAAGGGCCAGTACGCCAGTACAGTAACAGAGACACATGCAAAAACCATAGTATCATAGTATCAGTCAGGGTTGGAACGGACCACAAGGATCATCTAGTTCCAACCCCCCTGCCATGGGCAGGGACACCCCACACTAGATCAGGCTGGACAGAGCCACATCCAGCCCAACCTCCAGGGACGGGGCCTCAACCACCTCCCTGGACAACCCATTCCAGGGTTTCACCACTCTCATGGTGAAGAACTTCCTCCTCATCTCCAGCCTGAATCTCCCCACCTCCAGCTTCATTCCATTCCTCCTAGTCCTATCACTACCTGAGATCCTGACAAGTCCCTCCCCAGTCTTCCTGTAGGCCCCCTTCAGATACTGGAAGGCCACAATTAGGTCACCTCGGAGCCTTCTCTTCTGCAGACTGAACAGCCCCAACTCCTTCAGTCTGTCCTCATAGGAGAGGTGCTCCAGCCCTCTGATCATCCTCATGGCCCTTCTCTGGACACCTTCCAGCACCTCCATATCCCTCTTGTAATAGGGGCTCCAGAACTGGAGGCAGTACTCCAGGTGGGGTCTCACCAGAGCTGAGCAGAGGGGGAGGATCACGAAAAAAATCCTACTAATTAATCTAGAGGTATCAGCTCACACTTCAAAACATGATGGAGTTACCTAGAAAGCAGAAAAAATGCTATACAATGTTGGAATCCGCTTTCCAGAATGAAGTTGTGTGTACTGCAGTAGCTTTAATTTTTTTTTCTGACATCACTAGACCAAGGAGAAGACAATCAGGGTACATTACTAAAGTACTTGAGGTAATGAGGCAGTGGCAATCAATAGAGCAATGGGATCTCACAGACATTTCGCCTCCTAGCTGAACTGCAGGGTCAAGTCCTGGAAGTGAATGATGCAGTAGGTTTTAGGTTTTGAGAAGGTATAAAGCAGAGGTGAGACATAAAAACTCATGGGGGAGCAAGGCTTGTAAAAGCACACACAGATTGCACAGTGCAGGCTGGCAGAAGATCTTATTCTGGAGAAATTCCAGTCAACACTCCTATAGGACTTTTCATCTGGAAAGGCTATGGAATAATTCTGGAAGCACTGCTGGCTCTCCACTAAAGTTGTCCTTTCTATGCAAATTCACAAGCCATTAAGTTCTAAAACAGGTCTTATGGGGAGCAAATGAGAGAACTGAGATTGTTTAGTCTGGAGAAGAGGAGGCTGAGGAGACTGGAGTGAGATGAGTGTTGGTTTCTTTTCCCAGGTAGCTAGCAACAGGATGAGAGGAAGTGGCCTCACGTTGTGCCAGGGGTGGTTTAGGTTGTATATGAGGAAAATTTTCTTTACTGAAAGAGTGGTCAGGCATTGGAACAGGCTGCTCAGGGAGGTGGTAGAGTCACCATCCCTGGAGGTGTTCAAGAAAAATGTAGACATGGCACTTTGGGATATGGTTTAATGGCCATGGTGGTATTTGGTTGGTGGTTGAACTTGATGATCTTAGAGGTCTTTTCCAAGCTTAATGATTCTATGATTCTGCATTCTTTCTTCAGTTTGGTGAAGGCAGTGATGTCCCTGTTTGCATCACAACAAACCAGCTGAAGTCAGTCAGGCCAGCTGGAAAAAGCATGACTGTTAAATGTAGCTGTACTGTATGGGTTTTAAGTGAAAGATGTGAAGACTTTTACATCAGAAGATGAAAAAGACTTGAACCTGACGCTTGTGGGTGTGTACAGACACCCACAGAAGACGTGAGAGGCACTGCTTGCTATCAGTGCAGTAAGCCTGCATCAATAAAGAGGAGTTTTCTTTGCAACAGACTTCTTTTCCTTGATGCTAAATGTAGAGGAATATTAAATGGCACTGCACAGTCAGAATAGTTCTTGGCTGCCTGTAGAAGCAGTTCCCAAAGATGAAGAAACTGAATGACAATCCCAGCACAGGAGAACAGCTGCAAGAGGGCATTAAGCCTAGAACAAGGGGACTGTGTGAGGGAGGGGTGCCAGAAACTCAACCACACTTTGCCTAAATAAGAGAACCTCAGTCAACCTTTACAGGACTATTTCACATAGTGACAGACAACTTCTGCCTAGCTCTGAACACCCACTTCCAGGCACTGCAGTACAGCAGATTTTAAAACTGAGAATTCCAGGTGGGGGTCTCTGCTAACAAAGTTGTTGAACATGACCAAGTAATTCATAAAACTGGCTCATTTTGACAGATTATGTAACATCTGAGGGAAATAGTGACTGACATGTAGAGGAAGAGTGAGTTATCTTACCTCTGTTCTCCCTTACCCCCTTACTAATGATTCATCTAAGCCTTATTTTTAGGGAGGATTATATAATCCAGTTGAAAAGGCCATTTAAAAGAAATTCTATAATGGATCTGTTTTTATAAGTCAAGTAATGCACTGAATTTACTAGACATTGTTTTCTTGTTCCAGATTTTATAAATCACTTCCACTTGCTCACCACATTGGTTGAGGACAGGCTGAGGGAGCTGGGGCTGCCTGGAGAACAGAAGGCTCTGGGGAGACCCAGTAACAGCCTTCCAGTACCCAAAGTGGGCCTACAAGAAGGCTGGAGAGAGATTGTTTACAAAGGCCTGTGGTGATAGGACAAGGGGCAATAGCCCCTAGAGTAGATTTAGATTGGAAGTTAGGAATAGGTTCTTTACCACGAGGGTAGTGGAACACTGGAACAAGAAGCCCAGAGAAGTAGTTGAGGCCCCATTGGTGGAGATTGTCAAGGTTAGGCTCAACAGGGCTCTGGGCAACCTGATCTAGTCGAGGATGCCCCTGCTGAGTGCAGAGGGGGTTGGACTAGATGACTTTTGGAGGTCCCTTCCAACACAGACCATTCTATGACTTATGATTCTACACTAATCTCAAATATAACAAACATCCTACAGAAGAAATGACCAGGTAAATAAGAGGAATCCTGTAAACAAGTCTCCTCCTCTCATTCATAAATAAACCCCCAAAGGAAAACCTATAGTCTGAGCAATTGGACACTTCAGAAACACCTCCCATGCAGGAAAGCTTAACCTGGAACAAGCAAACCACTGCAGGACACATACCCATGGCAAATTAATCCTTTTTGGAGTTTATTGATTAATGGTTTAGTAGTCAGGAGGTGTTGGGTGACAAGTTGGACTTGATGATCTTTGAGGTCTTTTCCAACCTTATTGATTCTATGATTCCATGTTAGCTATCTTTTGGCTGAAAGACCTGAGGTTGTTTAGCCAGGAGGAGAGCAGCCTGAGAGGGGCTGAACTAAAGGGTGGGGGGGGGTCAAGAGGATGGGGCTGAGCTCTTCTCACTGTTGCCCAGTGATAGGACAAGGAGTTATGGGCACAAACTGCTACACAGGAGGTTTCACTCCAACATGAGGAGAAACTTCTTCACTTTGAGGGTACCAGAGCACTGGACCAGGCTGCCCAGAGAGGTTGTGGAGTCTCCTACTCTGGAGACTTTCAAGACCTGGACATATTCTTCTGCAACCTGCCCTGGGTCACCTTGCTTTAGAAGGGGGTTTGGACTAGATGATCTCTAGAAATCTCTCCAGGCCCTACCATTCTGTGATTCTGAGAGATTTCTAAAGCATAGGTGAGGCTGCAAAGGAACCCAGTTCCTAGCAGAGTGAAATGATGATGAAATAGTTAAAACTACATAATGACATCTGTAGTTGTAACTCTTAATGTACATCAATGCATATTATGCACATTATACTATAAACATGTATGTATACAATGTACATTAATGCATATTAATGTAACATTAATAGCTTTAACTAGTAACAATTAAGGGACTCAATGACCTTAAAGGTCTTTTCCAGCCTAGATGATTCTATGATTCTGTAATAAATGGACTCTAATATTAAACATTTTCAAGAGTTTAATCACACCACAGAGGCAAGCTGAAGACTGCAGCAGCTGTGCCACCCCAAGCAAATGCTATGAGCAGGCTGTACAAGAGCATTGTCAGGCTCTGACAGTTTGAAATCTGCTCTGTTGAGCTATTTGATCAGCCCCAATGGCTGATACTTAGCAACAGTGTGGCTCTGGATGAAGTCCAGTGTGAAAGTCCTGCCATTTGCTAGTCCTTCCAACTTCTGGCACCAGCCAAGCGTGTTTTGAACAGCCTGATAAATCTGGCTTGTAAAGGTGACTTTTTCTCGAGATGGATATTCTGTACAAGAATGGCTGTAGCTGGTCAGGCATAAGGGCTGTCCACCACAGCATCTTGGCTACAACAATCACAGTATCACAGTATCACTAAGGCTGGAAGAGACCTCAAAGATCATCGAGTCCAACCTGTCACCACAGACCCCATGACTAGACCATGGCACCAAGTGCCACGTCCAATCTCCTCTTGAACACCTCCAGGGTCGGTGACTCCACCACCTCCCTGGGCAGCACATTCCAATGACGAACGACTCGCTCAGTGAAGAACTTTCTCCTCACCTTGAGCCTAAACTTTCCTAGGCACAGCGTGAGACTGTGTCCCCTTGTTCTGGTGCTGGTTGCCTGGGAGAAGAGACCAACCCCTTCCTGGCTACAACCACTTTTCAGGTAGTTGTAGAGGGCAATGAGGTCACCCCTGAGCCTCCTCTTCTCCAGGCTAAACAATCCCAGCTCCCTCAGCCTCTCCTCATAGGCCTTGTGCTCAAGGCCTCTCCCCAGCCTTGTTGCCCTTCTCTGGACACGTTCAAGTGTTTCGATGTCCTTCTTAAACTGAGGGGCCCAGAACTGGACACAGTACTCAAGGTGTGGCCTAACCAATGCAGAGTCCAGGGGCACAATGACTTCCCTGCTCCTGCTGGCCCCACTATTCCTAATGCAGGCCAGGATGCCATTGGCCTTCTTGGCCACCTGGGCACACTGCTGGCTCATGTTTAGGCGGCTGTCAATCAGCACCCCCAGGTCCCTCTCTGTTTGGGAGCAATGGGCAATAGCAGAAGTCTATAGGGGGAGTTTAACAGCAAGTCAAAATATGATGGTGATGGGCTGGTTTATGAGTTGTATATGGTACACCTCTCTCTTGCCCAGCACAGCAGCATGCACATGGTGGTACTCTGCACTGACCCAGAGCTCCCTTCCTTTTACCTTGCTGCACTTCTCATGTTCAGCTACCCGTGATTTAGTCCTACTCCCCTCCTGACTAAAGATTTTATACATAAAAGCCTCTCTCTGATACAAAACCTAAATTAGTAGCATCAGGCCAGTGGAGTTATTTTAGTGTTGCACTGGCAGCACCGTGATTAAATTAGGTCTCTAATTCTATCTATTATTATCCTTCTTTAATTAAAATTCCAGTAAGGGGATAAAGCAGTTGCCTTGAACAGCACTGCCCAGATTAAAAAATCTGCCAGATTTCTCTGCATCCCATGCACATGGCTATCTGCAACCACATTAGATCTACCACCTTCAATATATTAAAAACTTCAATTACTGGTAGCTAAATATTACTAAGGTACTATTACTGCAGCCTGAAAGGATGTCTTATCACAAAATACTCTTTGAACTGAGGAAAATTCAAAGGAATTTCATATGTTTCAGATAGAAAACAATCTGCTGCTTAGACACTGCCCTCATATTGTGAGCTAGAAGTTCAGTAACTCCTTGATCTAAAGTTCACTATCTATAAGATTCTCCAAACAAAGCTTAAAGCCTACTGCAGGATTCTCTCTTGTGTTCACACATCTGTGGACACACGCAACTGCCCTCATAGTCATGTATGCAAGTTCCTTAAAGGACTTGTTTTGCTGCATAAGCTTAGAGGTAAGACTCCCTTTGTACTACCCTGTTCTTATGTGATTACACAAATCTCATCATGGACTGCACATGGTCTCCTTGAAACACAGCCTTGGAAATCCTCCTGAGTTTGCTGCACAGCAGACTGCTGCTCAGCTGTGAGGTCATCCCATTGCCCTTGATCAAGCTGGAAAGAAGCTTCTGTGTGGATGGGGAAAGGCACTGCAATGGTGCTACCTCTCATTTCCAGCTAGGTCTCATGTCTTGCCCTGGGAACAATTAATTTAGTCATAGAACCATAGAATGGTTTGGGTTGGAAGGCACCTTCAAGATCATCTAGTTCCAATCCCCCTGCCACAGACACTTTCTACTACACCAGGGTGCTCAAGGCCCCACCCAGCTTGGCTTTCAACCCCTCCAGGCTTGAAGCCTCCACAACTTCCCCGGACAACCTCTCCCAGTGCCTCACCACCCTCATGGGGAAGAATTTCTTCCTTATGTCTCATCTTAATCCAGCTTCTTTCAGTTTGAAGTCATCACCCCTTGTCCTGTCACTCTATACCTTTGTCAAAAGTCCCTCCTCAGCTTGCCTGAGGCTCCCTTCAAATGCTGGACATCTACTCTAAGACCTCCCCAAAACCTTCTCTTTTCTGTCTAAGAAAAAACTGTCACAGAACCTAAGCTGCAGGTGGCAAACAACCCTGAATGTTTCTAAGTTTACTTGTGGACAAATAATCTAAACTCTTCTGTAAAGCATTTACTTTTACTTCTGCAACAGCATTTGACACAGTCAAGGCTGTTCTTCAGTACTGCCAGAGTTACAACCTTGAGTGATGCCCTTGGAACATAAATAGTTCTCACGAGGGGTCCTCAACAAGTGTGAAAACGGTCTATGACAACATGCCTTAAGTTTCATATATCCATTTATACCATTTTCACAGTATTTTATACAGTACATTTGTGTATATGGACAAAAAAAATGTACAAGAAGATAAAATGTTAATATTTTTAGAGGTTAAAAAAGATGAGTCATGTGGATTTAAAACACAAAGTGGTCCAAATTTTTTTGTAGCTGATAATGCCAGATGCTGCTTGGCAGGAAGGTGACAGGGTTCCAGGTAATTTTACTAGTTCAAGAAAGAACAAACCCAACAAACTAAATGGTTTCCTGTTTTACAAAGAAAAAAAAATAAATAGAAGCAACCCCACACCTTTTGAGCTTAATCTTATTTAGAATTTATTTAGAATAAACCAGGTTGGAAGAGACCTTCAAGATCATCGCGTCCAACCCATCAACCAATCCAACCCACCCAAACAGCTAACCCATAGCACCAAGCACCCCATCAAGTCTCCTCCTGAACACCTCCAATGATGGTGACTTGACTACCTCCCCAGGCAGCCCATTCCAATGGGCAATCACTCTTTCCGTATAGGACTTCTTGCTAACATCCAACCTAAACCTCCCCTGGTGCAGCCTGAGACTGTGTCCTCTTGTTCTGGTACTGGCTGCCTGGGAGAAGAGACCAACATCCACCTGTCTACAACCTCTCTTCAGGTAGTTGTAGAGAGTGATAAGGTCACCCCTGAGTCTCCTCTTCTCCAGGCTGAGCAACCCCAGCTCCCTCAGCCTCTCCTCATAGGGCTTGTGTTCCAAGCCCCTCACCAACTTCGTTGCCCTTCTCTGGACTCGTTCCAGCAAGTCTGTTGACTTCCTAAACTGAGGGGCCCAGAACTGGACACAGTACTCGAGGTGTGGCCTAACCAGTGCCGTGTACAGGGGCAGAATGACCTCCCTGCTCCTGCTCCTGCTCTTCTTCCCCAAAGGCACATTGTACCTTTTGAGCATGAGAATAGAAATTTCCTTGAAAATTCAACAAAAGTTGCCAATGCTTCCACCTGAATGTTCCACCAGAGAAGGGCAATTAAATTGGTGAGGGGTTTGGAACACAAGGAGAGACTGAGGGAGCTGGGATTGCTTAGCCTGGAAAGGAGGAGACTCACAGGTGATCTTATTGTTCTCTACAGATACCTGAAGGAAAGTTCTAGACAGGCAGATGTTGGTCTCTTCTCCCAGGCAGCCAGTACCAGAACAAGAGGACACAGTCTCAGGCTGCACCAGGGGCGGTTTAGGTTGGATGTTAGGAAGAAGTTCTATACAGAAAGAGTGATTGCCCATTGGAATGGGCTGCCTGGGGAGGTGGTGGAGTCGCCATCATTGGAGGTGTTCAGGAGGAGACTTGATGGGGTGCTTGGTGCCATGGGTCAGTTTTTTGGGTGGGTTGGATTGGTTGATGGGTTGGATGCAATGATCTTGAAGGTCTCTTCCAACCTGTTGTTTTTTTTAAAAAATTATTATTATTATTATTATCATCATCATCATCATCATCATCATCATTATTATTTGGCACATTTACAGCAAATCCTTAGCCCAGTCCTTGCATAAGCGAAGAACCCAGAAAAAGCAGATGAGGCCGTAAAGAACAGTTCTTTTTACACAGTTTATCAACAGTTTCTTAGGTTTATCTGTCCCAGCAGAATAAACTTCAATCCAACTCAGTCTCCCATCCTAGCCCAAAATGATAATTTCCTCTAAGAGGAACAAAGGCTTGGAGAATCCACCCAGCAAAATGTCACCTCCTACTGGTTCTGCTTGCAATCTGCCTACATGAGACTTGGTCATACAGTCGCAAGGTCTTGCTTTCTGCTTAACCACACCAACAACTGAGCTGTTCTGTGGCATAAGAGAAAAGAGAAAACTCCACATAGAGGCAGAAACAGTGAAAATTTCAGGTTTCTTTCCAACCTTTCGGGCCTCCTGCAATCAGATATATTTCATGTCAAGGCCCATAGCAAACTGAGATACTTGAACCATGCTACTCTCCCGAGCTCTTGAGATACTCAACTTTGTAACTATTGAACTTCCCCCCCACCCTGCCAAGTGTAGCTTGGTTTGTAGCTCAGCCACTACAGTGATGTGCGTCACGTAAAGCCATAAATAGGTACAAAGTTAGGTAACCAGAACTAACACTTAGCACAAAAAAAGTCCTTGAGTTATTTGTCTCCACATCTCCGCAACACCTCCCTTGCAATTTCATACACTTGAACATCTGTGTTTTCCTTTAGCTAAGGAATAAATTCCACCCAGATTATATAAAATTGTCTTTATAAAAAGATCTTCATGCACTGCATCCAAGAGGGGACACCATATGGTATCTGGGGTTGGCCAAAATGGACCATCATTAGCTAAGCATTATCCTGACTTTTGAGTATTCTCCCACTTGAACATCTCCTCAATTATATTTTTCTTAAAGACAATAAGATTTCAGGGAGAAAAAAAATAAATAATACAATGCAGCTGGAACATGCCAAGAATGTAAACTGATACCTTTGCCTTGTCACATATGGCAGTAACTCTGCAGCTAAAGCAATCACAATTCTTCATCTGTTAGGAGCTACCCACCCTCATGTTCAGCAGCACTAAGCTACAAATGCACACAACATTTCTATGTTTTTGATTTTCACATGCATATGCACATGCATAAAACCATATCCAATTCCTGCAAAGCAGCCTCCAACAACAGGTCCAAACAAAACCATGGGTACAATCCACTTCTGCAGTCATCATTTATAGGAACAATCATTTTCTGGTCTGCAGGTGAGAATTCTCCTTCACGTATCATAGTTTCATAGTTTCATAGTTTCATTCAGGGTTGGAAGAGACCACAAGGATCATCTAGTTCCAACCCCCCTGCCATGGGCAGAGACACCCTACACTAGATCAGGCTCATGAGAAAAGATAGAAATTTGGTATAAAAAATTTGTCCCTCATTAGACTTGAGTGTGTTTTAATTAATGCAATGTTTTGGATGGTGCATGTCCATGGAAATGAATGAAGTTGAAAAACTCTATCATAGCTCTAGGAAACTCCAACTCGTTCAACAGTGTATGGCAAGGAAACCTCTCTCAGGCAGTCTTTGGGGAAGCTGGTGAAGTTCCAGCTCTACAGGTGTGTTATACCTTGCTTGTACCATGGAGGCACTGAAGTGCTGGCAATATGAGTGATATTCCTATTAGAAGGTTATCTTTATTTACATTCCTTCCTCTATATTGAGGACTTCATACTTAAGATTATCATGCCAAATCTAGCATGAATTAGGTTTTCTGTAAGTGGTTGGCTTTATGATTTAGAAGAATGGGTCCTAGAGGCACAGAAAGCCTGAGGAACAGAGCTGTAAATGGCTGTGAAAACAAACCTTGTTCATGATCTCATCCTGGTTGTTTCTGTTTGTACCACAGAAATGTTTTGAATGGCTAGAAAGTATTAACTAGCAAGATCCAGAAGAAGCAGTGCTGTGCTGGAACTTCAGAAGCATGCAGAGAGAGAGCAGCCTGCAGCTGAAGTAATGGATGAAAAGGGAGCATCCTTGCCACCTGAAGTGCTAGATGCAGCCTTGTTTACACTTTGAGGTAAGACTGGCTAACACCACATCTGCCAGGACACACTCAGATGCTATATAAAGGTACCATCATCCTGCAGTCTTCAAAGGAACCACCTGTGTGTAGGATTTGACTTCATACACATCCTTCAGCAGCACATTCATTTGTCTCTGCTAAATGACAGATGTCAAAGGCACTTTCATAATCATGCTGAAAGAGCTGAGAGTAAAAAAAAACAATTAAAAAAATCAGTGTCTTAAAGCAATAATACCTGTAGTCAAACAAGCAAAGGGATAACATTCCCATTTCCAGGAGCGCCAAGAGAATTGGAAGCTATCAAAGCTTTGACTCTGGGTTCCAGTTCACAGGATTTCACTTTCAGGACAAATTCCTAACTCCAGTTAAGGCACCAGTTTCAACTTGGGCATGTTAAGATTGCCTGAGATAACCACATCATTTCTTGAAATAGCAAACTTTGTAACTCCATTTTCTCTTTGATGTAGTGGTGAGAACCACTGCATGGCTCTGAACCAACCCAGTGCTGATGTGGCGGCTTCATCTGATGGGACCATATGGAATTTTATACCTATTGTATTTACTCTGAATCGTATGTTTATGACAGGCATCTACACTGGCACTGCTGAGCAGCAGAGTCATTAACTGATTGCTGTTACAGTCCACAGGTTTCTACATGAAACAGTAAAAGCATTTATTACAATCAGTTGAATCCAACTTACTTTTACTAGTCTGCAGCAATAATAACATCCTGATAAAAATCAGTGAATTTTTACAAGCAAAATCCTCAGCCCTTGTTAGCCAAAATATAGATTTAAAAATATGTCTGATTGCTTTTATGTATTGAAATAGAACAAGTAACTATTGACAGGACAAGAGGAAATGGCTTCAAGTTGCACCAGGAGAGGCTTAGGTTGGAGATCAGAAGAAACTTCTTGAGTGAAAGGGTTCTCAAACACTGAAACAAGCTATCCAGGAAGATGGTTGATTCTCCATCCCTGGAGGAGTTTCAAAGCCACAGAAATGCGCTGAGGGACCCAGCTCAGCACCAGCCTTGGTAGAGTTAGATAATGGTTGGACTTGATGATCTTAAAGGTCTTTTCCTACCAATTATGATTCCATAAATGAGAAAACGAACTTATTTATAGTCAAGTAATAAAGGAACTTCAACATTCCTAAAGATCCAATATCATTGTTTAATTCACAGATTGCATTGGGTTGGAAGGGACCCTCAATGGTCCTCTTGTCCAACCACCCTGCAGTGAGGAGGGACACCTCCAGCTAGATCAGGCTGCACAGTTGATTGATTAATTGGTATCAACAACCTGAGCAAAACAATACTGTTAACTACTAGGGGAAAAGAATTTTACTTATCTACAAAATTTCCCCTAGGAAACCAGAGACTGTCAAAGGAAGCAATTTTGGTCCTACATCACATGCTCACTGTCACCACTTACTGGTCTTTCTAGGGATTCCTGTTTAAGGAATTTAAATCATCATTTTCCTAGTTGCATAATAAACCCACACCCATATATTTCAGTCCTGTGGAAGTATGTTCATAAAGTACAAACCAAACCCTGATGCACCAAACTTCTCCAATATAAAATTATCTCAACTATTACAAGTATTTCCTGTACTAAATTGATATAACTCAAGAAAACTACTTGCAAGTTGGGACACTTTAAACTGTGGATGAAGTTCTCATGTGATTTTTAGTAGGGTTAACCTGCAAGTTTCTCTGGCATCATGGTAGATACACACAGAGCTGTCATGGTTTAACCTCAGCTAGCAACCAAGCAACAAAACACAGCACTCTTCTCGCTAGCAAGAAGGAAAATTAGCTCCATCCCATCAAACCAGGACAAGAGCACAGCCAAGGGGTACTCACTTCTTACCTCTGAGAGTTTTACCTCTACAATTAAAGGATGGGTATAAACTGTACTAAGATGCTGAAAGTACAGAAAGCCTTTAATCTTGCAAACACACGGTGTGAGCTGGGGCTTAAACATGCTAAATAGTTTACTAAATTGGAAAAGTTTAACCTTCCCCTCCAGACCTCTTGCACTGTCAACTCTTCCAGGTATCTGCAAAGAGCATTTTTATTTCTAGGTAGGTTTATCCATGCATTCTCTTTGTAAGGTGACCTGCAGTGAGTAATACTTGTGTCAGTGATACCACTGATAAAGAGTCATGACTGTTTCATGGTTGTTTTGATTGTGTTCACAATCAAAATCTGTAACTGCTCTGAAATTTCCATCCCCCAAATGATCATTTCTGGAAGCATTCACATTGCAGATACAGTTCTGGACATGAGAAGTGTTAATCTACTGTGATCTGAGAGAATCGCTCTGCATGTGTGATCCTACAATGGAGCTAACATAAATAATCCCTGACTGACCGAATTACTCTCCTCCTTCTTCTTTAAGTGTGGGGTTTGTTTCAAAGCTGAAATGTTGAAGTAACAAGGCAATGGAGACATAGAGCCTCAAACCCTAACTTTTAGAATGAGTTTAGTGATGTTTCTTTAAATTTGTTTTAGCAAATACCCAGCTAACCCAGCAAGCTGTCCTGATGAGAAATGCCACTCACGTCAAGCACGGAGGCAGCAGTAGCTCCTCGGTTAGGGTGAAGCTGGCAGAAATCCACCTCTCATGAATAACATAACTTCTAAATATCCTTTATTTCGGAGCCAAATACACTTTCCCCCCTTCAATTATCACTCTTTATATAACTTTGCTTAGATTTCAACAATAAACCACAAACATTTTCATGCCCTCCTTAAGAAATGGCACCTTTTTAGCAGGGATGTTAGATGTGAGAGCTGAGAGTTTCCTTGGGCTGAGCCCTGAAGGTGTGGGAATTCAAGGCAATGCTGTGCCCACTTTTTTTTCTGCTTGTGAGCACTATTTCTCATCCTCCCGTAAGTACTGGTGCCAAAGCAATTTTCACTTCAAAATTCAAACTCTTTTGTCATTTCGGGCTTGATTTTCAGCTCTCTGATGTTGGCATAAAAGGTGATTGTACTGTTGAATTAGGAGTGTTGGGGGGAAGGTGGTGGGCGGTGGTGTGGAAGAGAATTGTGAATGCAGCCGACTCATTTTTTCAGACAAGAAAAGCCATAGGTGTGAAAGCTTAATTAATTATTTCCCTGCTTCGAGTGGGAATATGCTTCAGCGACTTAAATCTTCCGAGTGGGAATGACACCTCCTGAGTGAATGCAAATGCCTCGTCTCAAAGGGTGATTTTAAAAATAGGCTGTAAGTAGCAAGCTGCCTAATTAGGTAGTTCGGATACAGAGTAGCGATCCCGACTTGATGAGGCTCAGCCCGCAGGTTTCAGCGCCTGCTTTCTCGGAAACAAGGCAAGAACGAGATCTAAGGACCACATCTGCTGTAACCACAGCCGGCTGAGACCCGTTTTCACTGTGCCATGAAATCATCGCAAACTCTATTAACCAGCCTTCCGAGGAAAGCTCTACAAAACACCCACCCTGGGTAAACCTTCCCCGGGAAGGCTGCTGGAAAGCAGCTCGCTCCCGTGTCCTCAAGCCCCCGTGTGCCCCGCTGCTCCTACACCGCAAAACAGAGGCACCTTCCCCGCCCTGGTGCCTTTCAGACGTGTCATTTATCGGGATAAAACTTCAGGAGAGGTGCATTTCGGCTCCTCCAGCCCCGCTCCGAGCTCGCACACCCAGCAAAGCGGCATTGCCCCCACGCCTCGCCCTGCCAGCCCACATGGCCCACGGCTGCCTCGCCCCACACGCTCCCCGCAACGCTCCGGTCGGGACGAGGAGCCGATCTCTGCCGCACCGCGGAGCTCCCCGAGATGCTCGGGAGCGGCGGGGCCGGGGCCGAGAGACAGAGCGGTGGCCGCGGGCGGCAGGGGGAGCTGCGGGGCGGGCCTGAGGGAGCGGTGGGGCCCGGCGGGCCGCGGGTTACCTTCGGGGTTGGCGCTGATGAAGACGCGGACGCTCCTGCCGCTCGGTACTAGGTGGGACGGCAGCGCCGAGAGGTTACCGGAGAAAGCTGCCCGCCTCAGGGCCGCGTCCCGCGGGCAGGGCAACCTGCCGCCCGCCCCGGCCGCCCACATCCCGCCGCGCTGCAGGGCGATCCTGGCAGGCGGCCGCCGCGCCCCGGCTCACAGCCCCAGGACGGCGGCGGCGGCAGTGACGGTAGCGGCCATGCGGACACTCCGGCTGCGCGGCGCGGCTGGGGCTGGGGCCGCGGAAAGAAAGTTTGCGGAGGAGCGGTGCCAGGCGCGGTGGCAGCCGCCCCCCTCCCAGCGCCGCCCGGCCCCGGCCCCGAAGAGCCGAGCGCCGGGAGGAGAAGCCGCGGCGCGCTCGGAGCGAGTCTCTCGGCTTCCCCTCTGCCGAGGGTTCGCGGTGTCCAAAGCAGGGACGTCTCCGGTGAGGCTGCCGACGCCTTCCCTCCTCCGAGTGTGTCACAGCCCCGAGACCGGGTTTTTATAGGAGAACTGCTGCCGGCTCATCCTTGGGGCTCCGAAGAGTTCAGAGCCCTGCTTGGGTTTGTGATCGCCTGCACAGGAGTCCACCTGCTCAGAGACAAAAGGGATGCTCTTGCTGTTTGGGTTTTTTTTTCTTCTTTTATTTTATTTTTTTTTCTTTTTAATCAGTTATTTATTTATCGGAATAAATGAAAAGCCGCCGTTGGAAGAATGCCAGAGGAAGGAAGACAGGAAGCAGCGAGAGCAGCAGCCGTGGGATGCGGTTCCCTTTGCAGCAGTCAGTGGCGGGGCGTCCCGCCGGGCAGCGCCCATCAAATATTTAGCAGGGCGGCGGGGTCGGGGCCACGGGGCTTTGAAACCTCCCCGGGAGGGGCTGGGCAGGCAGGGAGCTGGCAGCAGAGCGGAGGGGAGGGGCTGTGGAGGGGTAAGGGAGGGGTGGCAACCGAGTTTAAATTAGCCCGGTGGGGCTGGCGGCTGGGGGAATGCCTTCTAGGGGGACGGGGCAGCTATTGACGGTGGGAGCTGCAGGGGTTTCTGCAGGCTTAGGATTTTAGAATCCTAGAATCTTAGAATCATGAAATCATAGAATTGTAAAAGACCTCTAAGATCATAGATTCAACTCTACCAAGTCTGTCTGGAAAGAAAAGTCTTTAATGCAGGTGGTATCTCTAGGTTATTCCATATGCTATATATAGTACAAATCTGGCTTGTGTATTTATACAAATGTGTAATGCACTATAATGTGTGTTTGACAAACTTAATGTGTGTTCATACACGGTATCTGGAAGCCAGACTCTTCTCAGTGGTGTCCAGTGATAGGACAAGGGGCAGTGGGCGCAGACTGAAACACGGGAGGCTCCACATAAGCAGAAGAACTAAATTCTCACTTTGAGGTTGGCAGAGACCTGGAACAGGCTGCTCAGAGAGACTGTGGAGTCTTCTCTGGAGGCATTCAAACCTGGACACGTTCCTGTGTGATTTACTCTGAGTGATCCTGCTTTAGGGTGTACTAGGTGATCTCTAGGGCTCCCTTCCAACCCTCACCGTGCTGTGATTTTGATTCTGTGATTTAAGAGGTGAGATTTGCTCCCCCTGTTCTTTTGGTCCTCTCTTACTGTCCCTTAGCCCCGCTGGGGTCCCAGCCGGAGCAGCAGCCTGCTGTAGCCGGCAGAGGCTGAGCTGGCTTTCACAGAGGTGATGCTGCTAGAGTAGGCAAAAGCAAACCGCTCAGCTCTGTTTCAGAAATGCCAGTGACAGCCAGATGGGTTCCCTGAGTATTGCTGAACAGATTTTTTTCTTTTTAAATCCTGGTTTCTTAAAAGCTTAAGTCATAAGCAAAACTGTTCCCCCATGTGTATGTGCCTGTGAGTACAGGGGAGTCATTTTGTTACTCTTTGCTGTTGCTTTATTAATTCTGCACCCTGTAATTGGGGGCTAATTTCAACCAGGTGAAACAGAGGGGTAGATTTTAAGATACTACTTCTCCAAGAGAATATTCCTGTAAGTTCTCTGAGCACAGCTGGGCAGGGGGGAGTGTGCTTACCTGCAAGAAGGAAAATCTGCAGCATGCAGTTAGACCCTTAATACTGAAACATCAGTGCTGGGCTGAGGAGTTGTGCTGCTGTGTTGGGAAGTGAATGCCTTGGAATTGGAAAATCCTTCCTTTGATCTAAGTGTGCATCACTGGGATCGGCTGCCCAGGGAGGTGGGTGAATCCCCATCCCTGGAGGTGTTCAAAAGCTGCAGAGATGTGGTGCTGAGGGATGTGGTTCAGCACCAGACTTGGCAGAGTTAGATAATGGTTGGACTTGATGATCTTAAAGGTCTTTTCCAATGAAAAAGATTCTATGTTTCTTGCAGGATTCAGTGGTTTCCAATAAGGAGCAAATCTCCCCTGAAGCCTTTCTTGGTAGACATGCCTGTTTCTCTTCTCTGTGGATTCTCTGATGCTCTGTTTAAGACAAGCCTGAAGCTTTGGTATATAATTCAGTTAAAAGATCTGACAGTCATGAGATGCAGTGTCCTCAGAAATGAGTCTTCATATATGTCAGTGCTTACAGAGCTATTGGTCTTATCTGCACTTCCCTTCCCTTTGTGTAGTCAGTGTGCATAGACCTGCCTTCTTCTGGCTCATGTCACAAGCAGGTAAATTCTCTGGTACAGAGCTGAAAAGCAGCTCCTTGAGGCTACAGACAGATAATGAATGCATGAAGGAAATGATTTATAGTGTAGGCTGAATGACGTCTTAGGTACTTTGCTGGGACTGGCTCTGAGCTGGGCTATCTCATTTGCTTCTCCATCAGAAAGTATCCGGCAGTTCTTCAGTATGAATGTGCTTCTGGAAGCAGCTCCTGGTAAGGGTGCAGAGACTCCCACTTCAGATTGCTGCTGCCTTAGTGTTGTCATTGATACATTTCTCAGGCAGCTTCTTTGGAAGATGAAGCTCATTAATCTGCCCCTTTACCATGACAGCCATAATGCAGTGGATTGTTAAAGACTCCTTGGCAGGCATTTTTACTAATTGAAAACTTGAGTTTGCATCATTTCAATTCTTTTGGAATTGTGTCTTTGACAGCACTGACAACAGCATCAGCTTTTGACTGAATATATTGTCTCTGGAACCCAGAGGCTGGCTGAAACAGGACCAGGCTTGTCAGTTCCAGCTGCTCACCCTGTCTGTCCGTTGCCTGGGTGTTACCTCTCCTGTGGCAGGCACAGTTGCAGGGTGTATGGAGCAGGTAGTCTGTGCAGCTCACAGGCTCCTGCTGTGCAGTTCAGAGCCCGTGCTGATCTATCTTACTATTTTGATCTGAAACCTGGCCTTTATGCATGACTCAGCTTCTTGTCACGGTGGCTGCCACCTCTGCAGAAGCTGAACTGGACAGATGCCTCTAAGTGGTGATCACTTCAGCTGTCCAGCTTCAATCTGTCTGCATTTGGGGCTCAACATCCTCAGGTTCAGCCCCTGTGAGTATAAAATGCTGGGAATGAAGCACAATGAGGCTGAAATGGAGAGGATAAAGAAATGATTGCACTAAAACCAATTAGTGCTTCACCTGATCAGGACTTGAGTAGTACGAAAACTCCCTGGGATAACTCTGTTTGGAGATTAGTTGATAGGTTTTCTTGAATAAAAAACTAATTACTTTGCTAATTCAACAGGAAGAAAAAGTCTATTAAAGAATGTTATGTAAACCCAAACAGGAACTATGGAGAAGATACTGCTGTGTTCATGAGAAAACATACATCAAAAAGATCCTGTTTCTCACTGAATAACAGACTTTGTAAATTGGTCATTTAGGCAAATGCACTACTTTAGAAGTGATGCTTTAGAATCAGTGCCTGTGTTTTGAGTCCCAGACTAGTTATGTGGAAGCTGCCTGAGCAGAGATTCTCATCCTCCAGAAAATGATTGCAGAACATAGCCCGAAGGCATGAGCCCTAAACTTTCACACTGACTTTACTGCACTTGAAGCAGATCTTTAGTGTCTGTCAACATAGATAATGCAAAAAATATCCTTGTGCTGAACAGGAATAAAAAGAGATCCGTAGTTCTGCAAGTGACATCATGTAAACATGGCTAGTAGCTTGATCCTGGAAAACTAAATCAGTAAAGCAGCAGGGAATCTTTACTTGTATGCATTCAGTATATACATTTTCCCTTTTACCAGGATGGTTCTTGAGTATCCTTCTGCCCTCATTTGCTCCAAGCTCAGATCTGTTTAAATGAAGCTACAGAATGCATCCCTTGGTAAAACACATTAGTAAACCCAAGGTCTTCCTGATGGCCTGATCCTGCTGTAGTTCATAGTAATTCTTTACTTCTTGAGCAATCCCACAGGAAATGATGAGACACTGAAGGTGTGAAGGACGCCTCAGAAATCCTGATCCAGATCAATAAAAATTACACCAAGTTGTTTGGCTTAAACTCAGCGTGGATAAAGGTTTGCAGTTCACAAATGACTGCCTGAGACATGTCGTTTTGAGTCAAGCTTTGTGCAAAAATAAGCACTAAAGATCAGCTCTAACAGTCTGAAGAACTTGTGAGGTAACTCGAGTGATGGCTACAGGCAGAGTTGTGATACAGACTTAACTATGAGGAAAAAATTTAAGCTGTCTGCAAGTTAAAGGTATGCTCTTCTTCATAAGCACTTCAACACGTATTGTGGGGTGTGCAGAAGTGCTCAGCAATGGGTCAGTCCAATCTCCCTGCAATCACTGGAGGCATGCTCACCAATTTTGTTGAAGTGAAGGCATGCCTGTAGGTAGCACTTCTGGAAACCCTACACCAAATATGCAACAGGGTCATAATAGCTGAAGAGGGCTTTTTTATGTCTTTCAAGTAAAGTGAAAGGCTATGGGGAGACCTCTCAGTCTTTACATCTACCTCACAGGTTGAAGCCAGGTGGGGGATGGTCTCTTCTCTCTAGTAACAAGTGATAGGATGAGAGGAAATAGCCTCATGTTGCACCAGGAGAGGTTTAGGTTGGATATTAGAAGAAAATTATTGACTGAAAAGGTTCTCAAACACTGAAACAGGCTCCCCAGGGAGGTGATTGAATCCCCATCCCTGGAGGTGTTTAAAAGCTGCCTAGATGTAGTGCTGAGAGGCAGGGTTTAGCCCCAGCCATTGTAGAGAATGGTTTGGCTTGGTGATCTAAAAGGTCTTTTCCAACCGTAAGGGTTCCTTGATTTTGTTTCTATGGTTCAGTAAGTGTTTTGTCCTGCATCAAAGTACAGTTACTGAGCTATGACCCAGGTACTTAAAATACTCATTGGGTCTCCTCAGATGTTTAAAGTCTGCTTCTGCCAGGGGCTGCATGTTCAGCCTTCCTATTGTCTTCCTTCCAAAATGGTAACTGTTTTCAGGAGCTGCTAAGGCAAAATTGTAAGATTGGGTCAAGAATCAAAGTTTCAGGGTCATCCAACTGACCAGCATCTCCCCTTTCATGTAGAAGCTAAAGGACTCCTGTATGGAGTGACGTCTTCTGATGGAATACTCACTTAAAGCCAAGTGGGTTTTGCAGCTCCCTAGCAAGCTGGCCCAGTTTTAGGAGCAGGCAAAGCAGGCAGTTGCCTAGAGCGACAGGCAAGAGGAGGCAAGACAGAGACCCTATGACTCTGTGCCTCTTCCTGTCTGTTTGATAAGGATTCCCCAGGAGTCATTGTCCCCAAGCTGCTGATGTGCTGAGGCTGAGCAAGCTCCTTGCTACAGCAGCTGTGGCCACAGCCCCGTTGTTTGAATGTCCTATCTGTTTATTCAGGTCTCTGTTTCAGCTTGCTGCTGCTGAAACTGGGGGGAGAAACTTTGCTGTGCTCCTTCTGTGCTCCTTTTCCTGTGCAGTGCTGTATTACTTTTGCTGGGGTGGTTGGATTGGCAGGAGAGCAGGGGCAGATGTGCTGAGACTAGAGAGCTCACAGAATTCATGCTTCACTTAAAAAAACCCCTACAAAACCACCCTGTTATTATTATCTTTGCAAATTAGGAATGACAGGCTGCTGAGACTTACTGAGTTTATATTTGTGTCAGAAAACTGATTGGAAGAAATAGGAGCTGTCTTAGCAAATCTTACATGGGTACTGGGTTCCCAGGAGGACCTTTTGCAGCCATTTCAGGGCTCAGTTAGTTCAATGTAGACTTCCATCTTCTACCCAAGAGCTAAAAATATTTGTTTCCTTTCTTTCCAACACCCCCCCCCCCCCCCCCCGCTTGTGCTCTGACTCCTCTAGGTTTTTGGGGTGAAACTCTTCCACACTGTTAATAGGTAGCTGTATTAGGTTTTGCCAATGGGTAGACTGAACAGTAGCCTTTAGACTCACTGATAGCATGGTTACAATCTGCACAAGAGAACCTCTCCAGAGTGATTATTGTTTTGCTCTACTGCTCTTCAGAGGAGCTGCTTGGAGCCTCAGAGTTTTGTGAGATGACTGCAGTGTCTGATAGATGACACTGTGCTGGTTTGTGTTAAATTCACACTTAAGTTTATTGTGTCCTCCAAAGGCATGCATTGAAAGCAGTGATAGGTCAACCTTCATCAGACATCACGCTCCTTAATAGCAGGGTAGGAAATACTGAATCCCCATCCCTGGAGGTGTTTCAAAGCTGCAGAGATGTATTGCTGAGGGCCATGGTTTAGCCCTAGATAGACTTAGGTACTGGTAGCCAGGTGGGGGCTGGTCTCTTCTCCCAGGCAACCAGCACCATAACAAGACACAGTCTCAAGCTGCTCCAGGGGAGGTTTAGGCTGGAGGTTAGGAAGAAATTCTACACAGACAGAGAAATTGCCCATTGGAATGGGCTGCCTGTGGAGGTGGTGGAGTCGCCGTCACTGGAGGTGTTCAGGAGGAGACTTGCTGGGGTGCTTGGTGCCATGGGTTAGCTGTTTGGGTGGGTTGGATTGGTTGATGGGTTGGACGCGATGATCTTGAAGGTCTCTTCCAACCTGGTTTGGTTTATTCTAAATAAAGGTTTATCTTATTAGACTTTGCAACTTTATTGTCACATCAAGAGGAGATGTATGGGAGGCAGATTGGCCCACCAGAATGTTCTTACACTTTCTCTGAAACATCTGCAGTACTACATCCAGAAAAAGAAGCTAAACTTTGGGCTCATAAAGCAAAGACAAGCTTGAGCTTCTCTGGTTTTCATTCCATGAATACATTTCTGCTGTGGGTGAGCCTGTAACAAAATTCTGGCAGCTTGTTCATGTTCTCTGCACAATTTACTAGTGGAAAAGGTGGATTATTTCCCATTTTGCTATTGAATCTGCAGTAGTGGTATAAGTGTTAAGCTTTCCAACCACATCACTTTCACAAGTCCTAAGGAGGGACTCCAGCCTGCAATAAGATTTCCAAATAGAGAAGCATAAGAACAATCCTGGTTTTCAGGAGCTGCCAAGCAGTGTAATTATGCACCTGCACAATGTACAAATTAGTTTATATTTCAAGGGAAACAGGGAAGATAATACCTCCAGGCTGGTTAGGTACCTTTGTAGGTACAGTGGTACTTCATTCTCATCTCCAAGTGCCTGTCTTATTTGCCAGCTGGCGCTGGCAGAAGGAATTCTACTTCATCCACCAGGAATTTGCCTTACCCCCTGGAAGGACAATGATCTGGAGACAGAAGAGGTCTGTATGGCTGGGTTTGTGGGCTTTGGGGGAGTTTTTGTTCTTCTTTTTGAGCTTCTTTAGAAATGTTCTGTTTTTCTCAAGGCAAATGTAACCTTTTCTCCTAAAATGTTGTAAGTGGCTACACCACTTCTGTATTCTTATCTCATGTCACACTTGATTGAAAGGTTCTTTGCAGCTAAAATAACATGATGAAGACATGGAGATTATTTTTGTCTTAGTTTCTACTGGAAGCTTAAAAGAAATGTGTTACTTGTTTGGGTTTGTTTTCCCCTACAGAATTAGTGTCCTCTTGCACACAAGGATAGGTTCATGCACACATAAACACACTCAAAGACACACCAGGATGTATGGATTGCTAAATTCACTCAAGAACTACATAATAGCAAGATTTCCAAGTGAGTAATTCAAATTTGCCTACATGACTTTATATTTTACCCTGTTACACATATGGCTTGTAGCAATCTTTAATTAACTGAGCCAGTACTCTATGATTTCTTGACATAAGTCAGTGCAGGCAAGAGAGGTGATCACTTCATGAGCAGTATTCATCTACTGGTCAGTGTGCATTTGGTGGTATGCTTGAGGCTCACCATTCGAACTCTGTTAGAAGACAGAATCATAGAATCATAGAATTAATAAGGTTGGAAAAGACCTCAAAGATCATCAAGTCCAACCTGTCACCCAACACCTCATGACTACTAAACCATGGCACCAAGTGCCACATCCAGTCCCCTCTTGAACACCTCCAGGGACGGTGACTCCACCACCTCCCTGGGCAGCCCATTCCAATGGCTAACAACTCTGTGAAGCACTTTCTCCTCACCTCCAGCCTAAACTTCCCCTGAGTTCATCCATACCATTTCTCAAGCTAGTAGATAGATTAGTGTTTCCAAATCTGGGTAACACCCAAACCAGACAAAGTTTCATTACTGCAGCACGCTTGTTCCACAGAAGCACAGGAAAACTAACACCTAAAGTATGTGTTAATTTTGGATGCCCTCTCTGAGAGACCAAGGGCTGTTTTTTTTTTTCAAAGTAACTGGTACAGGACATGATTTTGATCAGCTTTGGTTGTAGTTGGGAGTGTTAAATGTTTTTGGTGTTTCAACCTTCCGAACTCCAAGTGAGGCGCCCAGAAAACAACGAATTAGAATTGATGACCACCCCCAAAACATTTTCATTACTTAATTAGGCATCCTGGTAGAAGCCAGGATGGAGTGTAATTCCCTCCTCATCTGGAGCAACCTGCACTTTCTTAGCCAGGAAATGATCTTTTCTTTTCCTGTAATTCTTTGCCTCATTCCTGCACCTCAGCTAAAAATAAATGAGCAATCTGCTTTGTTTTACAGTCTTCTCTCATCCTTAAAGGTTAGCCATAGTGACAACAAAATAGGCAAAATATGTTCCCACATGTCTTTAACTTTGTTAGGTAAGCTGTAATTTCCCTCCTCAGCCCCGCAATCACAGTCTTCCCATGTGCTTCCCTAGGGACTTTATGCTGCTTCCCTCTCCATTTCCTTATCCCATTCAATGTATCTTACTCAGTGCTTTCATTCTTTCCCCAGATTCTTCTCCAATATGTCTATCTTGTTGCATTGCCCACCGTCTATTTTCATCCTCTTTCAGCTATAGGGCCTAGTCTCCCATTACGCTCTTTGTGCAATCTCAGTGTTTGTTTTCTCTCTCTCCACTTGTCCTCAGTGGCCAACCACTCAGTTTCAGCTCATCTGTTCCTGTGGTTTCTAGGGTTCATGACTCTCCAGGCCTGTCTTTAGTTCCCTTTCTCAGCTCAAGGTTGTGGAATTTCCTTCTCTGCAGACTTTCAGATCTGCCCTGGACGCATTCCTGTGCAACCTGATCTAGGTGATCCTGCTGTAGCAGGAGGACTGGACTTAGTGATCTCTGGATCCAACTCCTACCATGCTGTGATTCTCCCCAGTTCCACATTAAATTTTGGTCCTCCCTTTCCCCTCTGCCTGCTCTGCTCCCTTCCATCCCAGGGAGGCCCCTGCTGCTCCCTGACGCACACTTCTCCTAGGACAGTAAAAAGGAGCCTTAGTCTTTAAAAATCTGTACTGGTAGTGGTGAAGTTCCATATGATGAGAACATATGGTGAGGCTGCCCAGGGAGGTGGCTGAATTAACATCCCTGGATGTATTTAAAAGCTGTCTAGATGTGGTGCTTAAGGATAGGCTGTAGTAGTGTAATAGTGGCCCTGGTAAAATTAGAGAATGGTTTCACATGATGATCTTGGAAGTCTTTCCCAACCACGGCAATTCCATGGTTCGGTGAACATTTGAGATGAACCTAGAGGCTTTTGGGTGCAGGAGTTACTTTCGGCAGTGAAGAAAATACACATTGCACTTCCTCTGAGGAAACACAATCCAAACAGGAGCCAGAAAGTAAAGGAGGAGGAGGGACAGAAGGCTGAGATGTTTCTTTGCGAGTCAGTCCAAGTTTCTGCAGCCCAGCTTCTGCATAGATTGTTAAGGCAAGGCATCTTGGAATCATACCCAAAACAGCAATTAGGGGGAGGCTGAGCCTGGGGAGCACTTATGTGTCTGCAGTAGAGTTTAGATCAGGCCATCTGCTCTGCAGCATATCAGGAGGGTTTTCTTCTTCTCTCTGATCTACACCTGCTGCACATGTGGCAAGTGAATTTGAAATAGGCGAGTCCAAGCATTTCCTGCTGCAAGGCTGCTGAATAAAGCTCGATGGTGTGGTTCTGCACGTCTGTGTATGTGTGTATTTGTTTGTTTGTGCATAGGAGATGGGAAATAAAATCACTACGCTCTGATGTTTCTATGCTAATAGAAAATTAAGCCATTTGCACTCCATTGTTAATGTGATTTTATGAGATTTATTGACATGGCAAGTTTATTTTAGGCATATGAAGATCCAGGGGAATGGGACTATAATAGCAACATTAATTTGCCTTCTTAGTGCTAAGAAAGAAAAAACACCCCAAACTATACTTGCTAAGCTTCATTTTACCTGCAGGGCTTGTGGAAAAGCAGCTGTCACTTTTTTTAGTCGTATTTAGTATATGCCATCATTTTTCATCTGGCTCCTGAATTGATACTGCAGCACTGCTGGGGGAGAAGGAAGCTCTCCACCTGCTCCAAGTCCAGAACAAAGTATTTAATAATCTTGGAGACAGGAATTGAGAGGAAATGGGAATTTGTCTGCGTGAATCTGGTCATTCTGCCACAGAGATGATGGCAGTGGATTTCTGTCTCTAGTCTACTGTTGCTAATCCTGATTTCTGTAAGTTGATGGAGCATGGAGTACCTTATTACCAAATGCCATCACAGACATGTTTTGCAACCATTACTGTGCCACAATTGTACAGCGCTGTGCTCTGAAGTGTTATGAAGGCCCTTAGGCAGCTGGGATGTAAAAACATTTGCTGAAGAACCATGAGGACGACTATCGTCATCCAAGGGTGAATTTTAATTTGAAAGAATCTTTCTCCCCAAATAAAATCTGTCATTTGGGTCATTGCTTCTCTAAAATGATGTTAATTTTTTTTAACAGACCAGTTTGGATCTACTCTTGAGAGTTAATCATATTTGATATGCCATTTAAATAATTCAGTCGGTTTCTATAGTGAGTTATGCACTGCTTATTGTAAACAATGG
The DNA here is from genome assembly GCF_026170545.1 of Melanerpes formicivorus. NCBI lineage: Eukaryota > Metazoa > Chordata > Aves > Piciformes > Picidae > Melanerpes > Melanerpes formicivorus. The sequence continues at coordinate 33,175,132 of NW_027142356.1, read as the reverse complement.
CCCCAGAATCTGCCCTTTCAGCAGTTTGGGTATCTATGAACTGTAAGGTCCCAAAATGTTTCAAAGCTCTCAGCTATACAGTTACATCAAGGTTGCTGTAATGGTGAGATCATAGAATCATAGAATTGCTTTGGTTGGAAAAGACCTCTTAACATCATCCATCCTAAGTCCAGCCATCGAGCTGACACCACCCTCTTGTGCATTGCTTCCCTTCTGAAGAAAATCTGCATGGCTGGGCTGCAAACAGGCACCAGACAGAGAGACAAATGTCCCTATACTCACTGACTGCTTACTCCAGACACCAGCCTCTGACTCAGTCTTTGCAAAGTATTTTGTGAGCAGGTAAGTGCTGAACGTGTGATTTAGAATCACAGAACCACAGAATCATTTTGGTTGGAAAAGACCTTTAAGGTCATCCAGTCTGACCATTATCTAACTGTACCAAGTCTGGTGCTAAACCATGTCACTTCATCCCTTTGAAACACCTCCAGGGATGAGGATTCAACCACCTCCCTGGGCAGCCTGTGCCATTGTTTAAGAACCCTTCCACTCCAGAAGTTTCTTCTAATATCCAACCTAAACCTCCCCTGGTTCAACTTGAGGCCATTTCCTCTCCTCCTGTCACTTGTTTATGGGGAGAAGGGTCTTGCTCGTTGGCTGAGCTGCCTGATGGGTGCAGTTACTGTTTGTTTTAGTTTTTCCTGTGTGAAAGAACTGGTGCCTGGCTTTTCAAGAGACACAGTTTTCTCTTGTTTGTTTGAATGCCAACTGAAATGAGTTGGACAGCTTTAACTGGTTAGGCCACACCTCGAGTACTGTGTCCAGTTCTGGGCCCCTCAGCTTAGGAAGGATGCTGACTTGCTGGAGCGTGTCCAGAGAAGGGCAACAAAGTTGATGAGGGGTTTGGAACACAAGCCCTCTGAGGAGAGGCTGAGGGAGCTGAGGCTGCTTAGCCTGGAGAAGAGGAGACTCAGGGGTGACCTTATTGCTCTCTACAACTACCTGAAGGGAGGTTGTAGACAGGCAGAGGTTGGTCTCTTCTCCCAGGCAGCCAGCACCAGAACAAGAGGACACAGTTTCAGGCTGCGCCAGGGGAGGTTGAGGCTGGAGGTCAGGAGGAAGTTTTACACAGAGAGAGTGATTGCCCACTGGAATGTGCTGCCTGGGGAGGTGGTGGAATCGCCATCACTGGAGGTGTTCAGGAGGAGACTTGACAGGGTGCTTGGTTGCATGGGTTAGTTGATTAGGTAGTGCTGGATGATAGGTTGGACGTGATGATCTTGAAGGTCTCTTCCAACCTGGTCTATTCTATTCTATTCTATTCTATTCTATTCTATTCTATTCTATTCTATTCTATTCTATTCTATTCTATTCTATTCTATTCTATTCTAAATCTTTTCTAAAAGTTATTCTCAATGTGGTGGTGAGAGAAGGTTCAGTTCTCCATCTCTCACAAAGAAAGAAACCACAGCTAGCTCAGTCAGAGAAGCAAAGGGTAAAGGCTATATTTACAAGCAAGATGAAATGCAGGTTATATATATACACAATGTACAGTATTTACAATATATACAGAAATACACAGCAAAGAAAGTAATACAGAACAAAACTCCCCCCTCCGGATAGAGGAGGGTTCCCCTCCTGTACCCCCTTCTCTCCCCCTACCTCCCTTTTTCCCCAAAAAGGGCTAGATTGAGAGAAAAGGTAATTAATAAGGATGAAATTTTGTTAGGCTTCAAAAGCACATGCAGGGATTAGTTTTTCTTATCTCAAGGTCAGCTTCGGCTAGTTGCTCAGAAGCAGAGAGGCTGGAAAAGCAGAACAGACTGAAAAAGAGACAGACTCAAACTGAACTAAAACTTCAAGTTGCATTCTACCAACCTACCAACGAAATTCCTTTAGACCTATCTTTGTTTTCAAAATACTCAGCCAGAGTGTTCCAGCAGCTGTCCCTTTCTTAAAGGCACAGCCTGAAACGGTCACACTCTAATGAAGAGCTTTGCTTTAAGGTATCTTACTACCCACAAAAAAACCCACCCACCAACCAACCAACCAACCAACCAAAAAAAAACCCCACCACACAAACAAACAAACGAAAAAACCCCAACCAAACCCTAAAAGTAATGAATTCCCTCTCCTGCAGAAATAGAGCTCTTCTACAAGGATTGTATAAATTTCCCTTATTGTCCTTTTTTGGGGAGGGGGAAGGGGGGGACCGAATCCTGAATTCTTAGGTCTCAATTGAACTGCCTGAAACTCAGTTCAGTTCTTACTCTTGTTTTTGGTTAATAAAAACAAAAGAAAAAAGTCAACTGACAGCATTTTATCACCTATCCTGCTCTGCCCCTGTGTTCATGAAAGCACATAACAGTGTGCAAGCCGAGGAGAAGTCCCTTCCTCTGAGGGTGTGAGTCCTGGTGATTTCAGTAAGAGACAGAACTCAGCTAGAGATGGTATCATAGAATTGTTTTGACTGGAAAAGACATCTAAGATCATTGCATTCAACTGTCCACCTAAGACAACCATGGCCATTAAACCATGCCCCAAAGTGCCAGTTCTACACATTTGCTGAACACCTACAGAGATGGCGACTCCACCACCTCCCCGGGCAGCCTGTTCCAGTGCCTGACCACTCTTGCAGGAAAGAAATTTTTACTAATATCCAACCTAAACCTCCCCTGGTGCACCTTGAGGCCATTTCCTCTCATCCTATCATTTGCTATTAGGGAGAAGAGACCAACCCCCACCTCACTGAAACCTCTGCTCCCAGCTAGGTTATATTTTGTGCACACACATAGCTAGATTGCTAAATCTGAGTCAGGAAGCTGATTCCCTAAAGGCCAGGTTGGCTGGTACTGCTGGCTATTGTTCCTCCTCACACTTATTTGTGGCTTGATCTGCTTCAAGCAGTCAGTGAGTATTTTCACCCCACAAATTCTCATGCCTTCAGTAATTTTGTGACTCTATAGTGTTGTGGAAAATATACAGGCTTCAGTTTGTTGCTGGGTGTTGAAAAATGTGTTATAGTGTGAAATAAGACGTAACTAAGTAAAAGGGAGTTCCTTATAGGCTTGCTTTGGCCCAAATATATGTTATGTGTTCTCTTCAAGTCATTCAGAGACTTGTCTACTGAATGAGGCAAGTTCAGGGTGTCAGGAGACTTGGATTTAACTCACAGGCCTGTCAAAGTTTCCTGTGCAATGACTAAGCAAGTGAATTACAACTAGGTCTACTGAGAAATGTAAAGATACAACTCCAGGTGATCACAATTGTTGTTTGGCTGCTGAATCCTTAGCTCCATAATTACTAATTTAGTTCATTCAACCTTATGTCTTCTGAGAGCTTCTTTCATAGAATCATGGAATTGTTTTGGCTGGAAAGGACTTCAAAGATCATTGAGTCCAACTGTCAACCTAACACTACCACGGCCGTTAAAGCATCACTCAACGTCCCAGGGCTGCTTCCAGGGTCAGCGCTGGGGAGGGGTCCCCACAATTTGTACAATGGGCAGCTCTTTTCCACTAAGTTTTGGGGCCCTCACTACAAGAAGGACGTTGAGTTGCTGGCATGTGTCCAGAGAAGGGCAGCAAAGCTGGTGAAGTGTCTGGAGAAGAGGTCTGGTGAGGGAACTGGGGTTGCTTAGTCTGGAGAATAATTCATCCCATGGATGTTCTGGAGCCAGGGAGTCCAAGCTAAGGGCTGAGGACTGAGCAGCTTTAGCAGTGAGTTTCTATGCACCATTTCCTCATTTGTAAGCTGTCAAGAAGCTAAGATACAAGCAGTAATATCTCCTCACCTCACAGGCATGCTGTAAGCATTAGCTGTCACGAGCATGAGACCCTCCAGCTACTACTGATTTCAGTGGTTGTGATCATTAAAGAGGAAGATCTTAATTAAAAAAACCCTGAAATAATCTAATTTGCCAAGTCAGAGGTTGACCAGGAGAACAGACTTAAATCTACTCCTCTTGACAGGGTTACTTTTGGTACTCTTGTAACCCAAGTGCATAAGATGCCATTTAGCTTTCCACCTGGAAAACACTATTTTGATCCATATCCTGTGCTAAATTCTTTCTGTGGTATTGAATCTGTGAGAGCAGATGGGTGTTGCAAGTTACCATGGTACCTCCTTGGTGATTTCCATTTCATGGTTCCCTTGAGCAGCAGAGAACTGCATTTTTCAGGACACTGCTTCCTGTTTCTGGTTTGGTTTTCAGGTGTAGCACTGAGACCAAGCTTTTCAGATCAAACAGTTTTATCTGAAAACACAACATTTGATGTGTGAGATGTTGTGAGCTCAAACCATGTGCTGAGGCTGCTTGCATTGCTGGGCATGGCCACCTCTACAGAGCTGCCTGGCAGGTGTTTTGGGAAGCCAGAAGCACAGAGGCTTCTTGACATAGAGGTAGTTTGTGTTTAGGAAAGAATTAAAGTTTCATTCCTCATATTGAGGGTGTCACAGAGGTTGCTCCCTGCTCCACAGAGGAGATGGACAGCTATGCTGTTCAGAAGATAAAAGCTCAGTGCCAGATAATCTGTTGAGCAAATAACTGGCTCTGTCTTCAGAGTGTGATGGTACCATGGCTGTTCAGAGAAAACAGCACTGAGAATGTCTGTCAGGGGTGAAGTCTCACAAACTCTCATCTCACAAGCTTATTACTCATAAACTTAATTAGCTATCACAGTGAAACACATAGAGCTGTTTACTTCTGTACTCTCAAGGGCTTTGATGACATTTTTCACCAGTATAGAAGTAGGTGGCACCTTCCAGCTGCTACATCTCAGTCTTGCTGTGTTTGCAGGAAGCACCAAGGTGGGCAGATATCTTTTCTCATAGAATCAGAAAATCACAGCATGGTTTGGGTTGGAAGGGACCTTAAAGATCACTTAGTTCCAACCCCCTGCCATGAGCAGGGACACCTCCTACTGCACCAGCTTTCTCAAAGCCCCTTTCACGTGTATGCCAGGTAAACAGGATTACATCTAGTTGTAGTTTTCTTAAGTGTGAATTGATTTGCTATCATACCCATGCCATAATGTAATTAATCTCTTAAGAGATATTTGCATTACTATTTTTTGGTCCCATCTGCCCTGCTTTCCCTTGCAACTAAACATCCACACTATAGTTAATGAAGTAGTGAAAGCTGAAGAGCCTTGCATTCTGTGGTGCAGATTTGATTTTGAAACCTACAAGTGACAGCAGTGAAAGGGCAGGCACCACTACCTTACAGGGAAGTGCATCTATATTCAGTGTGGGTTGAAGTGCACCTTGAGATGCCTCTCCCAGTTGTCCCCACTCACTGGGTTTTGGCTGGCATCATACAGTAGTCTTGGAGTGCATGAACTGGATTCTTCTCAGGTAGTACTAAACTGCAAAACAAGCTGTGGCATTCAGCCCATGGGGCCAGGCTGGAGATAATCTGAAGTAAAATATCAAACCCTAAAATGTGTGTGCTGTTGGTGTAGAGACCTCTGCATCAACAGTTTTACTCTGCACTTCTTGCTAATGTAGACCTACCTGACAAAGCTGTCATGAACATACCTTTTCCTGTTGGTAGTTTCCAGAAAACAAGGACCAGAAAATATCACAAAATCACAAAATGCATTGGGTTCAAAGACAACCTCCAGGCTCACCTTTTCCACCTTTCCCTGCACTGAGCAATGACATCTCCAACTAGATCAGGTTGCTCAAGGCCCCATCAAGTTTGAACTTTAATGTCTCCAGCGATGGAGCCTGAACCACATCTCTGGTCAACCTGTTCTAGCATTAATCTCCCTTCTCTGTAAAAAAGGCAGGCCTCAGGATTTGTATGGGTTTTTTTCAGCAGCCAGAAAAGAAATAACATTTTTGTGCATTATTACTGATTATTTGAATGGCACCATTTTAATTGCTGTGCAACTGAAAGATCAGAAATAAGGTTGCCAGGAAATGGTTTAATCTGCTGATCCAGCTTCTCTGTACTGCTAGATAATCAGTTTTAGGCAGAAAATGTGGCTAATGTCTTGTCTCCCTTATAGTCAGCACCTTTGATATCATTCTCTTCCACTGTTCATAAAAACTCACTTGTGATGAAACTTCAGATGCTTCAAACCAGCCCAGCCACGTGCATCATCTGCTGACAGCTGTGGTGTACATGCTAGGTGAGAACTTAGACATCCCTGTTTGAACACACAGAGCCCATCCAAACTGATTAGCATTCTAATTGTTGCTAATATATCTAAAGCCACGAGTGCCTGACATTTATGAGGACAATTCTTATGAATGCTATTGCAAATATTTAATAGCATGTAATAATATAGAATCATAAAATCATAGATTTTTTTTCTGTTGGCAATGACCTCCAAAATCATCAAGGCCAACTGCTGAACCAATACTACCATGGCCATTAAACCATGTTGTCCAGTGCCATGTCCACACAGGTTTTTGAACACCTTCAGGGATGGTGGCACCATCACCATCCTGGGCAGCCTGTTCCAGTGCCTGGCCACTCTTTCAGGACAGAAATTTGTCCCAATATCCAAACAAAATCTCTACTGGCACAACTTGAGGCCACTTCCTCTTGTCCTATCAATTGATGCTAAGGAGAAGAGGAGAAGAGAGTTGTAGAGAACAAGAAGGTCTCCCCTCAGTGTCCTCTGCTTCAGACTGAACAACCCCAGTTCCCATAGCTGCTTCTCACCAGCCCTGTTCTCCAGACCCTCCACCAGCTTTGTTGCCCTTCTCTGGACCAGTTCTAGCACCTCAATGTCCTTCCCGTGAGCACCAGAACAAGGGGACACAGTCTCAAGCTGCGCCAGGGGAGGTTTAGACTCGAGGTGAGGAGGAAGTTCTTCACCGAGCGAGTCGTTAGTCATTGGAATGTGCTGCCCAGGGAGGTGGTGGAGTCATCGACCCTGGAGGTGTTCAAGAGGAGATTGGACGTGGCACTTGGTGCCATGGTCTAGGCATGGGGTCTGTGTTGATAGGTTGGACTCGATGATCCTCGAGGTCCTTTCCAACCTAAGTGATACTGTGATACTGTGATAATAGTACATAGATAGTATTATAATACTATGGCATGATAGTAAGAGTGTAATATTATAAATATGTGAATACCCTGTGGTGAATGAAGTCAAGATTTAGTGCTATAAACAGCAGATGTTTTTCCCTGGAGAGTGTTTCCCAAAATATTCAGCAACATGGTGTCCATAACAGAATAAAATGCAGTGGAAGCTGATATGGAAGCATCTGCACAGCATAGCCTGTGTATTTAATTCCTAATGAGACAAGGGAGAGCTTGTTACTTAGGTCCAAACCAACCAACACTTCAAAGTGTTTTGGCCATAGAGATTCCACTCTTTTGAGTTCTTGCATCTGCTTCACTTCTGTCAGCTGGGGCTGACTTCTGTCTCTAGCAGGATATACTGCAGCTCAAGGAGGATTTTCATTATGCTCTATCCAAGGCCATATCTTCACAGGACATATTCTTTACTTTGAAATCCTCTTTTCTGGGACCCTGCAGGAAGGCACTGGAGTGAGACTTACCATGAATTATTTATTGGAGTGACTGGGTCAGGCATGTGGCAAGAGTTTGTTCCAAATGAAAAAGAGTGCAGTGAATAGAAGCAGTTCGATGTGATTTTCTGCTTGTAGTGGCTTTTCAGCCTCTAAGAACTGAAACTGAGAGTGTATTTTGAAGTGAAAGCTGGAGTGTTTTCCCCTCTTCTAAGCTGTTGTGAGCTTTATGTCTCTTTAAAGCACAGGGCTTGGGAAACACTTGTGTTCTGCAATGTCTGTCTTGGCACTGACAAGCATTCAGTTGTGCCTATGGTTTCCAGAGGAGGAGCACACAATTCAGGGAGAGGAAGACCTGTTAAAAAAAACAGGCTGTGGGGAGTCCAGGTGTTAGGGAGAGAGACTCTGGACCTAGAAGTTCTTTGTGCACTCCACAGGGAGGCCATAGAATCATAGAATGGTAGGGGTTGGAAGGGACCTTTGAATATCATCTAGTTCAATGCCCCTGCCAAAGCAGGATCATCTAGGGCAGGTCACACAGGAATACATCCAGGTGGGTTTTGAAAGTCTGCAGAGAAGGAGACTCCACAGCCTCTCTGGGCAGCCTGGTCTAGTGCTCCATCACCCTCACAGTAAAGAAATTTCTCCTCATGTTGAGGTGGAACCATTAATGGCTCCTTGTTCTATTGCAGCACACCACTGAAAATAGACTGGACCCTTCTCCTTGACACCCACCCTGCAGTTATTTATAGATGCTGAGAAGGTTGCCTCTCAGCCTTCTCTTCTCAAGACTAAATAGCCCCAGGTCTCAGTCTCTCTTCACAGGAGAGATGTTCCAGTCCCACAGTCAACTTCATAGCTCTCTGTTGGACTCTCTCTAATATATCCTTGTCCCTCTTGAAGTGGGAAATGCCTTTAAAATTGAGTCCAACCATTAACCCAGCACTGCCAGGTGAACACAACCCATGTCCCTCATCACCATGTAGAAGGACTTGAAGAGGAGGATCCTGGCTGTGGTCTACAAGAGGTCTGTGCAGGAAGCGACACCAGAGAAGGGCTGAGAGTAGGTACTGCTGGGAGGGTTGCTGGGCAATGGTGAAGGAGGTCAAGTTGCCCACTGGAAAAGATAGCTTCCCACTGATTTAACAAGCTAGGCCTCCAGAATTGCATGTAGAACATAATCCTGTGCCCTTGATACTTGTCTGGAGGTGGTGGCAGCGGAGGAATCTGAAGCTTTAACAGAGGCTACCAAACCTTGCTATGACAAGGGAGCCCTGAAATATGGACTTACTGGGAACAGCCAATTTGCCTTGCTTGTCTAGAATGTTAATGACTTCTTGGGAAAAAAAGGAGACATATTTGAAGACACTGCAAATCCAGATAGCACAGAGCTGTCAGGAAAAAAAATGACAAAAAACCACCAGAAGGGTCTATTTTTGTTCTGGAGCAAATCTTTTCACTTTCCTTCTTTTAAAGCACAATGACAGTTAATGATTAATAGACATAATCCTCAGCACTCCCAGCAGGAAGCCAGCCTAAGTGTGTGGGAAGTCTAAATAATTGAAGGGAAAAGGTGACAGAGGCAGCCATTAGTTCTTCTGGATAATAAAGTCTTCATTGCCTGGCTATTTGCCCAAATAAAAGGGAAAATTTCCCATTTGAGTGGTGCAAGCTCTACACTTGATGATGCATTTCCCGTGGGGGAGCAAAGAGGAATGACAGAGCTTACTTCTTCTAAATTGGAAGAAATTGATGCAAACTCCCCTCATTTTTAATTGCATTACAGCACACCAGTGGGCTTGCAACAGAACCATCTTGTCAGGAAGAACTGGGCAGCATTCCAGAGAAAAACCTGAACACTCTAGAGCAAAAAGAATGATATTGCAATATTGCAATGGTCTTCCCAGAGTGACTGCCCTCCATGGACATCCTGGTGGTCACAGGAAACCCTGTATACTTACAAAGAGGGTCAGTAATTTTTAGGGCTGAGCCAATTATGAAATTCTAGAATGGTTTGTGTTGGAAGAGACCTTCAAAATCACCTAGTTCTAATTCCCCTGCCATGGTCAGGGACACCTAATTCCAACTCCTTCAAGATCACCTAGTTCCAGTGCCCCTCCAGAGGCAGCAATCCCTCATACTAGACCAGCTTGATCAAGGTCTCATCCAACCTGGTTCTGATCACTTCCAGGGTTGGAACCTCCACAACTTCTCTGGGCAACCTGTTCCCATAGTCGCAAATATTCTGTCAGAGTGGTACATAGTAAGCAGAAAACTAGTTCCAGTCTTCCCAAAGTGGATGGTGAAAACCAGAGTTATCCAAAATGAAGATCTTTCAAAGAGCAAGCTTTAGTTTGTTTGCTGCAGTGTCCATTTTGAAGCTCTGTGTCATGGATGTAAGTAGAAAGTGCGGAGAGAGGAAATGGGAGGGGAGGTTTAGGTTGGATATTAGAAGAAACTTCTTGAATGAAAGGGATTCTATGATTTCTAGAATTATTCTCTTCTTACTCTCCTCATAAAAGTACAGAGTATCCTCTTCTCAGGAGGATAAGAGGGTCCTTTCCACAGTTTTTGAACATGCTGTGTGTCATGGTTTAACCCCACCAGCAATGAGCACCACACAGGTGCTCACTTACTCCTGTCCCCCTGAGGAGAATTGAAAGCAAGTAAAACTCATAGCTTGAGATAAGAACAGTTCAATAATTCCAATAAGAATAAAATACTAAAAACAATAATTGCAATAATAATGGTGATGAAAAGGAAGATAACAGGAAGAAGATGAAGTATAACCCAAGAAAGCCAAGGAGGCACAACACAACTGCTCACCACTGTTTACTGATGCTCGGTATCCCAGAAAGATCTGGAAGCAACATAAAGAAGGGTGGTATAGTAGAGGTTAGTGCCCTTTTCAAGGAGCTTTGAAATGAAGGGGACCCACAAATGTATTTTGGATTCTCTTCCCAGAGCAACCATGCTCCATGGTAGTATTACCAGGAACAAAAGCTAAAGAGAGAAACTAGAGTTAAGAGAGCAGAAAATACCAGTGAATCCTTGGGTGTCAATGAGAAGGAAAGATGCCAGTGTAGTGAAAAAGTAGAAGGACAGTAGCAAGCAAAGTCAAGCAGGAGAAGGTTATGGAGGAGGAAAGAGGTTGTGGCAGGATAAAGATGGTTTATTACAGGAGCAGTAAGAGTGGCATGGCCTAGACTCAGAAGCATTTAGCTAAGTTGCAGACAGCTCTGGTATGAATGAAAGGCAATGATGTATTCTGTTGCTTATTTAAGTGTGAAACATCTATAATAGTATTTCCTGGTGGCATTTTGCCTGCACAGACTCAGGATGTAGCAGCTACCTCCCCACAGTGACAGTCATCATAGAAAACTGCAGAGGCCATGTCCTGATCGCACCACTATTTCCCATCTGGTGAGGCTGAGATGATTTGCACTTCCCTGCTTAACAACTATGCAGCCAAAAGTGCCTGCAGTCAGGTACCAGAGCAGTGTCTTTGGGAAGGGTTTCAGAGAGGTGTCACAGGAGGATGTGAGGCAGATCATAGAATCACAGAATGGTTTGGCTTGGAAGGGGCATTAAAGGTCATCTAGCTCCAACCTCCCACTAGACCAGGTTGCTGAAGGCCCCATCCAACATGACTTTGAACAGCCCCAGGGAGGGGGCATCCACACTTCCCCAGGCAACCTGTTCCAGTGTTTCACCACCCTCACTGTAAAGAATTTCTTCTTCATGTCCAGTCTAAATCTCCCCTCTTCCAGCTTAAGGCCATTGCCCATTGTCTTATCACTACCAGCCCTTGTAAAAAGGTTTGAGATGGCTCCTGCCAAGCAAAATGAGGAGAATAAAGAAGGGACTGATGCCTGGGGGCTTAATTTGAGACCATCCAGGTATTAAAGAAGGGGCATGTCTAGTCCTGATGGAAGTTGTGCTGGAGACTTCTGTTGCAATGGGTTTTCAGAGGCAAAACTCAAAGAATGCATCAGGTTGGAAGGGACCATTGAAGGTCATCTTGTCTGACCCCACTGAAGATTAGGTTGCCCAGGGCCCCATCAATTTGACCTTGAATGTCTCCAGAGGTGGGGCCTCCACCACCTCCCTGGGCAATATGTACCAGCATTTCACTACCTTCCTTGTGAAGAACTTCCTCTTGATGTCTCCTGTGTTTGCTCTGATCTTTTAGAGGAAGTGGAATTTGATTATTTCTTTTGAGCAGCCGTTTCTGTGTGGGCAGTTTGAGTATTGAAGCTGTGGATGGCAGCTTTAATGCTCTTCCTAACAGGGCTAAACTACAGAATGAAGGCTTCAGTTTGGTTTATCGAGTAGGACATTACAATTCTGCAGTGATCCTGAGGGAGATTCAGGGAAAAAAAACAAACCAGAATTGTGTGTGACCTGTGTCATGGTTTCTCTTCTGGTTTTTCTTTCCACAATTTTAATATCTTTGAGTTTGATAAATTATTTCTAAACTCAGAAAAGATGAAAGGAGAAGAACTGGCTCGCTGCAAGACTGCTTAGCAATTGTGCTTTGTGGGGACAGCTCTCATTAAAACCTCCCCATATTTACAAAATACTCAGCTGTTTGGGTTTTTTTCCATGTCTCCTGGGCCCTCTGCACTGCTTAAGCTGATGAGGAAGTCTCTGTTAGAGGTAGCTACTACCAGATTTCAAATCCCAGACTAATATTTTAAACCCACATTTTAAGCAGGTCATTGCTCAGCTCCATCATCACAGTAATTTCAAGTTGACTTCTGCACACAGAGCTGACTAAAATAATATTCTCAGTGCATTGATATCCTTAACTCTTTCTATTCTCCTGTGCTTTTTTGAGCTAGGAAAGGGGCTGCAGGTTCCTTCTACTTTCATTTTTTCCAGTGGGCTTGCAAAGGAGTATAATTAGATTTTATTCACTGAAGATTATCTCCATCTAAAGAGTCAGAAAGGTCAATGAAGACAAAAGGGAACTATCAATGTTGCCATTCCACACCCATACCAGAAAAGCACTCTTAGTCTATCTGCTAGCAAGAACACCAACATTTCTCAGAAGAAAAGAGCAGTCTTTTTCTCTCTTCAGTGGATGCATCTGTCTTGCAAGCTTTCAGCTCTAGATTCAGACAAGTAGGCCTAACTGTAGGCTTCTCTGGAGATCAGCTGCTCATATGCAGGAATGGATTAGCTATTAATAAGCAAATACATAAGTATATGATGATGGGAGTTGCTTTGATGATGATATCCACACAGCAGAAAGCCATGGCTTTTCTGAGCTCTGCATCCACCACATCTGATGCAGCTTCCCAGGCAGAGCTCCTGTGCAGCCATGCAGGCACACTGCTACAGGACAGCAGCAGTGAGCACACCTGTGGTAGTTGTGTCCACCTAGAAGAACTTCTCCACTTAGTGGCAGAGCTCCAGTAGGAGCATTGGGGAGTGCAAGAGGGAGATTGACTACTGGAATTGTACTCTACCTTGCCTGGGTCAGGCCCAACAGGCAGACAGGACATGGTACCAGGGGTTACCTATACTCTCTGTGGCTGACTGAACACAGTGACTCAAGGGACAAGGGGCAACAGTGACAAGCTCCTGCTTGGCTGATTAAATCTATTCTATTTCTATTTCTATTTCTATTTCTATTTCTATTTCTATTTCTATTTCTATTTCTATTCTATCCTATCCTATCCTATCCTATCCTATCCTATCCTATCCTATCCTATCCTATCCTATCCATCTCCTCTGGGACTACACCACCTTCCCAGGTGCCTTTGCATAAGAGGTATGAGGCTTTGCAGGTGAAACCTATCAATAGCAAGGATGTTGTCTCATTTGGCTTGGAGGTGTTGCTGAGGTTAAGCTGTGCAGTGCTTGGCATCAAACCTGCTTCCCTAAAGAAAAACAAATGGGTTGTTGTCATAGGCGACTTGACTGCCTTCTGAAGGGAACTGAAGGTCCAATATGCGGACTGGACACACTTCTTAGGGAACTCTGCTGCCTGCCTGGGGCCTGGGATAAAGATGTGAAGAGAAAGCTTCTTACCCTGGTACAACCCTCAGATAAGTGTTTGTTTGGCTTTTCAGGAAAACAGTGATGATGTTCCAAGAAGAAATCTGAGGGCAATCAAGAGAGACTTCAGTGCCTTGGGACAACTGGTTGAGGGGTCAGGAGCACAAGTAATGTTCTCTATCCTTCCGGTGGCAGGGATTGATGAGAAAATAAACAGGAAGAGCCAGCTGATCAATACCTGGCTCCCAGCCTGGTGTCACAGGCAGAAGTTTTGGGGTTTTGACTATGGGTTGGTTTACAGAACACTAGGCCCACTGGCAACAGACAGGGTCACAAACAAGGCAAAGGGATCCTAGCACAGCAGTAGCCAGTGCTTGTCAAAAGGGCTTTACACTAGGTTTGAAGGGAGCAAGATATAAAATGAGACTGCATGGGGGCAGCACACTGATGTTTGAGGGATGATGTGCTTGTGAGGTCCTTCAGTCTGCTGTCTCACTGGAAGCAGAAGATGGAGATCCATGCAGCAGCAAAGACACCAGGGTTGTTGATGGAACAGGAGCTCCTGAGAGTGGTCACAAAGAAATTAGGGCTTCACCCCTACAAAAGGTGATGGGATAAATAGCCCAAATGAGTGCATCTAGACCAATGCACATAGCATGGGCAACAAACAGAAGGAGATAGAAGCCAGGGAAACTATGACATCATGGAAGCACAGTGAGGTGACTCACACAACTGAGTGCTGCAGTGGATGGCTATAAACTCTGGGGTGTTCCTCAAAAGATCCTCCCTGAAAATGTGGACCTGGAAAGAGCTGTACTCCTGACTTTGGGAAGATCCTGGGTACAGGCACTCCTGGACCATCAAGAGCTCTTGAGTCTACTAAGTTCCATCTCCTGGAGCACTCAGCCTTCACCAGAACATTTCCAGAACAAATTTAACTCCAGGAGCCACAAGATTTCAGCAAGCAATCCCACAACAATGGGATATATTTGGGTCAAACTACAGCAAGGATCTTCGGTGCTACATTAATATCCTCTCTGCTATTGTCAGTCCAGGCAGCTCATAGCTAGTAGAAGCACAAGAGAAGCTGATATGAAAAATTACTAAGCAGTGGCTAAAATGGCCAGGGAAATGATAATGTGTGATGGAATTATCTTGATATTTCAGGAGGCAAGGTAGATATTTTACATATTTGTAGAATTCCACTGCATTATGCCTTTGGATTGATTTAAATGCCTTTGTCTAGTCAGAATTAAACACAAATTTTATGAGTAAATTAACTCTGAAGTGTCCAACTAAAATATTCAGAGTGACCAACTATTCAAAGTAGAACATGGATGATTTTTTTACTGAATTAAATATGAATGATGAGGGACCTAAAACCAGCTTTTAAAAATACTTGTGTAGTGGGTTTTCTGAGGAATTAAGCTCAAGTTCCACACTGTGTTATCTCTGCCATATGGACTATCTTTGCCTCACCCACCTAGACATCACAAATTGTTGGTGACAGCATCTACAGCTCCTGCTCTGATCCTCTGCTAGATTATTTTGCAGTGGAGATAGCAATGCTTCAGAGTTCCTGGCTACAGATGAGGTTCTGCAATGGCAGCAGAGCCTGACATAATGGCATAACTTCTTTACTACATTACTAGGAGGATAAGATTTTCTGTACCTCCTCAGATACCAGTGATACATTTACTTCACAAATCTCTACACCACAAGCTCATTTTGCCCCAAAGATAAAAGTGCCAAATCTCTGAACATCCTCATTTCCAGCCAGCAACCTGCTGACCCCTCAGAAGCAGTCTGTGCCTCCCAAGCTCAAATCAGCTGCATCCAGATGGACATGTTTGAAGTGTTTGAAGAAGGTGATTGGACTCAAACAGCACACATGCTGTGCTTGCCACTCATTCAAGTTGCCCCTAATATATCAAATCTTTAGGACAGGTACAGAGTAGCTGTAGCCCACCTGTGGGAGGGAAAAAGCTTTTTGTGAGAAGTATGTCAGCCCTGCTA
Source organism: Melanerpes formicivorus (assembly GCF_026170545.1). Taxonomy (NCBI): domain Eukaryota; kingdom Metazoa; phylum Chordata; class Aves; order Piciformes; family Picidae; genus Melanerpes; species Melanerpes formicivorus. The sequence continues at coordinate 33,159,619 of NW_027142356.1, read as the reverse complement.
AGAGGATACATAAAACAGGATGGAAGAGGTTTGTTTAGCACCCAGAGAGCAGATCACAAGTATGATGCAGGCCAAATCCTAGGTGAGGTGACTTGATCTCAATTTAGTGCTTTGTATTTTTCATTGTGTGCTTGGGTGACTCCAAGTCTAGCAGGTGGCAATGCTGTGTGCATATGGCAACAAATCAGGTGGAAGTGTTGGTCTGCTCCAAGATAGGATGGCTCTGCAGAGTGGTCTGAACAGGCTGTATCCGTGGTCTGAGGCTGACTGTATGAGATTCAACAAGGCCAAGTGCTGGGTCCTGCACTTGGGTCACAACAACCCCATGAATGCTCCAGGCTTGGTGCAGAGTGGCTGGAGACTGCCCAGCAGAGAAAGACTTGGGGGCATTGATGGACAGCCAGCTGAACATGCGCCAGTGTGTGCCCAGGTGGTCAAGAAGGCCAGCAGCATCCTGGACTGGATCAGCAATAGTGTGGCCATCAGGACCAGGGAAGTGATTGTCTCTGTGTATTCAAGATTGGTGAAGCCACACTCTGAGTACTAAGTTCAGTTTGGGGGCATTCACACCAAGAAGGACACTGAGATGCTGGAGTAGGTCCAGAGAAGGGCAATGAAGCTGGTGAAGGGTTCGGAGAAAAGGTCTTGTGAGGAGCAGCTGAAGTTCTTTAGTCTGAGAAGGTGAGGTTGAGGGGAGGCCATCTCACTCTCTGAAAGGAGGCTGGAATGAGGTGGGTGTTGGTCTCTTCTCCCTAGTAACAAGATAGGAAATGGCCTCAAGTTGCATCAAGGAGGTTTAGATTAGATATTAGGAAAGATTTCTTTCCTGAAAGAGTGGTCAGGCGTTGGAACAGGCTGCCCAAGGAGGTGGTAGAATCTCTGTCCCTGGAGATGTTAAAGAAATGTATGGCCATGGCACTTTAGGACATGGTTTAGTGGCCATGGTGGTGTTGGGTTGATTGCTGGACTCAATGGTCTTAGAAGTCTTTTCCAAATGAAACAGTTCTATGATCCTATGTTCTATGATATGAATATGCAGTTATGATGCAGATAATGGTCAGAGGCCAGCTGTGGGGAGGAGCATGTGATGGTTAGACTAATGAAAGTGTAGAGTAAGCCCTGGACCTTAATAGGCCAAAATAAGTCATCTCTAAATAATATGGAAATGCCTACTAGAGAGATAGTCAGCTGTAGAAGTAATTCATACTCAGAAGTCCAGAAAACAGAATTTAAGAGGCTACAAGAATGTTTCATGCTACTAGGAACGTCTTTGCTGTTGTAAAATCAAACTCTTCATGCTGACACTCAAGGGTTCTTTTTTGTGATTCTCTAAGCATCTTACTCTAAGCATCATTTGGACTGAGGATTTTGCTCAGAAGTCAGAAAGCTCTGCAGAGAACAGGAAAAAAAAACAATCTCTGGCAAGTTAGGTGTCATTAAGCTAAGTCATCCTGTACAGATCTTCTGTGAAAATTCAGTCCACAATTTACTCTGCTGCTTAAGTGAGGCCTGTACCATGAAGCAAATTTATCTGCACTATGAGATTAATTAATTTTCTCTTCTGCAGGACATGTCTGTAGTGGGAGTAATTCTTCTATGTCAGTTTAGCAACAATACGTCTATTTGTCTGTTCACCTCTTCAGAGATAGAGCTGGTAATCCATCCATGAAAGGCTTAAATACTTCTTTGATGCTCAAATGTTTTTATTTATTCCATAAATACCTGGTGGTACCTTATTCTACACTGCAGAGGGATATAATGCCTAATGAGACACAGCCAGCTGTGAACATGGAGCCAATGAGCAGCATCAAAAATGCCTTCTTCAAAGCAATTATTCTGATACAACTTTCCTGAGCACATTCAGTATAGGCTGGGTAAGGAATGGCTTGAGAGTGGTCTTGAGGAGAAGGTGTCAGTTGGTGAAAAAATCAACATGAGCTGGCAATGGTCACTGGCAGCACAGAGGGCAACTGTGCCATAGAACGGCTTAGGTTGGAAGGGACTTTATAGAATAGAATAGAATAGAATAGAATAGAATAGAATAGAATAGAATAGACCAGACCAGGTTGGAAGAGACATTCAAGATCATCACGTCCAACCTATCATCCAACACCACCTAATCAACTAACCCATACAACCAAGCACCCTATCAAATCTCCTCCTGAACCCCTCCAGTGATGGTGACTCCACCACCTCCCTGGGCAGCCCATTCCAGTGGGCAATCACTCTCTCTGTGTAAAACTTCCTCCTGACCTCCAGCCTGAACCTCCCCTGGCGCAGCCTGAGACTGTGTCCTCTTGTTCTGGTGCTGGCTGCCTGGGAGAAGAGACCAACCTCTGCCTGTCTACAACCCCCCTTCAGGTAGTTGTAAACAGCAATAAGGTCACCCCTAAGCCTCCTCTTCTCCAGGCTAAGCAGCCCCTGCTCCCTCAGCCTCTCCGCATAGGGCTTGTGTTCCAAACCCCTCACCAACTTCGTTGCCCTTCTCTGGACTCGTTCCAGCAAGTCAACCTCCTTCTTAAACTGAGGGGCCCAGAACTGGACACAGTACTCGAGGTGTGGCCTAACCAGTGCCGTGTACAGGGGCAGAATGACCTCCCTGCTCCTGCTGGCCACACTGTTCTTGATGCAGGCCAGAATGCCATTGGCCCTCTTGGCCGCCTGGGCACACTGCAGGCTCATGTTCAGCCTACCATCAACCAGATTACCTACTCCAACCTCCCCCACCATGGGCAGGGATGCCTCTCTACTAGACTTGGCTGCTCAAGGCCTCATACAGCCTGGCACTGAACACCCCCAGGGAAGAGTCTCCTCTGAAGACATTCCAAGCCCACCTGGACGTGTTCCTGTGCAACCTTATCTAGGTGATCCCACTTTAGCAGGGAATTGGATGAGAGGATCTTCAGAGGTCCCTTCCAATGCCTATCATTCTGTGATTCAGATTGGGTAGGTTCAGCCTGGATGTTGGGAAGAAGTTTTTCACTATGAGGGTGGTGGGACACTGGAACAGGTTGCCCAGGGAGGTGGTAGAAACCTCATCCCTGGAGGTTTTTAAGGCCAGGCTGGTGAGGCTCTGAGCAACCTGATCTAGTGTGAGGTGTCCCTGCCTGTGGCAGCAGGGTTGTAACTAGATGATCCTTGGGGCCCCTTCCAACCCTAACAATTCTATGATTCTATGATTCTGTGATCTTCTTAGTATTGGTCAGAGGAATAAATGTGCCAATTCTTCATCAAGAAGAAATGCAACAGAAACAAATGTCATGTCAATGCATCAACTCTGTATTTATCTCATAGGCTTTTACCTGAATTAAAAAAGATGTGGATTATATCCCTGTCAGCTTGCTGTCCAGTGTCAGGCAGGAGGACGAGCTGGATCAAGGCACCAGATATAAATACAAGAGCAAAGTTACTGCAAATGCATGTTGATATTTATTGACACCTTGCAGAGTTATTATTAGATTGAATTCAATCTGAAGGTCTTTGATAGAAACAGCAACAGCAGCAACTCTTGCACTGCTGCTATTGCTGCTTTGGGGATTTTATTGATATTACAAAACTTTAATGAAAGCTTCAGAACTGTTGCCAAGGATGAGGGAAAAAAAGGATCATTCAAATTGTGGTGTTGAACCAGCAGACAATTTATAGGAATTGGTAATTTTTTACAAAGCAATCTTAGATTTTTTGGGGGGGGGAAAGGAAATTGTTAGCTCATATCAGTGTGTGCTAAGCATACTGCATAGAAGTCACTTTGGCTTCTCATCCATTGAAGGTTAGATGAAGAAGAGCTTAGCAGTGACTTCATCTTAGAGGTTGGGGAGGGCTGATCTCTTTGACATGATACATATACAAAATTTATGGGGCCTGTTTTAATGTTATTCACTGTGCATCATCTCTTTGGAATGGAAGACATCACCTCAGCTGGTGTTAAACTTGGACAGTCTAGGTATATTTCTGAATGGAAACTCAGCTCTTCTCTTATGGAACTTCTGTGATCTTGGCCTGTGGATGACTCTGTGATTTTATGTAATTGTTTTATGGCACTGACAAGCATACTGGTATGACATCAATGATGAAATGTGGCCAGCACATCAGGAGAGGTGATTCTGCCACTTTGATCTGGTGAGACCTCACCTGGAGTACTCTGTCCAGCTCCAGAGTCAGACAAGAAAAACATGGACCTGATGGAGAGGGTCCAGAGTAGGGCCACGAAAATAATCAGAGGGCTGGAACACTTCTCCTGCAAAGACAGGTGGAGAGAATTGGGACTTTTCAGCCTAGAGAAGAGAAGGCTCCAAGGAGACCTCATTGTGGACTTCCACTACCTGAAGGGGACTTACAAGAAAGCTGGAGAGGGACTGTTTTCAGGGGCTCGTAGCACTAGGACAAGGGGCAGTGGTTTTAAACTAGAGAAGGGTAGATTTAGACTGGTCATTAGGAAGTACTTTAAGTGGTGAAACACTGGAACAGGCTGCTCAGGGAGGTGGTGGAGGCCCCGTTCCTGGAGACATTCAAGGTCAGGCTTGAGGGGGGTGTTCTTTCTTGCTGCAGGGGGGTCCCTTCCAACCCACTGCATTCCAGGGTTCTATGTGTTGCTGACTGCATTCATTCAAATGAAGGTGAAGTCAATACACATGGCATGTCATTTGCCAGGTGATAAGGCAATTTTGGTACTTTTTAATTCACCAAGAGGTGGCAGTCTTTAATCAGTTCCCTCTAGACTTCTCTGATTTTGGTTGACCACATGTGCATCTGGCATCGACATAACAATGGTTGGTGGATGTCTGGCCAGGTATCCTCAGTCTGTCTCAACACTTTTGCTGTATTATTGATTTTATAATAAAATAACTAGAAAAAGACAAAATGTGTACAAAAAAGGTGACAGTTTACAGAGGCACATAGTGATGGGCCAAGGGGTAATGGCTTCAAACTGGAAGAAGCTGGATTGAGATGAGACATAAGGAAGAAATTCTTCCCCATGAGGGTCGTGAGGCACTGAAACAGGCTGCTCAGAGAAGTTGTGGAGGCTCCAAGGCTGGAATTATTGAAAGGCAGGCTGGATGGGGCCTTGAGCAAGCTGGTCTAGCAGGAGGTGTCCCTGCCTCTGGCAGCAGGGTTGGAACAAGATGATCTTTAAGGCTACTTCCAACCCAAACCATTTTGTGATTATTTGTTACTTATTTCTTCTCTCTGGGTAGGTAGTACAGAAAATCTACCATGAAGAGTTTAGGTAGGATTTTTGTAGGTCAGTTTTCTAAGTCTAGTTTAAAGCAATCATTTGGGCTGTCATCATTCATGCCAAGAAAAAATAGGCTCTACATTGCATCCTGAGAGGCTTTGAGATACATGAATTGAATACCTGGTTAAACATTCCCATCTTTCTCTGCAGATTGTGGAGGAAACCTAGGTAGCTAGTTTAGATGAGATATAAACTTGAAGAATTAAGATGAGATGTCCTTAATCTTTGTGTCTTTAAGCTGCAATTGAAGGTAGGCATTATTTTCATCATCATTCTAAAGTCTTGTTGACATGTGTGTGAATAAAGAACACACAAAATACTCCTCACCTTTGTTGCTTCCTGATGTTTGTATTAGCAAAAGATGGTGGGGGGAAGAAAAATCACATTCTAATTTCTTTGGACATTTTACAGCTATGAGAAGGCAATGGTTAGCTATTTCATGAAGATCCTGTAAAATTAATAGCTAATAGAAGTTGATGAAGGCCAAAGAGTGTCTGAGGTAAGACTCTTTATTTTTTGAAGTCTTGATTCCTCGTGTTTTGCCTAGTGAAGCATGGAACAACTTTGATCTTAGATTCTCCTGACCTAGGAGGAAGAATACTGATTGAAACCAGGTATGACGTTCTGTTTGTGATTTAATCACTCAGAGGCCTTTGGAGAGCTGATCAGTAATTTCCATCATCATTTGCATTAATAAAATTCTGGGGAAAAAAAAAGACATGCCAGAGAGTGATTTCTCTCTTGGTCATAACACTTTTTGACAGTTGAAAAGTTCCTTTGGTAAGTGTAAGGGAAACATCAGAGATGAAGCAGTGGAAGGGCAGAGGAGTCGGCACAGATAAACCAGATGCGGTAAGAAAAATGCATGCTGCCAGTGTCTCCTTAGATCACAGCACTCACCCCCTCATTCTGTGACCTACCCTGGCACCACACTTCTGCACATTCCTGGCTTTCATATCAGTGTGGAGATCCTTAGAAATGTGGTGATTTAAAACACAGGGTGCAGTCTCCACTTTCTGAACTATTCCTCCAGTCCCTGACTTTAATTCTAGCATGCTTGAGGAGAGTAGGTGTAATTTATCTGTGATGGGGATGCTCCTTATAGTTTTGTTACTTATATGAATGGAAGAAATTCTGTACAGTAAGCATGGTGAGACACTGGAACAGGTTGCCCAGGGATGCCCCCTTCCTTGAGGTGTTCAAAACCAGGCTGGATGAGGCCTTGAGTGACCTGGTTGAGTGGAAGGTGTCCCTGCCAATGCCAGGAGGGTTGGACCTAGATGATCTTGAAGGTCCCTTCCAACCCAACCCATTCTATGAATCTACAAATCACAATGATAAGGGTTGGAAGGGACCTCTGGGTATCATTGAGTGCAAGCCCCCAGCCAAGGCAGGTTCACCTAGAGAAGATCACACCAGAACATGTCCATTGCCCATTGGAATGGGCTGCCCAGGGAGGTGGTAGAGTCGCCGTCATTGGAGGTGTTCAGGAGGAGACTTGATGGGGTGCTTGGTGCCATGGGTTAGCTGTTTGGGTGGGTTGGATTGGTTGATGGGTTGGACATGATGATCTTGAAGGTCTCTTCCAACCTGGTTTGGTTTATTCTAAATAAAGGTTTATTCTAAAAATAAAGGTGTGTTTTGAATACCTCCAGAGATGGAGACTCCACCACCTCTCTGGACAGTCTGTTCCAGTACTCTATCACCCTTAAATTAAAGAAGTACCTCTGTCTGCAGTATATCACAGAATCATAGAGTGCACTGGTTTGGAAGGGACACTTGAAGGTCATCTTGTCCAATCCCCCCACAGTGAGCCAGGACATCTTTAACTAGATCAGATTGCTCAGGGCCCCATCAAGTTTAATTTTTAATATCTCCAGGGATGGGGCCTGTAACACCTCTCTGGGCAACTGTTCCACTATTTCAGGACCCTCATTGTGAAGAACTTCCTCCTAATGTCCAAGCTAAGTCCATGCTGCTCTAGGGCTGCACTAAGAAGCTCTGAAGGATGTTTATAATTTTCTTAGACTTATTTGCACACTTCTGAAGCTTCTCACTGTGACTGGAGACAACATATGCATGTCTTAGGCTGTTTAAATAAATGGATGTCTGGGCTGGAATAATCTTTGCAGAATGGAAAAGAGAGGAAGGTTAAAAGCTAAATGAGACCATTCAGAAGATTTACAATCAGCTGTGGAAGATGTTTCCCTGCACTAGGGCTAATCAAGACAATGAATTTTCATGTTTGTCTTGTAGTAGAGAGGAAATTGAATCAGATGTCTCCTGGGGATTCCTTTATTATTTGGTATTCACACACTGGCACCCACACTTCCTTAGCTGCTGGCAGTCAGATAACTTCCATCACATATGCTAACTAGGATTCCTGCAAGAAACGTTTCCCAACAATCCCAAACGTATGGCATCTAGGGAAAAGAGATCCAGCACTTGGATAAGGAATGTCTTCTTTGCTTAGCTGTAGCCTGCCACAGTTTTGTCAGCTGCATGGGACAGATTTGGGCTTTGAGATCCCTTGTGACGTGTGTTTTCTTCTCACTGCTGGGAGTGGGGATATGGCTGGTTGGTGCTGCTGGCTTCTGGGCAGTGATTGTGGTGAGAGGTGAAAGCTTCACACCTATAGCAGCAGCTGCACCGGTCCCTGTGTCAAACCATGGCTTGAGCAAAAGCAGAAGGAAGCACTGTTCAGGCTGAATTCACTGAACAAGCTGCTTCCACAGAATCACAGAATGCTAGGGATTGGAAGGGACCTCCGTAGATCACCTAGTCCAAGTCCCATGATAAAGTAGGGTCACCCAGAACAGGTTGCACAGCAACACATCCAGGCAGGTTTTGAAAGTCACCAGAGAAGAAAATTCCACAACCTCTCTGGGCAACCTGTTCCAGCTCTTCATCCTCAAAGGAAATATTTTCCTTAAGTTTAAGTGGAACCTCCTGTGTTCCAGTTTGTGCCTGTTGCCCCTTGTCCTATACTGGGTACCACTGAAAAGAGCCCTGTCCCATCCTCTTGCCCCCTACCCTTTAGTTGTTGATCAGCATTGGTAAAATCCCCTCTCAGTCTTCTCTTCTCAGGGCTAAACAGCCCCAGGTCTCACTCTCTCCTTGTAAAAGAGATGTTCCAGTCCCCTCAGCATGTGCAAATCAAGGAGAGATGAAAAAAGAAAAGCACAACAGCACTGTGCCTTTTTTAGACACAAGCCTGTTATTCTCTTGCTGGTTCAGCTTTTTATTTTCTGTTTTTGAGAGGGGTGCAGAATGAAAACTGACCCTTTAAGTGCCTTGGTTTGGTAAAGAGAGAGGCTACAAAGTAGTAACTCAGCTGCAACTATGATGAAGAGGTACAGCTGGAGTTAAATCTGTCTCAGGTCATCTGCGTCAGAAGATTAGTCTTGGTTGGGATTAATTTGCCCTGGTGCTAACACATCATGTTTTGGTAGCTAAGACTTACTCAGTCAATTCCTTTCTGGTATCTCAAGGTTCCTAAACTGTAAGTCAATTACTTCCTTTTCAGGGTCTGTGAAAGGTTTAAGTCAGTAAAAGAAGGCTATTCAGCAATCTCTGGCATATAGAAATGCCACAGACTAACTGCCCTGTTTTGATGAGGTCCAGAAGAGATAATTAGGGCATCTGGTTTTGTCTACAGAAAACAAATAACTAATAAAAGAATGCAAGCTACTATTTGATTGAAGAAAATGTGTTCCAGATTGCACAGAACTAAAGTTCTCATAAATCATTTAAAAACAGCTAAAAAAAAACCCCAACCCCTCAAGCTGCTGCTTCCTGAAAAATAGTGCCTCAGTACAGGCATTTTTAACCAGCAGTGCTATTAGCTGCCTCTGAGTGAAAGACCTGTGGAAACCTGGCAAGGGGTCACTAGAATTAGTGATGTTACTGACATCCCAGTTACTGACATTGCAGCTCTTTCTAAGCTCTGAAAACTAATTGAAAGGGCTATGAACTCATTGCATATAAAGAAAAATAGAGGCCATGGAACAGGTGCTCCCCATTTGACCCTGATGAGACCAGAATGGAGACCTGGTCATGATGGATACCGAGAAGGCTGAGGTGCTCAACAACTACATTGCCTCTCTGTTCACCAGCAAGGGCTCCAAGCTCCAAGTCCAAGCTCCAGAGAACACAGGTAGGGAGTGGGAAAAGGAAGATCTGCTCACTGTAAGTGAAGGGTGGGTTGAAGATTATTTAAAGAATGTGAAGGTGCACAAGTCCATGGGGCCTGATGGGATCTGTCCATGGGGCCTGAGGGCACTGGCAGATGAAGTTGCCAAACTGCTGTCCATCAGACTTGGAAACTCATGGCAGTCTGGTGAAGTCCCTGCTGCCTGGAAAAAGGGAAACATAACGCCCATCTTCAAACAGGGAAAAGAGGGAGGCCCTGGAAACTATAGGCCAGTCAGTCTCACCTCTGTGTCTCGCAAGATCATGGAGCATATCCTCCTGAAGTCCTTGTAAAGGCATACAGAAAATGAAGGAGAGGTGATTGGTGGTAACCAGCATGGCTTCACCAAGGGCATATCATGCCTGATGAAGTTGGTGGCTTTCTATGATGGAGTTACAGCATCAGTGGAATAGGGAAGAACACCTGATATTATCTACCTGGACTTGTGTAAAGCATTTGATACTGCCTCACATGACATCCTGGTCACCAAATTGGGGAATTGTGGACTTGAGGGGTAGACCACCCGCTGGGTGAGGAGTTAGCTAGGTAGCTGCACTCAGAGAGTTGCAGTCAGCATCACAATGTCCAAATGCAGAAGAGTGACAAGTAGTGTCAAGTAGTGTCCCTCACTGGGGGACCACTGCTGCTTAACATCTTTGTCAGAGATATGACACTGAGGCACCCTCAGCAAGTTTGTGGATGACACCAAGCTGTGTGGTCTGTGTGATATGCTGGGGGGAAGGGATGCCATCCAGAGGGACTTGGACAGGAGAGGCTGAGGGAGCTGGGGTTGTTTAGCCTGGAGAAGAGAAGGCTCAGGGGAGACCTTATTGCTGTCTACAACTACCTGAAGGGTGGTTGTAGCCAGGAGGGGATTGGTCTCTTCTCCCAGGCAATCAGCACCAGAACAAGAGGACACAGTCTCAAGCTGCACCAGGGGAAGTTTAGGCTTGAGGTGAGGAGAAAGTTATTCACTGAGAGAGTTGTTAGGCATTGGAATGGTCTGCCCAGGGAGATGGTGGAGTCACCATCCCTGGAGGTGTTCAAGAGGGGCCTGGATGTGGCACTTGGTGCCATGGTCTAGTCATGAGGTCTGTGGTGACAGGTTGGACTTGATGATCTTTGAGGTCTTTTCCAACCTATTCAAGTCCACTCTGGATGAGGCATTGAGCAACCTGATCTACTGCAAGTTGTCCCTGCCCATAATAGGAGAATTGGAACTAAATTATCTTCAAATTCTCTTTCAACCTAAACCACCTGTGGTGTAGCAGGCCAGGTGGCAGCTGCACTTTAAAATGAGAAGAAAGCCATGTTGTTGTTTGTGTGGTTTCCTGGGGATTGCTTTGTGCTTTTTGACTCTCCTGAAGTCACAAAGGTGCCTGGAGGATTGGTTTGCTGGCTCTGTTTGGGATTATTTTTTTAATGAAATACAGTGGGATGCAACTTTCTGTCTGCTTGTGGAAGGAGGAAAAAAAAGGGTAAGTAGGAGCTAATTTTTCTAGGAGTTAGGGAAGAAAAAGAGAGGAAGGCAACAGTTTCTGGGAAGAGGCTGTGGGTTTCTTGTTGAGGTAGGATCAGAAAAAGTAATTTAAAGCCAAGAGGACCTCAAAGATGTGTTGTGTGTGTGTGTCTGTGTTGTTGTAGTATGGTTCAGCATATTCTGATTTTTAGTCTCAAACCCCATGAATGTTTCCATCCCCTTGCAAATATTGAAAAGGAATGTGTGACTCCATTAAGGGAAGCTGAGGAGAAATGTACTTATGTGTGCAACTGCAGGAGAATAGAAGCTGTAGCTTTGCTCTGACCACAGCACTCTGATCTACTGGTTTGTGATGAGGCATTTCCATGGAAATACAAGAGGAAAGGCTTATAAAAGGATTTCTGGTAATGTTTCCCTGATTTCCCCCTTGAGATAAACTTGCTCCATAATGCCTCTCTTCTTCGGGAATATTGCGAGGCTGCCCTGCAAAGGGAATATGCAAAGGCTGAGAGGCTTTGAGGCTGGTAGATCACTGGAGCAGGCTGCCCAGAGAGGTGATGGTGTCTTTTGTCACTGGAGTAATTCAAAACCTGCCTGGACATGTTCACAGATTCACAGATTGCATTGGGTTGGAAGGAACTCTCAAAGGTCATTTTCTCCAACCTCCCTGCAGTAATCAGGGACACCTCCAAATAGAGCAGGCTGCCCAGGGCCACAGCAAGTCTCATCTTGAATGTCTCCAGGGAGAAGGGGCTCAACCACATCCATGGGCAACCAGTTCCAGTATTTTATGACTCTCATTGTAAAGAACTTTCTCCTACTGTCCAACTTGAATCTACCCTTCTCCAGACTCAGACTATTGCCCCTCGTGCTATCACTACAAGCCCTTCTAAACAGTTCTGTGCCAGCCTTCCTGTAGGTCCCCTGTAGATACTAAAATGCTGCTATAAGGTCCCTCCAGAACCTTCTCTTTCAGCCTGTCTTCGTAGAAGAGGTGCTCCAGCTCTCCTGTGCAACCTTCTCTGCATGATCCTACTCTGGCAGAGGGGTTGGACAAGATGATCTCTAGAGGTCTCTTCCAGTCCCTGTCATTCCCTGAGGAAGTGCTTTCTTGTGTTGTAGGTTTTGTAAAGTGGTTATTATTAGTCAGAGGATCACACAACTGCATATCTGATCCCCCTGCCAAGTGGTCATGCCAGAGGTATTGCTGTGATTCAGAAAGAAGTCTGCAAAAACATGCAGTTCAGTCTAAAAAATATCTGTGGTGAGGATTTTTTTCCTTTCCCTTCCCCCCCAATCACAGCTGGATCCTTGATGCTGCAGTTGTATTTGATCACGCTGTCCTGTGGAGATGCTTTTTGCTAATGCACATAAATAATCTTCTTTAATGAGTGGGATATCTGTCAGTTGTGGGGTATTGAACAATCTCCTCCTCTCTGTGCACAGCCCATGCACACTGGTTTGCTGCTGGCGCAGTGAGATGACTTTAGATGTCACTACTCCTACCTGCAGGATGGGTTTGTGTGTAAGCAAATGTGGCTCTGTGGTGTGCTCACAGCCTCCTTGAGTATGGCAGGAAAGAAAACACCCTTCAGGAGGAGAAAAGGGTGAGAGAGAAGGGACAGGAAGACTTTGCTTGGTTTTTAATCCAGTCAGTGACCACTGAGTTGTGCTGATCAGGCAATCATCCTCATCTGAGTATAGAAATTCAAATGTTGTCTACTTCTTGCAGGCTGTTCTCTCAATTTGTCTTATATTACTTTGTATAGAGCCTAGTTTTACTCTGAAGCAGGCTTGGTAAACCTTTATCTAGTGTGGCTGCTGTTCTTGTATGGTTTGCTAATCCATACATCTGTCTGAGGCTTGTATCTGGGCTCCAGATGAGTGAGCAGAGCTAGTGACTGAAATTTTGCAACAGGCACCTGCAGGATCTACTGAAGAATGGCCTTTGTTCTTGTAGGCAATACCTCTCTGTGAAGTAACTCTGAGCCTGGATGAAACAGTTGCTCAAAATCTGTGCAAAGAAATCTCTTTAAACTGCTCCTTGATTGAAGGAGAATTGGTGTCTTAGTGAAGTGTGAAATTTGTCTGTACAAGTATGGTAGAAACACTTGCATGCAGGGTAGCAATTATGAATTTCAGGAGCTGCAAGCAAAACTTCCACCTCCAGCAGAGCTATCTGCAGCTGCTTATGCTGCCTATGAATGCCAATCCCTTTCCCACACCTCCTCTTTATCTTCAAAATAGCTTTGTGAGGCCTACAGGTGTTGGAGTTGAGGACTACTCAGCTTTTCTTGCTGTAATGGCTTTCAGGTGTCTGACCCAAGATCTCAGTGTAACAGGCTGTTTAATGTTATCAAATGGTTTGAAGTTAGCCAGGTGCTGACACAGAGGTGCTGTCCCCAGATGCTCTGGATGTGCTTGAGTGGAAGCTGCAACAAACAATTTCTTAGTGAGAGGGAGAGAGATGTGATAGTTGAGATGTCCCCCTGTCTGCAAGAGTTAGATTATGCTAACTTGGCCTTGCATTAAATTTCATGTTGCTAATAAAACAAATATCATGTCAACCATTATCAGTCCCTGTCCTTGAATCAGGGAATCATTTTGGTTGGCAAAGACCTTTAAGACCATTGAGTCCAGTCATCTAACTCTACCAAGGTGGTGCTAAAATGTATCCCTCAGCACCACATCTCTGCCTCTTTTAAACACTTCCAGGGATGGGGATTCAATCACCTCTGTGGGCAGCCTGTTCCAGTCTTTGAGAATCCTTTCAGCCAGGAAGTTTCTTCTAATATCCAACCTAAATCTCCCCTGGTACAACTTGAGGCCATTTCCCCTTGTCCTTGCAACTAAAGCAAAATTCCAAAGCACTCAAATGCCATTTAGGAAAGCTTCTTATGGCATATAGAGCATGATCAGCCTTTTTAAAATGATGGGTGGACCATCCTCAGTACATCAGGAATAATGTGATCATGACCTGTAGCTTCTTTTTTTAAAGGTACCTAGTTGTGATGTGTATTGATGATAATTACAGAGAACTTTGATCTGTGACTTGTCAGAGAAACTCTACACTTTTGAAAGGTGCTTCATAAAATATGATGCTAGGATATCATGTTGTCATGTCCCCTTACTTTTATGAATATTAAACTTGCATAACAAGGTACAAAATTTCAAGCCTGACTGGAGAGACCCTACCAGGAATAGTTTTGTTGAGGGTTTTTTTCTTTGATGTAGACAAATGTATGTAGCTATCCCATTTAGATTTATTAAGGTAGGTGAAGTGAGAGCTCTCTAACTTGTCTCTTGCTGTATTATATAATACTTACTGTACTTGAAAGATGAGTAACTGGATAGGAACACTGCCTGGTCCAGGTACCTTCCTGAGTGGTATTTGTGCAATGGGGAAACATTAGACCTGACTTCTGTTTAATCTGTGGCTGGGGAGGGATTTGATCATTTTTGATCATTAACAACTGAGGGAACTGGGGTTATTTAGTCTGGTGAAAAGGAGGCTGAGGAAAGACCTCATGGCTGTTTACAAGTCCCTTGAAGGAGGTTGGAGTGAGGTGGGGTTTGGTCTCTCTTCCCTAGTAACAAGTGACAGGATGAGAGGAAATGGCCTCAAGCTGCACCAGGGGAGGTTTAGGTTGGATAGTAGAAGGAAATCCTTGCTTGAAAGGGTTCTCGAAGACTGGAACAGGTTTCCCAGGGAGGTGGTTGATTCCCCATCTCTTGAAGTGTTTCAGAGGTGAAGAGATGTGATGCTGAAGGCTATGGTTTAGCACCAGACTTGATAGAGTTAGATCCTGGTTGGATTTGATGATCTTAAAGTTCTTTTCCAACCAAAATGACTGTATGATTCTATACATGCCCACTGCCTCTTTCCATCTCTTCCTGTCTTCCCTGCAAACTATTTCAAGGGAATCGATGACTTTGGAGTGCTTTTAATGCAGTGTAAATTAGCTGAAATAAAAATAGCTTGAAGACTCAACTTGAAATCTAAATTGAACTTTGCAGTTACCCACAACATGACCTTCATACAGTCAGTTTGTGTAATTTCTTCTGAAATGGACACCAGTCGAAGTCAAACTCTAATAGTCTTCCATACCTACATGTTTCATTATTCTTATGAAATGTTTTGGGTTTTGAAGTACCTTTAGTTGATAATTATGGGTCTTCTTTGTGATGCCAGTTGCTGCAGTAGTCACTAGACCTGAACAGACAGGATGTGTCAGCTTTGCAGGATGCTTGAGGAAGCCTCCTGGGGGAAAAAGTCACAAATAGGTATTGTCTTGATTTCTTTCATGTGAGTGCTCTAATGACCAGTGGCTTGTATGCACTAGGAGGGCAAAATCCATTGGCTGAATAAAGCCCAAGAATCAGATTGCTTGGAATGCAGGGTGAAGCAAAAAATAATGGGGGGAACATTGATTAGGCTGTGAGATATTGATAGAGCGGGGTTGTACTTTTATGTTTGGTTGGGGTTTTGTTTGTTTGGTTTAACACAGTGAAAAATCAGCCCCAACTCCTTCAGTCTGCCCTCATAGGAGAGGTGCTCCAGCCCTCTGATCATCCTCCTGGCCCTTCTCTAGACATGTTCCAGCACCTCCAGATCCCTCTTGTAATAGGGGCTCCAGAACTGGAGGCAGTACTCCAGGTGGGGTCTCACCAGAGCTGAGCAGAGGGGGAGGATCACCTCCCTCGACCTGCTAGCCACACTTCTCCTGATGCAGCCCAGGATCTGATTGGCTTTGCGGGCTGCAAGTGCACACTGAGAGCTCATGTTGAGCTTTTCATCCACCAGCACCCCCAAGTCTCTCTCCTCAGGGCTGCTTTCCAGACAGTCCCTGCCCAGCCTGGATTTGTGCCTGGGATTGCCTTGACCCAGATGCAGGAGCCTGCCCTTGGTCTTATTGAACCTCATGAGGATGGTAATGCAAAGTTGTTTGATAGAAGACTCTAATCACTGGCTCTGACATGCTGTGGAGGCTGCTTTGAGCTGCTCATGCAGTGAGAAATTCTTATTAGTTTTGAGGTTTTCCCCAAATGCTTAAAACAATAACATTTCAAAACATTCCTCAAGCCTGTTAATGAAGAAAATTTGAAATGGGTCACAGTGACATTGACCTTTGAAGGAAACTCAAACTTGATCTGAAGAGGAGCCTTAAGGCTTTGTTTTCCCAGCCTGTCAGATTTGACCTTTCATCAGAGACTGTTTTGTTTTGAACACAGATTTTCACATATCTACATATTCATGTCAAAGAAATGCTCCCAGTGTCAGTTACTGAGTATTTAAAAGAGAGGAGCAAACCCTTCTGTTCTGGTTGCTAGCAAGCATTTTGCACAAGATGCAATCTCCTCATACAGAGTAAAATCTGATTTTAGAGTAAGCCCTGTTGGATGTCACACAAATGCTAAGTAATGTGTATATTGGGACAAATCATAGAATCACTGAGGTTGAAAAAGACCTCTAAGATCATCAAGTCCAACCATCAACCCAACATCACCATGACCACAAAACTAGTGTTCAAAATAGCTTCAGGAGACGACTAAGCCGTTTTAACTTTCATTCGTACTATAGACCTAAGCTATGGAAGTTTGCTTTATTTTTGTCTCTGTAAGGCTGCTTTCCAAGGGCCAGATGGCAGCCTATGAAATGTAGTGTAGCTAGGGAGGAAATAGACCTTCAGCACAAGCAGCAAGTCATCAAAATTTAAGGGCTCTATTAGTCTTGATATAAATCTGGAGTAACCATAGTGCTGGTGGGTGTAATTGTGCCGGCTCCAATACACTACCTTGTTTGCTAAAGAGTGAATTAGCTGTGGGTGAAGCTGCTACTCATCTTCAAAAACATCATTTTAGAAGGAGATTTGCAGATGATGGGTTTTGAAGGAGGAATTCAGATGATTTCTGAGAGGTTGGATCTAGGTGGGTATTGCTCTCTTCTCCCTAGTAAGAAGTGACAGGAGGAGAGGAAATGGGCTCAAGTTGTACCAGGGGAGGTTTTGGTTGGATATGAGAAAAAACTTCTTGATTGAAAGGGTTCTCAAACACTGGAAAAGGTTTCCCAATGAGGTGATTGAATCCCCATCCCTGGAGATGTTTAAAAAGCAGCATAGTTGTGCTGCTGAGCAACGTGGTTTAGTGATGGCCTTGGCTGCATTGGGTTAATGGTTGCACTTTTCCATCCCAAATGATTCTATGATTAAGACTGAAGACAGGTGAGTGCCAAAACATGTATGGTTTGTCAGTTTGTCTCACCTCTACGTGAGAAATGAATTGGAAACCAGAACAGACTTGACAAAATAGGGTCTCATAGGTACAATTCTACCAGTGCCTCCAAATAAATCAGGGAAAATCTCTGTAGGCAGGGTTTGACAGGTCTTAGAGCCTTATAAATTTAATCTGAATTAGAGCTGAAGTAGTAGTCCCCTCTGACCTTGCATGGATTAGCTTGTAAGTACCTAGACTCACGATCCTGGCTGGCACCACACTAAGGGTGTGTCATTTAGCACATTGGAGATGGGAGACCAGAAACAGCCTAGATCTGTCACAACTCAAATTTGGCAAGCTACTTAATACTACCTGAGCAGGCTTTGGACTCTGTGTTCCTAATAGCTAGGTCAAAGCTGTCTTATCTGCCATACTGGTTGTAGATGATTAACTCAGTGTCCCTGTATTGTTTTGTCTGCACCCATCTGAAGAGCTCTCTCTGTCTGGCTTGTATTTTACATACATATCAAATACAAGGTTAGTATGTTGTGACCTATGAAGCTCAGGAGAAGAAATAAGATCAATAGGAAGGAGAAACTGATACTTGACATACATTTTGATTAGGGATATCCTGTTTTGAACAGGGTATTGATCAGGAGGTCATTCATGTAGAATTGTTTGTAGGTAACTTTGTCCATGAATGAGAAGTAAGGAAGCAAACCTGGAAGTGTTGCCAGGTTGGATGGGGCCTTGAGCAACCTGGTCTAGTGGGAGGTGTCCCTGCCCATGTCAGGGGGGCTGAATTTAGAGGATCTTCAAGGTCCCTTTCAACCCAAACCATTCTAGGATTCTATAGAAGCAGTCACACAAAGAAATTCATAGTTGTGGAAATAAATGCAGAGTCTGTGAAAATAGAATTAATCGGGATGGAAAAGACTGGAGATCGGAGAGTCCAGCCTATCATCCAACACCATATAATCAACTAAACCATGGCACCAAGTACCCCATCCAGTCTCTTCCTAAACACCTCCAGGGATGGTGACTCTGCCACCTCCCTGGGAAGCTCATTCCAATGGCCAATCTCTCTTTTTGGGAAGAATTTCCAGTCTAAACCTCCCTTGGTGCAGCTTGAGACTGTGTCCTCTTGTTCTGGTTGCCTGGGAAATGAATGTGATCCTGTGTTTGTTTAGCTGATGATATGAAAAGCAATACATTTCAGGTGAAAGCATGTCAGACTGGGAATCCTAACTCTGGAGATCAATAGGAACAGAAGTATTCAAGCCCTATTGCACCAGTCCTCATTTCCCTGACTTACTTTGTTTCAAGTGTAAAGTTAAAAGAATTATTGATGCATGCACCTCCATGCTGGCTTTCTAAAAAGGAAAAAAAAAGCTCTGTATAAAGCTAATGTAATGGCAAATTTAAATGCAACTGTGCAAAAGGAGAGCTATATTAATCCTTTTTTTGTTGGCAGTAAACACTTGTATAAGCTGAAACACTTGTTAAAAACGTGCTAATTAGCGTTTCAGTTCCTCTTCACGAAACGCAATCACTTATTGCTTCCAGTATATTATAATTAAACTGGTGAGAGGTACTTATGCTGTTATTTACCACAAAATGCACGTTTTTGACTTGTATTTGTCCAACAGGCAGTTGCTCTGTCGCTTTAGTTGTGCATAGTCATAGAATCAAAGAATGGCTTAGGCTGGAAGGGACTTCGTAGCTCATCTACTCCAACCCCCCTGCTGTGGGCAGGGATGCCTCTCAACTACACTTGGCTGCTCAAGGCCTCATCCAGCCTGGCCTTGAGCACCTTCAGGAAGGGGACACCCACAACCATTCTGGGCATCCCTTTCCAGAGTCTCAAGTACTGAAGAACTTCTTCCTAAGATCCAGTCTAAACCTACTCTTCTCCAGCTTAAAAACATTCTCCCTTGTCCTGTCAGTAGATGCTATTATGAAAACTCCCTCTCCAGCCTTTCTAAGTGTTCCCTTCAGATACTAGAAGACAGTTATAGTAGGAAGCTCTAAGGTCCCTCTGGAGTCTACTCTTCTCCAGGCTGAGCAACCCTGGCTCCCTAAGCCTAGCCTCATAGCAGAGGTGCTCCAGTCCTTTGATCATCTTTGTGGCCCTCCTCTGGACTTGCTCCAAACAGAACGTTTTTTGCTTTTTAATGAGTAAATCCCAATAGATTGAGTGAAAAGACCTGTATGAAGCTTAAGAGCAAATGATTATAAAAATACATCTGACTCACAGAATCAACCAGGTTGCAAAAGACCTTGGAGATCAAGTCCAACCTATTACCTAACACCTCCTGACAACTAAACCATGGCTTTTGTGCCCCTGTACTCAGCATTGGTTAGGCCACACCTTGAGTCCTGTGTCCAGTTCTGGGTCCCTCAGTTCAAGAAGGTCATTGAGACACTTGAACATGTCCAGAGAAGGGCAATGAAGCTGGGGAGAGGCCTCAAGCACAGCCCTGTGAGGAGAGGCTGAGGGAGCTGGGGTTGTTTAGCCTGGAGAAGAGGAGGCTCAGAGGAGACCTTATTGCTCTCTACAAGTACCTGAAGGGTGGTTGTAGTCAGAAGGGGGTTGGTCTCTTCTCCCAGGCAACCAGCACCAGAACAAGAGGACACAGTCTCAAGCAGCACCAGGGAAAGTTTAGGCTGGATGTGAGGAGAAAGTTCTTCCCAGAGAGAGTTGTTAGCCATTGGAATGTGCTGCCCAGGGAGGTGGTGGAGTCACCATTCCTGGAGGTGTTCAAGAAGGGCCTGGATGTGGCACTTGGTGCCATGGTTTAGTTCTGTGATTCAAGTGCCACATCTGAGAGGCAATTAATCCCATAACTTAATTTGCAATATGCTTATTAGCAGATGAAGACTCAATTGGCAGGCTCATCTCTTGTCCCTATCACAGTAAAATTTCCATGTTAGTCTTGCAGTAAAAAAATAACCTTGTAGATATGAAATGAGGTGTGGAAAAATGCAGTATTTCCTCTCCTGGTATTTTAAATTCATAGTAACATTTAAATAACGTGCAATTTTCATCTTTAGGCTCTATGAGGCCACACTTGTAATTCTATATTTAAAATGGCTTTTAGGTGACTTCATCTCTTCCTGGTATTTTCTGTAGTTGGAAGGATATAGGAATGAACAGTTGGAAATAGTGATGCTCTTATTCTAGGGAATTAAGCCATTTCTGGGCTAACTTCAGTGGCTACTGAACAGGCCCCCAGGAAAGGCATTTAAAGAGTGATGAGTTTGTTTCCCCTGTTTTTTCTCTCAAATAAATCCTTCTCATCAACATGTGAAGAACTATGCTCACACGATACATATTTATACTCATTTAAACTCTTCAGCTGGATCAAGAGATTACTCAATTTTCTTACAGGACTTGTTGGCAACTTTAGCCTAAGGAACCCTTTTTCACAAATGATGTGCTCAGCTGACGTGAGCATCTTCAAAACTGAACTGGTGAGAAAGCTGGCTGAAGATTTAGCCCTCCAAAAGAAAGGAAGGTCTATCGTTCTCTAGTCCTACTGAATAATTAATCTATGTCTAGAGATCAGGAGGTTGGCCTTTCATTTGTTTGTGTCTGGTAGTCATTTCATTAGAATGTAAAGTGGGTGGAGAGGTGCTCCACCCCTCTGATCATCTTCATGACCCACCTGTGGACCTGCTTGAACAGTTCCATGTCTTCCTTGTGTTGAGAGCTCCAGAGATGGAAGTAGTACTCCAGGTGGGGTCAAGAACTTAATTCTGACTTGACTACAGCAAGCTCATGACCTAACTTTAGATGCAATTTACTCTTGTAACTTTATATTATTAATAGAACTGCAGACCTTTAGGATCATTGAGTGAGATCATTATCTAAGCCTACGCTGCCAACATTTAGGCTCTATCTACATAACATGTTGCACCACCCATAGAGAGCTCTGAATGAGGGTGCTTAGATTATTCAGCCATTAGGGATGCATCCCAAAGTCATAGCACTGGGGAAAAATAGCCCTGCTGAGAAGCAGAAGGTATTCAGAGGAGTGCTCTGTTGATTTTTGCTCTCTCATTCTGCAGATATGTTCTAAACTCTTCTTTCTTATGAAGAGTAAACATGTAGACAAGGCACTTGGGGACATGATTTAATGGCCATGGTGGTGTTGGGTTGATTGTTGGACTCCACCTTAGAGGTCTTTTCCAACCAAAATGATTCTGTAATATTGAATGTATGTTTATTTTCCTCATGAACTATGAAGCTACACATTTGTCTAGCAGTTTCCTTGGATCTTTCCACAAAAGCCTGATCCAAAAAAGTAATGCTCAAGGATGAGTCCAGCTTAGCTTCAGAGATCACTAAGTTTAAGAGCTGCTTTGGTGTCACTTTTTAAAATCTCTGTGGCAAAGGTGGTGGTTTTGTTGTGGTGTTTCTTATGTTTGTTTTGGTTTTGTGGTTTGTTTGTCACTCTTGGTTTTGCAATGTATTTATTTGCTTTCCTGGAAACAAAGGCCCTATTGCGGGTTTTGGAGCACAGTGCTGTTCTTTTTGACAAAAGTGATGTGAGTTTCTGGGCCAGGGAGGTTCTTTCTGTTGATAAGCAAATCTTCAGTTGGCTTTGATTTGAGCGGTTTTAATTATCTGCCCTGGAAATGTCCCTCTCTTATTCCCTGTGGAAAAGGAAAGGGGTTCATGGAGAGTCTCTCACTTCTTTAGTGGCTGCTCCAGCCCTGCCAATTGACAGGAGGTCACTTTTCTTAGCTTGAGCTCACTGGTAAGCCATTACATCAAGCTTGTATTGTCTGTGCATTGACCTTCAGTCTGGCTTTAACGTGGATCCAACTGGCTGCCTCAGCAATACTGCACAGGAAGATGAAATGGAGAGAACTGCTGTGCTCTCCAGCTCCATTCCTATGGCATTATGAAAGAAACTGGCTCGAAGTGTTGGGTATGTATAGGTATTGTTGCTGATCAACCCAAAGAATTACAAGGGACTTAGAGGTGAAAGTGTGTGTAATTCACTAGCAGTGGTCTGTTTCTCCTAGTCTCTTAAATTCATCTGACTTCCAGAAGAATTCCTCACAGAACTTTGAGAAATTGCTCCTGTAACCCTCTTTCTTCTTATTGTGGTGATTAAGTGATTGTCATCCAGTATTAGAAAGCAGTGAAACCTTTTCTTTAAAAGGCAATGACAACACCACCCAACCCCCCCCAAAACAACCAACCAATCAACCCCCCCCCCAAAAAAAACCCCTAACAACCAAACTCCAACAAAACCCCCAAAACAACCCAGCCAAAACTCCAAGCAAATCCCCCCCAAGCAAAACCCCAAGCCTGAACCCCAAAACCTGTTAAATATTTGCAAGGTTTAGATTAAGTGAAACAAACCCAGCTGACTTTTTGTGAAGTAACCTGTTGCTAACAGCAATTGTACTTTTGTGTTGTGCTCTGCCAATTGAATCTTCATTCTCAGCATGAGCAGAAGGCAATGATAAAATGTTCTTCCTCCTTTTTTTTTGTGTTGCTTTCAGAGATTAGAAAATGCAGATTAAATCTCTTCATACTTTGGAGCTCCTCACAGCCTTACAATTGTGTCCCTGTTCTGGTAAAATATACAATCACAGCCTTGAGGAAAAAGCAATAAACATGTTGCTGAGAGAGGCATAGAAAAGCCACAGGGTGCCAAGTTGGGATGCTCCAATGCTAATTAAGACACTCATGCAGATCTGGAAGGAACTAAAGATAAGATTGTGCCTTTTCAACACTGTCACTAAATAGAAGCAATTTTGTGCATTGTAATCAAGTCATTGAATCTATGCATGTAGAAGAGGACTGGAATTTGTAGTCTGAGAGAAAAAACATTCTTAAGAGCTGGAATTGTTGAAGGTGCAGCTCTCTGCTGTCGGGAGGATCTTTACAACTCCCCAAAAGAAGGTTTAGGGAGGATGTTGACTTGCTGGAACGAGTCCAGAGAAGGGCAATGAAGTTGGTGAGGGGTTTGGAACACAAGCTCTATGAAGAAAGACTGAGGGAGCTGGGATTGCTCAGCCTGGAGAAGAGGAGACTCAGGGGTGACCTTATCACTCTCTACAGCTACCTGAAGGGAGGTTGTAGACAGGCAGAGGTTGGTCTCTTCTCCCAGGCAGCCAGCACCAGAACAAGAGGACACAGTCTCAGGCTGCATCAGGGGAGGTTTAGGTTGGATATTAGGAAGAAGTTCTATACAGAGAAAGTGATTGCCCATTGGAATGGGCTGCCTGGGGAGGTGGTGGAGTCGCCATCATTGGAGGTGTTCAGGAGGAGGCTTGATGGGGTGCTTGGTGCCATGGGTTAGTTGTTTGGGTGGGTTGGATGCGATGATCTTGAAGATCTTTTCCAACCTGGTTTGGTTTATTCTAAAAATAAAGGTTTCAATGAGTTGGGGATTGGTCTCTTCTCCCTAGTAACAAGTGATATGGTGAGAAGAAAAGGCCTCAAGTTGCACCAGAGGAGTTCTAGGTCAGATGTTAGAAGAAGCTTCTTGACTGAAAGGGTTCTTAGACTGGAGCAGGGTCCCCAGAGAGGTGGTTGAATCCCCATCTCTGGAGGTGTTTAAAAGCCACAAAGATGTGGTGCTGAGGGATGTGGTTTAGCAACGGCCTTGATAGATTTAGGTAATGGTTGTACTTGATCTTAAAGGTCTCTTCAAACCAAAATGATTCTGTGATCTTCCCAGGGTTTTGAGAACATTGTGATTCTGAACAGCCACAGAATCCTTTTGTGTCATCCTAGAAGACAAAAGGGAAGGCAGAAGCAGAATCATAGAATGCATCAGATTGGAAGGGACCCTTGAAGTTCATCTAATCCAAACTCCCTCCAGTGAGAAGAGACATCTTTAGTTAGGTTGCTCAGGGTCCCATCAAGTTTCACCTTGAATGTCTCTTAGTTATCCTAAATGTGACTGCTTGTTTTCCTCTTCTGTCTGTCTCTCTCTGGAGAGCATCTTAGAGGCATAAACTGGCTGAGAGGACTCAACTGCCAAGATTTTTGATGCCTTTTATGTGGCTGGAATATCAGTTAAGGACCAGTATAGCACAGATGGCTTGATTCATTGTATAAGGGAGTAAAGTGAGCATTCTTAAAATATTTGCTTGTTTTGACACTGTTTTAGTTATGACAGCTGTTCAAAGGCTCCTTTTGAAAAGGCAGGTCAATGAGTCACCCTGAAATTCCAGATTTAAATTTGCTCTCTCTTTCTGCTGTGATTGGCTCGTGCTGCTTTTTCTGGGCATACATGGGCTATTCTCTTCAATGTGAGAAGTGATTAGTGCTTTAAACTACAACAGCAGCATCTCATTAAAATCATTAGATATCTTTGAATCTACTGGCAATGCCTTAACAAGTTCTGGCTTGCCAATTGTGATTCAGTCTCTGCTAGACTGCAGAAAGTTTTGGGATGGGCAGTTTTTGTTCTTTGTTGAACTGAATTATTGGATGATTGCAGGAAAAGTGATGTAAGAAGTCTGAGAACAAGCCAGTGAGATATTTTCAGCTTCTGCATCTCCCTCACCGCTGTCTGGATGTGCAGCTGCAGGTTAGGGTCCACAGAGGACCAGCAGCTGGTTTTCTGGAGTGCAGGTGCTCACCCACTGCTCCCAGCTGTGTGCTTGGGAACACCTCTTTTGGGAGTCATACTTAGGCAGCTTTACTCAACTGCAGGGAAAATTTTGTTATAGCTGATTATTATTTCCTAGCTGGTTGCATAAACAACCTCACCACTTGGGTAATAACCTCACCATTTGGAATCAGGAAGTGAGTGTGTAGGTGCTAAGTACTTAGGATCTCATCTTTAAGGGGGATCATCATTGCCAACTGCTGAGGAATTAGCAGTGTATATCTTGTGGAGAGCAAACAGGAGTTAAAATAACCAACATTACCTGCAAGGCACTTTTAACTTCTGTTATTTGAAAGCTGTAGAGCACTTAAATATCTCAACACCAATAATAGAAAGAAGGATTAAAGGAAAGGTGTCTGGTAAAGAAAGCAAACCCTGTGGTCTGATTTCAGAGTATGATAATGTCTCACATGTGCTGCTCTTTAAAGGATTATCAAAGAGGTGCTGCAGATTTTCAGGAGGGTCCAACTTCAAAAGAAGTATTTGAGAAGCTGTAGCCTGTTCTTCCTATTAACAGATGATAGGATGAGAGGAAATGGCCTCAAGTTGCACCAGGGGAAGTTTACGTTGGGTATTAGAAGAAACTTTTTGGCTGAAAGGATTCTCAAAGAGTAGAACAGGCTGCCCAGGGAGGTGGTTGAATCCCCATCCCTGGAGGTGTTTAAAAGCCACAGAGATTGTGGTGCTGAGGGACATGGTTTAGCACCAGCCTTGATAGGCTTAGAAAATGGTTGGACTTCATGATCTGAAGGGTGTTTTTCCAACCAAAACAATTCTATGATTCTATACTTTACTTTGATTTCTTTACTTTACTTTGATTTACTTTGATTTCTTTATGGGCCAAAATGGTATTTGAACTTATCTGTCAGTTATGGAATCAGAGAAGAATTTATCTTGGACAGAAGCTCTGGAGGTTGCTTTAAACCTCATTCAAATAGGAGGTTTGGGATGCTCAAAACTCACCTGGAAAATCTGGGGTTTGTTGAGATGAATTCTGAGTGTTTCCAACTTGTCCCAAAACCTGACCCATGGCACAGTGGACAATTTCCTCTGTTGTGCACTTTGTGGAAGAGTCTGGACCCATTTTCTCTTTCCCATTAAGTAATTATCATCTAAGTGCATGTTAAAAACAAATCAAGTTGTGTACAGCAGCATAACTGGGGAAAAAAAACCCAAACCAAAAAGCCAAACACCAACACACGAAGAAGAACATTAATACTTTACAGAAGGTAGAGTTCAGGCATACCATAGCTTAGGTTTTGGAACAGCCATACTTGAGCACAACCAGTTATAGAATCACAGAATGTTAGGGGTTGGAAGGGACCTGGAAAGATCATCTAGTCCAACCCCCACTGCCAGAGCAGGATCGCCTAGGGTAGGTCTCACAGGAACACTCCAGGCAGGCTTTGAGTATCTCCAGAGAAGGAGACTCCACAGCCTCTCTGTGCAGCCTGTTTCAAGGCTGTGTCGTCCTAAAAGTGAAAAAGCTGTTCCTCATGTTCACGTGGAACCTCCTGTGCTCCAGCTTGCACCCATTGCTTCTTGCCCTATCACTGGACATCACCAAGCAGAGCCTGGCTCCATCCTCCCACCACTTGCCCTTCACACCTTTAAATGAGGACACCCCCAGTATCCTCTTCTCCAAGCTAAAGAGACCCAGCTCCCTCAGCCTTTCTTCATAACCAAAGTGATTTTGCAGCTAATGGTATTCACTGGCTTAAGCTGGACATAACTAAACAAACTGTTTGCAGATGATGGAACAGTCCACAAATCTTACATGTGGGAAAACAGAAATATTTCTTAATGCTTGGTAAGGGCCCCAGCAAATTCAAGTTTTTAGATGTGCTTAACCATTTGTCACCAGCAGTGAGGTTCATCTGCTGTGTGCTCTAGGACTGTGCTGTTGCATTGGAAGTGGAGCTCAAAGCAGAGATTCTGCCTGTTATCAGCTCTAAACACTTGGAAAATGGATTGTAATGTTCAAACCATGGAAACGCAGGCTTTTAGCTCTCATGGAATATACAAAGTGCTGTTGCCTCTCAGACTCTGGAAGAGATAAAGGAGGAAGTAGATGATGTTTGAACTGTTATGAAGCCCTAAATGTAATAAACATGGGCTGTGTTTCAGTGGTGTGAACTTGATTCTAATATCCTGTCTGCGCTTGGTATCCAGTATCTGCAAGATGAGGGCATTCAAAGACAAATTTTATCATAACTTACAGCCTTCAGGACCTCTGTGACTTCAGCTCCTCTAATTTTCTTTCTGTTATTTCTCCCCCTCCCCCCTCTTTGCTATTCTGGATTCATGATATGATCCCTCCTATGTTTAGTAGGTCGAATAGTGTGATTATCATAGAATCAGTCAAAGTTGGAAGGGACCACAAGGATCATCTAGTTCCAACCCCCCTGCCGTGGGCAGGGACACCCCACACTAGATCAGGGTGGCCAGAGCCTCAGCCAGCCTGGGCTTAAACACCTCCAGGGATGGGGTCACTACCACCTCTGTGAACAACCCATTCCAGGGTTTCACCACTCTCATAGTGAAGAAGTTCTTCCTCACATCCAGCCTGAATCTCCCCACCTCCAGCTTCATTCCATTCCCCCTAGTCCTATCACTACCTGAGATCCTGAGAAGTCCCTCCCCAGTCTTCTTGCAGACCCCCTTCAGATACTGGAAGCCCACAATAAGGTCACCTCAGAGCCTTCTTTTCTCCAGACTGAACAGCCCCAACTTCCTTAAGCCAAACTCACTTTGAGAGGTATTGTGCTTACAGATAGATGTTTTTTTCTTTCCTATTTCTTGTTTTAGTCTCATTTATTGCTTTATAACTGATCTGAAGAATTTTGTGGCTGGTTCTGTTGTATAAAACATTTCAGATTGACTTTTCTGGCAGATTCCTCTGGCTGCTCTCTGAGTTTGTTTATTTCTTTTCTCCCACAATTACTGTCTCAACTGCAAGCAAAAATGTCTCTGAGAGCTGAGATGTATTAGGTGTTATCTGGATCACCAGGTTTGCCTTGCATGTGTTCCTTTTTGAGTTTGGGAAATGATGTGAAAGGGTTCTGCTCTAATAGCCTGCCTCTTTAAAGAATGTGGCATTTAAAATATGAGGATCTAAGGATCCCAAATACATGAACCTGTTCTGAATAAGCCTGCTGCTAGCATCACTGCTGAAACTTGCAACACTAAACTGTGGACCTCTTGAACCTAGTAACACTTCGGACCTTGCTGTGCTTTATGTGTCTGGGTTCTTCCTACCCTTCTCCTCACGTACTTGGGGCTTCCTGCTGATTTTGGTGCAAAACATGAGCTGAGACCTAATATAGCAGTTCCAAATACAAAAATATGGCTGCATTCTTCCTATCCTTGTCCCCACGTACTTTGGGCTTCCTGCTGATGATAGAATAGAATAGAATGGACCTTTGAGATCGAGTCTAACCTATCATCTAACACTGAAATTGTGCCAGAGGAGGTTTAGGTTGGATACTAGGAAAAATGTCAGGCATTAGAACAGGCTGCCCAGGGAGGTGGAGGAGCGTCCATCCCTGAGGTGTTTGAGAAACATGTGGACATGGCACTTTGGGACATGGTTTAATGCCCATGGTGGTGTTAGGTGGAAGGTTGGACTCAATGATCTTAAAGCTATCTTCCAACCAAAACAATTCTGCAATTATAGAATAGACTTAGCCAGGTTGGAAAAGACCTGCGAGATCAAGTCCAGCCTATCATCCAACACCATCTAATCAGCTAAACCATGGCACCAAGCACCCCATCCAGTCTCTTCCTAAACACCTCCAGTGATGGTGACTCCACCACCTCCCTGGGCAGCCCATTCCAATGGGCAATCTCTCTTTCTGTGAAGAACTTCTTCCTAACATCCAGCCTAAACCTCCCCTGGTCTTTTGTTCTGGTGCTGGTTGCTTGGGAGAAGAGACTGACCCCCACCTGGCTAAAACCTCCTTTCAGGTAGTTGGCACAAAACATGAGCTGAGGATGAGAATTCTAAAACCATTTTGTCTGATAAACCACAAATCATCCACTCTGTAGACAGAGAATTAAAATGTGAGGAAAGGGAGAGGAAGTACTGCAGAAGAAAGAAAAATAGTTTCGTCTGAACCTAAAATCTTCCAATGGAGTTACTTCAGACTGAAAAGGAGAAAGGGAAGAGTAGTTCACAAAATACAGGCATGAATTCCTGGAACATTCCTTGCTCTGACCATGAATAAATGGCAATTAATAAGGGTACTGGAAGCATCTGACATAAAGGTCAGGCTGACATATGCTATAATCAGTGTATCAGTAACTGTACTGCTTTCCCCAGTTTCTCTAGTGAGATGACTGGGCTGTGAAAATAAGGGGTTTTTTAAAAGTTTGTTAGAATGTTGAATGTTAGAGTTGTTGAAAGTGAAAAGTGTTATGAGGAAGAGTCAAAGTGCTGAATGCTGATCAGGGAGAAAGACACAGATGCATCACTTGAGGTTGCAGACTTCCTAGGGATGCATAGAAAGGCAGTTTGGGAGCTCAGGTGACTCTAGCTACCAAAATGTATACAGTGCACATTCTGCCACGTGTACACTTCAGCTCATGATTTGTCTCCTGGATAGGATGTGAGAATTTGAACCTCCTGTGGGTTTACATCAGCCTGGGATAAAGACCTGTGAGCCCTCTTTTCCAGACCCATGCAACACAATGTAAATTGCTAATGTGGGGATAGCTGTGAAATTGGAGCTGAGAACTAAAGTTCCCCATTAGAAAATAAACAACTCTGAAATAGTTTGCAGATTACTCATTACAGAGTTAAGCACAAGGTGATAAAGAATAGAATTGTTTCAGTTGGAAAAGGCCTTTAAGGTCACTCTGCCAATCTGGTACTAAACCGTGTCCCTCAGCACCACATCTCTCCAGCTTTGGAACACTTCCACGGACGGGGATTCAACCACACAGAATCACAGAATGTTAGGGGTTGGAAGGGACTTTGAAAGATCATATGTTGCAACTCTAGGGAGCCTGTTTCAGAGTTTGAGAACCCTGTCAGTCAAAAAGTCTTGTCTAATATCAAACCTAAACCTCCCTTGGTGCAACTTGAGGCCATTTTCTCTTGCCCTGTCACTGATTACTAAGGAGAAAAGACCAAATCCCACACGGCTCCAGCCTCCTCTCAGGAAGTTGTAGAGAGCCAGAAGGTCTTCCCTCAGCCTCCTCTCCCCAAACTAAACAACCCCAGTCCCCTCACCTGCTTCTCACAAGAATTGTTCTTAAGAAGTGGTACTGGTAGTGTTGATGCCAGGTGCCCTTGCTGAAATGGTAAAAGGCCAGACAAAAAGTCTTGATTCTAACTCCTTTACATGTAATGAAGCTGAAGGGAGGTCACTTCTTTCTTCTGGATGTGAGCCCAGTACATTGCTCTAGCAGATCAAAGCCGTGTAGGGATAGTTCCGATACAAGAGATGTGCTGTGACATCAGGCAGCATTTGTGTGATGTGAGCTGATCCAGCAGCTGTCTGACAACTTCCTGTGTTTTTTTGTGCCTTTTCTTCTATTCCAGCAGTTACAGGATGTTACTGAAGGCGTGTGAGAGAGATTTTTTGCCTTTTCTGTTGCCATGAGCAATGCTCTGCAAAACCTTTGCACAACTGTACAGCCTGTACCTTCAGCAGTGTTGCCATGGCATGTCACTGTTGCTGAGTGCTGTCCTCCAGCATGTTCATAACTAGTGGTCTATAGCACTGCAGAGAAGAATGAACAAAATATGAGTAACTGTGTCCAGAAATTTGAATATTTCAAGTGCCAGCTTCTGTGGAATCCTAATCCATCTTTATTAATGGACTCATCAGAGGTGCTGGAGCACTTCTATGAAGACAGGCTGAGAGAGCGGGGGCTGTTCAGCCTGGAGAAGCTTCTGAGGAGACTTTCTAGCAGCCACCCAGTACCTGAAGGGGGCTTACAAGAAAGCAGGCTTGGGACTTTGTACAAGGGCTTGTAGTGATAGGGCAAGAGACAATGGTTTTAAGCTAGAGGAGGGTAGGTTTAGTTTGGACATTAGGGAGAAATTCTTTACTATGAGGGTGGTGGAACACTGGAACAGGCTGCCTAGGGATGTCCCTGATCACTGCAGGGGGGTTGGACTAGATGACCTCTAGAGGTCACTACCAAGCCAATGCAATTCATGGGATTCTATGATCTCAAGATCAAATTATTTGGCTAAACAGGTGTCTACTAGTGCCTCATAGGTATACTCTTAGCTCCCCACACCAGAGCTAAGGACAATCAAACCACCTTACACAGCTCAGGCAGCATACAATAACTCCTTAGCCTATGGTAGAAGGTCACAGATAATAGCTCCCAACAAGAGACACTAATGATTTTGCCTACTTAATGCTCCTTTCTGTGTCCAAACCTACCATGCTGCCTGTAACCATTAGCTCCAAGAAGTAATGGCATAAAAGGGGCTGTAGCTCTACCTTCCTTGGTCTCTTCTGAACAGCAATGAAGTCAAAGTACCTGAGGAGCTGTAGAACCTCTCTTGTCTGGGTTCAAGTTGTCTGTTTTGATCACAGTAACAGATCTGTTGTTCAAATTTACAGCATTACTGTGTGCTGGGAGGAGGGAGAAGATCAGATCATTTTGACTTTGCTTCCTGCTGCTTTCAGGTCCTGTTAAGAGCCACTCACCACATGGAAAACTCCATGCTGAGTCCTAGAATAAATAACAACCAGCTGCTTGCAGTTGTTTGATTAAAAAAGGCATAATAAAATACTGCTCCCTGTAAATTGAGGCGAGTAGGAATCTGCAATTCTTAAAAGGAATTGTTGAGGTTTCTTCCCACTTATGTATATCAGCATGGTGATCCTAGGCATGGAGCTGTGCTGTCTCTGTCTACAGATAACCTATTCTGAGGGACTTGTCAGGATCTCAGGTAGTGATAGGACTAGGGGGAATGGAATGAAGCTGGAGGTGGGGAGATTGAGGCTGGATGTGAGGAGGAGGTTCTTCACTGTGAGAGTGGGGAAGCCCTGGAATGAGTTGTCCAGGGAGGTGGTTGAGGCCCTGTCCCTGGAGGTGTTTAAGCCCAGGCTGGATGAGGCTCTGGCCAGCCTGATCTAGTGTGGGGTGTCCCTGCCCATGGCAGGGGGGTTGGAACTGGATGATCCTTGTGGTTCCTTCCAACCCTGACTGATACTATTCTACTAGAAACAACTCATTAGGATCATGGTCATTTCCCGTGCTTTTCAGAGCTGTCTTATACCTACTCAGGGAGACAGTCAGTAGGTAAATGAATTACTCTGACAGTTTTCCTGGCACTTCTTTTTTTTTAACAGACATCTTGTAGCTTCATTACACTAGAGAGGAAATGATGAGGTGGGTAGCTTATAGATGGTAGACACTTTCATTTTGATGATAAAAGACCAACCTGCAAAATGTGGTTTGCATATCTCCATGAGAAATGGTATATCCTCCTCAAATGCTTGGACTGTACCTAAATGGACTCTCTAACTATGGAATGAAGCCAAATTCCACCTTGTAGCAGCTTTGACATAAAATAACTCTGTTACTTCTGAGTTTTTCTGTGCAAATGGGATTAGATGTAGTGCTGAGGGACATGCTTAAAGTGGTAACTTGGTAGTGCTGAGTTAATGGTGGGACCATTTCTTCATGAAGACCTCTTGAAAATGGTTCAATGCCTGCAGAAAGCTTCCTTTGTATTGGCTCTGCTCACAGGTAGTTTCAATTTAACAGCTGCTATCAGGTACTGATGATTTTCCAGTACAAACAAATTTTTAGGTGCTTTGTGAGACACTGTGCAAATGGCAATTTGAAAACCAAAGGGAAACACTCAGAAGCTGTTTCTATAAGGAAAAGTGGTGTGAAATGATGTGGACTTTTAGTCCTGCTGTTACATTTGTCTTCATTGCAAAATTTTTGTGATACATGAGAGCAATTCCTTTAAATAGGGTCTCAGCAGCTCTCCTGAGCTAGAAGCCAGAAGTACTGAACTAAAAGCATTCATTTATAGTCAGGATCAAAAAGAAATAAAGACAAAATAACTTTTCTCAAGTCAACATGTGATTAAAAAATTCCCTAAATCCTGTCTTAGGAAGACAATCTTTGGTCTGCATCTCTTTGGCCCATGTTAAATTCCCATGTTAATGGGCTGTCCATCCAGGAAGAAGTAGCATGTGCCTATGGGCCAGCCCCTTCTGAACATGACCCAGCGTATGCCCAGGTGGCCAACAGCATCCTGGCCTGGATCAGAAACAGCATGACTAGCAGGAGCAGGGAAGTGATTATCCCCCTGTACTCAGTGCTGGTGAGGCCACACCTTGAGAACTGGTTTCTGTTTTGGGGCCCTCACCACATGAAAGATTTTGAGGTGCTGCAGCAGGTCCAGGGAAGGGCAGCAAAAGTGATGAAGGGTCTGGAGAACAGGTCTGGTGAGGAGCAGCTTGAGGGAACTGGAGTTGCTTAGCCTGCCAAAAAGGAGCCTGTTGGGAGACCTTCTTGCTCTCTGCAATTCCCTCACAGGAGGCTGGAGGCAGGTGTGTGTTGGTGTCTTCTCACTAGTAACAAGTGACAGGAGGAAAGGAAATGGCCTCAAACTGCACCAGGGAAGGTTTAGGTTGGATATTAGGAAAATTTTCTTTACTGAAAGAGTAGTCAAACATTGAAACAGGCTGCTCAGGGAAGAAGTGGTGGTGCCACCATCCCTGGAGGTGTCCAAAAACCATGTAGACATGGCACTTTGGGACATGGTTTAATGGCCATGGTGGTGTTAGGTGGGCAGTTGGAGTTGATAATCTTTGAGGCCTTTTCCAACCCAAATGCTCTCTAGAGAGCTTTGTGCAGGACAGAGGTAGTTCACACTAATTGCTCCTGGTGAGGTTAAAGAGAATAGGAGTTTCTAACTAGTTAAAGATAAGTCAGAGAGATCTTCCAGAAGCAATGGCCTTAGCTATGGGATTTCAATTGTCATATATAGGAAGTCTTATTTCAAAACTAGTTCTAAGTTGTCACTTGAGTAGCACTTGAAACGGACTTCTCTGAAATGCTGCAGTGGCAGCAGGCGCTGAGTTTGCTGCAGTAAGGAAATCTGTTCTGAGTTTCTATATCAGGTTTGCTCTTGGTGCTGATTGTGGGAGTAGGCTGTGTGCATTTACAATGCAAATGAGAGGGCTTCTTCCACTTTGCTCTTAGCAGACATAAGCAGCTTTCATATGGGAAGACTCAAAAACCATAGCAGTCTGTATATTGTAGTCCAGAGGTCTATCTCCTTGTTGATCAGCTCATAGCTTCCTAAAGCATTTTAGTTCTGTGTAAAATTAAGCATATAGCTAATTAATTTAAACCCTCTGTCTACCCTCTATTGAGGGAATGTTTGTTACTGTTAATCTTTCTGAAACTGAGGTTGTTTAGTCTGGAGAAAAGGAAGGAAGACCTCGTTTTTTTTCTCCAAATCCCTGAAAGGAGGTTGGAGTGAGGTGGGGGTTGATCTCTTCTCCATAGTAACAAGTGATAGAATGAGAGGAAACGGCCTCAAGTTGCACCAGAGGAGGTTTAGATTGGGTGTTAGATGAAAATCCTTCACTGAAAGAGCAGTCAGGCATTGGAACAGGCTACCAAGGGAGGCGGTGAAGTCACCTCCTTGGAGGTGTCAAAAAATGTGTAGACTTCAGGATATGGTTTAGTGTTGGGTCAACCATTTGACTCAGTCTTACAGGTCTTGTCCAACTGAAACAATTTTATGGTTCATGGGTCTGACTTGTAAAATGGTTCTACCTTTGCCAGGTGGGAAATGGATTTGGTTTGTTTCTCATGTTATTTCCTATTAGGTAATAGAGGTTTGGGTCTTCAAAACAATGTTTAGTAAGTTGTGCAAAAATGGAAGTGAAAAATGTAGACATGACTGACTTGGAATGCAGTGGGTGTCTCTCTGATCCCAGCAAGAGTGGGGGATTCTCTCTGGTTATGAAAACTTTCAAGTACCAGTGTTGGGAGTGAGGGCTCTAACAATTTAATTTGTCTGAGGGAGCTGGGATTTTTCAGCCTGAGTAAGAGAAGGCTGAAGGGAAGCCTCATTGCTCTCTACAACTTCCTGAAAGGAGGTCATAGTGTGTTGGGGATTGGTCTCTTCTCTCAATTAACTACTGCAAGGACAAGAGGAAATGGCCTCAAGTTGCACCAGGAGAGTTTTAGATTAGACATTAGGAAAAAATTCTTAATGGAAAGAGTAGTCAGGCATTGGAACAGGCTGCCCCAAAGAGGTGGTAAAATGACTGTCCCTGGAGGTGTTTACAGTATTGTAGTACATTAGAGGTTGAAAGGGACCTGAAGAGATCATAGAGTCCAACCCCCCCTGCTAAAGCAGGATCACCCTGGGTAGTCTGCACAGGAATGCATCCAGGTGGGTTTTGAAAGTCTCTAGAGAAGGAGGCTTCACAACCTCTCTGGGCAGTCTGCTCCAGTGCTCTGTGACCCTCACTGTGAAGAAGTTTCTCCTCATGTTGAGGTGAAATCTTTTATGTCCAAGCTTGTACCCATTGTTTCTTCTCTTATTAGTACACACCACTGAAAAGAGCTTGGCCCCCTCCACTTGACACCCACCCCTCAGGTATTTATAGACATTGATCAGACCCCCTCTCAGTCTTCTCTTCTCAAGACTAAACAGCTCCAGGGCTCTCAGTCTCTCTTAGCAGGGGGAAAAATGTGTAGACATGGCACTTCAGGCCATGGTTTAATGGCCCTGGTGGTGTTGGGCGGCAGTTGGACTTGATGATTTTAGAGATCTTTCCCCACAATTCTACGATTCTGTAATTCACTATTTTTATATATATATATATATATTTTAAGCAGAAACATGGTTTTTAGAGAGATTTATTTATTGGCAAAGTAGTGAGTGCACAGAAGAAATGAGAACTGCATCATTTGCAGAGGACAGGAGTGATTTTCTGAGAAGCTGGCTACAGGGACAGAACTCTGGCAGAATGGAAATAGGAGCACATTCGTAGCTAAATTTTCCCCTTGAATCTTCGTCACCCTCTCAGCTAAATATTGGGGTTGAAGGAATGTGACTTGTATTTCAGATTAAGGAAAAAATAGGTCTAGGGAGGAATTTGAATGAGAATGCCTGTGTGTGGGAGGGGGACGGCATATTGGAGTGAGAAGGCTTTTTCTTTGCTGAGTGGGCAGCGTGGAGGAAGTGTGAAGAAGTAGCGGGAGGAGGAGACGAACAGGCATGTCTGACTAAGTCGTTGTGACAGGAGGCAAGGTCCAAGAAATAATTTAGGATGGTAAGCCTTTAAGACTAGACCTCATTGGCTATGGGGGTGTGGAGGAAAGTACTGTCAAGGTTTGAAGGATGCATGTGATTTGAACAAAGATTGATTGAATGGATATTCATCAGAATCATAGAATGGCTTTGGTTGGAAGGGACCCTAGAGATAGTTTAGTTTCAACCCCCCTCTCCCAGGCAGGGGTGCCTCTCAACTAGACTTGGTTGATCAAGTCCTCATCCAACCTGGCCTTGAACACCTTCAGGGAAGGGGGCACCCA
Organism: Melanerpes formicivorus; assembly: GCF_026170545.1. Classification (NCBI taxonomy): domain Eukaryota; kingdom Metazoa; phylum Chordata; class Aves; order Piciformes; family Picidae; genus Melanerpes; species Melanerpes formicivorus. The sequence continues at coordinate 33,123,308 of NW_027142356.1, read as the reverse complement.
CAGCTTCTCTTCAGAGACTTCCTGAGTCTCAGTACCCAAGTACTGAAGAACTTCTTCCTAATATGAAGGCTAAAGCTACTCTCCCTCAGCTTGAAACCATTCCCTCTTGTCCTATTGCAAGATACTCTTATGAAAAGCCCCTCTCCAGCCTTCCTGTGGGTATCCTTCAGGTATTACAGAACATCTGTAAGGTCCTCCTGTAGTTTTCTCCAGGCTGAACAGCCCCAGCTCAGAATCACAGAATTATTGAGGCTGGAAAAGACATCTGAGATCATCAGGTCCAGCCTCTCTCAACCTGTCCTCATAGCAGAGGTGCTGTAGCCCAGAAAGTAATGTTATGAGTACTGAAGATGATGTTATAACCTTTAGAGTATGTATGAGTGCTAAAGGACATTGGACAAAGGAATAGGTTACCCAGGGAGATGGTGGAGTTATCATCCTGGATGTGTGTAGATGTGGCACTTTGGGACGTGTTTTAATGGCTGTGGTGGTGTTAGGTTAATGGTTGGAATTGATCTTGGAGGCTTGTTCCAACCAAAACAATTCTAAGCTGAGAGAGTGGAATAAGAGTGAAGGCACCAGACTTTATTGTGCTACAACAAAGTGCTTTGCCAAAAGGGATGAACAACATGCAGAAGGGGCTGATGTGAGAGGAGCAAATTAGACCAAAGGTGGTTCCATGTAAACATAAGGAAAAAAGAATCTTTGCTTTGAGTCTGGCAGAGCACTGGAAAAGGCTGCCCAGTATGCTTGTGGAGCCTCCATCTCCAGAGATATTCCAAACCCACCTAGATGTGTTCCTGTGTGATTTACTCTAAGTGATCCTGCTCTAGCAGGTGGATTGGACTAGAGTATCTCCAGAGGTCACCTCAAACCCACACCGTCCTGTGACTCTATGAGCAAGAAATCTATGTGTCCATGTTAAACTTGAGCTCACCACCACTCATTTGAGATGTGTGCTAGCTAACTAAGGAGACAGCAGATGCATTAACAGGTGTGAGAACGTCAAGAATCTGAGGAGTAAAGCAGATGGGAGAGTGTCAGATGAGAGCAACACAATAGGTGAGAAACAACAGACTTGCGAGTTCTTAGGACAGACGGATAGCAAAGAAACGAATCTCCAATATTTTGCTGCCCAGCAGCCATTGTCACCTATCTCTTTTAATACCTCAGTTCAGGCTGTTCTGTCCTTGCCTTCTGTTGTATGTGGTGGTGTGAATCCCTCCTTCTGACATACAGGAGAGAAGAGTATAAATCGTGCTGGCCTGAAATTGTGTCAGAGGAGGTTTGGATTGGTCATTAGAAAAAATGTATTTACTGGAAGAGCAGTCAGACATTGGGACAGGTTGTCCACAAAGGTGGTGGAGTCACCATCCCTGGAGAAACGTGTGGACATGGCACTCTAGGACATTGCTTTATGGTCATGGTGGTGTTAGGTTGGTGGTTGGACTCAATGATCTTAGAAGTCTCTGGGCAGTCTGGTCCACTGCTCTGCCTCTTTCAAAGTAAATAAGTTTTTCCTTGTGTTTAAGTGAAACCTCCTATGTTTTAGTTTTTTGTGCCTGTTGCCCCTTGTCCCATCACTGGCTACCACTGAAAAGAGCCCAGCCCCATCCTCATGACCCCTGTGCTTTAACTATTGCTGAGTATTGAGAAATTCCCTTCTCAGGCTGTTCTTCTCCAAGCTAGGGAACCCCAGGTCTCTCAGTCTCTCCTTGGAAGAGTGATGCTCCAGTCCCTTTGCTGTTCTCATGGCCCTTGGACACTGCACAGGGAACAGAGATAAGTCTGAGCCTTTATATTTCCTTGAAAGCAATGAAAATTTGACATCCTCCAGCAGCATCTTTGTACACACACTTCCCTCATACATACCATAACCTCTTCTAAGAGTTACTGATGGAAGAGACAACTCTGAAATATCTCTTCTGCCTGAGTTTGGCAACAAGATGTTTTGTGAAATGGCATCTGAGAGAAGGCTGTGGTACAGACACATCAGCTTCAAATTCAACGGAGATCACTCGTGTGCTTCAGAAAGCCACTCAACAGATGGTAAATTAAAGCAACTTCTGTCCCCTAACAAGGTGGGATGGCTTGAAATCACTGACTTGAAGATTAAAGATATTTGTCAGTCATTCAGTTTGAATTAATATTTTGGAAGAGCACAATTTGCACTTCTGGGCAGAATTTGTATTAGCTCTGAGGTGAGCAACACACCAAACACCTCCTGAACTTTTGCCTGGGCTGTGAACAGAATAAACTAATTAGTTGAAATATTTCTTGTGCATCTTAATTTGATTTTATTTTATGGTACTTTTTTAAGGGGTGTGTGTGCTTTTTGCGTGGTTTTGTGCTGCTCAGAAGAGAGTTAAAGCAGGTGTTTCTGAAAACAACAGAGAAACAGATAAATCTTTGTGGAGATTTGAAATGGAAGTACCTATTGTAAATCACAGACTCAGAGAATTGTTTCAGTTGGTAGAGACCTCTAAGGTCATTGAGCCTAAGACCACCGTGGCTGTTAAACCATGTCCCAAAGTACCATGTCCACGTTTCCTGAACACCTCCAGGGACAGAGACTCCACCACCTCCCTGTGCAGCCTGTTCCAATGCCTGACCATTCTTGCAGGATAGAAAATTTCCCTAGCATCCAACCTAAATCTCCCCTGGTATCATTTTAGGCCATTTCCTCTTATTCTGCCATGTGATGCTAGGAAGAAGAGACCAATTTCCACCTCACTACAGCCTCTACTTCTGGCTATGAGGAGAGGCTGAGGGAGCTGGGGTTGCTTAGCCTGGAGAAGAGGAGGCTCAGGGGAGACCTTATTGCTCTCTCCAACTCCCTGAAGGGAGGTTGTAGACAGGCAGGGGCTGGTCTCTTCTCCCAGGCAACCAGAACAAGAGGCCACAGTCTCAAACTGCACCAGGGGAGGTTTAAGCTGGATGTTAGGAAGTTGCTCTTCACTGAGAGAGTTGTTAGCAGTTGGAATGTGTCTGCCCAGGGAGGTGGTGGAGTCACCATCACTGGAGGTATTTAGGAAGAGACTGGATGGGTTGCTTGGTGCCATGGTATTAGATGGTGTTGGGTGATAGGTTGGACTTGATGATCTTGCAGGTCTTTTCCAACCTGGTTTATTATATTCTATTCTATCAATCCTTACTTCACTACAGCCTCTTTTCAGGGAGTTGTGGAGAGCAATGCGGTCTCCCCTCAGCCTCCTCTTCTCCAGGTGTTTAACATCAGCCAGGAAGGAGACCATTCTTCTCTCTGCTTGCTGAATTTCTGTCATCTTATGCCTGACTTCAATATGGGTTTTTTTTTTTGGGCATGGTTATATATTACCATAATCAATAGATTATTTGTGTGATCACTACTGCAAGTGAGGGCTGGTGTTCTTCATTTGTGTTTCAGCAAAGGTTTTGGGAAGTCAGGTACATGCTTCCTATTTTTTAAAGAACCTGCTGTCATTGAATACACAGTGACAAATCTGAGCAGAGCATTAAGCCAGGTATGGTAATCAACATCTATTCCTAGCTGTCCCAGGAGATGTGACATTTTGTTACAGATCCTGCATACTTTATGTTCTTCTTTGGAAACTTGGCCCCATAGAGCCCTGGTACAAAACATTTGGACTGGATGGTCTTGGAGGTCATCTCCAACCTTAAGGATTCTGTGCTTCTAAAAGCAGGTATTATCTGGATGAGGGCATTGAGTCCATCATCAGTAAATTTGCTGATGACACCAAGCTGGGGGCAGGAGTTGATCTGCTGGAGGGTAGAGAGGCTCTGCAGAGAGACCTCGACAGATGGGCAGAGTCCAACAGCATGAGATTGAACACATCCAAGTGCTGGGTTCTGCACATCGGCCACAACAACCCCATGCAGTGCTACAGGCTGGGGTCAGAGTGGCTGGAGAGCAGCCAGGCAGAGAGGGACCTGGGGGTACTGGTCGATGGCAGGCTGAACATGAGCCTGCAGTGTGCCCAGGCAGCCAAGAGGGCCAATGGCATCCTGGCCTGCATCAAGAACAGTGTGGCCAGCAGGAGCAGGGAGGTCATTCTGCCCTTGTACACTGCACTGGTTAGGCCACACCTTGAGTACTGTGTCCAGTTCTGGGCCCCTCAGTTTAGGAAGGATGTTGACTTGCTGGAACGAGTCCAGAGAAGAGCAACAAAGTTGGTGAGGGGTTTGGAACACAAGCCCTATGAGGAAAGACTGAGGAAGCTGGGGTTGCTCAGCCTGGAGAAGAGGAGACTCAGGAGTGACCTTATCACTCTCTACAACTACCTGAAGGGAGGTTGTAGACAGGCAGATGATGGTCTCTTCTCCCAGGCAGCCAGTACCAGAACAAGAGGACACAGTCTTAGGCTGCACCAGGGGAGGTTCAGGTTGGATATTAGGAAGAAGTTCTATACAGAGAGAGTGATTGCCCATTGGAATGGGCTGCCCAGGGAGGTGGTGGAGTCACCGTCATTGGAGGCGTTCAGGAGGAGACTTGATGGGGTGCTTGGTGCCATGGGTTAGCTGTTTGGGTAGGTTGGATTGGTTGATGGGTTGGACGTGATGATCTTGAAGGTCTCTTCCAACCTGTTTTGGTTTATTCTAAATAAAGGTTTATTCTAAAAAGCTAGGAACTGTCAATCCATTCTCCTGAGCACTGCTAGATAGTTACTGAGTTATGTCTAAACACTGTAAATACACAGATAAGCTTGTTCTCCCCTTCTTGAGCCAATTCCAAATCTTGAATTAAAGAGGGAATACCACTTTCAGGATGATTAGTGGCTCTTGTTTTATCTCCCTCCCACCCCCCAATATTTCACATGTAAATTCTATTCCTCTGAATACTTGTTTTTATTCTGTAGTGTAAAAAAAAAAATCATCATTCCTGTTCAATGGAATAGTTATTATTTTATTCTGCAGAATAAAAGTTCAGAATTTTGATTCAGCTGAATAAATGTTTATTATTTCTGTGGAATAGAAGTTATCTTTGACACACCTGGGACCTGTACTTTTACAGTAAAGGGTCCCCAGCTTTTTCTTTGTGGGGAAAATAGTTCCAAATAATAGTCCTTAAAATTCTGTAGACCTACATCTGTTTTTCTTTTGGTGGTGGTGGTTTTTTTTTTCTTCCTTCCCTGAAACATTGAACTGTGAATGTCTGGCCATCAAATGAAGCAGCTGGAGGTGATAGGTGCTTAATTTGTCTACATTTCATAAAAATTATATCATAAAATGATTTTGAAAAGCCCCAACAAACCACCAGCTTTTGGAAAAGCAGAAGTTTTTCCTGTCTGGAACACCAGCTCTCTCAGGCATGGCAGAACAGCTGTTGTGAGACACTGCTGGAGGTGCTGAGTGGGCTGTGGTGCCATGCAGTGACCTATAAGGAGGGAAACATGTTGTGAATAAAAATAAACATAAATGTCAGTGCTGATGAATAGAATTAAAGTTTACTTACAGCCCATGTAGGACTTTTTATATATGTATATATAAAATACACTGTCATGAGTTAGGGCTGAGCTGGTCACTGGATGAATAATAGATGCTCTCTATTAACCCCTCTTCCTGTTGGGGTTTGGTTTAAGGAAGAGGGGACATGAGTCCCAGGAACACCTGTGCAATTCAGGCCTTGAAGGATTCTCTGTTGATAATATAGCAATGGAGTAGTAGCTGTGGGGAAGTGCTCATTGCTTTAGTATGCTGAGGTCAAGCTGCCCCTGAGAAGAGGCAAGCAAGATAAGGAGGAGGCGAGGTCTGGGAAAAAGAGCAGTTAGACTGAGTAGAAAAATTCCACAGAGTAGTGAAAACAATGATGTAATCTTTTAGAGAGAAACCAATAGTATGTGTTAAATTAGAATTGAATTAACTATGCATAAGATAAGACTATAAATAATGAAGTGTGGAACAATAAAGTTGGATGATTACTATCACTCATATTGAGTGCTGTCGTCCCTGTCTCTGTTCTTGTCATCTTCCTTCTCAAAGGGGAAGAGAAAGGGGAAAAGGGAGAGTGACTGATGGACTAGAAAAGAGTGTGGGAGGTTGGAGCCAGGTGGATGTTGTTCTCTATCTAGTAACAAGTGATAGGAGGAGAGGAAATGGCCACAAGTTGCACCAGGGGAGGGTTACTTTGGATTACACTAAAAGAAACATCTCTGAAAGGGTTCTCAAAAATTGGAACAGTCTCCCCAGTGAGGTATAATTAATTAATTACATAGAATAAACCAGGTTGGAAGAGACTTTCAAGATCATTGCATCCAACCCACTTAAACAACTAACCCATGGCACCAAGCACCCCATCAAGTCTCCTCCTGAACACCTCCAATGACGGCGACTCCACCTCCCCAGGCAGCCCATTCCAATGGGCAATGCAATCCCCATCCCTGCAGGTATTTAAAAGCTGCAGGGATGTGGCCTTGGCAGAGTTAGGCAATGGTTGGACTCAAAGATCTTAAAGGTATTTTCCAACCACAATGGCACTATGATAAATTGCAAGTCAGGTGAGAATGTTGATTTTTAGCAGAATGTTTATTCCCAAGAGGGATGAGCTGAGCTGCAGGTGAATGCGAAGCTCTGGTTGGAGTTAAAGTGAGTTCAAGCAGAGCGGATGACATTTGTGCTTTGAAGCTACATTTACTGAGGAAAGAACTGTAAATATTTTTTCTTAAAATATCAGGATTTGCTTTTAAACAGCTTGAGGTTGATATTCAACAGCTCTGAATTTCCAGGCAATTAGCATAACTCTCTCGACGGGAAGGTTGTCCTTCCTGAGAAAGATGTTACTCTCAGTGATATTTTCTCTTTGGCTCACATCCGCTACAGCTGCCGTGTTTTTATTCTGAGAGGTCAAACAGGTGGATATCAAACAAAGGCTCTGTCTCCCAAGGTGGTATCTGTTCTCATTCTAGGAGCAAGTAAAATTGATAGCATTTTTCTGGTTCATTTCTCTTTCTAGGTATTGTGTGCAGAGCCCAGAGTGTCTTCCTGAGAACTATTGTGCTTATAGTTTCAGAAGTAAGCTTTCATAGCATGTACAATCTATTCAGTGCCCATGAAAGGTGTTGAGGAAAGAAATGCTCCTTTCCTTGACAGTGGTTTGAAAGGTTGACTGCTTGTAGAGGAAGCTTTCTGTCATGGGTGCAGAATGACAGTCCTAAAGGCTACATGTAACTTGCATCCTGAGCAGGCACAGTCTATGTAATATCATTGATTTTTCAATGTGAAGGTGGGCTTAAATCACAGAATCCATAAGTTTGGAAGAGACCTCAACGATCATCAAGTCCAACCTGTCACCCAAGACCTTGTGACTACTAAACCATGGCACCAAGTGCCATGTCCAATTCCCTCTTGAACACCTCCAGGGATGGTGACTCCACCACCTCCCTGGGCAGCCCATTCCAATGGCTAACAACTCTCTCTGTGAAGAACTTTCTCCTCACCTTGAGCTTTCTTTGAAGAATTTCTTCCTAACATCCAGCCTAAACCTCCCCTGGCACAGCTTGAGACTGTGTCTTCTTGCTCTGGTGCTGGTTGCCTGGGAGAAGAGACCAACTCCCTCCTGGCTACAACCACCCTTCAGGTAGCTGTAGACAGCAATAAGGTCTCCCCTGAGCCTCCTCTTCTCCAGGTTAAACAATCCCAGTTCCCTGTCCCAGGGAAGGTTCAGGCTGGACAGTAAGAAAAATTTCTTCACAGAAAGGGCTCTCAGGCATTGGAAAGGGCTGCTCAGGGTGGTGGTGGAGTCACCATCCCTGGAAACATTTAAAAGATGTGGAGTTAGTGCTGAGGCACATGGTTCAGTGGCACTAGCTTAACAGCAGTGGTGGGATTTTGAGCCATTAGACTTGATCTTGAAGATCTCTTCCAACATTCTGTGAAATGGACTGTGAAGATTTCTGTGGTGTCCTTGCAGGCATCTCACAGTATCACAGTATAACCAAGGTTGGAAAGGACCTCGAGGATCATCGAGTCCAACCTATCAACACAGACCCCATGACTAGACCATGGCACCAAGTGCCACATCCAATCTCCTCTTGAATGCCTGCAGGGACGGTGACTCCACCACCTCCCTGGGCAGCACATTCCAATGACGAATGACTCGCTTGGTGAAGAACTTCCTCCTCACCTCGAGTCTAAACCTCCCCTGGCACAGCTTGAGACTGTGTCCCCTTGTTCTGGTGCTGGTTGCCTGGGAGAAGAGACCAACCCCTTCCCACCTACAACCACCTTTCAAGTAGTTGTAGAGGGCAATGAGGTCACCCCTGAGCCTCCTCTTCTGCAGGCTAAACAATCCCAGCTCCCTCAGCCTCTCCTCATAGGGCTTGTGTTCAAGGCCTCTCATCAGCCTTGTTGCCCATCTCCAATTAGAATCAATTAACACGAGGTCAGATTTAGTGATGAGCACCTAAAGAAATGCACTCAGTTGATCAGCCTGTTAGAAGACAATGATTTTAATTAAAACCTGTTAAGAAGACATCTACATGGAAAAGGTCCTGTGTCCTCCAGAAGTTACTTTCGCTTCTAGGTCTTTGGGGCATTTCACTTCAGGACATGGTTTAATAGCCGTGGCAGTGTTAGGTTGACAGTTGGGCTCAATGATCTTAAAGGTCTTTTCCAACCAAAACAATTCTATGATTAGTAATGCTGTGGAATTATCATTAGTACTCTGAGTGCCGGTAGAAGAGAGCAACGGAGGTTTTCTAAGGACTTCACAACCTCAGGAGGTAAAATTAGGATGCTAATTTGGTAGAGGCTCTCAGGAGATTACATTAGAGAAGTTTAAAAATTCCACGTTACTGGAATAGTTCCCATTTCACCTCTAGTGTGATTGGCAAAGTCTGTTTCAATAATGGATACTTTTAATTTTCTGTTTCATTTAAAGAGTAACCTACATCCCTATGTAAGGCTTTCAGTCGTGACCGCTTGAGTAATTGGACAATTAGAAAGAGTGTGGCTCAAAGATGGATGAGTTCCTTAGGTGCATTTATAATTAGGGAGATTGTATTAATTTATCTTTTTATATATATATATATATTTTTTTTTTTGGAGCTTAAGGAAAAATTCCTATTAGAGGAGGGATGTGGGTGTGCTGGAAGGTGTCCAGAGAAGGGCCACAAGGATGAGCAGAGGGCTGGAGCACCTCTCCTGTGAGGACAGACTGAAGGAATTGGGGCTGTACAGTCTGGAGAAGAGAAGGCTCTGAGGTGACCTAATTGTGGCCTTCCAGTGTCTGAAGGGGGCCTACAGGAAGGCTGGGGAGGGACTTCTCAGGATCTCAGGTAGTGATAGGACTAGGGGGAATGGACTGAAGCTGGAGGTGGGGAGATTCAGGCTGGATGTGAGGAGGAGGTTCTTCCCCATGAGAGTGGTGAAGCCCTGGAATGGGTTGTCCAGGGAGGTGGTTGAGGCCCCATCCCTGGAGGTGTTTAAGCCCAGGCTGGACGGAGCTCTGGCCAGGCTGATCTAGTGTGAGGTGTCCCTGCCCATGGCAGGGGGATTGGAACTAGATGATCCTAGTGGTTCCTTCCAACCCTGACTGGTACTATGAAAAATACTATTTGTGTAAATGTCAGTAATTATTTTGGACATTATAGTCAGTTCTGTAGTTATTCTTTTCAGGAGTGCAGTCTATATGCTGTAACAATCCCCTCTCCCCACAAAAACCCAAACCTTACAGGGAACCCCAAGTCCCAAAGACAAAATGGAGTGTATACACTCTGAAAGTAAGATTTCAATCAATTTAATTTGGATGGCTTTTCCCCCTAAAAATAAGATTGATCTTTCCTAGAACACAAAACAGTTAAATATTTAGTGGCTTTCATTCTTTCTGATGATGGTATCTGAACAAGAAGTATTGATTTTTATCCTTCTAATCTTAATGTACTGGGTCATTAGTCCCTCTGGATCTTAGTGTGCAGACTGTTCCCTGGATTACTTTTGTCCTTGTTTTTTTTGAGTGGATTTATTTTGAAACAGGCTTTTCTGTCTTCATTTCTCCTTGGATGATACTGCCTGGTGTCACACCTTGTGGCTGGAGATGTGTGACTGTTCTCTCTTTCCCAGCTGTGAGAATTCTGCTGGCTGGTTGGGCCTTCACTGTTCCCCACTGTGTGTCTGACCAAAATCAGTTCTTTTGGAGGAAAAAAAATTTAGTCTTTCTTTTTTTTTCTTTCTTTGTTTTTACACTGTGAGAGTACTGCAGAATCATGATCATGGAATGGTTGAGGTTGGAAGGATTTCTGGAGGTCACCTTGTCCAATGCCTCGGTCAAGCAGAGCAATTTAGAGCCACTCATTCAGGACCATGTCCAGATGGCTTTCACATATGTCCAAGGATGGAGACTCTACAAACTTCCCAGGCAACCTTCCAGTGCTCAGCCACCCTCACAGTGAGAAAGTGTTTCCTGATGCTCAGGGAGAAATTCCTGTGTTTCAGTTGGTGCACATTGAATCTGGTCCTGCCACTGGGCGCCACTTCTGGATCTGTCCTCTACATACCCTCCCTTTAGATATGTCTATACATTAATAAGATGCTTCCTGAGCCTTCTCTAGGCCAAACAGTGCAGCTATCTCAGGCTTCCCGTATCTCAGAGATATTCCAGAGTTCCATATCTCAGTCTCTTCACCATTTTCATGGCTCTTTGCAAGAACCATTGCAGTATGTCCATGTCTCTCTTGCACTGGGGAACCCAGAAATGGACACAAACTACAGGTGTGACCTCACCAGTACCAAGCAGAGGGACAGGACAGGACCTGCTGGCAACATTCCACCTTACACAGTCCAGGCTGCACCAAGGGCACATTGCTGGATTATTTTCAACCTGGTTAGTCTTTGCATGCTATGCTTTGTGTTGCTTTGCTTTCTGTATTTCTTGGTTGGGAAAAGTAGGCTCTTGGCAGCAGTTATTTCCGCCCTGCTGGCTTGACAGTTCTCACTGGCAGGTCTTGGATGTCTGTGCCCTTGTTTTCCTTCAGGAGGTGAGTAGCTGTGCTGACAAAGCATTGATAATCTAGTTGTTCTAGGCTAGAGAGGATGAATCTGCTGCTTCTGGTTCAACTCAAGAAGAGCAGTCCCTTGTGAACAAGACTTGTCTAAACCAAACAGTGTTTTTATTTATCCTTATTGTTGTGGCTTCTATAAAACCCCTTTTGTGGTGTATTGGTTTGTTGGCTTTTGTTGATTGTTTGGTGGGTTTTTTTTTTTCACCAGAGGTGCAGGCTCAGGTAGCATGTCTCACCTACCAGCTATTGCTATTAGATATGATACAAGCAAAGCTGTTTGAATGTTCACTCTTGTCTTTTGCCTCATCTGTGTTTTGCTAGTTGAGAAAATGAAACTCAAGGGAAGATTCAGGTCCTCCTCCTGGTTGCTCTTCTTGGTTTTGCATATAATTGTATTTATCATCTCAGATTACTGGAAAGAAACACTGTTCATATCTGTATTTATTGTTCTGCAAGAACTGTTAAAGAACTGATGGCTGTTTCCAGAATGCCATTATTAGGAGTAGAGGTTGTTTATTGTTAATGCTAACTGTAGGTAGATGAACTGCATGAAGTCTTCAGTTTCACTGGCCTCCCTTAGGAGGTCTGCAGAAATATTGAAAATCAATATTCCTTCCTTTTTACCAAAGTTTTTAAATCCTCATTTTTCCCCACTTCCTTCAGGGTAATTCATCTATATTTTCCAGCTCAGAGAAAAATCTTTATTAGAGGCCTGATATGAATTCATGTGTGTGCTTCAGCATGTGGGGCAGAGTGGTTGGAAAGCTGCCTCGCAGAAAAGCAGCTGGGGGTGCTGCTTGGCAGCCAGCTGAATGTGAGCCTGTGTGTGCCCAAGTAATCAAAAAGGCCACCGGTATCTTGGCCTGGATCAGCAATAGTGTGACCAGCAGGACCAGGGAAGTGATTGTGCACCTGTACTGGGCACTGGTGAGGCCACACCTTGAGTACTGGGTTCAGTTTTGGGGCTCTTACTGCAACAAAGACATGGAGGTGCTCAGTGGATCCAGAGTAGGGTAACAAAGCTGGTGAAGGGTCTGGAGAAGGGCTGGGGAAGAACAGCTGATGGAACTGGAGAGATGGGCCCAGGTGAACCTCATCAGATTCAACAAGACCAGGTGCAGGGTTCTGCACCTGTGCTAGCACAATCCTCATTATCAATAGAGGCTGGGGGATGAGGTGATAGAAAGCAGCCATGAGGAAAAGGACTTGGGAGTTCTGGTGGAGGAGAAGCGGGAAATGAGCAGACAGCGTGCGCTTGCAGCACAGAAAGCCAATGGAGACCCGGACTGCATCAAAAGCAGCATGGCCAGCACAGCCAGAGAGCTGCTGCTGCCACTTTGCTCTGGTAAGACCTTGCCTGGAGCACTGTATCCAGCTCTGGGGCCCTCAACACAGGAAGGACAGGAGCCTGATGGAGTGAGTCCAGGGAAGGGCTGCAGAAATGACCAGGGGGCTGGAACACCTCTGCTGTGAGGACAGGCTGAGGGAGCTGGAGGTGTTCGGCCTGGAGAAGAGAAGGCTCTGGGCAGACCTAATAGCAGCCTTCTGGTACATGAAGGCAGCCTACACAAAGGCTGCAGAGGGATTGCTTCCAAAGGCATGCAGTGACAGAACGAGAGGCAGTGGTGTGAAATTAGAGAATAAGTTTGGAATTAGAGATTTAGGTTGGAGGAAGTTCTTTACCATGAGGGTAGTGAGTGGAACACTGGAACAGGTTGCCCAGGGAACTACTTGAGATCAGGCTCAACAGGGCTCTGGGCAACCTGACCTAATGGAGGATGTCCCTGATCCCTGTAGGGAGGTTGGATTAGATGACCTTTGGAGGTCCCTTCTGATGCAAACCGTTCTATGATCATTTACTCTGGAGGAGAGGATGCTGTGGGGGAGGACTTTTTTGCTCTCTACGGCTCCCTCAAAAGAGGTTGTAGTGAGGTGAGGGTAGGTCTCTTCTCTCGGTTAGCCAGTAATAGGATCAGATTAAACAGCCTCATGGTGTGCCAGGAAAGGTTTAGGTTGGATATTAGGGAAAATTTCTTCCCTGAAAGAGTGGTCAGGCATGGGAACAGGCTGCCCAGGGAGGCAGTGGAGTCACCACCCCTGGAGGTGTTCAAAAAACGTATGGCCATGGCACTTGGGGACATGCCTTAGTGGCCATGGTGGTGTTGGATTGATGGTTTGACTTGATCTTAGAGGTCTTGTCCAAACTTAATGATTCAATGACCATTGCTGTAGATTTAATTCCTCTAGCATAAAGAAGTTGTTAAGCAGTTACAGATTTGCAGTGTAAATTTTACCTGTATCACCACCCCAGGGAGAATGAATGTAACAGGATAGGCAAAGGAAAGGTCGCAGCTGTTGACCAAATGCTTTGATAGTCATAAATGGGAACATCTGGGATCTCTCCTTCATCACAGTGGACAGTACAAGCAGTCAGAGCTATATTTAAATCTTGGAGATTTTGCTCATTCCTTTCACTAGACTGTGCTGAAGATGTTAGAATTCATTCAGTTCACTGTTTTGCCCAGGTCTGGGTTTTCAGATGACTGATCACGTTATTAATCTACCCATCTGTGTCCTTAGGGAAGAGCTGAATGGGAAGCACTGAGGAATCCGTACTTCTGAATTTTGAAGAGTGGTTCTGATTTAAATGTAATTAAACTTTCCAGCTACTTGCAGGTGCTGGGACAGATATTTCCTGATTTTTTTTTTTTCCTAGCAAGCATAAGTATGAAGCCTAAAAAAAATAAAGTAGTTAATAGTTGCTATCAAGATGACAGAAAACAACATTGCAGCACTTCCAAAAATATTGCTGTATGATTTAACTGGAAGATAAGAAACTCTGAATCATATCTAACTATAATATTTTCATTTTTAGTGCTGCATCATGATTCTACTTCTAATTACAGAGTGGTTGAGTTTGGAAAGGACCTGTGAAGGTTATCTGCTTAAGAAGGGCTATGTGGATCTAGCTGCTCAGGACGCTGTCCAGATGCAGCAGTACAGCCCTCTGCTGTGTTATCAGCACAGCTTTGTGTCATCAGTAAAATTGCTGAGGGTAACTCTTCCATGTCATCTCAATTGTTAATGAAGATGTGGAGCAGGATTGGACTTGTCTTGGCCCCTCTGGTAGAAGGCTAGTTACTGGCCTCCCAATAGACTTCATGCAGTTGATCACTGGGTCTAGCTGCTCAGCCAGTTTTCAGTCCTGTCTTCTTATCTACCCCATACTTTGTCAGCTTCTCTATGAGGACCTTAGAGGAGACACTGTCAAAACCTGGTCTTTGGTAGAGGTGAAGGGAAAAGAGTCCTCATCTACCAAGCCAGACATTTAATCATAGGAGGTTATCAAGTTGGGCAAGCGTGACTTTCCCTTTGTGAATCCATACTGACCAGTTGTAATCGCTTTCTTGCCCTTTATATACCTTGAAATAATTCCTGGGTTAGAGTGCTCCACCACCATCCCAGCTGTTGAGGTGAGGATGAATGGCATGCAGTTCTCTGGGTTGTTTTTGCTTTCTTCTTGTCCTGAGGCGTTTCTCCCAGATGCCATGATCATTCAAGGATTATTGAGACAGCTGATTATGTTATCAGCTAGATCCCTCAGCATTTGTGGATGTGTCCCATCAGGACCATTCACTGGACTTGGGAATATCCAGGTTGGATAAATATTTTCTAATATGATCCTCTTCCACCAAGGGTAAGTGTTTCTTGCTCTGTACTCTTCTTGTGGTCTCCAGAGCCTGGGATTTCTGAAGCTCAGTCATGCTTTCTGAGCCTGTGGTGGCATTCAGTACCTCAGCCTTTCTTGTCTCCTGAGTCATTAGTGCCACCCTGGTGTACTTATGCATTTATAGGAGCCCTTCTTGTTGCCTCTGATATCCCTTGCCAGAGACAGTTTAAGGTGGGTTTTCATCTCATTCAGAGTGTATGAACTTCTGACCCCCCTAAATGAGGGATCTGTCCTGCTTTCACTGTCTGTAAGACAACCTCTCTGCTAAAGGATATGTATGACTTCCTTGAACCAATGTTACAGCTAAGCCTTGCTTTATCACTCCCTGGAGATAGAAGAGGTGTGATTATGAGGGGAAAATGTATTATGAAGAGCTTTTAGCCAAATGAACCTCTTTGACAGATATTGATTTAACATAATGCATTTAGAAATTCCACATGCTAGGAGAGGGTGTTTGTCTTCAAAGAGGAGAGGGGAAAAAACGCCCCAAAACCAAACCCCAAAAAGGTGAAAACTTGTAGGGATGTCATTTATGAAACTGCAAATAAATCACAACAATTTGTTAGGAGCATTAAACAATGTGAAGTCACCAATTGAAAAGTTGTGGTTGACAGCCATTTCAGTTAGTGCTTTCATAATCTGATTCTCCAAATTTGGAAATCAATGTGCTCTTCAGTGATTTAAAGGATGTACTGATGTCCCCTGAAGGAGATGGATCTATCAGCAGCAGTCAGTTTCAGGAGCTGCTGTCTGCAATAATGGAAGTCTGGTTTAGTGTCCATTAAATTCATGCTCTGAGAAGCCTGTGCTTCCACCTGGGAAGCATACGCAGGTTCCTGAATGCTTTCCTCTCCAGAAAGAACATGTGATGGTATCTTCAGGAAGAAAGTTAGAAGACTTATCCATCTACCCTTACTGAATCAAGAAAGGATTTTTTTGGGAAAAAACAATAGAATAGAATAAACCAGGTTGGAAGAGACCTTCAAGATCATTGCGTCCAACCTATCATCCAACACTACCTAATCAACTAACCCATGCGACCAAGCACCCTGTCAAGTCACCTCCTGAACACAATGTTGTGAATGAAAATAACTGAACTAATAGACAGAACTGATGATTTTTCTTTTATTTTCTTTCTTTTATTTTTAATGAATAGAATTAACCAGGTTGGAAAAGACCTTTGAGTTCCAACCTATCATCCAACACCATCTAATCAACTAAAGCATGGCACCAAGCACCCCGTCCAGTCTCTTCCTAAACACCTTCAGTGATGGTGACTCCACCACCTCCCTGGGCAGCCCATTCCAATGGGCAGTCTCTCTTCCTGGGATGAACTTCTTCCTAACAAGAAGCAAACCCTGATGCATTTTCTCTAAAGCACTATGTGCAATGTCTCCCAGTCTACTTGTCAGGGAAGTATAATTGTAGGATCATAGAATTGTTTCACTTTGAAAAGGCCTCTGAGATTATTGAATCAACTTAAAACCACCATGGCCACTAAACCATGTCCCAGAGTGCCACATCCACACATTTCTTGAGCACCTTCAGGGCTGGGGACTCCACCACCTCCCTGGGCAAGCTATTCCAATGCCTAACCACTCTTCCAGTAAAGAAATTTTCCCTGATATCTGACCTAAATCTCCCCTGACACAATTTCAGAACCTTTCTTCTTGTTCTATCATCTGACACTAGGGGGGAGAGACCAAGCCCCACCTCCCTCCAACCTGACTTCAGGGAGTTGTAGAGAGCAATGAAGTATCCTTGCAGCCTCCTCTTCTCCAGACTAAGCAACCCCAGTTCCCTTACCTCCTCCTCAACATTCTCCAGACCCTTCACCATCTTTGTTGCCCTTCTTTGGACCTGCCTCAGCACCTCAGTGTCTTGTAGTGAGGGCCCCAAAACTGAACACATACAACAAAATGTTGTGTTTGAGAGGTTGGACATACCTCCTCTGCCTCTTGAGATTAAACTTTTAGGAGGCTGTTGCTCAGATGTGGAATGTGATGAAAAAGGTGGAAAACTATCTCCTCTATTTGTTACATATGCAACTTACTGCAGATCTTTACTCCTTTTGTTGAAGTGTGTTGGCTATTGAGATAAGGTTCAGAATGTGGTATCTGGATTTCATTGACTTTGTTCCATCTGCAAAGGAAGAACTGTGCAGAAAATGATATTCTAGAAAAAAAATCCCACAACATAGCAGGTTCAGGACACTTAATACATATTTTTTTTGGGTAATTAGATGCAACATTTGATGCTGCTGAACTTTCTTTGCCTCCCACACGCTTGTTCACTACTCAGTCTGATATCTGGAACTTTCCTATTTTCATTTCTTTAATGTGATTTTACACAAGGAATGGTCTTTGCTCCTGTACTGAGTGATGGTGTGCACAGCCTGTAATGCCAATGTTTACTCTGTGCTAAATTATATTCCTCAGACTTTTTTTATGTTAGCTGAGATGCTCAGTGATGGATCCATCCCCATGACAATGTGTGCCATGGCTATGTAATCATTTAGAGTTCTGACAGCTCTCAAATGAAGCTGGGGAGGGTCTGTTTACAGACACATATAGCACTAGGACAAGGAACAAGGATTTGAAATGAGAGAGGGGTAGATTTAGATTGGACATTAGGAAGAATTTCTTTACTCTGAGGGTGGTGGAACACTGGAATGGGTTGTCCAGGGAAGTGGTGGAGGCTCTGTCCCTGGAGATATTCCTCATCAGATGTGGTGGGCAACCTGATCTAGTTTTTGGATGCTGTTGCTTACTGCAGTGAGGTTGGACTAGATGACCTTTAAAGGTCTCTTCTGAGTGAGTGCATTCTATGATTCTATGAGAGCTTGAGGACAAAAGGCAAGGGCAAATTAGAAAAAGGTTAAATCCAAGAGGGATCAAAATTCTCTAGTTGAGCAGGTGCACAAGCTGAACACAGTGGAAATCTTCTCAGTACACATGTCTCTATATATGAAATGGGATTATTCATTCCAACAGATGCTTGCTGCATCATAAACTTTGTAACATATAGAGGAGTCACTCTGGGTGGTCTAGTGCCTTTCTGAAGAAGGAGAAGATTGAAATTAAACACTTAGACAATAACCATCACAAATCCTAGACACTGATCTTGGAGTCTAAAAGGAGAAGTGGTCTTTTTTCCAGTGAAAGTGAAACTGAAGCAAATCTGGCAGTTAGCACTGTATAGTGTGACTACACCTGTACTGGTTAGAAGAGCAGCAAATGTAAAGACTGATACAAAATCAGAAATGATGGAGCATCAGGCCAGGCTCCACCGTGCGTAACTCCGTATGTTTTCCAGACAAACCACTTCACCAGTCTCTTTCAGATACTCATAGAATCCTAGAACAGTTTGGCTTGGAAGGCAGCCTCAAGATCATCTAGTTCCACCCTCCTGCCACAGACAGAGACACCTCCTACTGCACCAGCTTGCTCGAGGTCCCATCCAACCTGGCTTTGAACACTTCCCGGCTTGGAGCCTTCACAGCTTCTCTGGGCAACCTGTTCCAGTGCTTCACCACCCTCATGCAGAGAATTTCTTCCTAGAAATTGTAGTAATACTAAAGTGTTTGCACCTGCAGATCAGTAAATGATGTATTTTAACTCACTAGCTGGCTGACTTACTCTGGTGAAGCATTAGACTTCCTTCCTGGTGGAAGAGTTTGTTTGTTTGTTTGATCTGAAATAAGCTATCAGTGGAAATTCCTTGCAGTGGTACATTTGAATTTGATGGAGTTTTAAACTGTGTCTGCAGCCATCTGGCATGTCCAGATAAAGAAGGTTTTCACTGTATTTGTTGTTTGAGGTAGATTTTTATGTCTTTGAACACCTTAGGTTTTGTAGATATGGGTATCTAGATAGTAAAGGGAGATGTATATTCTAAGACCTAGAATCCACAAAATAAATAGCAGTTCCCTTCAGGCGATATTTTACTTTAGCTCAAGCATATTTTTAGTTTATGATGATTGGAAGGCTAATCAGATTTAAGTAGATCCAGAATAGATACATAATGCTACACAACTAATGGGTTTAAGATTACTAATACTTTGAAAATCATTAATAGGACTTGTACAGGGTGCCTGAGGGAACTGGGTTTGGAAGAGGAGGGTGAGGGGAGACCTCATTGCTCTCTACAACTCCCTGAAATCAGGTTGGAGGGAAGTGGGGCTTGGTCTCTTCTCCCTAGTGTCAGGTGACCAAAAGAGAGGAAATGTTCTGAAGTTGTCAGGGGAGGTTTAGGTTGGATATTAGGAAAAATGTCTTTTCCTGAAAGAGTGGTCAGGCATTGGAACAGGCTGTCCAGGGAGGTGGTGGAGTCCCCATCCTTGAAGGTGTTCAAGAAATGTGTGGATGTGGCACTCTGGGACATGGTTTAGTGGCCACGGCGGTCTTAGGTTGACAGTTGGATTGAGTGATTCTATAGGTCTTTTCCAAGTGAAACAATTCCCTGAGATTCCCAACACCACTCATTCATCATTGTGTAATGAGGATTTCAGTTCCTGCAATAACAGGGTTGAGGTTCTTTAACTCATTCTTGTCATTCTAATCCTAGAAGCAGCGCTGATGCCCACCTAGATCAGAACCCTTGGGTCTCTGTGGGAAGTTTGAAGCACTCAGTGAAATGACTCCCCTGCAGACAACCCTAGAGGCCATTGATCTTTTATGCAACACCCATGAGCAGGATCCTTTTCACAGCGTTTTGCTGACAACTTGCATTGATCCTGATGTTTGTCACCAGAAAGTGCCCCAAAAGCAAATTTTTGTTAGGAGTACTGTTAGGTACTTGCTCTGCTTCTGTGTGAGTGTAACATGTTAACGGTATATGCATGTATGCATTTACACACTCTCAGAGCAAGCATGACAAAGTGTTCTTCTGAGTAGCCATATTAGAGTGATGTAAAAGCAGTAAGCTTTTAATTCTTAAATAACAGGACTGCCTGGAGTCAAATGAAAGCAAGTAACAGCAGCCCTGTTCAAGGCAGGCAATGTCAGATGATAGTGGATGTGACATCCACAGCCTCCGGGATATCACTGTTAGCCACAAGTGGTATTTCTGTTTCCAATAGACCATAAAAGCAATACAAATGTGAACTTTCTTAAATGTTTCCTCTTACTGCTAGAACAAGCCTTATGACAAGCAGCTGAGTGAACTGGGATTGTTTAGCCTGGAGAAAAGGAGTCTGAAGAAAGACCTTCCAGCTCTCTGCAACTGCCTGGAAAGAGCTTGGAGTGAGGTGGGCATTGCTCTCTTCTCTCTAGGAACAAGCAGTAGGATGAGAGGAAACACCCCAGGTTGCTTTGGGGGAGGTTTAGGTTGGATACTAGGAGAAACTTCTTCACTGAAAGGGCTCTCAAGGACTGGACCAGGCTTCCCAGGGAGGTGGTTGTATCTCTGTCCCTTGAGGTGTTTAAAAGAGGGGGAGATGTGCTGGGGGATGTGGTTTAACCCCGGACTTTGTGGAGTTAGATAATGGTTGTAGTCAATGATCCTGATGGCATTTTCTGACCAAAACTATTATTTATGACATTACTAAATGTTTTCATGGTGGAATAAGGTGATGTGTCTTGCTTGTGTTTTGGCATGTCTTCACAAGAGGGTGGAATGCTTGGGTCAGAGCTCTCAAACTGACCTGGTCTACAGTCTATAATGCTTTGTTTTGCTTTTTGGAGATTCAAGTTTGATCATATTTTGTCTAAATGAGAGTTCCAAACTCAGTCTTTAATGAAGAACACTGCTAGCAGTATGGAGTCACCTTACTTTGAGGCTAGGAAAGTCTGAGCTGAAATAATGAATTGTTTTTCATAGTGGAAGTCTAATGGATGTCTATGAATTCAAAACATTATCTTAGTGACCTTGGAAAAAAATACATAAATCATTTAACTCTAGGGTGTCTTTTGGAGACAAGATACTTAAGTTGGTTCAACTAAATAAGCTTTTCATGTAAATAGGGTACAATTATTCTATGAGGTCCATGAACCTATCAGAATGCAGTGAAGGAATAAATATATCCACATATTTATGTGGAGAGATATTTTTAACATGAGTTGAGACCTTCAAAAATCTTATTCCTGATAGCCAGCAAACTAACTGTGAGCCAAAGGAATTACTGGCACTACTCTTGGAGTAAGCCACTACTGATTATGACAACATCTAGATTAAAAATGGGACAATCACTGTAGAAACACTTGTATCGCAAAGCACTCTGAGAATTACTCTCACTGTAAAAGAAGTATTCACAGTCTTTCATATAGTTATTTTTCTATGTGCTTTGGAAATGGGTGAATTAAGAAATAAAAGAAGTAAAAAAGAGGGGGGGAAAAAAGTGGAGTACTAGGACTAATAGGAAAAGAATGCAGAGTTCTGGGTTCCTTTTGTGCTGAGTTCCTTTTAGGCTGATTGTTAGCCCTATGGCAATATCCTAATTACTCCTTGGATTAATATCAAGAATGTCCTGCAGCTGAATATTTGAATATATCCACTTTAACTTGGCCATACGGATGGCTTTCAACATCTTTGAGTAATGATGTGTGCAGTGTGAAGTGGTACTTGCTGAACCTGCACTAACACCTCCAGAAGAGCTTATTCTGCCCATGTCCTGAACTGACTAGAAACAAGTCTGGAAGCTGAAGAGAAGTTTGCTGTATCAGGGATTCTCATTTAGAAAGTACTCTTTTGCATCAGCAACACCTTGGTAACACAGAAACAGTTCCAATATGCAAAATGCATCCAGTCAGTTGAAACTGGAGGAGCATAGACGTGAGAACCCACACATATACACACCTTCCTGTTGTTCTACCAGGATTGCCCTCCTATGGTGAAGGCTCAAACACTGCCAGGGCCTTATTACCTGGTGAGAGCTCACCTGAAGTATTGTGTCCAGCTCTTGGGGCCACCAACACAAGAGACATGGACCTGCTGGAGCTGGTCTGGAGGAAGGCCACCAAGATGATCAGAGGGCTGGAGCACCTCTCCTATGAAGACAGGCTGAGAGAATTGGGGCTGGTCAGTTTGGAGAAGAGAAGGCTCTGGAAAGACCTTATAGCTACATGTCAATAACTGAAGAGAACCTACAGGAAGGTTGGGGAGGGACTTTAGAAAGACTTGTAGTAATAGGATGTGGGGCAGTGGTTTTAAACTGGAGCAGGGTAGATTTATATTGGACATAAAGAGGACATTCTGGAGCTGATTGCCCGGGCATAGTATCATAGTATCACTCAGGGTTGGAAGGGACCACAAGGAGCATCTAGTTCCAACCCCCCTGCCATGGGCAGGGACACCCCACACTAGATCAGGATGGCCAGAGCCTCAGCCAGCCTGGTCTTAAACAGCTCCAGGGATGGGGCCTCGACCACCTCCCTGGACAAACCATTCCAGGGTTTCACCACTCTCATGGTGAAGAACCTCCTCCTCACATCTAGCCTGAATCTCCCCAACTCCAGCTTCATTCCACTCCCCCTAGTCCTATCACTACCTGAGATCCTGACAAGTCCCTCCCCAGCCTTCCTGTAGGCCCCCTTCAGATACTGGAAGGCCACAATTAGGGTGTGGATGAAGCCCTGACCCTGAAGACATTCAAGATCTGACTGAATGTGGCACTAGGCAGGCTGATCTAGTTGGAGGTGTCTTTTGGCAAGATGACCTTTGAGGGTCCCTCCCAACCTGATGCAATCTGTGAATTATAACTAAACCCAGAATTTATTTCCAGATTGATTCAAGCAAGATTTCCCAAAGAATCAAAGGACAGCTTTTGGTCTTGAGGCTAAAGTTTGTGGTACAGGATCATTTATACAAGAGTTTATTTGTACAACAAAGTTGTTTGTTAATTGCGTAGTGTCCTGGAAACCTTAATCACCTCATTTCAGAAGGCTGGTTTTGAAAGCTAGAAGAGGAATGACTGAGCTTAATGCAGCTTTTTGTGTTGGTAGAGTAAATCTGTTGCTCTGCACATCGTTTACAATACAATGGCTTCTTTCATAATCTCTCCTACCGCCATTTCCTCCACCCCTTTGTCTCAACATACTGAGAGATAGTAATCTCTTAACATTATTCATATTAAAGAGTGCAATGTGTTTTGTTGCTTTGAAAGGACTTCAAACTCAACAAATGTAGATGAAAGCTAAAGGAGAAAACACCACTAAGCCACAAAGTGATGATGATCATATTACTGTTCCCATCTATATCCCAATGAAAATAATGGTATTGCCATAGCAACTGTGTTGGCTTTGAGGAATTGGCCAGTAGTTAGAACTGAACAGAGTGACCAAGTGGATTGATTTTTTTAGTCTTTTCTGCACATATTGAAAAAGAATGTTTTAAAAAGTCAAAATGGTTTGTACTTAAGGAATTCTCTATTGGCCTTGAGCCCAAGAAGGCAGGCCCTTGCCTATAGTTCTGGTTGTATTGATTCCCATTAATGGCTCATCATCTTATTGTATAGTTGTGTACTTTTGTGCCCCAAACCCACTCTCTGGAGTTGTTTTGGAAGCAGTGACAGTGAGACACAGGTGATAAGACATTCAAAACGTGAGGGTGAACATTTTGTGTCATAATCTGTCATGCTCTGCAATGTTGCCTATTCTTCTAGTGGATGACTAGACCAACTTATTTGTTTCTCTTCTCTCTTCAGCATATTAGGGAGTTGGGGCTGTTCAGTCTGCAGAAGAGAAGGCTCTGAGGTGACCTTATTGTGGCCTTCCAGTATCTGGAGGGGGCCTACAGGAAGGCTGGGGAGGGACTTCTTGGGAGGTGATAGGACTAGGGGGAATGGAATGAAGCTGGAGATGGGGAGATTCAGGCTGGATGTGAGGAGGAGGTTCTTCACCATGAGAGTGTTTAAGAGCAGGCTGGATGAGGCTCTGGCCAGCCTGATCTAGTGTGGGGTGCCCCTGCCCATGGCAGGGGGGTTGGAACTAGATGATCCTTGTGGTCCCTTCCAACCCTGAATGATACTATGATATTAGTAATTTCTCTTGAGCAGTATGACTCTTGCTGTCTAGTTCAGCTGTTAGTAAGGCCAGTGCAGTATGTAACTGCCAGATGGGCAGCTCAGCATTTGTCTTTTTCTGTTGATAATCTTATGAAATATGGCCAGTAAATGCCCAGGGTTCTGCAGGACCAGTGTAGGTACTGTAAACTGGCAGTCATTCTGCAGACAGAATGCTGGGAACTTCATCTCCTCCTGTGTCAGATGAACAGCCTGATTTCTTAAAATCCTAGACAGCCTTGGATTTTTCTATATCAGAAACGTATTTTGTCTTGAATCTCCAACATTACTTTCCTGACCAGACATTTCTGGTTAATTTTATTATCTCCCAATTCAGCCTCTGACAACTGCATTGAAAATTAGCATTCATTTAATTCTTCAGAACTGCATAAGGAAACTAAATCTGACTCTTGTTTTTTTGTTTGTTTTAAATGTAATTTTAAAGGTATGAGTGATCAGCTACTGATAAACACTGCCTTCAGAATCCTGTTTATCTGCAAGTAATTTTGAGCTCTGGAAAGCATTCACGCTCAATCATCCTGGCCGATGTTTGACAGACAGTCTTTCTTACGTCACCACAACCTAATCTAAGTTATAATACAGACATGAGAGAAGACTGAGGGAACTTGTAGATCTTCCTGTATTCATTGTGGCTCCTTATCTTCCTCTGATTCCCTTTCTTTCCTTGACAAATTTCCCTTTGGCAGGGCTGAGTGGTAGGGATGTTGCAGAGATACAATTATTCTCCGTCAAGGTTGCATGTCTTCAGCTTGGATAACTGGAAACTGTTTGCCTAGCTACCCATCCTCTGTGTGGTGGACAGCATGTGCTGTGGGTACAAGATGCACCCACCTGGATGCATTCCTCTGCAGATTACCCTAGGTGCTCCTGCTTTGGCAGAGGGGTTGGACCCAATGATCTCTTGAGGTCCCTTTCAACCTCTGTGATACTGTGAAGGTAATGGGAGAATCATGCTGTGCAGTGTGTAAGGTGCTAGAAAATATCACCAAGAAATTACAAGTGAAGAACTATTCAGAAAATATATTTGCCCTGATAAAGCCACAAGTATAAGTCCCTGGGTTCTGAGTTCTCAGTTACTGAGATTAAAAACAAAGAAAAAACAATGCTTTAGTTTATCTTCACTTTATGGCAGAAAATATTGGAAGGGTGGAACAAAATTTCTAACATGAAATCTACTTTGAGTTACAAAAGAGTAAAAGGCACTTTTCAAGCCCAATTTTTCCTCAAGTGTTGTAGCACACTTCTGATGGAATGCTTTCAAAGATGTTTGTTTCAAAGTTGCTTAAGAATCTCTGGCTTGGGGGCATGAGGATGGAAGAAAATGAATGAATGTTGTAGCTTGAGCATGGGGCAAAAGGTTTGTAATAGTAAATTTAAGTATTTCCCCTCCCCCCAGGGTTTTCTGAGACGTGAGCAGATGGGACTTTGATTTCCAGCATAAGGCCAATGATAAAAGATTGGAAATCACACCATTAAAAAATTATGAGCAGTAGGCTATAAATTTTTATCACTCAGTATTGTTAATTAACCTTTAAAAGCTGATCATGTAGAGAAAGCCTGGGGTTTGGTTTCTGTGGGAACACTTTTTAGTAGTAATGAGCACCTGAGGATTCTTTTCTCTCCCAGAGTGAACATGACATTTCAATTCTCAAAGATGAGTGTGTGATGCCAGCACCTTTCAGTGTTTCAAGCATAGCAAGAAAGCTTGGTATTTTCCATATGGCTGCAGAAAGGGCAGTGATTTTCTTCTCCCTAGGCTGGACATGATTCCAAATTTTCCACTTTCCCATTCAGGAATTGGTTGCATGAATAGCACTCAATTTTAGAAGTGTTGCTGGGGAACTTTTTGCTGACATTTTGCCATCAGCAGGAGCAAAACTGAAGGCTTGTAAGGACTTCTTCACCCTTGCCTATATTTATCCAGCTGAGTCTTGTAGCATTTTTGAATCCATATATTTTTCTTCTTTGTTTTCTTTTTCTTTCAAATGAATTGCACAAAAACAAGCATTAAAAATAATAGCAAAAGGATATTATTTGAGGACTGTGAATCCAGTTGACTCATGGCTGGTGCCACAAGAGCTGAGCTAATGACAGGGCTATCAATATTGGCAGCAGCCCATGTGAAATTAGTAGAGAATCAAATTAAGCTTAGCCATCCCAAGAAACACTGCCTTCTGCTCTACTGATCCTGTAATAGTACTCACACTTATTTTTAGATCATGAAAAATCCTTATGATAACCACTCTGGAACATTTTATCAAGTGAGTAGAAAGAGGAAGTTTGAAGAGAGAAATCCTCCATCTTTTTCTAACTTTTCTCAGGTTTATTGTGCTTTGTACTTTGAAAGCTTTGCTCTTCACAGGATATGTACAATTCCTTTAGTCTGAGGATACCTGCAGGAGGCTCCTTTGGTCACGAAGGCTGCTTTTTGTGCAGCATCTCTCTCAGTGAAACGTGTCTGTAGAGCAGCTTATTGAGTACATTGGCAGGAATGACTTTTTGCATTTGGGGAGTCACATCAAATGATATAGATGACATTTCTGAAGCTACTTAAAACCAGGAGTATACCTTTTCAGGTCTGGACTTGCACTTTCTGATCACTGAAATCACTTCCTACAGGTTTCCAAGGGAATTGTTAATTGCAAGGCTATTGTCTCAGGTACATAAAAGCAGAAGATGATAAACTTATCTGACAAACTTTTTGGACAGGTCTGAAGTAAAAAATGTCAGAAAAGCAACACACTAGACAAGGAACAAACAACTTTATTTTTTTCTTCTTCTTCAGAAGACATTTACAGCACCAAGGAGCATCATAATATGTCACCTTGCTGGTCTTGATTTTTTCAGTTGCTGGGTGACACATGACAGGAGGCCGGTAAGAACATTCATTAGTTTCCCATCTGTATTGTCTGTTCATCCATCCATGACCTGCAGAGTGGGCATTTTCTCTACTTACTGTTTCCATGCCAGAATCTGTTTCATACTGGGTTTCAGATCCTGCTTGAGTAAGAAGCTGTTGCCTGAAGTTACCTTGTGCATGTTATAGGAAAAGGCGATGGTGATGAAGTGATGTGCTCTTTCCCTCGTGCTTTATTGTCACAGAATCACAGAATGGTAGGGCTTGGAAGGGAACCTCTGGAGGTTATCTAGTTCAACCCCCACACTAAAGTAGGGTCACCTACATCAGGTTGCATGGGAACAGGTCCAGGCACATTTTGAATGTCTGTAGGGAAGGAAATTCCACATAGTCTCTAGGCAGTTCTTTCCATTGCTCTGTCACCCTCAAAGTAAAGAAATCCTTCAAGTTCAAGTGAAACTTCTAGTAGTCTATTTTGTGCCTATTATTCCTTGTCTTACCACTGAAAATAGGTCATGAGGATGGCCTCATAGCCTCCACCCTTTAGATATTCATAAGCACTCACTCTGCTCTTCTCTAGGTTTTAGCTCTTTAGAGCCACAGGTCTCTCAGCCTGTCCTCCTTACAGAGATGCTTCAGTCCCCTAAGCACCCTCATAGCCCTGTGTTGGACTTTCTCCAGTAGTTCCCTATTGTTCTGGGAAGTCAAGAACTGGTCACGATTCTCCATCTATTGCCTCACCAGGGCAGAGTCAAAGGGTGAGGAGAATCTTTCTTGACCTGCTGGCCACATACTTCTTAAGACCCCCTAGAGTAGCTTGGCCACTAAACCATGCCCCAAAGGGCCATGTCTATATGTGCTTGTTTAACACCTCTGATGGTGACTCCACCACCTCCCTGAGCAGCCTGTTCCAATGCCTGACAACCCTTTCCTTAAAGAAATCCCCCCAGCCCAACCCCAACCCAACTTGAGGCCATCCCTGGGACTATTTTGTTTATCCAATTCTGCTCAAGGTGGCGTGTACTTCTGGGACATGGTTTAGTGGGTTTGGTGGTGTCGGTTTGATGGTTGCACTGGATGATCTTAGGGTTTTTTTCCTAACCTGAATGATTCTGTGATTCTGGAAACAGCAAAGGTGAATGACCTAAAGCTTTGCTCCAGGATATCTAAGTAGTACTTGTTCTGATGTATGTATAAAGCTGTATAAGCAATGATGGAAGAAGGTGATTTCCTACCATCACCTTCTATTTTTTTCCCTGATTGTGAAGGGAAGGATCTGTTTTACTCTTTTCCCCTGCTCTATCTGGAAACAAAAGTAAAAAGGAAAAGGAGAACTGGGTTCATTCTTTGAATTAGAGAAGGGAAAAAAAATCTCACATTCTCCCCTCACACTGAGAAAAGAGGTTGTGTTTTCTTCTAAGGATGCCTCTTCTCTGTCAAATAGTGTTTTGTCAAGATGCTACAACATTTAGAATAGAATAGAAATAGAATAGAATAAACCAAGTTGGAAGAGACCTTCAAGATCATGTCCAACCCATCAACCAATCTAAACCACCCAAACAACTAACCCATGGCACCAAGCACCCTATCAAGTCTCCTCCTGAAAACCTCCAATGACAGCAACTCCACCACCTCCCCAGGCAGCCCATTCCAATGGGCAATCACTCTCTCTGTACAGAACCTCTTCCTAACATCCAGCCTAAACCTCCCCTGGTGCAGCCTGAGACTGTGTCCTCTTGTTCTGGTGCTGGTTGCCTGGGAGAAGAGACCGTCATCTGCCTGTCTACAACCTCCCTTCAGGTAGTTGTAGAGAGCAATAAGGTCTCCCCTAAGCCTCCGCTTCTCCATGCTAAGCAATCCCAGCTCCCTCAGCCTTTCCTCATAGGGCTTGTGTTCCAAGCCCCTCACCAACTTCGTTGCCCTTCTCTGGGCATGCTCCAGCAAGTCAACATCCTTCCTAAACTGAGGGGCCCAGAACTGGACACAGGACTCGAGGTGCAGCCTAACCAGTGCAGTGTACAGGGGCAGAATGACCTCCCTGCTCCTGACGGCCACACTGTTCTTGATGCAGACGTTGGTTTGTTGGTTTTGAGCTTCTTCTCCAAGGTCTTGTGTGATTGTGGTGTTTTCCTTATTTTCAGATCTTAGTTCTCTACCAGTAGAACTCTTAATTGAAAAACAAACCCAAACATTTTGGTCAAAAATAGACTTTATGTTCCCCAAAAAAAACCCCAACAAAATTCCACAAAACCAAACCTTCTTTCTCCATAGCTCAAGGCACTTGTAAGAGGTTCATTAAGAGTTTTAAAACAGTCATATTGGGCTGCCTTTGTTTCTTGAAGTTTCATCCTGGTATATCTGTAGAGGTACTCTTGCTTCACACTATTTGTTTTCATTCAACTGGAAAACAGAACTGTGTTTAACTACAGTTTTAGTGGAATACCATTTTCCTTCTTTAATTAGAGACTGCAGACATCTGAGTTTGGCTTTTATCGTCCTGCCAGCTGCAGGAACATTAACAGTCTTGAGCTTCATGATGAATATTTTTGCAGTAGTCTGACCTCAGCACAGGAAGGACATGGGCATGCTGGAGAGGGTCCAGAGGAGGCCACCACAATGATTAGAGGGCTGAGCATGGTTTGGGTCAGCAGAGAAGGCTTCAGGGGGACCTTACAGAGGCCTTCCAGTATCTGATGGGGTCTTACAAGAAAGCTGGGCAGGGACTATGTAAAAGAGTCTATAGAACTGGGCAGGGGGTAATAGTTTAAGCTAGAGAAGGGCACATTTAGACTGTGCACTAGGAGGAAGCTCTTTACTATGAGGGTGGCAGAACACTGAATCAGATTACCCATGAAGGTGGTGAAGGCCCCATCCCTGGAAACATTCAAGGTCAGGACTGATGTGGCCCTGAGCAACTTGCTCTAGTTGGGAATGTCCCTGCCTACTTCAGGAGGGTTAGACTAGATGACCTCTAGAGGTCACTTCCAACCCAGAGCATTCTATGATTCTATATGGGAGAAGGGGGCGATGGGGGGGAACCCACAACAACAACAGAGAGCCCCTCCTAAGCTGTGCACTCTGTAGTTGGATAGGTGTAAGATGACAAATATCAACATGGATGCCAGTAGGAACAGGTAGAAGCATTTACATTTGTACTCCAGAACAAACAACTCATGTAGGTACAAAGCATAAGTGCAAACAAACTCCAGGAATGTAATCTTTTCTGGGCTTGCTGCTATTTAGTATGTTAGCTGGAAGCACTTCTAGTAAAGCTTATTTCTTCATCTTAGAGTTGCAACTAAGGCTGCTCAGGTCCTGCCTTAGAAGTACTGAATTTTGTTTCACCAAAGTGTTCAGGCAATTCAGCCATACTGTAATACTGAGTAATATCTTCCTGAAGAGATCTGACAGCTGCTGAAAGACCTGAGGTTCAGTTGCTCTGTAATATTTCAAGACCATTTTTAGAACAAATTTCCACACAACTTGGGATTCCGCTCGGTTACATCAAAGGAGTGCAGTTCCTGTCAACAGAATTGCAAGAGTGATGCAAAATGAATGAGGCAGAACTGAGCTGTGTGTTCCTACATCCATATTCTGGATTTTTAGGGTTGAATTCCTTGAAATGTGTAGGGCTAGCCACTTGTACTGTAAATACACCCACTGATGACAGTGATTTAATCAGCTTAATAGCAGAAATACTCTGACGTTCAATCTGAAAGAAATTGAAGGTGATCAACTTCTTACTAGGCTGATTATAGTTATAAAACAGATTTAGATACTGAACAGTTTTGATTGGCTTGCAAGAGTTCCACACAGTGACATTAATCTAATGTAACTACCAGTTCTCATTCTTTACAATTTGTTAGTCTCATTCAATTAATGTAGTAAGGAGAAGGTGGAAAAGAATGATTTGTTTCTTGAATATTTCTATGTTGCTGAACAGGGAATTTATAGTATTTCAATAAGCTAAGAGTCACCTCTGAACACAGTCCAGGATGTACTGACCCCAGATATATTTTATTCTCTGGTTTTCCATAAAACAATGGACAAGAATGATTGTTGAAGGACAGTAGAAGTCAAATGACTTCAAAATCAGGAATGATGCTGAGGTTTCCCTCTCTTCTCTCTCAAATAAACAAATATAGTAGCTTGGCTTAGGTTTTTGTCTTTGAAGTTACACCTTGGATTTCTGGAATTCTGGGGATCCAGTTAGCTTTCATGAACCATCTGGCTTTAGGTGTAGATCATCTTTGTCAAGGAGAGGGAATATGGAGCAAGTGCTGAAAGAGCCATCTAGAACTGTGTTTTGTTCAAGGTGGCTAAAACTGAGAATGGTGAAATTATAGATGTATAAGAAGTTATCTTGCCTTAGTTATCTTGTCTTAGTTTTCCCTCAGAACACCCAAACAACTGATGTTCAAGTGTTCAGTGGCTCTGTCTAGCACTCAAGACAGATGTGCTCAGAAGGGCTGTGTCAGAAAGACAGCCCAGTGCACTGGTTTAGGTTGCCTGGTGGAGTTACTCTCAGTGTAAGTTGGGTACTACACAATTAAAACTAATTTCTCAAAGGCTTCATTTTACAGAATCACAGAACAGTTTTGGTTGGGGAAAAAAAATATCTTTAAAGGTCATTGAGTCCAACCATCAACTCACCACCACCATACCCACCAAAACATGTCCCAAAGTGCCATGTCTATGCATTTTCTGACACCTACAGGGATGGTGACTCCACTGCTCCCCTGGGCAGGCCGTTCCAATGCTCGACCACTCTTTCAGTGAAGAAATGTTTCCTTATATGCAAACTTAAACTCCCCTGGCACTACTTGAGGCCCTTTCCTCTCACCTATCACTTGATACTTGGGGAAAGAGAACAACACCCACCTCATTACAACTTCTTTTTGTAGAGAGCAATAAGGTTTTGAAGTTTCATAGATTTATGGAATATTTTAAGGTGGAAGGGACCTTGAAGATCCTCTAGTTCCAATCCCCCTGCCATGGGTGGGGACACCTTCCACTAGGGGCAGGCTGCTCAAGGCCTCATCCAACCTGGCCTTGAGCACCCCCAGGGAGGAGGCATCCACAGCCTACCTTAGCAATGTATCCCAGTGTCCTCACTGTAGGTAATCCTCATTGCAAATAACTTCTTCCTAATATCCAGTCTAAATTTCCTCACTGGTAAGTTTTGTTTGATCACTTTTGGTAGTCATATGGGGGGAGGTCTGAGAATTTGTACCCTTTTAATTATGCTAAAGGTGGCAATAAACAGCAAGGTATGTTTTCTGTGTATTCACTTAGCCTGTTTCAGTATGACAGCCTCTTTATTAGCCAAGTCCATTAAATACTCTTTTTCCCAATGGCAATAAGCAGACTTTCCAATAAACCTATGTAACCTAGTTTACTTCATGGCTCAGAGTGTGATGCTGAGATCTCATGAGGAGAGATGTGCCACTTTCTTACTATTTTGGGAAGCAGTAACTGGAGCATTTACCAGTTTGTAACACAAACACGCTAACATTTCTGCTGCTCCTTGAAATTATTCACTTATCCACGTTAGCAGTGTGGGTGGCCTACTTACATGGGCTTTTGCCTTTGGTTTTCTGATCTTAATACATCTTCTTCCATTGTCCTTCTTCACTTTCTTCATCTCTTATGCTTGCTTTTAATTTTGTCTCTTAGGATATGCATTTATATTGCTTTGTCTGTTGTATGTCTCTGCTCATGTAGGGAATCAAATGAACAACAGAGAAAGACCATGTGGGTGAAAAGCTGCTTTAATAGTCCCCAAAAGATTACTAGGATTTATGACTGCTATTAACACTGGAATAAGTATTAAACATTGAGCAGTCAAGTAAATGAGAATTCTGTGGCTTATCTAGGATGACTTATTGTGTGACTGTAGTCTAAACCCATTTTTTTTCTCGCCCTTCAGACAAAGCCTTTTGCACATGTGTCAACAGAGGGTTTTCAGATCCATGGCATTGGCTGTACAACAAAAGCATTGACAGTTTTGGGTGCTCTTCTTGTTATAAATAGAACACCACAAGAGGCTTACTTGTTCAACTTGCTGGAGTTGCAAAATTACTTCAATTTGTTGATAGATGATTCAAGTATGAGTGTTATAAATCTACTAAATGAGCTGGTAAGACTGCAACTGAGTACAAATAGGGCTGCTGGTAAAGTATCTAAGGATGTTGTCAGTCCTGAATTAGCCTGATGTCAAGTGAGGTTTAGGTTCAATGCTGGAAGAAACTTCATGACTGAAAGGATTCTCAAGGACTGGAATAGTCTGCCCAGGAAGGAGATTGAATCTCCATCCCTGGAAGTGTTTAAAAGGAACAGAGACTTGATGCTGGGGCAGGTGATTTAGTACCAGACGTGGTAGAGTTAAGTAATGATTGGCTCAATGATCTGAATGGTCTTTTCCAACCAAAAAGATTCAATGACTTTTCAGGGATGTATTTCTTAGTGTTTGAAGTTGGGCTCATCATGATGCTGAGGTAGTCAGAGTATTGCATGGTGTTGCTCTAACTCCTATCCATTTGAGCATAATGTGTGGGTCAGAGCCAAGAGCACAAAGTCAGAATATAAACAATAATCAGCCAGTTAAACTATTAAAAGGTGCTTCCCTTGCTTAATCATAATAATTTAGTAAGTATTGGAATATTGCCTTTTTTACCCCCCACAACAGGGATGCAAGTCAACCCTTTCAGGAGATCTGAATTCCAGACATGGGGTCAGTTTGCCTGTCCCTAATTAAAACAAACAAAAACATTCCTAAAACTTTGTTTGGGATTTATCCCAGCCAATTTAAGCTGCTTAAAGCTGGATGTCTAGTGTAGCTAGCTTAGAGATAAATATTTCCTCTGGAAGAAAGGGTATGAAGCCATAGTTTTCTATTGATTGCTGTGTGGTGCAGCAGACATGGTGGAGGGAAGGGATGCCATCCAGAGGGAACTTCACAGGCTGGAGAGGTGGGCACAAGCCTACCTCAAGAGGCTCGACAAGACCAAGTGCAGGGTCCTGCATCTGGGTTGAGGCAATCCCAGGCATAAATCCAGGCTGGGCAGTGACTGGCTGGAAAGCAGCCCTGAGGAGACAGACTTGGGGGTGCTGGTGGATGAGAAGCTCAATATGAGCTTGCACTTGCAGCCCGCAAAGCCAACCAGATCCTGGGCTGCATCAGGTGAAGTGTGGCCAGCAGGTCGAGGGAGGTGATTCTCCCCCTCTACTCAGCTCTGCTGAGACCCCACCTGGAGTACTGTGTCCAGTTCTGGAGCCCCTATTACAAGAGGGATGTGGAGGTGCTGGAAAGTGTCCAGAGAAGGGCCACGAGGATGATCAGAGGGCTGGAACACCTCTCCTATGAGGACAGACTGAGGGAGTTGGGGCTGTTCAGTCTGCAGAAGAGAAGGCTCCAAGGTGACCTAATTGTGGCCTTCCAGTATCTGAAGAGGGCCTACAGGAAGGCTGGGGAGGGACTTCTCAGGATGTCAGGTAGTGATAGGACTAGGGGGAAAGGAATGAAGCTGGAGGTGGGGAGATTCAGGCTGGATGTGAGGAGGAGGTTCTTCCCCATGAGAGTGGTGAAGCCCTGGAATGTGTTGTCCAGGGAGGTGGTTGGGGCCCCATCCCTGGAGGTGTTTAAGCCCAGGCTGGATGAGGCTCTGGGCAGCCTGATCTAGTGTGGGGTGTCCCTGCCCATGGCAGGGGGGTTGGAACTAGATGCTCCTTGTGGTCCCTTCCAACCCTGACTGATACTATGATTGTTTAGGCTAGATGCTAGTCTCCAGCAACCCAACTTTTAGATAATAAAACTTAGGTGAGGAGGGTTCTACCATCACTAATTTTCATTTGTTTCTCAAGAACAATCCTTTGGGTAACTCTGGGGAAACAATTTCCAGAAACTGAGTTTCTGGGGAAAATTTTATGCTGTTAATTAAGAAATGTGCTTGCTTTTACACTCTATCTTGTTAGCTTGTCTTGGTGTAAGATGAAGCTTGTCTATTGTCTTTCCAGATATGCTGAAAGGGAGGACAGAAAAAATTACTAGAGGTAAAATATGATGGAATTTTAATACACATTTTGCAGTCTAGAGCCTGTGTGTATTTTGGGCAATCACACCAGATGATGGTATCACTGCTGGCTCTCTCCCACTTCACACTTGTCTCTGTCTCGCCCTCCCTGTGGGAGCAGAGTATGCTTCTTTTCTTCAGTCTACAACAGCTCTCTTTGTTTTGGGGACAAAACAACGGCTGGGCTGAAATTTGTGAGGCATGGGGAAAGGCTTTATGGCTATCACATAGGAAATGTTGAGATAGGTTTGTTCTTCTGTTCCACTCAGAAGCTCCATCCTTTTTTAAGCTTTAAGACACCATGAGCATGTAAACAAGTCTTTACATCTTTTAGCACCGAGATATGCACAAATTAATAGCTACAACAAGCTAATATTGAGCTGTTTTCAAAGCCACAGCAAAAGTTGATGAGTTGCAGTAGAATCATTATTGCAGTTCATAATGTGGTGTCTGTTTTCCTCCAGACCTATCACTTTTGCATCGCACAGCAGTGAGCAGATAATGCCTTTACTGACACTCTTCTCCAAAAGATCCTTACTGTACTGCTGAGTTGTGATAACAGCCTGCTTGAGATTATTAGTTGGGCTTTGTTGTTGTTCTTTTTCTTGTTTCTTTCAAACACATGCCCTGAAAATATTGAGTGCTGATGGAGGAGTCTGAGGCTTTGTCAAAAAACTGACACAAAGTGGTTAGGGTGATTAGTCTTTCAAGCACAAGCATCTTCAAGGGAATGTATATTAAAGGGGGGTAAGAGGCAAAACAGTGAGTCAAGGAAAGAATTTGATAAGTGGACTACTACTTGAGTGTACTGGGATTGAGGTGGGGAGGAGGGGCTGGGCAGGGGGTGGGCGGCGAAGAGAAGAAATTAAGAGATGATCTAGTTATGCTCAAATGCAGCAGGACTAAGACAGAAATACAACATGTTACTCCCTGTAGCCAGACTTTTAAATAGCTTGGATGCCCTCCAATAATTTAAATGAATCTTTAGCATGACTCATGACCAGACTCAGCTTTGCCAGTTTCACTGCAGGGAATTCCTCCTATGTGAAGGTGACATTTGGTGGCCTGCATATTCTTTTTGACGTTTATATATCTTCTTGCCAACTAATTGTTGTAATAGATGTTAGTAATTTAATCTCACTTCTCATGCTTTATGTAAGACTAGAGGGATAAACTAGCAAAGCACTGAAGTGGCAAAGTTTTTCTATTGTTATTGTTTAAGTGCATATACAGGGAGGAAAGTGAAATGTGAGTGTCTACTGTTGAGAAGAAAATCTTCCAATTACAATGGGAAAAGTGAAATGTGAGCTTCTACCATTGAGAAGAAAATCCTCCAATTACAGTTATTCCAGCCATTGCTATGATTTATTCCTTTTGTGCATTCACCTTAATTAGCAAGGAAAAAACAAAAAGGAGACAAGAATTATATCTCTGTCTTTATGGCAAATTGTATCTTAGTCTGCAATTCATGTTTTGTGGTTCCTTAAAAGTAAATAGATTATTAATTTTGGGGCCAACTATGAAGAAAATGTTGAATTACTTTGTTCAATTTTAAATGTGTTTATCTTTCAAATAACTGTTCCAAAAGTAAAGGAGTCTAAAAAACCCAACTGACCAAAACAAACAAAGCCCACCAGAAAACCCACCCAAGACCAAAACAACAAAAGTCCCCCAAATAAGTCAAAACCTGAATGGCTTCCTGAACATGCTTCTCCTTTTCCTATGTCCTAGTTATCAGGGTGAGTGAGGTTTTGTCTGGTGAGATAATGCACAATTGTAGGTCTTAAATATTGCCTAGCTTGCAAGGTGGTGACACACTTACAAGGACATTGTCCCTGGGTTTTGAAATAGAATAAACCAGGTTGGAAGAGACCTTTGAGATCATCGCATCCAACCCACCTAAACAACTAACCCATGGCACCAAGCACCCCATCACGTCTCCTCCTGAACACCTCCAATGATGGCAACTCCACCACCTCCCTGGGCAGCCCATTCCAATGGGCAATCACTCTCTCTGTATAGGACCTCTTCCTAACATCCAACCTAAACCTCCCCTGGTGCAGCCTGAGACTGTGTCCTCTTGTTCTGGTACTGGGTGCCTGGGAGAAGAGACCATCATCTGCCTGTCTACAACCTCCCTTCAGGTAGTTGTAGAGAGCAATAAGGTCACCCCTGAGTCTCCTCTTCTCCAGACTGAGCAATCCCAGCTTCCTCAGTCTTTCCTCATAGGGCTTGTGTTCCAAACCCCTCCCCAACTTCGTTGCCCTTCTCTGGACTTGTTCCAGCAAGTCAACCTCCTTCCTAAACTGAGGGGCCCAGAACTGGACACAGTACTCGAGGTGCAGCCTAACCAGTGCAGTGTACAGGGGCAGAATGACCTCCCTGCTCCTGCTGGCCACACTGTTCCTGATGCACTCAGGTGAGTTCACCACGGCACTAGAAATCCTAAGACTACAAGGCCTAACAGGGAAAATAATAGAATCATGGGATGGTTTGGGGTGGAAGGTATCTTAGAGTTCCAATCCTCCTGCCATCAACTGAGACCCCTCCTGCTAGACCAGCTTGCTCAAAGTCCAATCCAACCTGCCACTGAACGCATCCAGGCTTGGAGCCCCCACATCTCTTGGCAACTTGTTCCAGTTGAAATATCTGTTTCCTGTCTGTTTGAATTAGGTCAAATAAGCCTGCAAGAAATAAGGGATTGCAACTTTAATTTGACTTTATTTTTTCCTTTGGGATAAATCTAAACTTGTGTAGTTCCTTAATTTCTGATATTACTAAAAAAGAAACAATTGATCTACAAGCCCAATCAGAAACTCTTTCCAGAACCTAATCCAATGGGAAAGACCAGCTAAAATCCAGGAGGTATGCTAAACAATGAAGTCTTATCCTATCCTTAACTAATAAGATTCTCAAATAGTTTCTATAGCCTTTTTTGCTGGCTGTATTTGGGCAGGTCACCTCAAAGACACAGAGATGTGGTGCTGAGGGACATGGCTTAGCACTGGACTTGGTAGAGTTAGATAATGGTTGGACTCAATGAACTTAAAGGTCTTTTCCACCTGAAACCATTATATGATCTCAAATTTCAAATCATCTCTTACTTTTGGTAAGGAATGTTGTAGCTATGTTGCAATAATATTTTGGCTGAACCAATCAACACTTTTAAGAGTGAGCTCATTCAGTCAAGCAAAATATCACAACCACGTGGTTACACCACTTCTATCCTGGAAGTGGTTGCCAATGGCAACACGGTTTGCAGCCAGGATGAGAGTAGATGTATCTAGAAAATGTTGTCAAGACAACTTGAGACTGAAAAGTGGTGGCCTTTCTTGATCTGTGATCACCTCACCTGACTCAGTTCCATTTGCCATAGGCTATTATGCTTGATGGCCATTTTGCCATTCTGCATATTCAAGTAGGTTTGAGTTGCTTGATGTTCACAGAATCACAGAATATTAGGGGCTGGAAGGACCCTCAAGAGATCATCTAGTCCCACATCCCTGCCAGAGCAGGATCACCTATATCAGATTACACAGGGTCTTGAATATCTCCTGAAAGGGAGATTCAACAACCCCCCTGGGCAGCCTGTTCTAGTGGTCTGTCACCCTCACAGGGAAATAATTCTTCCTCCTGTTTCCATGGAACTTCCTATGCCTCAGCTTCCACCCATTGCCCCTTGTGCTGTCATTTGAGCATCACTGATCAGAGCCTGGTTCCATTCTCTTGGCACTCACCCTTTTCTTATTTATAAGCGTGAATGAGGTCACATCTCAGTCTCCTCCAAGCTGAAGAGCCCCAGCTCCCTCAGTCTCCCTGAGTCAGGAAGGTGTTCCACTCCCTTAATCATTTTCATGGCTCTGTACTGGATTCTTTCAAGCAGTTCCCTTTTGCATCATCACAATATGTTTTCTGCAGAGTTATGCTTCCTTGTCATTCAGAAATTAATATTAGTATGGAATTTTGTAATCTTCCTAACCTTAATCCCATAAAATAGATTTTTAGGGCCATTTTTTTCTGCAGATAGATGTTCTTTTCTAGTTGAAGTTTAGAGTCTCTAGAAACAAGAAGAGGAGTCTGGTCACTTACATATATATATCTATCTATCTTTATGTATATGTATGCACACACACTTTTATATCAACTGTCATGGTTATCTGAGTTGTGGTTTGTTTATTGTGTTTTTGTTTGCTTTGGTGTTTGTTTGCTTTGTGGTTTTGATGCATCAAATTTGCACAAAAGTAGATTGATTAGTATCTTGTCATGCTTGGCAGTAGATCTTTGGTTCAGAAATTAACTGAAAGTTCTAAATCTGGTATTTAATGGCATAAAAGTCTTACCTGAAATTGTGGAGTTTTGGGTTGCAGCAGAGGTTTTCATGATGGTCACCTGAAATTTTAGGGAGCTTTTGGGTTGAGCAGAGGTTTTCATGATGGTCACCTGAAATTTTAGGGAGCTTTTGGTTTAGGTAGAGGCTTTCATGATGGTCACCTGAAATTTTAGGGAGCTTTGGTTGGTTTTTTTGTTGTTGGGTTTTTGTTTGGGTTTTTTTTTGTTGTTGTTTTTTAATGGATGTTCTTTCTTTACACCGTGAAGTTCATAAAACATCTGCTCTTTTCAGAGCATTCTTGTCTGTTGTGTCCACCAAACTTTTGATAAAACCCATTTAAATAAAGAGGAAAATGCATAATAAGAGTTTTAAAGAGAAATGTAATGATGGCCAAAAGCTATTTTAACATCTGGATGATTATCGTTTGGCTCACTTCACTAAACTCTGTTCATCTTAGACAGCAGTAGGAAGCAAAATAAAAGGAGCTATAAGAGAGATTCTTTTGAATCAAGCCAATATTCTAATAATAGAAGATTGCCCAAAGTAAGCTTGCCAAAGAATAGGAG
Source organism: Melanerpes formicivorus (assembly GCF_026170545.1). Taxonomy (NCBI): domain Eukaryota; kingdom Metazoa; phylum Chordata; class Aves; order Piciformes; family Picidae; genus Melanerpes; species Melanerpes formicivorus. The sequence continues at coordinate 33,083,740 of NW_027142356.1, read as the reverse complement.
AACAGACCACACTCTTCTAGCAACTACGACCCTAATGTGGCAAGATTTTTGTATTGGGTAGTTTTAAATCTGATGACTATTCAGCTATATTCCTTTGTAGTAAATACACACCAATCATGCTTTGCTTAAACTTTATGGATCAAACCAATGGTTGCAAATCAATTAAAACCCCAAACAATAGGCAGGCTTCTGCTTTTGGCAGAATTCTGTAGGTTTACATGAGTACAATTTAATACTGGATTATTCCATGTTACTGTTCATAGAATCAATAAAGTTGAAAGAGACCTCAAAGATCAAGAGCAACCTGTCACCCAAGACGCCATGACTCCTAAACCATGGCACAAGGTTGATTGGGATGGAAGTGCCTTGGATTTGTTATTTCACATAGCTGATATTATCTTTCTTTTTAGCCAATTTCTAGGTATTTAGAGCTCGAGAAAACAGCCAGAGGAAATAATTCCACATACATCTTTACTAAGATGAGGAGAAAAGAATACTCTGGGGATACCTAGTGATGACTTTCCAGTACCTGAAGGAGGCTTACAAGGATGGGGAGAGATTGTTTACGAAGGCCTGTAGTGATAGGATGAGGGGCAACGGTTTCAAACTAGAGGAGGTTAGATTTAAATTGGATGTTAGGAGCAAGTTCTTTATCATGAGGATGATGGAACACTGGAAAAGATTGCCCAGGGAGGTGGTTGAGGCCCAATCCCTTGAGATATTTAGAGGTGGTGCTCAACAGGGCTATGGGCAACATGATTTAGTGAAGGGTGTCCCTGCTCACTAAAAGGGGGTTGGACTGTATAAGCTTTGGAGGTCCCCTCCAACCCAAACCACTTTATGATTCTGTAGTACCATAGAGATCTTGGTATGCTTAACATAGATCAGGGGGGAAAAAAAGCTTCTATAGCAGGAACTTTTACGAGAGTTTTGTAATAACAAGAAAAGATCTCTGCAATGAGAATTTCAGATTTGTGTCCTGGGGTGGCTGACTGTATTTCATGTTTCACAGCCAATTTTGTATTCATTGCCATACAGTATTTTATATACTGGGTTTTTCTGTGTGAAATCAAGGTAACATGCTTTCAGCTAGATGATTGTCTTCTAGGCAGCTGAGGATGGAAGTTTTGTCCTGATCCTGGACTCTGGAAATCAGACTGAAGAAGTAATATTAAACCTCAATTGATATTAATCTGTAATCCATAAAAGAAAAACAATCCTGTCAGCATCACTAAAGCTAAGCACTCTTTTAGTCCTGAGCAGAAAAGTCCCAGAATCACAGAACTATCAGGGTTGGAAGAGACCTCAAAGATCATCTAGTTCCAACCCCCCTGCCACGGGTAGGGATACCTCACACAAAATCGCATCTAACTGAAATAAGAATATGTACTTTATGAGGATGATGTTTTATTTTTATACTCCTTAGACAGTGCTCTGCTTTAAGACAGAACAGTAGTTTATCAGTTTATCCTCTTCAGGTCATTTAAAGTATTCAGGCTGGATGTGAGGAGGAAGTTCTTCACCATGAGAGTGGTGAAGCCCTGGAATGGGTTGTCCAGGGAGGTGGTTGAGGCCCCATCCCTGGAGGTGTTTAAGCCCAGGCTGGATGAGGCTCTGTCCAGCCTGATCCAGTGTGGGGTGTCCCTGCCTGTGGCAGGGGGATTGGAACTAGATGATCCTTGTGGTCCCTTCCAACCCTGACTGATACTATGATACTATGAAATCTGAAGTTCATAGAATCATAGGCTGAAAAAGACTTTCAGGATCAAGTCCAACAGTCAACCCAACACCACCCTTCCAAATAAATCATACTCTTAAGTGCTATGTCTACGTGTTTTGATCACCTCCAAGGATGGTGACTCCACCAGTTCCCTGGGCAACCTCTTCTACTACTTGCTCACTCTTTCAGTAGAGAAATTTTTCCTCACTATCTAGACAGGAGCAAGCAAATTCAGATAGCAAACTTTTAAAACCAGCTTATTCAAGATGTGATCATTAGCTGGGTGAAGCTAGAGCATGCTTTTACACTTGACTATAATTTCTCAGCGCTAAACTAATCGTTCTGTTTTTAAATGTGTCTGACCTGACATAATGTTACTATCTGAGAATGTTTAACATTAGATGAGATGCCAAAAGAATGGGTTTGGCACATGTACAGTACACTTATATCTATGAACTCAAGGGTTCATGCCAAAAGGAACAGATTGGTATAGAAAGGTTAAATGGTGCACTTGCAGGAAAATGTAGAGGCTGCTAACAAGGTATTTATATTTGCCCATACATTCAGGCTCAGTACAATCTCCTTAAAAGGCCTTTCCAAAGCTTCCCTGAGACCTTACTTAGAGCCATACACAGGTCTGTTGCTACTACTCAGTGTGTTAACAAAATACATATGCTCTTAATGAACATGCAGGAAGTATACCATGTCTCATACTTGGTCAATAATTCTTTCTAGTGGGGTGTGTGTTACTTCCCATTGGTTCACCCCACAAAATCTTTCAGTGACCATCCCCAAGCACTTGTCAAGTCACCTTGAGAGAATAACTCTCTCTATGTATGTCTTGATGCAGGGAAGCCAAACTGTCATGTAAATAACTATCCCTGGAGGTGTTCAAGAGGGGATTGGATGTGACACTTGGTGCTTTGGTTTAGTAGTCATGAAGTCTTGGGTGACAGCTTGGACTTGATGATCTTTGAGGTCTCTTCCAACCTTATTGATTCTATGATTCCCTTCAGCTGCCACGAGAGGAAGATTTAAAAGCTGGGAGATGTCCTACCCTGAGGCATTTTGATATGTCACAGTAACATCCAGCAGATGGAAAGGGTAAATTATAGGGAAATAAAGTACTGAGATTAAATTCCTGATTAACAAGTCTGTAATTAAACTCCCCCTGTCTTCCTTTGGGGTTATAATGTTTAATATGCTCCTAAAAATATATTCTAGTTACTCATTAAAAGAATATTTGGTATATTTATTTATATTTTCAACCAGACTTTACACTAAGCATTTGGTTTGGAGACAAGCTGCTCAGAAGTTATATAATATTGCCAAAAAACCCCAACAAAATCCTTCTTTAGGTGGAAAATGATATTGAAAACAATTTAAACCCCTCTCTTCCCCCAGACTATTGCATAAAAATCAGGTTTTCACTTTTCACAATTCACAATGTCTATTTTTATCTATTATGATAAGACTTTAGAGGTCTTTTCCAAGCAAAGCAATTCTGTGGTTCTACTTCAGGATGTGGTTTAATGGCCACAGTGGTGTTAGCTCAGCGGTTGGACTTGATGATCTTAGAGGTCTTTTCCAAGCAAAGCAATTCTATGATTCTATAATGACTGAATTCATTTTAGATACACATTCAAAATCCATAAGAAATCATTTGGAAGAGTCATTCACCATAAGCAAACAAAGTTTTGTGGGGCACTAAAAGGTAGGACAACACACATTATACTATAGACATTCCAAGCGAAAGTGCTTGTCATGCTCAAGGTGGTGGCTTTAAATAGTGAGGGAAACAAAGTTAACTGCTTTAAATCTGTGCTTTAGAACTATTCTCTTGAAGAAATATTTATAGAAATGTGAAGAGCAAATGTCAGCTGGATGGAGCCAGGCTCTTTTAGTGATGTCCAATGATAGGACAAAGTACAATGGGTGCAAGCTGGAGCATAGGAGATTCCATGTGAACATAAGGAAAAACTTTTTCACTGTGAGAATGACAAAGGCCTGGAACAAGCTGCCCAGAGAGCTACAGATACAGAATTAACAAGGTTGAAAAAGACCTTTGAGATCATGAAGTCCAACCTCTCACCCAACACCATCTCATCAACTAAACCATGGCTGTGGAGTCTCCTTCTCTGGAGATATTCAAAACCCTCCTGGATTCATTCAAAACCCTCCTGGATTCATTCCTGTGTGACCTGCTCTGGGTGATCCTGCTCCTGCAGGGGGCTTAGACTGGATGATCTTTCAACCCCTCCAACCCCTAACATTCTATAATTCTGTGAAAATGATGCCTAAAAACATAGAAATACAATGATGTATTCAAGCTGTTTCAGTAGGGATTTGTGTGCCCAGTTTTTAGGGTCCAAAGTTCATGGCTATATTCACCTTTAGGCTGTGGGAAGTGCAGATCTTGATGGCTTGAGGGAAGCTCTTCTCATCATTCTGTTCAAGACATCTGTATTTTTCTTCTCAGCTTGCTGTAATATTTTTCTTGTTTTTTCAAACTGTTCTGTATAAATGTCTACTATAAAACAGATGGCTGCACTTCAGTGGTGGATGAAGTGCTGCCTTATATATCCAATTTGTAACCTTAAATGAACAGAATCTATTTTTTTAAGTTGCTGATTTTCATGAAAGCAGCCCAAATCTTTTCAGTAACAGACTTTACATAATGGTGTTATGGCTTGAACTAGAATGGAATGCCCTCTCTTCTCTAGACTGAATAACCCCAACTCTTTCTGCCAGGCTTCACAGAAGAGGTGCTCCAGCCCTCTGATAATTTTTGAGGAGGTAGGTGTCTTGGAGAAGAGATAGAAAATTCAAATAAAGGTAGTTGAGAATAGTCAAGGAAAATAAATATGCCTTCAGAATGGTAGATCCTGGGCCATCTGGTTATGTCAACAAGTAACTGAATTTCAAGTATGGATGTTGATGACAAAAAAATGGATCACGAGAACTCCTCAGATATGCTCCTAATGATTTAAAACCTAGATACCTGTAGATGGAGTTAGGTAGACCTGAAGAACCCGTGTCTAAAAGGCTTGTGCAGTTCTCTGTTTTCTTGCTTGCTTTCTCATCCCATCCAAATGTCAGGGACAATTCATTCACCTTAGTTTGAGGAAGAGGAAGTGGTTTGCTTGTTGGACCTGTGAGTCACCTATGTTTTGATTTATTTTTAGAATGATTTATTTAGAATAAACCAGGTTGGAAGAGACCTTCAAGATCATTGTATCCAACCCACCTAAACAACTAACTCATGGCACCAAGCACCCCATCAAGTCTCCTCCTGAACACTTCCAATGATGGTGACTCCACCACCTCCCCAGGCAGCCCATTCCAATGGGCAATCACTCTCTCTGTATAGAACTTCTTCCTAACATCCAACCTAAACCTCCCCTGGTGCAGCCTGAGACTGTGTCCTCTTGTTCTGGTACTGGGTGCCTGGGAGAAGAGACCAACACCCACCAGTCTACAACCTCCCTTCAGGTAGTTGTAGAGAGTGATAAGGTCACCCCTGAGTCTCCTCTTCTCCAGGCTGAGCAATCCCAGCTCCCTCAGTCTTTCCTCATAGGGCTTGTGTTCCAAACATGAAGGCTTAGTCAAAGTGGATACTACTTGAAGTTTTGGAGTGTGCTATAACTTGTGTAGAATTTTAGACTGTGCAAAGCCTTTTGTGAAGTGATAAGAATGCCCTCAGGAAGTCTATTTTGGGGGTGTGGTGGGTTGAAGTTCCCCCCCCAGCATTAACTTTGCCAGGCCAACTTACTTAGAAGCAAATGAAGTGTGTGTGTGGGGGAAACAGTTTTAAGATCAGACTTTTAAAAACAAAGCCACCAAAAGTTTTGGATATGGTGAGGGTCTTGCCTCTTGTCTTTTCTGTTAAGTGAACTCTTGGCTTCATAGAGCAAAGTTTCCAACAGCCCCAAGGGCGAATTATAACTAGGTAATAGCTATACCATGGAAGACAGAAAAGCAAGTGCTTGCAAGGCCCTGATAAGTCACTGGTTTTCTATGATTTACAAAGGAGAAAGAGATGTTCATAGCTGATTGCTTCATTTGCCCCTGAGGAAAAGGTATTTCTGTTATTGCAGTTAGAGACTGAGGTTACAAAGAGGTGGTTACCACAGAACACTTGTCACGTTAATGACATCCTGAGTTATTTACTTTGTGCTCTGAAGAAAACAGTGTTGCTTTATAAGTAATACCTTGGATAAACTTTAGCATTGCTTCTAACAGTGCATTTCAAAATCACCTGAGACTTCTACAATCTCCACAGAGCAGTGAGTAGGTAGGCTGAAATCCTGGGAATGGAAGATCAGTCTTAAATGGTTTGCATGTATTAAGCTGATAGCTTTCTGTCTACCGCTCAGAAGGAAGCATGGGCTGCAAATAAAAGAATTATTTATTTTTTTCTTTCTTTTTTGGAGAAAGGTTGTTGAATGTGTTCCTTGAATTTTAATTCTTTGTTTCACAGTGTCGTAGAAGTGTTTCAGTTGAAAGAGGTCTTTAAAGCAATTGAGTGCAACCTTCAGCCTAAGACCACCATGTCCCAAAGTGCCATATCCACACATTTCATAAACAGCTCCAGAGATGGTGACTCCCCCACCTCCCTGGACAGTCTGTTCCCCCTGACCACTCATACAGGAAATAATATTTTCCTAATTTCCAACCTAAATTTCCTTGGCACATTTTCATGTGTTTCCTCTCATTCTGTCACCTGATGCTAGGCACAATAGACCAACCCCCCTGTCACTCCAACCTCCTTTCAAGTTGTGGTAGAGAGCAATGGTGTCTCCCCTCAGTCTTCTCTTCTCCAGATTAAACAGCCCCAGTTATCACAGTATCACAATATAACTTGGGTTGGAAAGGACCTCGAGGATCATCAAGTCCAACCTATCAACACAGACCCCATGATGAGACCATGGCACCAAGTGCCACATCCAATCTCCTCTTGAATGCCTCCAGGGATGGTGACTCAACCACCTCCCTGGGCAATCCATTCCAATGACGAATGACTCGCTCGGTGAAGAACTTCCTCCTCACCTCGAGTCTAAACCTCCCCTGGTGCAGCTTGAGACTGTGTCCCCCTGCTCCAGCGCTGGTTGCCCAGGAGAAGAGGCCAACCCCCTCCTGGCCACAACCACCCTTCAGGTAGTTGTAGAGGGCAATGAGGTCCTTCAGCTGGTACTCACCAGACCTGTTCTCCAAACCCATCACCAGCTTTGCTGCCTTTTTCTGCACATGCCCCAGCAACTCAGTTACTTTTTTGTAGTGAGGGTCCTTACCTCCATGCTAAAAACCTAAAGGATTTCAAAAAGGCTGATTTAGCACCATGAAAGTGAACTTGTTTTTTTAAGAATAGTTTCATTGGAAAAAGACTTCTAAGATCATCAGGTCCAACCATCAATATCTAATGTTCCCAAGGTGTTTCTAAATTATATAGCTTCATATTCATTCTCTGCCTTGGTGAGGCCGCAGTTAGAATATTGTGTCCAGTTCTTGACCCTCAGTTGTCCCTCAGTTCAAGAAGGACATCAGGGAACTGCTTGAAAGAGTCCAGTGCAGAGCCACATAAATGATTGAGGGTGTGGAACATCTTCCTTATGAGGAGGGACTGAGGGAGATTAAGGGGTGACCTATTTATGCTTATAAACATGTAAAGGGTGAATGCCAAGAGTATGGAGACAGACTTTTCTTGGTGATGCCCAATGAGAGTGCAAGGGGCAAAGGGTGCAGGTTGAGGCATAGGAAGTTCCATGGAAACATAAGGAAAAAGTTTTTCACTGTGAGGGTGATGGAACACTTGAACAGGCTGCCCAGGGGGGTTGTGGAGTCTCTCTCTCTGGAGATATTCAAAACCCACTGGCATGCATTGCTGTGTGATCTGGTATAGGTGATCCTCTTCTAGCAGGGGGGGTTGGACTAGATGATCTTTCGAGGTCCCGTCCAGCCCTTAACATTCTGTGATTCTGTGATATGCCACACAATTAGCTTTTAGGAAGCCCTTTCCCTGGAGATGGCTAAAATGGTCCTCAATTATCATAGATCCTTGCATTTCGGACTGTCCCATATTTCTTCTTATCTAATTGCTAATCTGTTCTGCATTCTTCTTGATAGAGGGTGGAATACATTGCCATTAATTGCCTATGCTAACACAGATAATATCAGAAGGTACAGCTTCTGAAAGTCGAGATCTAATAATAATTGAGCTTGAAAAAGAGAATTCTGCTTGGATAAATATTAGCTTTGTACTGTTATGTAAGCTCATTAGAATGTTGGAAAATACACATTATTGATACAGGGATCATTCCTTTTTCCAGAACAAAAATTTGTTTCTTGATCTCTTCTACTCTTCCATGAGCAGTTATTTTGGACAGTGTCAAAACATATTGGTAAAGGAAAGATTGTTTTGTCCCCTCATATGACCTTTCTTATGGTCATTAAGTAGATAAAGGGCTCAGTGAAATTGAAAATATGTTTTCAAGTCATCAAAGAAAACACAGAAAGCAAATGTTCTGACAACTAAGATTCTGTTGGCTGTGAAACAAGGAATTTTGATCCATCCATGGAGACAAAGGTTCCCTGAAAATGCAACAAAACTTGATACTGAATGCGAAACTCTGAGATATGGTGAAGCATAATTAGAACAGACTTGGTCTAATAACCCAAGAATATTTGATGCCATTTTCACAGCAAGACTGCATTGCATTTATTGGACTCACCATCACTGGAGGTGTTTAGGAAGAGACTGGATGGGGTACTTGGTGCCATGGTTTAGCTGATTGGATAGTATTGGATGATAGGTTGGACTTGATCTCAAAGGTCTTTTCCAACCTGGTTAATTCTGTTTCTATTCTGTACTTCCAAGAATAACCCAAGCCTGGAGAAGAGGAGACTCAGGGGTGACCTTATCACTCTCTACAACTACCTGAAGGGAGGTTATAGACAGGTGGGGGGAGAAGGCTGGGCCTTCCCCTCAACCCTCGACAGATGGTCTCTTCTCCCAGGCGCCCAGTAGCAGAACAAGAGGACACAGTCTCAGGCTGTGTCAGGGGAGGTTCAGGTTGGATGTTAGGAAGAAGTTCTATACAGAGAGAGTGATTGCCCTTTGGAATGGGCTGCCCAAGGAGGTGGTGGAGTCGCTGTCATTGGAGGTGTTCAGGAGGAGACTTGATGGGGTGCTTGGTGCCATGGGTCAGTTGTTTGGGTGGGTTGGATTGGTTGATGGGTTGCACACGATGATCTTGAAGGTCTCTTCCAACCTGGTTTGGTTTATTCTAAATAAAGGTTATTCTAAATATTTGGGTTAAATGTAGCACAGCTTTGCTGCGGAAATGGCATCAATGCAGATGTGGAGGGAACAGCTTTCCTGGAAATCTGGGTTTGGATCTGTCAGATGTGTAGGCATGGCAATCTGGGGCATGGTTTAATGGTCATGGCGGTTTTAGGTTGATGGTTGGACTTGATGACCTTTTCCAACCAAAACAATTCTGTGATCCCCTATTGTGGCTCTATCAGAAGGCAGAAACTTAGGCTGGCACTTTGTATTAAGATAATATTGAAGGTTCACAGAGATTTTTCTGGATATGTTTTTTTTGTTCACAACAGGGAAGCTGACTTTGTGCCTGTGTGGTGGAAGACAGGGTGAAGCGAGCAGGGATTTCAGTGTCCCTAAAGGCTGAGTAAGAGGAAGGAGCAGAAGAAGGTGGACACATTAAGGTGAGCCCATAAAGGCAGAATATTTTACACCCACTTTTTGTTCATATATTGGTTGTGTGTTACTCTGTCTTTGCTACCATGCCCTGTATGTGTTGTTTTTTCTCCCAAAGCTGGCTGAGCTCTCTGGCCCACAGGGAGACATAAATGTTTCCTAACAAAAATCCAATACATTATTTCTATAAATAATTCATGGCTAAATGACAGATTTAATCATTTTACCATAATGCTTGGGGTTATTTAAATGTAAGATGTTGTAGGCTTGTGTTTATATCAAACTGAACAGTTTCAGAAGCTATTTTGGCAAGAAGAGTATCCTCACTGTTAGTGTCCAACCATAAAAAATTGGTGAATGTTTTTCAGTTATCAATACTCATTCTAGAGGTTATTTTAAATGAACTATGGGTGAAATCTAGGCTCATAACTATAAACTGTTGTTACTAACTCAAAACTCATTTTGCCAGTGGTGTTTTCTAAAGGTTTCCTGTCCTTTAAAGAATGTCTATCTAAAAAGGTTTTCTTCCTTCCATATATAAATATTATTCTACAGTATCAGAATTAAGAAAGCTGCCAGTTAGCCTCAGATGCAGACTGAAAACTGTGATTGAAATTGGAGTTATTTTGTTTGGTTGGGGTTTTTTCCCCTTTTCCCCTCCCCTTTTTATCTAATGCCTTACAGGTTATGGCAAATTTGCCTTATAAGAGAGAGCAAATACACACTATGCTAACCTTATCAGGGCTTTGCATGCCCAAGGGGTATTTGGATATGATTCATAGCACCTTTCTTTCCTTTTCCTCTTAAGCTGATGCAGGAAGCAAAGTAGGAACAGGAATATAGATGCAGCCAGAAACAAACAAAGAAAAGAGAGAGGGGGGTGGTAATTTTACTTGCTGTGATTATTTTGTAGTCTCCTGATAGCAGAGATGGAATTTAGGCTTTTGAACATGGGTGTGTGTTTTTTTCCCTTCACTTGAAAGGATTATTGGTGGGCTGTTTTCTCTTTAATATATTGGAAAGTGTCTGAATGTGTATAACTGTGTGAAAAAGATTGCACTGATTTCATTTTCTTCTTGTAGATATCATGCATTTATCATTACTTCCTAGTGGATCATCCCTTGCAAATGAGTTGTCCTTGTTACATAGCAATGCCAAACCCAGCAGTGGCCAAGTCTCAAAATTGTATTTTATCTTTATGGCTCTGATCTTTTTATGCAACAGGAAAAGAGTCTGAAAGGATGTAAAACTGCATCAGAGAAAAGAATGGGCCTTGCACTGATTATCATGATTTGATAATCAAGGAACAAACCTGCCTTGAAGTCAAGTGGCACATGATGTGCACAGGGCAATTTAAATTATTCATGCTATTGTGGGAGGCATATTACCATGTCTGCTGTTGCTGCTTGTAGAGTGTCAAGTCTCTGCTCCTGGCTTGAGGTTATGCTTTGTTTCTGGGCAGTAACTTCGAAGAGGAAAATCAAGGTATAGCATACAAAACTGAAATACCATGTAACTAGAGGGGTATGTTCGTTCTGAGATAGATACAACAGTCTTTTACAGAATCACAGAATCATTTCAGATGGAAAAGACCTCCAAGTTTGAGATCCAGTTGTTAACTCTACCAAGTCTGGGGTTAAGCCATGTCCCACAGCACCACACCTCTGTAGCTTTTGAACACCTCCAGGGATGGGGACTCAACCTCCCTGGGGAGCCCCATCCAGTATTTCAGAGCCCTTTCAGTCAGGAAGTTTTTGCTAATCTCTATTTCTGGTGCAACCTTAGGCCGTTTGTTCTCACCCTATCAGTACCTTGAGGTACTGCTGAAGGACTCTGAAATGACATCTAATCACACCAGGTTGTCTCAGAAACCCATGCAGACTGAGCCAGTGACCAGGATCACTTACATTGTGCTGCAGCCCTCTACTTTGAGCCTGCTGATGCATGATTGAGTGTCTCAACTCTTCCATTCCCAAGACCAGTCTCTGTAAGCTGTGCAGAACAGCTAAGTGGTCAGTCTGTCTTTGTAATAGCTCCACACTCTATCCTCAACAACCAAGCTGCTGACCCTGAAATAAACTTTAGAAGCAGGCATTAACTGATAGATCCAGATTAGATGAGATGATTACAAACTTTAAGGATAGAGCCTTGTTTGAACTTAGTGTACTTAGGACACCTAGGAGCCTGATTGCCTTCAGGATAAGGTGTTGATGTCTACTCACCTCTCAGCAGATTAACTGTAATTTCTCCTTCACTATTTCTCATAAAGTATGGTATTGGAGCCAAAATATATTATGGCAGGTCTCCCAGTTGAGTTAATAAGGGCACAATGGATCATGGTATCCAGAAAAACTTCTATTCCTTCAAGCTTTAAGTGTCTGTCTCTTATTCTGTGATGATGTATTGAGTTTGAATGCTTCTCAGAGTTGAAGTTGCCACTACCTTGTGTATTCTTCTCTCCCATTTAATTGCCTTTTTTCTTTCATTTAATGTGATTTCTTGCTCTTATCCTCTCTTTAACAACCCAGCCTCTAGTGAATATTCCTTCAGGCTCCCTTGCTTCTTCCCTTTTGTTTGCTTTTCTTCTGCTACTGCAATGTGTTTTATTTCTGGCTTTCGTGGTGATCTCAGTGCCCAGAGCTGAAAATATTGAAAATGATTCCATTCAAAATATTCATTTTAAGTTGTTTGGAAAACAAGTTGCCAGCTGTCCTTCCTGCTTGGAGCTTCTAAATGCTGCAGACCAACAAGTAATAGTAGTAAATACAATAGATAAGGTGAGAGTTTATGGTATGTTTTTCTCAGTTAGTTTTAAAAGTAGGGATTTTAGCTCTATAATCTGGAGAATCTTGGAGGAAGCAGTGGTGTACAAAGGGAATGCACTTCAGTGAGTGTGTCTTAGTTTTTCAGGTAAATCAGAATGTCAGCCAGTAACTCAGTTTCCTCAAAGATCTAGCCAAAAAACCTAATCCAGTCTCCATATAATTACTTTAATGAAGAAAAAGAAAAATACCAGGTCTTACTGGTTTTTAAGTTAGCAAAAATGCCAGTGTGTGCCCAGGTGGCCAAGGCCAGCAGGACCAGGGAAGTGACTGTTCCCCTGTGCTCAGCACTGGTGAGGCCACACCTTGAGTTTAGTTTTGGACCCCGCACTCCAAGAAGAACATTGAGAGCCTGGAGCAGGTCCAGAGATGGACAATGAAGCTGATGAAGGGTCTGGATAACAGGTCTGGTGGCTGAGGTTCTTTAGCCTGGAGAAAAGGAGGCTGAGGAGAGACCATCTGGCTTTCTACAGCTCCCTGAAAGGACTTTGAAACCATGGGTGTTGGTATCTTCTCCCTAGTAACAAGGGATAGGATGAGAGGAAATGGCCTACAGTTGTCCCAGGGGAGATTTAGGTTGGAGATCGGAAGAAACTTCTTGCCTGAAAGGGTTATCAAGAACTGTAACAGGCTCCCCAGGGAGGTGATTGAATCCCCATCCATGGAGACATCCATGGTGCTGAGGCACAGCCCCAGATTTGGTAGGGTTAGATAATGGTTGGACTCAGTTATCTTAATAGTCTTTCCCAAGCAAAGCGATTCTACGATTGTTGCATGTTGCAAAGAGAACTCCTTTACTGGAAACATCATCCTTTCTCACAGGCTACCAGTCACACCATCAATGCTGCTTGGACTGAGAAATCCACAGGCAGCTTTTAGCAAGAGCAGCAGCAGCAGACATGAAGCCTGATCTTTTGGTATTTTTGAGTTGGTGAAGGCACCTGTTTAAAGAAATGATGAATGCAGGTTCATCTCAGCATCTCATCAAACACGTGCTGGCTCTTTTAAAAGTTGTTCTTTCACCCTGAAACATTATTTACCTGCCAGGGAGGGGAAGAAAAAAAGGAAAGGAAAAAAGGAAGAAGAAAAAAAAAAAGAAGAAAATAAAGGTTTAGACTGGATGTTAGGAAGAAATTCTTCATAGAGAGAGTGATTAGCCATTGGAATGGGCTGCCCAGGGAGGTGGTGGAGTCGCCATCACTGGAGGTGTTCAGGAGGAGGCTTGATGGGGTGCTTGGTTGCATGGGTTAGTTGATTAGGTGGTGTTGGATGATGGGTTGGATGCAGTGATGTTGAAGGTCTCTTCCAACCTGGTCTATTCTACTCTGGTCTACTCTACTCTACTCTACTCTACTCTACTCTACTCTACTCTACTCTACTCTACTCTACTCTACTCTACTCTACTCTACTCTACTCTATTCTACTCTACTCTATCCTACTCTACTCTATCCTACTCTACTCTATTCTACTCTACTCTATTCTACTCTACTCTATTCTACTCTACTCTACTCATTATTTTTTTTTATAGTTAGTGAAAACTAGTCTATAGGGATGTCAGGAAATAAAAACATGGATGAGGAAAAATATCAGGACTTCTAGAAGTCTGTTAATTGTAGTGGGAAAAAGAAAAGGCTAGTGATTTGCACATGAGCCTGAGAATAACCACACACAGGAATTTAATTTGGGTTTTGGATTCTCCAGATACAAGATACACATACAAGATACAAATACATGACACAAATACAAGATACAGACTGCACTTTTACCCTCCTGGGATAAAACAGCTTCTCTCTCTTCGCAGCTTATGAAGGGGATTTACTGCTTTAAAAACCTTTTAGGGCTTGGTTTTCCAGGGAATATTATGAGGAAAAGACAGGGGTATCCATACATAGCCTCCCTCCTTCTTCTCTTCTTTATTAGTACTGTTATGTTCTTCTGTCTTGATCTGTTTCATCCTTATGCTGTGTTGAAACTGTTGGAAGTGTTTGACTTCAGAGCAGCTGAAATCAATCCTGAGCATATAGAAGATGCAATTTTGTGAGACTTCTGGGAAAATGAAGGTTTTATGGATATTAATAGAAGGGAAATGTGTTAGCACTCTTTAAATGACAATTACCACAGTAGCTGGTAATTACCTTTTAAAGAGTTGTGATTTTCCCTGTTTGAATCCAACTTTTCTTTGGCACAAAGCCTCTTGGCCATCAAAATCATTCCTATCTGAGTAGAGAAATGATTAATTGACTTAAATTTGGAGGAGCATTTGGAATAATTTTCTATGGATTATACAAACATCTGGAGGGATTTTAGTAGGTGGACCTGGTTTGGGGATTTTGTTGTCTTTCTCAGCTTCTGTGTTATGGGCTGCTGGCCATAGTGTATCCATGAGAATGATGATATGTGGCACATTGCTGTCCACTGAAGGAAGGTTATTAATCAATAGAGGAGTAATAAGAGGATGCATTTCTAAACCCAGATATTCTCTGGTACCATGTGAAAATTGTTGAAATGCAAATTAACATTCAAAATAATTGTTCAGCAGCTAAGGCAGAGCAACAGTAGATGAGACACCAAACACTGGACCAGGCGGTTCAGGGATGGTGGTTGGATCTCCATCCCTGGAGGAGTTTAAAAGACACATAAATGTGGTGCTGAGGTACTTGGTTTAGCACCAGACTTGGCAGAGGTAGATAATGATTAGATTTCATGACCTTAAGGTTCTTCTCTAATTGAAATCATAGAATCATAGAGTTGTCAGGGGTGGAAGGGACCTCAAGGATCATCTAGTTCCAGCCTCCTTGCCATGGGCAGGGACACCTCACACTAGATCAGGTTGTCCAGAGCCACATCCAGCCTGGCCTTAAAATCCTCCAGGGATGAGGTTTCTACCACCTCTCTGGCCAGTCTGTTTCAGTGTCTCACCACCCTCCTGATGAAGCACTTCTTCCTAACATTCAGTCTGAATCTACTCACTTCTAGTTTTGCTCCATTCCCCTTAGTCTTATCACTGATACCCTAAAAAGTCCCTCTCCAGCTTTCTTGTAGGTCCCCTTCAGATACTGGAAAGCCACAACAAGGTCTCCTCAGAGCCTTCTCTTCTCCAGACTGAACAGCCCCAACTCCTTCAGTCTGTCCTCATAGGAGAGGTGCTCCAGCCCTCTGATCATCCTCATGGCCCTTCTCTGGACACATTTCAGCACGTCCAGATCCTTCCTGTAATAGGGGCTCCAGAACTGGACACAGTACTCCAGGTGGGGTCTCACCATTGTGGAGTAGAGGAGGAGAATCACCTCCCTCGATCTGCTGGCCACACTTCTCTTGATGCAGCCCAGGATGTGTTTGGCATTCTGGGCTGCAAGTAAACACTGGAGGCTCCTGTTGAGCTTCTCATCCACCAGCACCCCCAAGTCCTTTTCTTCAGGGCTGCTCTCAAGCCATTCACTGTCCAGCCTATATTGGTGTCTGGGATTGCCCTGACCCAGATGCAGGACCTTGCACTTGGTCTTGTTGAACCTCATGAGGTTGTCATGGGCCCACCTCTCCAGCCTGTCAAGGTCTCTCTAGAAAGCTTCCCTTCCCTCCACCATGTCTGCTGCACCACACAGCTTGGTGTCATCAGCAGACTTGCTGAGGGTGCACTCAGTGCCACTGTCCATATCACCAACAAAGATGTTGAACAAGACAGGTCCCAGGACCGATCCCTGAGGGACACCGCTTGTCCCTGGCCTCCACTGGGACATGGAGCCATTGACAGCCACTCTTTGGGTGTGGCCATCAAGCCAGTTCTGTATCCACTGAATGGTCCATCCATCAAACCCATCCTGCACCGGCTAGGAGACTAGGATGTGGTGCAGGACAGTGTCTAAGGTTTTGCTCGGGTCCAGGTAAATGACTTCAGTTGCTTGGTCATCATCTATTGATGTTGTGACCTTGTTATAGAAGGCCACCATGTTTGTCAGGCAGGATTTGCCCTTGGTGAAGCCCTGCTGATTGTGCCAAATCACCTCTTCCCTATTCTTCTGAGCCAGTAGTGCTTCCAGGAAGATCTGCTCCATGATCTTTCCAGGCACAGAGGTGAGACTGCCTGGCCTATAGTACCCTGGGTCATTCCCCTTTCCTTTCTTGAAAATGGGAGTTATGTTTCCCCTTTTCCAGTCAGTGGGGACTTCCCCAGACTGCCAGGACTTTTGGAATATGATGGAGAGAGGCCTAGCAAACTCCTCTGTGAGTTCCCTCAGCACCCATGGGTGTATCCCATCAGGTCCCATGGACTTGAATACTTTCAGGTTCTTAAGATGGTCATGAACTTGATCTTCACTCACCATGGGCAGTTCCTTCTTCCAGTCCCTGCCATTATCTTCCACTGTTCTGGGAGTGTGGCTGGAGCCTTTGCCAGTGAAGACTGAGGTAATGATTCTATGATTAAGAATGGGGGTAGTTCTGCTCCCAGATTCTGCTGGGGAGGTTGAGAGTTTGTAGGGCTGATAGGGAACATTTTTATCTCATCCTTAGTGAATGGAGAAATGAATTTTTGTTTTATATATATATATATGGGTTTTTGCTTCACTGCTGTGAAGAAGTTTCTGGTTGGAACTCCTGAAATAGTTTTAACTCTCTATGTGTTGATAGCTCTTCTGTGCTCGTTACAGAAAGCACTTTAACTCTGGCAAACCACCTGCATTGTCTTGTGAAGGCAGACAGGTATTGATTTCCACAGTCAGTAATTCCTCTCAGCTACAGGTCATGGTAAGAGTGCTCTATGTCTCTCTTATTTCTTTAATTAAAACATGATGCTGGGCAAGCAAATCTTTTCAAATGCATTGTGCTCTCCTGTGTTTTTCCGTTGTGATGAATTGGCTCGGAGATTCTTTCTCCCAGAGGTACTGGTTTCTGCAAATCATTGTCATACATGGCAGTAAGCTAGGCAACAATTCCCTTTTTCTTACTTTCCAGCTCTTTTGTTTGGTCCCAAAGCAAATGCTGCCTTTGAAGTAGGCTGAGCTCTACCTGTTTCTGTTGGCTCTATTTGCAGCTATTGTAAGGAGAGCAGCATGACACTGAGCTTCCTTTGTGCCTATTTTTCAGTAATTTGCAACTGCTCCTTGCTGAGAGATTCCTCCCATAGGTAACGCATTACCTTCCTGGCATTTAAAGATTTGCTTCCACCATTTCTTTCTGTAAACATAGATAACCTATTTTCCATCCCTGATCTGATTTAAACCTTTGTAAATCCATATCCTAACTGAAGTTAGCAGGTTGTGCTTAATTGGATTAGTACAGCTAGCTGAGATTGGAGCATTGTACAGCAAACACTGAGCGGGTTCATCACCCTTCCAAGAAGAGATACAAACTAAAATCCAGTAGTTGACTCCATACCTCAAATACCTTCCTTAATAGACTAGATTTTTGTGGAAATGGTGTTGAAATGTGAATTAAATTCTTACCTTCATTTAGTTGCAGTAGATACTTGCAATATTGTCTTATTCTGGCTGCATAACACAAACTCCCTCAGACCATAGTATCACGCAATCATAGAATGGTTTGGATTGGAAGTGACCTTAAAGATCATTTAGTTCCAACCCATCTGACAAGGCCATGGACACTTTCACTAGACCAAGTTGCTCAAAGCCCTGTCCAACCTGGCCTTGAACACCTTCCAGGGAGGGGGGCATCCACAACTTCCCTGGGCAACTTGTCCCAGTGTCTCGTCACCCTCACTGTAAAGAATTTCTTCCTAATATCCAGTCTAAATATGCCGTCTTCCCTCTTAAATCCATTGCCCCTCACCCTGTTGCTACAAGCCCTTGAAAAGAGCCAATCTCCAGCTTTCTTCTAGGCCCCATTCAGGTACTGGAAAGCTGGCTATAAGGTCTCCTTGGAGCCTTGTCTACTTCATGCTGAAGAATGGAATGGAATGGAATAGACCAGGTTGGAAAAGACCTTTGAGATCATCAAGTCCAACCTATCATCCAACACTATCTAACTGACTAAACCATGGCACCAAGCACCCCATCCAGCCCCAACTCTTGCAGCCTCTATGTGTCAGAATACACACGAGTGAAATATCAAAGCAGCCTTTGCACAGCACATTTAGAAGTTTCTTCTTCTGTTTTTTCTCTGTCAGTGTATGGTGTGCCTTCTTGTGTAGGTTAGGGTTCCTAACCAAACTCTGGATAAGTTTATAATTGTTGCACTTATACTTTTTGAAAGGACATTCTCTTTGTTGTCACCAGATCTTTGGCCATTCCTGAAGCTCTAGATAAAGATACTTTTCCAAATTCATAGCAGGTATAGGATGAAGCTCTTGGCTCTCAGTCCTGTCAAGGTTTGCTTGAGTTTAAGTTCTTGAACTTCTCACATTAAAATAGCTACAGATATTGTAGTGTGATCAGCAATCACATTTAGCTGAGTGGAAATTTAGACAGCAGTGCAATAATAGTGCTGCAGTTATAATCTATGTTTATTATGAAATTACCTGTGGCTGTACTAGACTACTTCACCTGCAACCCTATAACCTGAGTTTTTAATATGAGAGCAGAAGAGTCTCCACCACTGGTAGTTATTAATATTTCTACAAAAGCAGTTCATAGGGCGAGAGAAAAATTAATCCTACTGATTACCAAATTGATTAGAGGGTCTAATCATCCTCTGAGTGTGCCAGTGAACAATAAAATGAAATAATTAGTGTCAAGGGGGTGGCCTGCTTCTGAGCAGCCATAATTTATGAAGTGCTGGCCTCCAAAGTTCCTCAGAAGTTTTATGATGAGAGTTTTATTGTTGTTGCTTACAGTAGTTGTTCTGTCTGTCTCTCCTGGATGACAACACAAGAGACAGCTACCTTATGGCTGAGTTCAGAGTAATTAAAATTCTCCCCTCTTAGAACATTATCTTTGTGTCTTTACTGAGTGATTGTAATGCTGGTTGAAGAGCTGTGGTAGGTAATGCTGCACAGAGCAAAAAGCTTCTCATACAATAGGTGAACTCCTTCTCTAAAAGCCATCTTTGGATGAGCTACCCAGGTTGTCAATTGCTGTCTGTACAAACTCTCACATTAACCACATCCCAAGCAGTTAATTTAACCAAAATTAGAATATGTTGCCCAAATGAGCCAAAGCTGCTTTTAGAAGTAAACCCACCAACGTTAAGTACTGAGTGTACAACACATTACCTTGTACTACTTGATGGGTTATGATTATAGACCTGGGGCAGCAGCTTAACAGCAGCTGCTAGCAGCGTGATCTCAAGGATTTTCCCCACAGTTCAGCTCTAATAGATGTGGCCATGTGGGAAACATCAGAATTAAGACTTGAGAAGTATCCCCTCAGTTCCACCCACAGGTTTATAACTATTTTTGGTTTATGTCTGAAGAGTTAACTCTTCACTATTAGTTATCCAACTTCTGATTTTCTACTCTCAAGGTCACCTGCATTGTGACTTTGATGCCCTTGAGTGCTCACCAAGCTGAGATACATGCCTAACTTCCTGGCTTTTGTCTAATGTTTGGTGTGAGCTCTGATATTTGATAGTGATGGGCTGCAGACCTCCACAAGTCACAGTAGCTTTTTTTGGAAGGATCTCTGAATTGTTTGTTTTCCCTTAAGTTTTATTCTTGTTGCTGTTGCCCGAGGCGGTGTGAGCAGAGTGCCAAAGCAGGCAGTGCCACTCTGTTAATGAGCTACCTGGGCTGCTCATGCAGGAAAGCAGCCTTCTCTTATTCCCCTAGGACATTAAATTAAGGTTGACAATGCATTGGGTAACTGCTGCTGAGGTCTGATGGCTAGGCTTAGTCCACAGTCTCCTTAATCTCTTGCCTGTAAGCTTAGAAAATTGCCTGCTTGCACCGACTGAAGGCACAGCCAGACTAATTTGGAAGCACACAGATACAAAAGGAATGCTTCTGTCTCTTGCAGAACATCAGTACGCAATCTGACACCAAGCTGACCAGTGCTGTTGGTAGGCCAGAGGGATAGGGTGCCATGCAGAGGGACTTTGACAGGTTGGAGAAGTGGGCCCATGTGAAAAACTCATGAAGTTCAAAAAGGCCAAGTGCAAGGTCTTGGACCTGAATGGGACAGTCTCCAGCATAAGCACAGACTGAGTGGTGAATGGGTTGAAAGAAGCCCTGTGGAGAAGGGCTTATGGACACTAGGCAAAATGTGTTATAACAGCACAGTAAGCAGGTTGTGTCTTGGAATTTGAGTGATAGGCATTGCTAGCGGGTGCCAGACTTGTTGGGAGGTGAACATCCATCAAGAGTACTTGGCTTTGTAAAGCTGCCAGTGTAACAGTGGTTGTAAATGTGATTGATCATCTGATCTCAGTGTTTTCTGTTTGTTTCATTTGATTCAAAGAGTTAAATTAATAACAGACCTACCTAATTGCAGCTGTAAGGCAATTACAGCTGTTAGGGTTGGAAGGGACCTCAGGGATCATCTAGTTACAACCCCCCTGCCATGGGCAGGGACACCTCACACTAGATCAGGTTGCCCAGAGCCACATCCAGCCTGGCCTTAAAAACCTCCAGGGATGAGGTTCTACCACCTCCCTGGCCAGCCTGTTTCAGTGTCTCACTACCCTCATGATGAAGAACTTCTTCCTAACATCCAATCTGAATCTACTCACTTCTAGTTTTGCTCCATTGCCCTATCACTCCCTGACACCCTGAAAAGTCCCTCACCAGCTTTCTTGTAGCTCTCTTCAGATACTGGAAGTTCAGAATAAGGTCTCCTCGGAGCCTTCTCTTCAGACTGAATAGCCCCAACTCTCTCAGTCTGTCCTCATAGCAGAGGTGCTCCAGCCCTCTGCTCATCCTCATGGCCCTTCTCTGGACACATTCCAGCATGTCCAGATCCTTCCTGTAATAGGGGCTCCAGAACTGGACACAGTACTCCAGGTGGGGTCTCACCTCAGTCTGTCCTTGGGAGTTTCACAGCTGTTCGTGCCAGCTTCATCCTTCTTTAATCTTCTTCCGGCATGTCCTGTTGCACATTTCCATGCCTCTGGAGTAGACAAAGAAGTTCTGTGTAGTGAGCAATCTGCTTAGTTCCTCACTGTCCCTCTGCAGAAAGCTTTTGCTTTGCTTTTTACATTGGTACTGTGGCACAAAACAGTACTGAATTGAAAAACAAACAACCTCCCCCAAAATAAACAAACAAAACCAACCAAAAACCAAAACAAAAAACCCAAACCAAACTACAACCAACAACAAAACAAGCCACCCAAACCCCCACAAATAAGAAAATTTGATAGAGTAATCTGTGCATGTCTGTAGATAAAAGGTAGAGTCACAGAATCATTGTGATTGGAAAAGACCTTTAAGACCATTGAGATCATTTAAGACCATTCTCTAACTCTAATAAGCCTGGTGCTAAACCATGTCCCTCAGCACCACACCTCTGCAGCTTTTAAACATCTCCAGGGATGGGGATTCAACCAGCTCCCTGGGGAGACTGTTCCAGTATTTGAGAACCCTTTCAGTGAAGAAGTTATCTGAATGACATGAGAAAAATGTGAGTGAAGGGTAGGTAGACTTTATACTGTCTGGCTATAAGCTCATACTTGTTTGCTTATTTTTAGCCTAGTTACATTGATCTTATACTGGCAGAATTATTCACTACCTCTTGTGTAAAGTATGATATTATCTTGTACCTAGGATTTGCGACCTGACTTTGTACTCAGAGAAGAACACAGGAAGTGATAGTGTCCTGGGTATAACTGAGCAGTTCTGGAAGCTTTAGTTTTAATCAGCATTTTCCTTGTCTCTGCTTTCAATGGAGAATACTTTTAGCTGCACATACCCACAGAATGACTCCCTGCAGTTGTGGCTCTAGAAAGTCCAAATCAAAGTTTGCAGATCTTTTCTTACTCACAGAACTGCACAGTGCCTTAGTTTCATTTTGCACTTATGTCCATACACTGGTAGAAGACTTGCAAGTTGTCTACTGAACAATTAAGTCTGCTGTCCACCTTCTTTGCTGATTATGGTAAAAAGAAGGACACCTCTAATGTAAGAATATTTCATATATAATTGCAAGTCTTTCCACATGATTTTCATGTTTTTAAGAGTTACTGCATCTTTTTTTTTTTTCTCTTCTGTGGAAATTAGTACAGGAGCAGCATTCAAAATAGTTGACTTATTTTTACATAGGAGTTGGAACAGGGTGGAACTGGAGAGCTGCCAAACAGCAAGGGACCCAAGGGTACTGTTTGACAGCTGGCTGAACACGAGCCAGCAGTGTGCCCAGATGGCCAAGAAGACAAATGACATCTTGGCCTGCATCAAGAATAGTGTGACCATCAGGAGCTGGGAGGTCATTGTGCCCCTCTACTCAGCACTGTTTAGGCCACACCTTGCGTCCTGTGTCCAGTTCTGGGCCCCTCAGTTTCAGAAGGACACTGAGACTCTTGAACGTGTCCAGAGAAGGGCAACAAGGCTGGGGAGAGGCCCTGAGCACAAGCCCTATGAGGAGAGGCTGAGGGAGTTGGAATTGTTTAGCCTGGAGAAGAGGAGGCTCAGGGGAGACCTTATTGCTCTCTACAACTACCTGAAGGGAAATTGTAGAGAGGTGGGGGTTGGTTTCTTCTCCCAGGTAACCAGCACCAGAACAAGAGGACAAAGTCTCAAGCTGTGCCAGGGGATGTTTGGACTGGATGTTAGGAAGAAGTTCTTCACAGAGAGAGTTGTTAGGCATTGGAATGTGCTGCCCAGGGAGGTGGTGGAGTCACCATCCCTGGAGGTGTTCAAGAGGGGATTGGCCGTGGCACTCGAAGCCATGGTTTAGCGGTCATGAGGTGTTGGGTGACAGATTGGACTTGATGACCTTTGAGATCTTTTCCAACCTTATTGATTCTATTCTATGATTCTATGATCATTCTTCCTTAAGAATATCCTAGGTACATTAAATAATTACCAAAACTTCATCACTGTATTTAATTTTCTTGAAATGTCTTTGAATAATTCCTTAGAATCATAGAATCATTCAGGTTGCAAGGATCTCTAAGACTGAGTCCACCTGTCAGTCCAACACCACCATGGCCATTAAACCATGACCCTAAGTTCCATGTCTACAATTTTTTAACACCTCCAGGGATGGTGAGTCCACCACCTCCCTGGGCAGCCTGTTCCCATGCCTCTCTACTCTTGCAGTCAAGAATCTTTCCTAACATCCAGCTTAAACCTCCCCTGGTGCAGCTTGAGTCCATTTCCTCTCATCTTATCACTTGTTCCTTGAGAGAACAGACCAACCTCCCTCCTGGCTCCGAACTCCTTTAATAGAAGTTCCTCAGAAAGTACTCAGGAGAGAATTGCTTCTGTTAATTGCAGTGAGCTCTGAGGTACATGAATAATGTGATAACCTGCTTGCTCTTAACTTCTCATGATTTTATTTGATGTGCCACCCAACTAAATCTGATTTCAACACCTCTCATTGATTAGTAATTGTTGTTGTCAGGATTTTGGTCATTGTATGCTTTCATGGAATAACGGTAGAACAGAAAAATGTGGTCAGACAGTACCTATTTACACCAAAATGGTGATTCAGAAGTATCTGCAATCCGGTGTGGGAGATCCCTCTTCAGTAGCCTAATTTTTAAGGTGACCTTCAGAAAGTTTTAGCCAAGGACTTAGTGCCAAGAAAGAATGAACTTGCAAGGAAACTAGAGAAGTGACTGGAAAGTGCAGCATGGCCCATCATCTGTAAGAAATACCCTGCTCTGCTTGTCACAATTGTGCTCTGAGCACTTCTGCAGGAGCCTGATGAGATTTGACAAGTGTAATTCTGGTAGGAGACTAGAATTTTAGCCTTTACATTTAGGCTGTGAAATATTTGGGATGTTTCAGAAAGTATTTGTGAAATCTGGTAGCTAATGTAGGTCACTATGGTCATATGAACAGCAACAGAACTGTGTTAACTCAAGCCAGATAAAAGTCAGGCCCTGAAATGATCTAACATTTTTATTGTGCACTTGATTATTCTCTCAACTTTCCTATTACAGTGCAGTGAAATGCAGATATTTGTTTACACTGTGCATGTAAAGAAATATATTGGGAAAGGTATCACAATGCAGGTCTAATGTAGCAGAAAAGTCACTGAAAAAGAATAATGATGTTACCTGATGCATTATGTTGCAAAAGAAAACAAAACCCAGTTAATAGAGGAAATAAAGGTAGCAATTTAATGAAATGTTTTACAACAAAGGAGCTTTGGTTCCAAACATAAGCTGCAAGCATTTAATACTTTCAAATCTGAATTGATTGGAAACAATGCAAATCACACTCCAGACACATTCTGTGAAGTTCCTTGTGTTGCACGTCATGTAACACACTTAAAATGGTCTAAAAGCACCAAAGGTATGAAATATCAGTTACAGCCCAGAATCTGAAGTTTAACTTTTTCTTCAATATTGCCAGTGGAAGAATTTTCATAGTTTCATAGTTTCATTCAGGGTTGGAAGGGACCACAATGATCATCTAGTTCCAACCCCCCTGCCATGGGCAGGGACACCCTACACTAGATCAGGCTGGCCAGAGCCTCATCCAGCCTGCTCTTAAACACCCCCAGGGACGGGGCCTCGACCACCTCCCTGGACAACCCATTCCAGGGTCTCAATAACCTTTATGGAGCTGAAGCTTTAGTGCAATTTCCAATATAAGGGAGTTGTAGAGGGCAAGAAGATCTCCCCTCAGTCTTCTTTTCTCCAGGCTAAACAACTCCAGTTTCCTCAGCTGCCTCTCACCAGCCCTGTTCTCCAGACCCTTCACCAGCTTTGTTGCCTTTCTCTGGACATGCTCCAGCACCTCGATGTCCTCCTTGTAGTGAGGGCCCCAAAACTGAAACCAGTACTCAAGGTGTGGCCTTACCAGTGCTGAGTAAAGGGGAACAATCACCTCGCTGGTCCTGGGGGTCACACAGGTATTAAGAATTCTGTCATTTAATGGTTACTAAGACCAAGTCAGCTTGGTTCAGACTGAAGCAATGCTCTTGGACTTGTGGAAGATTTTCTGTTTCTCCTTTTTCCATGGAATAGAATAGAATAGAATAGAATAGAATAGACCAGTTTGGAAGAGACCTTCGAGATTATCAAGTCCAACCTATCATCCAACACTATCTAATCAACTAAACCATGGTGCCAATAAGGATTTTAAGAGGCAGGAATCTTTCTGATTGTTCTGTTCCTTTTGTGTTTTGTTTTGCTGTTGGGTTTTGGTTTGTGGGGTTTTTTGTTTGGTGTCTTTACCACCAACACAAGGCTGGATTTTTTTTTCTCTAGTTTTAATTCAGCTGCACTTATTTGGTGTCTTGGATTCCTGCTTTATTTCTGCAGCTTCTTGTCCAGTTACATGACCTCAACATGGACAGAAATGGGACATGAGGTGACTAGAAAGAGCAGGGATTTTAAAGGCATGTGAACAGAGTGAGTTCCCACCTCATCTGTCAGCCTGTGTAATTCTGTTTATTTAAATGGAAAATTTTCTCCCCCTCTCTCTCTCTTTATTTTTTTTGGTAGAAAATGAAAGCCAGGAATTCAAATTATGTCCTAAGCTAATAAAGCTTTTATTTGTTTGTTTCTTTGTTCTTTTTTTCTGGAATACCACAATGATGTAGCCATTCCATTAATATGCAATAATGGCATCTACAAGATTTCTACTTGTCCTTTTCTAGTTTCAAGGAATCACAGAATTGTAGGGGTTGGAAGGGATCTCTGGAGGTTATCTTGTCCAACCTCCCCTGCCAGACCAGGCTCATTCAGAGTAGGTTGCACAGGATGGTGACCAGGTGGGTTCTGAATGACTCTAGAGATGGAGACTTTACCACCTCTCTGGGCTGCCTGTTCCAGTGCTCTGCCCCAGTCAAAGTAAAGAAGTTCCTCCTCATGTTTAGATGAAACTTCCTGTGTTCTGTGCTCACAACTTCTTATCCTGTCACTGGACACCACTGAAAAACATTTGGCCTTACCCTCCTGGCATCCACCCTCTAAATATTGATAAGCATTGAGAAGATGCCCCCCTCAGTCTTCTCTTCTGCAGTCTAAAAAGCCCCAAGTCCCTCAGTCTCTTTTCATAAGAGAAACATTCAAGTCCCTTAATCATCTTCATATCCTTTTGCTGTTCCCTCTTAACCAGTTCCCTGTCCTTGAACTGAGGAGTCCAGAAG
Organism: Melanerpes formicivorus; assembly: GCF_026170545.1. Lineage (NCBI taxonomy): Eukaryota > Metazoa > Chordata > Aves > Piciformes > Picidae > Melanerpes > Melanerpes formicivorus. Next base: position 33,057,331 of record NW_027142356.1, on the reverse strand, counting down.
TGGACCCAGTACTCCAGCTGAGGCCTGACTAGGGCAGAGTAGAGGGGCAGGAGAATCTCTCTTCATCTGCTGGCCACCTCATCTTGATGTACCCCAGGGTGCCATTGGAGAATGGAGATGATCATAATGGAACTTCATCTTCTTTCTATGCCCTAGAAGTTGTTTAGGCCACCCTGTGCAAAAGGAATGTAGTTGCAGAGCTTGAGAAGAAACTCAGAGCCTGAGTACAGCCTTTGCTGGAGGTTAGCCCTACTTTGAGTAGGAACCTAACCCCAGAGCTCTTTTCCAACCTAAACTTTTCAGATGATGGTGCAATGTGCAACCTGTTCTACAGCTACTTTACAATTTTCCTGCAACTTCCAGCAGTAGCTCTAAAAAAGTAAACTATATCCAATCCTCCAACTTGTAAACCTCATGAAGCTAATATTACAGTTTTAACAACTCATACAAGAAGAATCATTATGGGCCACAGATGTTGGTTTCTTCAAAATAGTTCTCTATAGAAAAGACTAAAGATTTTCCTGCCTAAAAATTCTCCTGTCCTCAGGGCCTATCATTAACAAAAGGTGGAGTTAGGACAAATAGTCTTTCTCTAAGTTGTGGTAGAGACTCAAAGTGGTTTCCAGTAGCCCATGAAGAAATAAAATGAGTGCTGTCTCTGTTTCAGTATTTACCTGGTGCACAGTCCACTGGGAGCTACAAGATGAAGCATTGTGTGAGAAGACAGCCTGTAGATGAAACATCTGAAAGCTTACTCTTTTATGTACTAGTTTAAAGGAGCACTGCTATGAAGTAAATGTCAAGAAGATGGGACCAGTCTTTATTTTAGAATAAACCTTTATTTAGAATAAACCAAACCAGGTTGGAAGAGACCTTCAAGATCATCACATCCAACCCATCAACCAATCCAACCCACCTGAACAACTAACCCATGGCACCAAGCACCCCATCAAGTCTCCTCCTGAACACCTCCAATGACGGCAACTCCACCACCTCCCCAGGCAGCCCATTCCAATGGGCAATCACTCTCTCTGTATAGAACTTCTTCCTAACATCCAACCTAAACCTCCCCTGGCACAGCCTGAGACTGTGTCCTCTTGTTCTGGTACTGGGTGCCTGGGAGAAGAGACCATCATCTGCCTGTCTACAACCTCCCTTCAGGTAGTTGTAGAGAGTGATAAGGTCACCCCTGAGTCTCTTCTTGTCCAGGCTAAGCAATCCCAGCTCCCTCAGTCTTTCCTCATAGGGCTTGTGTTCCAAGCCCCTCACCAACTTTGTTGCCCTTCTCTGGACTCATTCCAGCAAAGTCTTGTCTCAGTGGTGTCCAGTGATAAGGCAAGAGGTAACAGATACATGCTGGAACACAGGAAGTTCCACCTCAATATGAGGAGAATCTTTTTTGCTGTGAGGGTGATGAAGCACTGGAATAGGCTGCCCAGAGAGATGGTAGAATCTCCTTTTCCAGAGACTTTCAAAACCTGCCTGGATATGTTCCTATGTGTTCCTATATGGTCCCTAGGTGACCATGCTTTGCCAGGGGAGTTGGAAAAGAGGGTCTCCAGAGTTCCCTTCCAAGCCCTACCATTCTGTGGTTCTGTGACAAAAGCAGAACTCTGGCTAATGTACGATTCCCTTTGAGGCAGTGTGCAAAAATAAGGACAGTAAATTCAGTCTTCCTATATTCAGCTTGTCTGTTTGTGTTGCCTTGATCCCATTGCTTCTTTAACCTGAACTGCAAAGTTCTAAATATATTCCAAGAAGGTCACAGATTTATCCCAAGGCAGAACATGACCCTACTGAGAACACCACAAGAGAATCATTGCAACAGACTTTCTGCCTCGTCAGGAAATTGCTATCTGGCCTTGATGAAGCCTTTTAAATGTGCCTACAGGTTGCTAAAAGAGATTCTGTTCGGCTTGGGTCATGGGTCTGAGGGACCCATGTGCCCTCATCTTACAGCATTATATATTATGGTAGCTCTGCCCCTGGCATAAAACAGAGCAGAATCATCTTCTTTTCCCCTTTCATACACCTTTTCACTACCCTGCTTGTCAGGACCAGCTAGAGCTTTTGTAGTGGTGTATGCTAGATAGGTAGCTACTAGCAACTGCCTCATAACTATTCTTTTCCTTTTTCAGTTTTCCATAAAGAGTAGTGTAGCAAACTTGAAATGGTAACAAATAGAGTAAATGATTTATTTTCCTTGCAGATAAAACTCCCACCATCAAATTGTGACTTTGATGTATTTGTATAAGGAAGATTAGAAAAGAATGTTTGAATCATTCATTGTGAAACATTCTAAAGCTAAAAGGGCGAAGGATTCTCACATCTGTCAGAAAAGAGTTTGCAAACCCAGAGGACTACTGCAGGACACACGTTCAGACAGACTTGATTCTGACCATTGGGAAGTGTTGAAAATGAAGCAAAGAAAGTAGAAGAAAGCAGCCTTCAAAGTTAAAAGTTAAAAGCTCTTTTGTGTTGGATATCTCTTAGGAAAGAGTTGTTAGATGCTGACCCTCCAACAATATGTGCAGCCCTGAAAAAAAATATGATTGATTCCCAGTAAAATAACTTCAGTTGTAATTTAAATCTATATTCTGAATAGTTTGCCTGGGAAACCCAAAAAATAGCTTGATTGGCTTTTTAAGAGGGGGTAGAGAGGGATCATACAGGCTGAAATCGTGGCTCTGAAGCCCTAAATTAGACCCTCCCAAATTACCAGTTTCATTTTAAAGTGTAAGTTGCTGGAAACCAATATCAATGAATTTACCAAAGCAACATGTTTCAATCTGCTCATGCAGTGATATGTGTACAAAATAAATCTTTTCTTCCTGTCAAGCTAACAGAAGGGCTTTATGTGCACCTATTTATCTCTGCTCTGCTGTAATGAATTAATCATGCAGGTGAAATATAAAGTCAAACGGTTTGTAACACAAATCCGAATTGGGTAAGGAAAATAATAGGAGGCATGAAAAGTGTGAAAAGATTTTTACCTGTAAAGAAATGAGGGAGGAAAATTAGGACTCTTTATTTTTGCAGGTTGGATATAGATGAAATAACATAGGAGATAACCACATTTTGTTTAATATGAGCTCTAGATAAAGTAATTAATTGAGCAATGTAGGTGATCAGTCTGTGAGACATTCTGCAGTGCATTGAAGATGTCATGAAGCAGCCAGGAACGTTTTCATCTTTATTTGAGTTTGAGTATTTGCAGTGCAGACCATGTCAGACTCCCTTTTAGGGGTATTTGTAGTCTTAGGGCATGGCCCTCTTAATCTGTTTCATGAGCCAGCAGTGTGCCCAGGTGACCCAGAAGGCAAATGGCATCCTGGCCTTCATCAGGAGTAGTGTGGGTAGCATGAGCAGGGCTGGTCTCTTCTCCCAGGCAATCAGCACCAGAACAAGACGACACAGTCTCAAGCTGCACCAGGGGAAGTTTAGACTGGATGTTAGGAAGAAATTCATCATAGAGAGAGTGATTGCCCACTGGAATGGGCTGCCTGGGGAGGTGGTGGAGTCACCACTATCAGGGGTGTTTAGGAGGAGACTTGATGGGGCGCTTGGTGCCATGGTTTATTTGATTAGATGGTGTTGGATGATAGGTTGGACATGATGACCTTGAAGGTCTCTTCCGGTCTATTCTATTCTATTCTATTCCTTGTCTTTTCTTTTGGATTTCTTCTCATTTTTCCCACATTTTCCTTATTTTTCTCACAACTTCTGCATTTCTTTGTCATTTTTCCTACGCTGATAAATACCAACATGGGGAATACACTCCGCTCTGACCTCTTACGGCACCTTACAAACCCTCCAGGGATTTGCCATGCTGTCTCCATCTTTGACATCTACTTGCAAATCTGTCATGAGTGCTCTTTAGTTCTGGCCAAATTCCTTTCATTTCCAGTAGAGCTTTTGCTGCTCTCTTTATATATAAACTATCTATATCTGGGAATGTTTAGATATGTGTTATTTTAGTCTTCTGTTGCCTAAGCTTTCTCATTTCATGCTTATTTAATTTTTTCACTCTGTCATTCTTTTCCCTGTTAGCTTATTATCTGTTTGGTGTTTTTTCCCCCTCTTTGAGCTTCTTCCTCACACTTATGCATAGAAGACATATCTATTGCATCATTTCTATTTCTACTACTCATTTTGGTCATGGCAAAACAGGACATTAGCAACGCCATCCTCTGCCTCCTGCCTGTGCCATGCTTTTAAGACTCCTAATTATGTACCACTGAATGATGACCTTTACCTTTGGCTGAAAATACCCTGTAAATCAGCAGCCTTTCACCCCATCAGAAAATTGCAGTATTATGCCCTGAAATACCCTGCACTTGAGCTTTTGGGGACCCTTGACTTGGAGCCTGTAAATCAGATATGTAACAGAATTCAGATATCTAGCAGAAGCGTCTCTCTAGGGTTCAAAGACCAATGGCTAATTCAAACTGGAATGCTTAAAATGCTTAAAATGAAGGAAATGATGCCCAGATTGTTCACCTGAATCCCTTCCATTCACTCATATCTTAAATGTGTGCTCCTCTCCCAGATGTATCCCTCAGGGCTTTAGACTGTCTTTTATGAAAGGTACATTGAGGTCTGGATCACTAACTGCTCAGAAAATGTGTAACTGTTTCACATCTTTTTAATCTAAGCTGTAAGATTTAGGAAATCATCCACAGTCTTTATCTGCAATAATTACTGTTTTAGCTGTCATCATCTTGACAGCCCAGTGAAGTGGAGTCACCATCCCTAGAGGTGTTCAAAACCCTGTAGTCATGGCACTTCAGGACTTGGTTTAGTGGGCATGGTGGTGATGGGTTGATGGTTACAGTACAACTAAGGTTGGAAGAGACCTTGAGGATCATCGAGTCCAGCCCATCAACACAGACCCCATGATGAGACCATGGCACCAAGTGCCACGTCCAATCCCCTCTTGAACACCTCCAGGGACGGTGACTCCACCACCTCCCTGGGCAGCACATTCCAATGCCGAATGACTCGCTCGATGAAGAACTTCCTCCTCACCTCGACTCTAAACCTCCCCTGGCGCAGCTTGAGACTGTGTCCCCTTGTTCTGGTGCTGGTTGCCTGGGAGAAGAGACCAACCCCTTCCCGGCTACAACCACCTTTCAGGTAGCTGTAGAGGGCAATGAGGTCACCCCTGAGCTGCCTCTTTTCCAGGCTAAACAATCCCAGCTCCCTCAGCCTCTCCTCATAGGGCTTGTGTTCAAGGCCTCTCCCCAGCCTAGTTGCCCTTCTCTGGACACTTTCAAGTGTTTCGATGTCCTTCTTAAACTGAGGGGCCCAGAACTGGACACAGGACTCAAGGTGCGGCCTAACCAAAGCAGAGTACAGGGGCACAATGACTTCCATGCTCCTCCTGGCCACACTACTCCTAATGCAGGCCAGGATGCCATTGGCCCTCTTGGCCACCTGGGCACACTGCTGGCTCATGTTCAGGTGGCTGTCGATCAGCACCCCCAGGTCCCTCTCTGTTTGGGAGCTCTCCAGCCACTCCGACCCCAGCCTGTAGCTCTGCATGGGATTGCCGTAGCCAAAGTGCAGCACTCGGCACTTGGACTTGTTGAATGCCATCCCATTGGATTCTGCCCATCTGTCCAGTCTGTCGAGGTCCCTCTGCAGAGCCTTTCCACCCTCTAACTGACTAACATCTGCCCCTAACTTGGTGTCATCTGCAAACTTGCTGATGACTGACTCGACCCCCTCATCCAGATCATCAATGAAGATGTTAAAGGGAATGGGGCCCAGCACTGGTTGGACTGGATGATCTCAGAGGTCCTTTCTAACCTTAATAATGCTATGATTTTTATCTTTGCCTACTGTAGTGCTTCCTCATTCCCTTTTTCCTTAGCCTCAGGCAGAGAGTCCTAAAAATATTGCTCACTCTTCTTGACTGCATAGGAAAGAGGAGCTTTACATGCCTCGTTCTTGGCAACAGTAGCTCTCAGTAAATGTGATGAGGTGGCTTGAGAAGGTTTTTCACAGCAAGAGTAAAATCTTTTGGAGTGCTCTAAATAGAAACTGAGTTCCAGAATAATTAGGAAATGGTTGTTATAACTCAAATTATGGTGAGGAAGGATTACAGAGCACAGGGAGTGCTGTAATTCCTTTGCTGTGCATGTTCTCGTAAATGCAAGGTCTTTTCAGAAATGTCAGTGGATGCTGAATGCTGGCTGGCAAGTGATAAATGCTCAGAGTGTTTTTCCTACTGCTGATGTCCTTTTATCCTCCCCTTCCATTTTGAAAGTAACCTTATGCAACAAGTAAAATTTCAGCATGTTCTTAAGACCTTGTTTGGGGATTTAGGCTTAGCTCGTAGTGTGTGCTTCCTTGCAGGGGCTAGGAATATTCTACATCATGTTCCCCATGGAAGTGACTGAATCCTCATCCATGGAGGTGTTTAAAAGCCACAGAGATGTGCTGCTGAGGGACATGGTTTAGCACCAGATTTGGTAGGGTTAGATAATGGTTGGACTTGATGATCTTCAAGGTCTTTTCCAACCAAAATGATTCCATGAGTGGTAGGAATTTTATGCTTTTGAGCTGGTGTAGAAATTCTGGAGGGAAGAAAAAGACATCATTTTTTAATTGATTTTTGTTGAGCCATTAAAATTCTGCAGAAATTACAATGTATATTCTTCCAAGATAAAGAAACAACTTCTGCTAGTGGGAAAAATTCTGAAAATCTTAAAGAACATCAAGTCTGCAATAAAATCAGCATTTAGACTGGCTCAGACCATCTGTAGGAATATGAGAAAAGAAGGCTCCAGTGAGACCTTACAGCAGCCTTCCAGTACCTGAAGGGGGCTGACAAGGAAGATGGGACAGGGCTTTTTACAAGGGCTTGTAGTGATAGGACTAGAGGGAATGGATTGAATCTTGAGGAAGCCAGATTTAGACTGGAGAGTAGGAAGAAATTCTTCACAGTGAGGGTGGTGAGACACTGGTACAGGTTGCCCAGGGAGGTCGTGGGTGCCCCCTCCCTGTAGGTGTTTAAGGCCAGACTGGACGAGGCCATGAACAAGCTGGTCTAGGCCAATGGCAGGGCAGTTGGAACTAGATGATCTTGAAGGTCCTTTCCAACCCAAACCATTCTATGAATTTATGAATCCATTTCCCTCTTGTCAAAAACTGTCCCTCAAAAGCGTTTGATATTCTGAATTCACAGAGAAAGCATCCCAGTCAGATGCTTGTGGTCAGATTGCCACACCTCTAACACATTCACCTTTAAATGCAGTAGAATCTAAACACACATTTGTGCTTGGGATCCTTAACCCATACCATTACCTTTTTGAATCCCCCATCCAGGAGAGAGTTACTGGGTTAACTGAAGGCAGATACTCTAAGGTCACACACATATCAACTCAGCAGATACATCTACTCATGTTTACTCATATGTCTACTCATGTCTACCTATGCTACTGGGTAGTAAAAAGGTTGTATGTGAGGCATTTTTGGGTAATTATCAGTGAACACTCAAACACTTTGAGGAATAAATACAGAATATTTAGAGACTATCAGAGCTAGGGTACTTAGGTTGTCCTAGCTGTAGGGAGAGAATTGGAAGGGCACAAGCAAGAAATACTCATGGGTTTAGACTAAGATTGTTTAATAAGTGAAGAACAAAAGCCCAAAAGCCCTTCACTTTCCATCTCCCACCAGCACACAGCTTTATCACCTGTTACATGAAGGAAACACCTCCAGGTGATATTCTCACTCTACTCTTGGATCCTGACAGAAGAAAGCCAATGGTTAACTGCCAAGCTATGTGCAAGATGGAGGTGATTCTGAACTTCCTCACCACCAGCCTGTAAGCACTGGATGAGGCCTTGGACAACCAAATGTGACTGAGAGGTGTCCCTGCCCATGGTATTAGAGTAGGTGATCTCTGAGATCCCTTCCAACCTAAGCCATTCTATGCCTATGGGGATGGGATGCTTTGGGGTTAGGAAGCAGCTAAGGTAGTAAAGGACTGTAGTTTTTATTTAAAGAGTGACTTCAGTGAGATTTAAACTCCCAAATATTCTTGCTCTATCCCTGAGTCCTAAACCCCATTATATAGTCTGTCTGTCTCTGAGAAATGAAACTGTGTAATGAATAGCTGTTATGCTGTGAGAAGAGAAATGAAAATCCTAAATTATTCACTAAGGAATCGTAAAGCCTCACTAATTCTGAGGGTCAAATCCATTTCTGATCAGGCATGTTATTCAGTGTCCATTGTGGAGTGCTGATAAGGCAAAAAAAGATTACCTTTTAAATTACTGCATTTTAACCTGTGAATGGAGTTAACACCTGGGGATGACTTCACTTTCTGTGAGAATGTAAAAGCCTGCCAGTGAAATGCTTGGTGCTCTGAACTAGATTGTGCTAGCTTTCAATTTAATGAGGATGCACCTATTAAACAAACCAAAACGTTTAAATTATGGAATCACAGAATTATTAAGTTTGGAAAAGACCTCTAAGATCATTGAGTCCAAATATCAATCCGACACCACCATGGCCACTCAACCATGTCCCAGAATGGAATGTCTATATGTTTTTGAACAGCTCCAGGAGTGGTGACTCCACCATCACCCTGGGCAGCCTGTCCAATGCTTGACCACTCTTTCTGGAAAGAAATTTTTCATAATATCCAACCTAAACCTCCTTTGGTACATCTTGAGGCCATTTGCTCTCCTGCCACTTGTTACTAGGAAGAAACCAATTGACTTCCACATCAGCCCAGCCTCCTTTCAGGGAATTGTAGAGAGCAAGATCTTCCTTCAGTCTCCTTTTCTCCAGACTAAACAACCCCAGTTCCCTCAGCTGCCTCTCACCAGCCCTGTTCTCCAGACCCTTCACCAGCTTTGTTGCCTTTCTCCGGACATGCTCCAGCACCTCAATGTCCACTTTGTAGTGAGGGCCCCAAAACTGAAACCAATGTTCAAAGTGTGGCCTTACCAGTGCTGAGTAAAGGGGGACAATCCCCTCGCTGGTCCTGCTGGTCACACAGTTCCTGATACAAGATATTAGAAATTCTGTCATTTAATGGTTACTAAGACCAAGTCAGCTTGGTTCAGACTGAAGCAATGCTCTTGGACTTGTGGAAGATTTTCTGTTTCTCCTTTTTCCATGGAATAGAATAGAATTAACCATGTTGGAAAAGAACTTTGAGATCATCAAGTCCAATCTATCACCCAACACCACCTTATCAACTAAAGCATGGCACCAAGTGCCTCATCCAGTTTCTTCCCTAAACACCTCCAGTGATGGTGACGCCACCACTCCCTGGGCAGCACATTCCAATGGCCAATCTCTCTTTCTGTGAAGAACTTCTTCCTAACATCCAGCCTAAACCTCCCCTGGTGCAGCTTGAGCCTGTGTCCTCTTGTTCTGGTGCTGGTTGACTGGGAGAAGAGACCAACCTCCACCTGTCTACAACCTCCCTTCAGGTAGTTGTAGAGAGTGATAAGGTCACCCCTGAGTCTCCTCTTCTCCAGGCTAAGCAACCCCAGCTCCCTCAGCCTCCCTTTATAGGGCTGTGCTCCAAACCCCTCACCAGCTTTGTTGCCAGGGCTTGTATATTTGGCCATTTCCCAGACAAGCTCTGAACTAGTAGGAAAATATTCTCTGTTCCTGATGAAGTCAACACAGTATTGGTTAGCCTCCTTCACACTATACAAAACAACTGTTAAGGCTGCATAAGTCATCAGCTGCTTCTTAAGGAAAGAGTTTTTCCAAGGTCAGATACAATCTCAGATTTTTTGACTTAATCCTGATTTAAAAGAAATAAATGTAAGAACTGTGAAGCTGATCATCCTTGAAAACTAAGCTTGAGTCTTAGTTGGGAGAAGTTTCTACACCACTGACAATCACAGAGCCATAAAATGGTTTGAGTTGGAAGGGACCTTAAAGATCATCTAGATCCAAACCCCCTGCCATGGGCAGGAACACCTCCTGCTAGACCAGGTTGCCAGCCTGGCCTTGAACACTTTCAGAAAATCTGCATCCACAGCTTCCTCAGGCAATCTGTTCCAGTGTCTCCTCATGCTTGCTGTAAAGAATTTATTATTAATATCCAGTCTAAATCTCCCTTCTTCCAGCATCAATTCATTCCCCCTCATCTCATTGCTGCAAGCCCTTGTAAAAAGTCCCTCCCCATCTTTTTTGTAAGTCCCCTTCAGGTACTGGAAGGTCTCACCAGAGCCTTCTCTCTAGGTTGAACAGATCCAACTCTCACAGCCTGTCCCCACAGGGGACGTGCTGCAGCCTTATGACCATCATCACACCCTGTGACAATAGATCAGATTTGACTTGTGAATAAATGGAGCCCTGACAGAGGGCAAATTGAGCCAGTCCTCCCTGCAGCAGTGGGTCTGCAGTTGGTGAGTCTCCCCTTGGGTGACTGCCCAAGTTAACTCCTTGAGGTTGAGAGTCCTCACCTCACCAGCTGAGTGATCATGCATTTTTGGGGCATTATCCCTAAAACTTGAGTTTAAGTTGGCTGTGTGGTATTAGTTCTGTTGGCCAGGTGTCAGAATCTGTAGGTTGCTGATATTTTGTTAGAGTGCTAAACAGTTCTGATGAGAGTCTGTGTGACAGCTCTGAAAGGGTGGATGAATCTCTGCTTGCATTAGAGTGTCTCTACAATTTCATCTCGTTGCCTCCATCAGCTGAATCTTTTCTTTCTAACTTGTCTCAGGAAAGCACATTTTGACCTTTTGTATCTGTCAACAGTTTGTTTATAGGTTTTGAATGATGGGTTCTGAAGAAAGTTGTTTTTCTGGAAATCTCTGATGTTTCTTGAGACATCCACAGAAACATCCAATCTGTCATCTAGGTTTTTGATTTTTGTTGCTGTTTAAGGAAAAAATGTTGTTGTTCTTGTAAAGAAAAGATAAGTTTGTTTATGCTGCATTGCTACATTATGAATACTTATAACTGCACAACTTTAATGATCTTTCTTTCTCATCACCTTTAAGACCTTATTTCCATTTGCCATGTAAATGCCTAGACAACAGAGCAGCACACTAGATCTCAGTGCCTGCTGACCAAAGACACAGCCAGCCAAGAGTTTGTCATGGGTCCTCACGGGGCAGTATTGTTAGTATCTCTAAAGCTCAGTTTAAGAAATATATTCCTGTTCTCTACAATTCCCTGAAAGGAGGTTATAGTGATGTGGGAGACTGCTCTCCTCTCCCTAGGGTCAGGTGAGAGAATGAGAAGAAATGGCCTGAAACTGTGCCAGGAGAGGTTTAGATTGGATACTAGAAAAAATGTCAGGCATTGGAACAGGCTGCCCAGGGAGGTGGTGGAGTCACCGTCCCTGGAGGTGTTTGAGAAACATGTGGACATGGCACTTAGGGACATGGTTTAATCCCATGGTGGTGTTAGGTGGAAGGTTGGACTTGATCTTAAAGCCATCTTCCAACCAAAACAACTCTGCGATTATAGAATAGAATAAACCAGGTTGGAAAAGATCTTTAAGAGCATTGCGTCCAACCTATCACCCAACACCATCTAATCAACTAAACCATGGCACCAAGCACCCCAATCAGTCTCCTCCTGAACACCTCCAGTGATGGGGACTCTACCACCTCCCTGGGCAGCACATTCCAATGGCCAATCACTCTCTCTGTGAAGAACTTCTTCCTAACATCCAGTCGAAACTTCCCCTGGCACAGTCTGAGACTGTGTCCTCTTGTTCTGTTGTTGGTTACCTGGGAGAAGAGACCAACCCCCACCTGGCTACAACTTCCCTTCAGGTACTTGTAGAGAGCAATAAGGTCTCCCCTGAGCCTCCTCTTCTCCAGGCTAAGCAACCCCAGCTCCCTCAGCCTCTCCTCACAGGGCTGTGCTCCAAACCCCTCCCCAGTTTTGTTGCCCTTCTCTGGACATGTTCCAGCAACTCAACATCTTTCCTAAACTGGTGAGGCCCAGAACTGGACACAGGACTCAAGGTGTGTCCTAACCATTGCAGAGTACAGGGGCACAATGTCCTCCCTGCTTCTGCTGGCCACACTATTCCTGATGCAGGCCAGGATGCCATTCTATGATTATGTAAGTTCTCCTCCCAAAATGTTGCTGCTGTTTTAGGAATGAGCTGCCAAATTATTCATCCTTTTATCCTTATTTCATTCAGCAGTTTATGACAGAAGCTTTGTCCACTGCTGCTTCTGCATCATTTCATTCTCATTTTGAATGATTAGCTGTCACACTGGAGTTTTTAATTGTGGATGTCATGATTGTTTTGATGGCTAGTAGAAGGTTTCTTGGTTTTCTGAGGTGTGGTGGGTTGAAATTATCCCCTAAGTAACTTGGAGAATTACCCTCCAAAATAAGATTGCCAGACCAGCCCAGATTGGAATGGAAGAGAATGAAGCTGCATTTACAAGCAAACTAAAATCTAGAAATATGAAATGCAATCAATATGTACAAAATATACAATGTTTATATATACTTACAATTTATAAGCAACACAAGGACCCCCCTGGACAAAACCATGGGGTTACCAATAGCTTCTCCCTCTCCATCCCCTTCCCCTGTGCACAAGAGAAAAGAGAAGAGCAGAGAGTAGCTTGTTAGTTACTTAGCCACGAGAAGAATGCAACCAAGGTCAGCAACAGCCAAGCAAAAGTTTAAGCCCTCTCACCACTTCTGGATTTAGCTTTCTACAGGATGAAACATGTCATTGACTGCTGAATTCAGACTTTCCCCCACAAGCTTTGCAGGACAGTTAGGCTCTTTAATGCTCTGATTGCTTCCTAAGTGTTTCACTTGCTGCTATGTTTGTCGTTATGTAAAGATGGAGCACATCCACTGGCATTAGCAGGGCTCTCAGTAGTAATTAGACTTAACCAGCACCATTATTGGTTCTCCACATCTGAGTCATCAGTGGTAAATTCTCTCCTTTGGCACTTTGAGGAATCATAATCACAAAATCAGTAAGGTTGGAAAAGACCTCTAAGATCATCAAGTCCAACCATAAACCCAACACCACTATGCCCGTTAAACCATGTCCCAAAGTGCCATGTCTACATGTTTTTTTGAACACCTCCAGGAGTGGTGACTCCACCACCTCCCTGGGCAGCCTGTTCCAGTGCCTGACCACTCTTTCAGTAAAGAAATGAGTGAAAGAGTGGCACCTTGTAGATTAGTATTATCCATGTTGAGCAAATCCTGCTACAAGCAGGGAGCAAAACAGCTTTGTTCTTAATTGCTCCTGAACACAGCTAGTAACTATGGAGATCTTTGCCCCATGGTACCAGAAAGAGCAGGAGCCTGAAGAGCACTCCTTGAGAGATATTCTACAAGGAGTTTAAAGTTCTCATTGTCAGTTTGAATGTGAATTTAACATACACACACATTTTATGATGGCAGCTACTTCTTCTTCTCCAGTTGTAATATTTGTTTCTTTTATTTTGCAGCGTATTCTCTAATATTTGAGCTCTCTGCCAGTCACAACTTGCTCTGTTCTTATGACTTTAGCTATTTGACTTTCTGCTTGTTCTTTCTTTGTATTTTGGGGTTTTTTATTAGTGAGTATATTTAGAACATGTAATTTCAGTGATTTCTTTCTGGCTACCTTTTAGATTGGCATGTTATTACCAGTTATGGCATGTTATTACCAGTTATTCAGACAATTCAGTGACATGCAATTCATCTACAAATAGCTTTGGCAGATGCTCTGCAGGTCAGCTGGGAGGCTGATAAAAATATACCTTGTTGTTGGTTAAATTATTGTTTTAAGAGAAGGCATGGAACATATGGAACAAAATAAAGGTTACTATAAAAACAAAAAAAGGAAAAAAAAAATAAACCAAAGAGATCAGCAGCCTCAACAGGCACCAAAGTAAAGCTAGAAGCTCAGCCAGCTCTTGCATGGAAGCCGAGATTGCCTTCCATAAACAAATCATTGCCTGTACATATTATCTCTGTCTTCAGGTTGACTTGGTGCTGTGGAAACGGCTATTGCAGCATCACAGAATTGTCAGGGTTGGAAGGGGCCTCAAGGATCATCCAGTTCCAAACCTCACTGCCATGGGCAGGGACACCCTCCACTAGATCAGGTTGCCCAGAGCCACATCCAGCCTGGCCTTAAAAACATCCGGGGATGGGGCTTTCACCACCTCCCTGGTGAACCTATTCCAATGTCTCACCACCCTTATTGTGAAGAACTTCTTCCTGATGCCTAATCTAAATGTTCCCTCCTCTAGCATGGGTCCATTCCCCCCAGTCCTATTGTAATGGGGTGGGGCAAACCCCCTCCCCACCACAGGCAGAAATAACAACTCAGACAAAGGGATTGCAAAAGTGATGGAAAGTTTAAATAGAAAAACAATTTAAAAACAAACAACAATGAAAGCTTTACAGAAAACCACATGCACCGTGACAAAGAAAGAAATCCCAGAACATGCTCAAGAACATCCCATCCCCACCTGGGGGTACACCCAACACCCTCCCCCAGGGCTCCTTCCTCCCCCCCCCCAACCCAGCCTTGGGCGTGGGCAGGCCCAAGGGAGGCGGCTCATGCCATTTTACCTAGGCAGCAGCTGGGGGACAAAAAAAGGAAGTGAAGACCCCGCATGGACATTTTATAGGGGAGCAGGGCATTATGGGAATGGAATACCTGGTCTCCTGTGACCACCCCCTGGGACCTCCCACATGTGGTCTATGCAGTGGCATCCAGGCCAGCACCCAGCCTAAACCACCACACCTATCACTACCCAACACCCTAAAAAGTCCCTCACCAGCTTTCTTGTAGCCCCCTTGAGATATTGGAAGGCCACAAGAAGGTCTCCTCAAAGCCTCTTCTCCGGGCTGAACAGCCCCAACTCCCTCAGTCTGTCCTCATAGGAGAGGAGCTCCAGCCCTCTGATCATCCTCATGGCTCTTCCCTGGACATGTTCCAGCATGTCCAGATCTTTCTCCTAAATAGGAGTTCCAGAACTGGATACAGTACTCCAGGTGGGGTCTCATGAGATCAGTGTGGAGGGGAACCACCTTTCTCCACCTGCTGGCCACACTTCTCTTGATGCACACCAGATTTTCCTGCCTAGAAACCATAAGATTGTGATTGAGAGTTGGAAGGCAATTTAAACCACCATTGGTCTGTTAAGCTCAAGTGGCCTTCTGTTCCTTTGATTTTATTTACCTTTTTTTTCTGGTTATCCTCAGTGCTATGCTTAATTATCTGTTTCAGTCAGATAAGTAAACAAATCTGTTTGAGTGGCCAGGCATTGGGACAGGCTGCCCAGGGAAGTGGTGGAGTCACTGTCTCTGG
The DNA here is from genome assembly GCF_026170545.1 of Melanerpes formicivorus. Taxonomy (NCBI): domain Eukaryota; kingdom Metazoa; phylum Chordata; class Aves; order Piciformes; family Picidae; genus Melanerpes; species Melanerpes formicivorus. The sequence goes on along the minus strand of NW_027142356.1, from coordinate 33,042,045 downwards.
AGATGTTCAGAAAACTAGTAGACATGGCATTTCAGGACATGGCTTAATGGCCACGTTGGTGGTGGGTTGAACTTAATGATTAAGGCTGGAAAAGACATCTGAAATGATTCTATGATCCCCAGGGCATCTTCCCTACCTTCCATAAGATTTTTGATCCTGTGTGCAGTGCTCAGCATATTTCTTTGGGAGCTTTGTGTATTTTATCAAAGAGAGAAAATGCTGGGACTTCAGTATGGACCTGTGGAAGAAAAAGCACATGGTCATCAGCTTCACCCTCCATTCTGTCATCCACTTGGGAAAGGAGCAGTTTCATCCCTCATTTGGCAATAAATATCTCTTAGGGCCAGCTCTGATTTTGCTGCAGCACAACAGAGTGTATGTAGTGTATACCCTGCCATGGACTAGCAGTGATCATGACCACCCTATTTCTGTTTTGCTATCATTTTGTTCTTGGGATTAGTAACCCTGTTTCACTCTTTCAGCAAGGTGAATTTGTTGGTAGTTTTTTCATCATTCCTTCCTCCTTCATAAAATAATTTACTTAAGTGTTGGCCACATTTCAAGGTCTGGAACACTAGTGGAGGAAGAAAGGGGAGCATGAAAGTAGAGTAGGAATATTGAATAAAACAAGCTGAAAAAAAGTAGCATTTCTATTTTCCTCTTTTTCTGCATGTGTGTGTGTGTAGGAATATCTAAGTGTGAATACAAGGTGAGGATTTAATCTACATCATAAATGGCTTTTTCTAGGCTGAACATGAGCCTGCAGTGTGCCCAGGCAGCCAAGAATGCCAATGGTATCCTGGCCTGCATCAAGAACAGTGTGGCCAGCAGGAGCAGGAAGGTCATTCTGCCCCTGCACACTGCACTGGTTAGGCCACACCTCAAGTACTGTGTCCAGTTCTGGGCCCCTCAGTTTAGGAAGGAGGTTGACTTGCTGGAACGAGTCCGGAGAAGGGCAACAAAGCTGGGGAGTGGTTTGGAACACAAGCCCTATGAGGAAAGACTGAGAGAGCTGGGGTTGCTTAGCCTGGAGAGGAGGAGACTCAGGGGTGACCTTATTGCTCTCTACAACTACCTGAAGGGAGGTTGTAGACAGGCAGATGATGGTCTCTTCTCCCAGGCAGCCAGTACCAGAACAAGAGGACACAGTCTCAGGCTGTGCCAGGGGAGGTTCAGGTTGGATGTTAGGAAGAAGTTCTATACAGAGTGATTGCCCATTGGAATGGGCTGCCTGGGGAGGTGGTAGAGTCGCCGTCATTGGAGGTGTTCAGGAGGAGACTTGATGGGGTGCTTGGTGCCATGGGTTAGTTGTTTAGGTGGGTTGGATTGGTTGATGGGTTGGACACGATGATCTTGAAGGTCTCTTCCAACCTGGTTTATTCTAAATAAATTCTAAATAAATTCTAATCTGTATCATAGCCTGAGCATTGCATTGATTCCATTCTGCTGTTTCTATGTAAGGTTTCATTAGTTGTGAGTTTTTGTTTTGCTTTGGTTTGGGTTTTTTTTAAAGAAACTGAGGGAGAAGGCCAAATTAGATTTCAGAAATTGAATTTGGATGAACACAGATTTCAGAAAGCTGGGGATTTAATGCAATTTCCAGGCTGCCCCTTTGTCTGTGAGCCAGAGACATTGTGCTTCGCGGACGCTAAACAGAAAGTTGAGCAGGAATCTGTAGCCAAATCTCTTAGTTCACCTTCATAGTCTGAGAAATGTCATGTGCAGGTTGTTAAGATAAAAAAACCTAAGCAGCTAAACCTGGGAACATGAGAGGAGAAGATTTGCAAACTTCTTTTGGTCTAGGACTTCTCAGGATCTCAGGTAGTGATAGGACTAGGGGGAATGGAATGAAGCTGGAGGTGGGGAGATTCAGGCTGGATGTGACGAGGAGGTTCTTCACCATGAGAGTGATGAAGCCCTGGAATGGGTTGTCCAGGGAGGTGGTTGGGGTGCCGTCCCTGGAGGTGTTTAAGACCAGGCTGGATGAGGCTCTGTCCAGCCTGCTCTAGTGTGGGGTGTCCCTGCCCATGGCAGGGGGGTTGGAACTAGATGATCCTTGTGGTCCCTTCCAACCCTGAATGATACTATGATACTGTGATAGTTGCTAAGGTGGGCCAAGGAAAATTCGTTGCCGTATCTTTACAACAACAACTAAATAATGTGGTCTTTTTCCTGCCAGATACAGGTTTTAGGATTTCATCCCTAAGCTGCTTTAAAACTTGCATGTGAGGTGGTAGAATAAAAGTAGAGAGAGTTAAAAGGAGAGATATTTCCACAGAATGATAAAATGCATCACAAATTCAGGTATTTAGGTCCATGGCACATAGATGTTAGTTTCATTTAGTGAAGAAACAAAACAAGCAAATCCCCAAGGCAAGTGTAATGTGTTCTTGTGCTCTTTGCTAGCAGCTGACAAATAGACTTTCCCAGGGGTTTTGCAGGCAAACTCTGTTAGAAGCTGCACTGAGTATCTAGCTAGAGATGATATTACTAATGTGCACTCACTTGTCTCATCTTCCTTCCACTCTTTTGAGCATGACACCTTTTATCTCTTTTCCTTCTTTACCTAATTACTATCCTGTAGGTTTAGAGTGGATCTTAGGAAGAAGTTCTTCAGTACAGGGGTGGTGAGATGCTGAAACAGGTTTCTCTGGAGGTTGTGGATGCTCTCTCCCTGCGGACATTCAGGGCCAGGTTGGATGAGGTCTTCAGCAGCCAAGCCTAGTTGAGAGGTGTCCCTGCTCATGACAGGAGGCTTAGAGTAGGTGATCTTTAAGGTCCCTTCTAACCTAAGTCATTCTATGATTCTATGGTCTCCACAAACCTGGACTGTAGCATTCATAAGATGAGGTGGAATTATTCTAGTAATATACATAGGAGCTAGATCATACTCTGTAGGTGTAAAATCAGAGGTGTGTGCTGTGTCTATGAGTGCAAATCCTTTTCCTTGTAAGTTGCTGATGTTTTTCATGTATAAATCACCAATACTTCTCCATTCTCTCCTTGCAAAACATCTGGGTTTTGTCTGCTTTGTAAAAGGCTCAAATCTTTTTTAGCAAAGAATTTAAAAGCCTTTCTCTTATTTAGAACCTAATTCCAAGCCTATTGCTGAATGTAATAAGGCTCAAACTGTTACATTGTCTTTCTACTATTGTTCTGGTAGTGAACAGGATGGAAGAAAGAAACCTAGTGAAAGCATGTTCAGCCTGAAGAGTAAAAGTTGCCAGAGGTATAAGTGACTGCAAACCCAGTCTCAGAATGGAAGCAGCCAGATATGGTGCAAGCATTCTGCCTGACAGACAATGTAGAAGCTGAGTTTTTTTGTGCTACTCTGCACTGTCTTTCTGTTTTGCTGTCTCCTTTATCTGGTACTGCACCTAGGGAGGAATAACATCATGTGTCAGTGCAGGTTAGGGGCTCACCTCCTGGAAAGAAGTTCTGTGGAAAATGACCTGGGAGTCCTGGTGGGCAACAGGATGACCAGGAGCCAGCAATGCACCCTTGTAGGCAAGAAGGCCAAGGGCATCCTGAGATACATCAAGAACAGTGTGGCCAGCAGGTTGAGGAGGATTCTTCTCTCACTCTACTTTGCCACAGTCAGGCCTTATTTGGAACACTCTAGTTTTGTGCTCCCCAGTTCAAGAGACACATGGAACTGCTTGAGAGGGTGCAGCAAAGGGCTACAATGATGATTAGGGGGCTAGAACCTCTCTCTTATGAAGAAAGGCTGAGGGACTCGGGGCTTTTTAGACTGGAGAAGACTGAGGGGGAAACTTCTCAATGCTTCTTGATGCTTAAAGGGTAAGTGTCAGGAGGATGGGGCCAATCTTTTTTTAGTGATGCCCAGTAACAGGACAAGAGGTAATGGGCACAAACTTCAATGTAGAAAGTTCCATCTAAAGGTGAGGAGGAACATTTCATTGAGGGTGGTAGAGCACTGGAACAGGCTGCCCAGAGAGGTGGTGGAGTCTCCACCTCTAGAGTAATTCAAAACCCAGCTGGACACCATCCTGTGCAACCTGCTCTGGATGAACCTGCTCTGGCAAGTGGGTTGGAGTAGATGATCCCCAAATTTCCCTTGCAGCCACCACCATCTGTTTCTGTGATATTCTGACTTTCTCTGAAGATGATTTTAATGCTTTATTTCCTTTATTTAACTTTCTTGCTGGTTTTCTCCTCTCTACACACTTCTCCTTCTCTCTGTCATCTTCTTTCAGGATGCATCAAGTTTGGCACTGTTCCAGTCAGTCTGCTCAAAAGAGAATGGATGTTTCTGAAAACCCATTTGCTGAGAGGGGAGGAGTTTGCCAAAGTGCCTATTCATCTTAAGGCACAAATAGTGGCTTGCTGCCAGTCCTAAATGCATATTCAAGCTATTGTCCTAAACAAAGCTAAGATATTGAGAAACTTCATGATGAGCTGAAAGCTCTCTCTATCCTCTTTTTATTATGCCTTCAGTGTCCTAATGATCTCAAGTTAGTTTAATTAGAAGCATAAAGCCTAAGGTAGATAGTTATGAAGATACTGTTTGATGTAGGAGACTTCCTACAACCCTGTGAAATAAAGAGAAAGGGCAGTTCTTCTTTTTGTCCTTGAGCATGCTTTTTGCTTCCATACAGGAGTGAATTAGTGACAAATAGTCATGGAGTTTTCCTTGAATGGAATTATTTGAATGTCTCCAGGCATTATCATAGTATCATAATATCATTCAGGGTTGGAAGGGACCTCAGGGATCATCTAGTTCCAACCCCCCTTCCATGGGCAGGGACACCCCACACTAGATCAGGAATGCACTATCCCAGCCTTGAGTTACCACCATGGGTACTGGGTTCACTTTTGGGTCTCTTACAACAAGAAAGGCAGTGAGGTGCTGGAGCAGGGCAAGAAAGCTGATGAAGGGTCTGGAGACCAGGTCTGGTAAGGAGCAGCTGAGGGTACTGGGAGTGTTTAGCCTGGAGAAAAAGAGGCTGAGGGGAGGCATCATTGCTCTCTGCAACTCCATGAAAGGAGCTTGGGGTGAGGTGGGAGGTGGTCTCTTCTCTCTAGTGACAAGTGATAGGAAGAAAGGAAATGGCCTCAAGTTTCACCAAGGGAGGTTTAAATTGGATATTGGGAAAAAAATTCCTTCCATAAGAGTGGTCAGGCATTGGACAGGCTGCCCAGGGAGGTGGTGGAGTCACCATCCCTACAGGTGTTCAAGAAAGATGTGGACAGGGCACCTGGGGACATGGTTTAAAGGTCATAGTGGTATTGGGTTGGTGGTTGGACTTGATGATCTTAGAGGTCTTTTGCAGCCAAAACAATTCTGTGATTCTAACAATACTGTGGTTCTATGAGTAATAAACCCAAGCAAATAAAATGCTATCACTACACATAACACAGAACATAAACTCCCCACATACACCTTGCTGCTAAAGGTTACAAGTTATAATTTCTATCGTGCGGTCCATCAGCTGGGGTTTGAACTTGCAGTAGTGTCACATCTCTTTATGCAATAGTGCTTGTGGCCAGGGAGAGCAGGACAAAGAAAAAAGAACATTGACATGTTTCCTCCCCCTCTACTCAGCAATGGTGAGACCCCACCTGGAGTACTGTGTCCAGTTCTGGAGCCCCTATTACAAGAGGGCTGTGGAGGTGCTGGAACGTGTCCAGAGAAGGGCCACAAGGATGAGCAGAGGGCTGGAGCACCTCTCCTATGAGGACAGACTGAGGGAGTTGGGGCTGTTCAGTCTGGACAAGAGAAGGCTCCAAGGTGACCTAATTGTGGCCTTCCAGTATCTGAAGGGGGCCTACAGGAAGGCTGGGGAAGGACTTCTCAGGAGCTCAGGTCACCATGAGAGTGCTGAAACCCTGGAATGGGTTGTCCAGGGAGGTAGTCGAGGCCCAGTCCCTGGAGGTGTTTAAGAGCAGGCTGGATGAGGCTCTGTCCAGCCTGATCTAGTGTGGGGTGTCCCTGCCCATGGCAGGGGGTTTGGAACTAGATGATCCTTGTGGTCCCTTCCAACCCTGAATGATACTATGATACTATGAACTTCAGCTCAGGAGTGTGTTGTGACAATGACCACATGCAGTGGGGAGTCTGACATACATCAGATTTGTGGGAAAGGTTCACCTGACATGAGTGTGTAAATAGCACACACTTTTAGTCTCTATAGCTTAAGAAATGATGGCAGAATTATTAGGTCAAGAAAGCCCAAACTAGAAAAATCTTTCAAATAACCAAAGTTATTTATAGCATCTCAAAAAAAACCCAACAAACCCCAGGCAGAAGAAATCAATTCTTCAGTAAAATGAATAAAAGTCAATTCTGCTGCTCAGTAAGACTCTGAAATTCAGCATTTAACACAGGGCCAGTCAAAATTCAAACATCTCTCAATGAAATCTTTTAGAAATTAATTAATTAGCATTTCAGAGTCTCTGGTAACTTGACTAAGCACACTGAAAGCTAGCTCTGAAATCAGTTATGGTTTCTGTGTGCCCTAGCCAGTATGATGAGTTTGTTCTTGCTTGCTTTCCGTTTGACCACAGATTCTCTCTGGCAGCACTCTGGTTTGAGTATTCTACCTGTTGGCTTGCCTGTCATGTGGTACTTGTGACTTGAATCTTTCTTCTTGCAGGTTTCAGCTTGGACATAACATTTTTGTTATTGGCAGAAAAGGTTCTTGTCCTTCTGATGATCAGGCAAAAGATCAATCTTTTCCATGCAGTGAAAATACCTACCTTATTTTCTCAAAGAAATAGGATGATGATGGATAATTTAGTGTTATTAGAGACCAAAAGAGAGAGGGAGCCATCTCTTGCTTGTGTCTCCATGTGAAGATCCTCAGAAACACTGATAACCACTGCTGGTTGTAGTGGGAATGTAGAGGTTCAAGGTTTCACTCCATGCCCTTTGTCAGTGCCACAATGTCCATCTTGTAACGACGGCCCCAAAACTGAACCCAGTAATCAAAGTGTGGCCTCACCAGTGCTGAGTACAGGGGCACAGCCACTCCCTTCCTTGGTCCTTCTGGTCACACTCTTCCTGATCCAGGCCGGGATGCTGTTGGCCTTCTTGGCTACCTGAGCACACACTGGCTGGTGTTCAGCCAGCAGTCAATAAACACCCCCAGGTCCTTTTCTGCTTCTTAAGGTGCAATTTACAATTAACAGCTAGATTCTACAAAACTATCAAGCTGCTGTTGGAGACTTTGCAAATAGTTATTAAATGTATAATTATCAAGTGCTCCCTGCACACCATTAATTTGCCTTCCCATAATTTTGTGTTATTGCGACTGTGTGTTAGTTAATACATAAAAGAAAGCCTCATTAATGAAACACTCGTTAGGCTTTCTAATGGATCCTTCTTTAAAGGCACAGCTGGTTTTTTCTGATTCTAAAGATACTGATTCTAAAGATACTTTTTCTATTTAGCCTGGAGAAGAGGAGACTCAGAAGAGACCTTATGGCTGTCTACAACTACCTGAAGGGAGGCTGTAGCCAGGTGGGGGTTGGTCTCTTCTCCCAGGCAACCACCAATAGAACAAGAGGAGACAGTCTTAAGCTGCACCAGGGGAGGTTTAGGCTGGATGTTAGGAAGAAGTTCTTCCCAGAAAGAGTGATTTGCCATTGGAATGGGCTGCCCAGGGAGATGGTGGAGTCACCATCACTGAGGGTGTTTAAGGAGAGACTGGCTGGGGTGCTTGGTGCCATAGTTTAGTTGATAGTGTTGGGTGATACGTTGGACTTGATGATCTCAGAGGTCTTTTCCAACCTGGTCTGGTCTGGTCTGGTCTGGTCTGGTCTATTCTATTCTATTCTATTCTATTCTATTCTATTCTATTCTATTCTATTCTATTCTATTCTATTCTATTCTATTCTATTCTATGTTTATATACCAATTGCATATAAATATTGTTCTTTGGAAGATAAGAACCAATATGTAAGAAGATGCAAAACTACACAATGAATTTATAGGAGAATAAATCTTATGAAGAGTGACTGAAGGAGCTGGGGCTGAAAAAGTCAGAAAAAGAAGAGGCTGACAGGAGATCTCTTTGCTCTCTACAACTACCTGATACAAAGAGGCTAGTGCTGGTCTCTTCTTCTGGGTAATTAATGACAGAACAAGAGGGAGTGGCCTCAAGCTACAACTGGGTTTAGACTGGACATTAGGAAACCTTTTTTCACAGAAATAGTGATCAGGCATTGGAATGTGCTGCCCAGGGAGGTGGTTGAGTCACCAACTCTGGATGTGTTTGAAGGTTGTTTGGATGTGGTGCTTGGTGATACGGTTTAGGGGTGAACCTTGTTGAGTAGGGTGATTGGTTGAACTTGGGGATCCTGAGGGTCTTTTCCAACCTGAATGTTTCTGTAATTCTGTGAAAGGCTACAATTCTGCAGAATCCCACAATAAAACACATTGTCTTTGAAAAAGAAAAAGTAAAAACAAAAAGGAAAGAGAAATGTCATTAAAACTGAGTGAAGATAATTCTCATCTTAGTTTCCATAATGCATCCTAATACAACAACCAGTGGTGCCTCCTGTGCGTGGTGTGACCAAGTGGCTGTGACCAAGACAAATCAACAGAAGCTGGCAGAGTGTGATTTGGAGTAACTTGTGGACCACTTCTTCTTAAGTTTAACTTTTTAGAATGCTCAGTGTCCCTTCAGCTACCCATCACAAGAGCAAGCTCTGTAAAATAATTCCATGGAGCTTGTTCAGGAGTCATACAGGTTTTCTGTTGAAACTTCTTCTATCTTCAGTGAGGTGGTGACCTTGTAAAGCTGTGAACTGAGGATTTTGTGGTTTCTTTCCTTACATTAGTTGTTTGACTCAAATATTTTAGCTTTCAACTAAAAGTATTTTGACCAGAAATGTAAGTTTAGTTCCCATATTTTATCTTCCTGAAGAGAAGGTCCAAAATTGTATTGAGAAAAGCATAATTTATGTAGTAACTACTGTTTGTGAAGGCAGAATTACTAAGGCAATTCTGCAAACCTGTGTTTTTCAGTTGGGAACCTCAGCTTTCAGTGGAAAACTTTGGTTTAGGGTATACAATGAAACACCAGAATTTCAAGTTTGAACTTTCATTGGAAAAAAAATGTATTCAGATTGAATGTGACTCTCTAAAGGCTTCTAACATTTATATCAAGTGATGTTTGCATGTCAGTATAGAATATATTCTTTATTGGTCTCCAAGGCTTGACATTTCCTTCTAATCAATTCATTTCACAGAATCACAGAATGGTAGGAATTGGAAGGGAAATCTGGAGATCATCTATTCCCAATGTCCCTGCCAGAACAGGCTCACTTAGAGCAGGTTCATAGTATCATAGTAGTATCATAGTATCATTCAGGGTTGGAAGGCACCACAAGGATCATCTAGTTCCAACCCCCCTGTCATGGGCAGGGACACCCCACACTAGAGCAGGCTGGCCAGAGCCTCATCCAGCCTGGGCTTAAACACCTCCAGGGACGGGGCCTCAACCACCTCCCTGGACAACCCATTCCAGGTTGCACAGGATGAGGTCTCTTCCAACCTTGGTGATTCTGTGTCACTTGGGTTTTGAATGACTCCAGGGATGGAGAGTCCACCATCCCACCATCTGTCTGGTGCTGAAACACAAATCAGTCCAAAAGAGAGGCATTAGGACATTATTTGATTTAAACAGGACTTCTGTCCTTGTGCTCAGTGAGAGAAAGATTTCTTAAGCAAGGAGTAAAACTAGCTGCTGTATTATATGAAATGAATGTGACTGCAGAAACCTTCCTCACTAGATCAGTCTTGGGATAACACTTTTCAGAGAAGTGAAAGACCCTCTAAACTTCTTTTAAACTTTGGGAGTGCAATTGTGCTTTCACCTCTTGTCTATAATTGTCATTCCTTTTATGTCTGCCTTGTCAGAGAGAAGGTTAAAGAAATTGTGAAATGCCAGGTTAGATTTGTGTGGTCTTACTCCACGCCATCCACAGTCCACCTTTAATATAGTGTCATAGTTTCAGTCAGGGTTGGAAGGGACCACAAGGATCATCTAGTTCCATCCCCCCTGCCATGGGCAGGGACACTCCACACTAGATCAGGCTGGTCAGAGCCTCATCCATCATCAATTGAGCAGCTAGCTTCAGTACTGACAGATACATTTTCAAATGGCTGAGAGCATCAAGAAATTCTTGGTGCTTCAGGAAATTAGCACAGTTACCAGAAAAGATTTGAAAACTCACGTTCTCTGTTGCAGGAAATGGAAGCTTCTGTGCTAATAAGGCAGAAACCACGTAGTTGTGAAAAGCAAATAGGCACATGTTGGTGTTAGACATGCAGAGCTCGTTGCTGAAAACAAAACTGCCTCCTTGAATTACAAGGTTGGACTCAGAAACTTAATTTTGGGATGTTTTGAAGTAATTTTTTTTTTGTTACTTGTTTTATTTCAAGGGCAGCCTTCCCCAGTGCATGACCACTCTTGCAGGAAAGAATTTGTTCCTGATATCCAACCTAAACCTGCTCTGGTGCAACTTGAGGCTGTTTCCTCTCATCCTATCACTGGTTACTATGGAGAAGAGACCAACACCTACCACACTACAACCATCTGAGTTACTGCACACCTTGAGTACTGTGTCCAGTTCTGGGCCCCTCAGTTTAAGAAGGACATTGAAACACTTGAATGTGTCCAGAGAAGGGCAACAAGGCTGGGGAGAGGCCTTGAACACAAGCCCTATGAGGAGAAGCTGAGGGAGCTGGGAGAAGAGGAGGCTCAGGGGTGATTTCATTGCTCTCTACAACTACCTGAAGGGTGGTTGTAGCCAGGAAGGGGTTGGTCTCTTCTCCAGGCAACCAGCACCATAAGAAGGGGACACAGTCCCAAGCTGTGCCGGGGAGGTTTAGACTCGAGGTGAGGAGGAAGTTCTTTACCGAGTGAGTTGTTCATCATTGGAATGTGCTGCCCAGGGAGGTGGTGGAGTCACCGTCCCTGGAGGCGTTCAAGAGGAGATTGGACGTGGCACTTGGTGCCATGGTCTAGTCATGGGGTCTGTGTTGATAGGTTGGACTTGATGATCCTCGAGGTCTCTTCCAACCTAAGTTATACTGTGATACTGTGAAGTAAAGGTAGCCATAGCAATATTGGGCTGAGCTTAACTTGCATTTTAGCCTTTGCTCTTTCTTCCTTTAACAACTTCTCCCCCCTTGAGATTTCCCATCTATTTTATATCTTCAGCATCTGGGGACCAGCAATGTCCTTTACAACAGTTTGTGATCCCTGTTTTGTGACAGGGCTGCCTTGCACTGCTAAGGCTTTTCAGTATTACTGTGACACTTGTCTTTTCTAGAGTCAAGCAGCATATTGGAGGGTTTTCCAGCACTAAGATGGCTACTTGAGCTTTCAGATTTTGTGTGATTATCTGAACTAATTCTCAGTTCCTTTGAAGTGTGCCCATTTGTAATATTAGTCCAAATTATGAATGATTTCAGTGTCAAGAATTACAAGCCAGAGCTATTGAATTAATTTGAACTCTTACTAAGCTTCTTAACTAGAGGAGGCCTGAAGACTCCTTCTACACCAACTTTTCACACCTCTCCATTAGAATTTGGCCATGGAAGCAGAGCAGGAAATTAGATTGTCTCTCTACATCCTCAGTGAAAACCATGGAAAGAACAGGATAACTTCTTGCTGTTGTTTCTAAAGGAAGCTTCAAATTCAGTCTTATTCTGCAGATAAAAAGGAGCAGCAAATCATTCTAGGCAGCAAGCATTCCAGTTCTATTTCTCACTTGCACACAGATAAAATCCACGATGTACTTCTGTGTGTCATTCAATTTTGAATTAATATTAATAAATCCAGGCTCTGAAGAGGCAGCATCTACTCTGAAATGAAAATATTAGAGATTGAATGGCCCTAAAATGGTGCAGCTCTTGTGTCACAACATGCTATTAAATTCCCTTTCTCCTTCTGGAGGAGCTGGAAAACAAACTGGTAACAACTGTAATTTCTCCTTTCTTATTAACACAGACTTGATTGCTGTTCAACACACAGCTTCAGGAGTGTTTAAAATAAGCAGGAAAGTAGGACTTGCTGTGTTTATTTACATTAGTGTGCATTGATCACTATTCTAACAACTGCAGTAGAGTGAGCACAGCACAACACTGAGGCAACATGGAAAATTAATTCATCATAAAATCATAGAATGGCTTGATTTTGGAGGGACATTAAAGGTCATCTATTTCCAGCCCTCCTGCCTTGGATAGGGATGCCTCCTACAAGACCAGGCTGCTCAAAGCTTCCTATAGCCTAGACTTAAACACTTCCAGGGATGAGGTGTCCACAACTTCTCTGGGCAACCTGTTTCAGTGTCTCACCACCCTTATAGTAGCAAACGTCCCTCCTAATGTCCAATCGAAATCTACCCTTGACCTAGTTTAAAACTACTATCCCTTTTCCTATCACCACAGGCACTTGTAGAAGTCCCTCTTCAGCTTCGTTGTAGGCTCCCTTCAGGTACTGGAAGGCCACTTCACGGTCTCTCTGGAGCTTTCTCTTCTCCAGGCTGAACAGTCCCAACTTTGTGAGACTGGCTTGGGCACACCTCTCCAGCCTGCCAAGGTCGATCAGCTCTGTCTGATACATGAAATGTGCAAACACCTAAGGTAGGAAGGCAGTGTTTCAAAGTGAGTTATACACACTCTAGTTCATATCATTAACAGATACCTACTCTGCATTTTGAAAGGACTAACTTAGCAATTAGAAAGCAATTATAGGCCCATTCATGTGGAAGACAATTTAAACAGGAATAGAGTGTTATTAATTGGGAGCAGTTTAAGAACATTTAATTGGATGGCCCCAAAGCCCCAATTCCATGATCAGAAGAGAAAGCCATGCTGTTTAAAAAATAAACTTGCTTATATAAGGAATGGACTTTATTTATGAAACCACTCCCTGAGAAGATGAAGAAGTGAAAGAGTGAGTAACTTGATAAAATCAGTGTTATCAGAGACTGTTAATTTCATTTAGAATCCACAAAGTGGAGGAAGAATAACAGGAACAATCTGGAAAAAAACTTTTTGTGGCCAGTGAAGCAATGGCTGGCATCTTACTTTCTGAAGTATATCAGCAATCTTGTCTATCTTGTCTATCATTCCTCAGGTAGATGCAAGTTTTGGAAATCTCCATAATAACATCAATAGCTGCTACTGTTCTCTACTTGTTGGTGGGAGCCAGACAGTCCTTTAAGTTAAGAAGAATCACAGAACACCAGGTCAGAAGGGACCTGAAGGATCATCTGTTCCAACCTGTCTAGGTGATAGTGTAGTTGAAAAGAGATGGCTCAGCACCCTGTCAAGCTGAATCTTAAACGTGTCCACTGTAGGGGAACTCACTGCTTCCCATGAGAGATGATTCCAATGTCTTACTATTCTCATGGTGAAACATTGTCTTCTGGAGTTCAATGAGAATCTCCCCAGCAGTAACTTATATCCATTACCCCTGGTCTTTCCCATGTGACTCCTTGTAAGAAGGATGTCTCCATCTTCCTGGCAGCCACAATTTATGTTTTATCCTCAGCTGTAACTCCAGTGGAATGGAATGGAATGGAATGGAATGGAATGGAATAGAATAGAATAGAATAGAATAGAATAGAATAGAATAGAATGCAATACAATACGATACAATAGACTTAACCAGGTTGGAAAAGACCTTTGAGATCATCAAGTCCAATCTATCACCCAACACCACCTTATCAACTAAAGCATGGCACCAAGTGCCTGATCCAGTCTGCTCTTAAACACCCCCAGTGATGGTGACTCCACCACCTCCCTGGGCAGCACACTCCAATGGCAAACCACTCTTTCTGTGAAGAACTTCTTCCTAACATCCAGCCTAAACCTCCCCTGTTGCAGCTTGAGCCTGTGTCCTCTTGTTCTGGTACTGGTTGCCTGGGAGAAGAGACCACCCCCCACCTGGCTACAACCTCCCTTCAGGGAGTTGGAGAGAGCAAGAAGGTCTCCCCTGAGCCTCCTCTTCTCCAGGCTAAGCAACCCCAGCTCCCTCAGCTTCTCCTCATAGGGCTTGTGCTCCAAACCCCTCCATCAGCTTGATTAAGAAATTACAGCTAGGTACCTTTTAATTAGAAAAAATAATTTTGCCTTTATTGATTTCTTTTCTCTCAGAAGAATGACAAAATTTCTCTATGACCTGAGCTTTTTGGCTAGCTCAATTAGGGTAAGGGCAAATGATAACACTTTGAGAGTAGTTTCTAGGTGTAACTCTTTCCAAGTTCCAGAATATGTCGCTGTCCCTTAAGGACACAAGGGGCTGCAGTAGAGCACGACATGTTTTCTGAAGTTTTGATAATGGTGGAACAACAAAAGATTTCTCTTTTATTTCCAAGTTTTCCTGAGAATTTTCACTCTGGTTTTACTTGCTTATTTTTATGGAAACTCTTGAGAAACAGAAAGGGTTGTGAAGTTGGTAAATGCTTTAGAAAAGGTAAATAGAAGAGGGGAATATTTAAGCTAGAAAAGGTCAAGTTTGAACATGTTGGATTTGAGATGGCAAGACTCCTGAAATGCAGTGACTGACAGGAGCAAGGGGAGAGCTCAAAGGCAACGATACATCCCTGACAATCATTCTTGCAAGTCTAAATCTGAACCACAGAAGAGGTGATGATGAAAGGGAGCTGTCTTCATACCCATATTACAGTTTATATAGCAGACAGAGGAATTGTTCTGCAGCTTAAAAAACAGATCTGTCTTCTTGTAGCCCTGATGATCCTTTTAAGAGACACAGAAATGTGGTGCTGAGAGACATGTTTTAGCACCAGACCTTGGTAGAGTTAGATAATGGTTGGGCTCACTGATCTTAAAGGTCTTTTCCAACCCAAATGATTCTATTATGAGTTGGAGGAGCTGTGTTAAAACAGCTCCCACATTCCCTTCTAGCCAAATCCAAAGCCTTTTTCTTATTACAGTGAAAAGTTTTAATGATCCACTGCAAAGATGCATGAACTTTAGGTCACTTTGAAATTCACAACCTTTCTGATTCAGATTCTACTCCAAGTTGCCCCAATTCCTGTTCTGTTCTCTGAGAAAGCAGTGGGACATATTGAATTATCCTAGTTACCATCAATTAGTTCTCAAGCTTTCTGTAAAGGGTATTCTATGCCAACAAATACTGTGCAAAGATTCTCCTGGAGGATAGTCCTGTCATGGAACTCAATCTAGGGACATGAATGGCTTCCTCTCTCTTATAGTGGGAATCAAACATGATAATTTCTGGGGGGGTTGAGTTCAAAGCCTTTATCAACATCTGACTGATTAAAGCAATGACTGATAGAAGTAATTGATTGCTTTATATACATTGTGCCTGATTACCCAGCATTACTCCCCTAAAACTTCTGAGCTGGCTTAGCAGGACTATCTAAAGTGAAGAAGATGAAAGTATTAAGAAGCAGGTATTTAAAAAACACTCAGCAATGACTAACCAGAAATCTTCTTTGGGAAAGCTGTGGCTGATGGCTTTACTAAGGAAAGTAATATGACAATTAACATAAGTTTGAATAAAAGCCTCTTAGCTTCAATTTAAGGTTCTGGCATGATCTGTGTTTGATTCAGTTTATGATGTATCAAAATTAGAGAAATTAATATTGAATTTAAAGCTTTTTTCTTCTTTTTTAATATCCCCCCCCCCCACTACTGAATCAAATGTTACTGCTTTAATTTTCTAGACTTTCTGTATATCAAATCAGATTTGAGGAAGGTGTTGGTCTTTTCTCCCTAGTAACAAGTGATAGGACAAGAGGAAATGGCTTCAAGTTGCATCAGAGGAGGTTAGGCTGGAATAAACTCCCCAAGGAGGTGGTTGAATCCCCATCCCTGGAGGTATTTCAAAGCTGCTGAGGTATGGTGCTGAGGGACATGGTTTAGCATCAGCCTTGGTAGAGTTAGAGTTGTATAGTCATTGGCATAAAATGTAAAATAGTATCTTCTAATTAAAAAAAAGGAGAGAGGAGAGGAAAGGTTTGGAGAGGAGAGGTTTGGAGAGGTTCTGAGAAATTTGGAGAGGAGAAGAGAGGTGAGATTTGGAGAGGAGAGGATATATTATACTTCCTGTGTTGTGGCTTCCTGGTGAGGTAACAAGCACTAGGCTGTGGGTGTCAAACTTCAGGAATTTACAACATCCAGCTAAAGCATGTAGCTTGAGGTATTGAAAGTAGTCCACTGCTTAAAGTCTAAGAGATGGTGCTGGAAATGTTTAACTGGAGCCTCTGCTTTAAGCTGGCTGAGTTAGAGGGTATTGGAGAGCCCTTGCTACTTATCAAGTAGTAAGCACATCAGTGGGCAAGTGCTCTTGCTGTGGAGAAATAGATGGGGCTGTGACTGTTGCCAGCATCTGCTCTCTTGTCTTACCAGCCTTTAGCCTAGCAGAAACAAACATCACTTTCCAAAGCCTTCCAGATCCCTCTCTGACTTTCTAGACAATTTCTGTTCTCATCCCTAGCCCCAGACAGGTTTATTTGCACCTAGTGTAGGTTAGAAGATGTAGCAGTGACCTTGGTTTCTGTAGGAGCAAATATAAGCAAGAGCCTTTCTGCAGCTCAACCCAACCCTTGGCACTAAATCTCCCTATCAGGTTCTTGCTGCTAGAAGCAGCCCTTGTCTGTACAAAAACTGCCCTGAGCTGCAAAAATAATCATAGGATTTCAGGGTTGGAAGGGACCTCAAGCATCATCTAGTTCCATCCCACCTGCCATGGGGGTTGGAAGGGACCTCAAGGATCTAGTTCCAACCCCTCTGAGAAGAGACTGAGCTAGGCAGTAAGACCACTGAACAGAATTGTTTCTATTCTGGACCACACCAGGCCAGGTTGTTCTTTCTCCCTCCCCATTCAGAAGACAGCAGCTATAGCATAAAAAGAGCTGTAAAACTGGTGCAAGAGAAAGGAAAAGTGTGGGGAGAGGGAGAACAAGGCTAGAGCTGCAAAATGATGGTAGAGGTAAGGATGGAATTACCAAGACAAACAGGGTAGGAAGACAGGTAGGAAAGTCCCAGGGCAGGTCAGCTGGACCCAGTGTTTACCGATGTTTTGGTTTTTAAAGGCTGTTGTGTATCTGTCCTTGACATTTTTGTTGTTTGTTTGCTTTTTGTTTGTTTGTTTATCCTGTCATTTTACAACTTAATTGCTTCTATTTGTTGTTTGTATCACATTCTGACTGCTTTTCTCTGGGGAGAAGCCCTCACCATACATCAAGTAGGTTGTTTTTAAAAGCTGTATTGTTTTCAGGCTGTGTCTGACTAACTTCTTGACACGTTTACCTTGATAAACAAGCTTGTTTGAGTCCTGCAGAATATTTCCCAGCAGAGCAGTCAAGAGCTCAGGATATTCCCTGAAGATTCCTTTGTTTAATGTCAACTTCTCTTCAGTTATCCACCTTTATTTATGAATTAATCAAGGAGCACATTTTTTTCATATCCTTACCTACCCCCAGAAAAGGAAAAGGAGGCTGAGGGGAGACCTTCATCTCTCTGCAACTCCCTGAAAGGAGGTTGGAAGCAGGTGGGGGTCGGTCTCTTCTCCCTACTAACAAGTGATAAGACAAGAGGAAATGGCCTGAAATTGTACCAAGAGAGGTTTCAGTTGGATATTAGGAAAAATTTCTTGCCTGCATGAGTGGTCAGGCATTGGAACAGGCTGCCCAGGGAGGTGGTTTAGTCCTCATCCCTGAGGGTCTTTAAAACATGAGTTGACATGACACTTTGGGGCATGGTGGTGCTGGGCTGAAGGTTGGACTTGATGATCTTAGATGTCTTTTCCAACCTCAATGATTCTACAGTTCTATGATTCTATAATATTACCTCCATGGTAAGACCTGGGTAAGTAGAATTATTTTCCTATAATAGATTAGGAGCTGCATCCAAGCACAAGTTTTCTACCAACAGTGCCAAACAGATGAATTTCAAAGGGCTATGCTATCAGCTAACGGGCTCAAAAGTGTAAGCTCATGGACAAAAAGAGGAAGCAGGTGAACTGTAAGGAAATAAAGGTGTTCTCCATCTGTTGCCTGCACAAAACCCATTTGCCACATGTTCCTTGACATATGTTGAGCACATAAGTGGATAGTTCTGCTCTTGGTTTGGCATAATGGTCGTTATGGAATTAGATGCTGTTGTTGCAGCAAAAGAATAGTCTCTGTTTCAGCTTCATTCACAATCACTGGAGAGAGCAGAAGCATCAGTGAAAACAAAAGCAGTTCCATACTTAATTTATCAGACTTAAATAGCTTCTCCATTTCATAGCAACCTCCTGCTGACTGCTAAGGTCCTTGCTCAACAGGTTCTGAAATGCCGAACACTTTCTATGGGATCAAATTGCCTTGCTGAAAGAAGAAATACAAATGCTTAGTCAGACAAATTATTTTGACCTTGTATTATTTTGTCTTTGCAAATTTTTTTCCCAAGCTTAAAATCTTATCCATATGTGCTATGGTAGTTTGAAGAGCAATCAGATTCCTTACACTCCCCTATGAAAGTTGCTGCTGCTGTTGGGTTCATAGCTGAGCACTCAGGCTCTTTGATAATGACTGGACCAAAATCTTTCATAGAAGAACAGTTGACTGTCTGTGGTTTGAAGCCTTCTCATTTCTTTGTTTAATTTCCTGCTGCTTCCTGGAAATGCAAATGAACAAGGGATTTGGGGTAACTCTAGACCAGCTGAGACCCCACATCCACTTTCCCATGCCAGTTACACAGAAGCTGAAAAATTCAAAGCTGTTTGAGAAAATCCCTGCTGGAAAAGTGGCCTTCAGCTCCTCCATTTCCAAAAGGGCATCTGGTAATCTGCAGCATCCATGTGCTGACCTGTACAGGCAAAGAATTCCACAGCTGGAATGCAGGGTGAAAGATGGCTCTGTGGCACTGGATCAGCCCAGTCAGAAGAAGCATGGCCAGCAGGTCAAAAGAGAGGACTTTCTTTTTCGCTCTCTTGAGACTCCACTTAGAATACTGCATCCAGTTTGATGAACTCCAATATAAGACAGACATGAACCTGTTGGAGCAGGTCCAGAGGAGTGCCACAAAAATGATAAAAGTCTCCTATGAAGAAAGGCTGACAGAGTTGGGGTTGTTCAGCCTGGAGAAGAGAAGGCTCCAAGCAGACCTTATTGCAGACTTTTAGCACTTGAAGGGGTCTCTGTGGTTGGGTCTCTTTCAGCCTGGTCTGAAAGACCCTGGTGCCTCCTAATACAAAATGAAATGCATTTGGTAAATACTGCCCTTTATTTATTAGTGCCAGCAAGACATAGTACAGTTGACAGCAAGTAAAATAGCTACTTAAATATCAGGCTGTGCAAGTCAACTCTCTTTGCCTCAAGACCAACCTGTGCAGGCTAGTCAGGGAATAATTAAGGAAAATGATGTTCTCCAGTATGTTCTCTGGGATGCCTGTTTTCTGTAACTATCTGCTAATGAACCCCAAGAGAATTCCAGCAGAGCAGAGAAACCAAATGTGATCCAATTTATTCTCAGCAATTCTTGCTTCTTTCATAGCAATATATCACCTAATTGGCAAGCGTGCTGTCCTGGGGTTTCATAACATTTTGACTGGAAAACTCCAAAGTGGTTTTACAGGGGCCTGGAGGAGATTTTGATGTAAGACTTTGCAAAAAATGTTTGATTTCTGTGAAACACACCAGAGAGCTACTGTTGGAGAAGGACTACTGCACTAGTTCTGGGAGAAATGACAGATGATGGCAGTATGAAAATCACACACCTATGAATTCCTTCAGTCTCTTGGACAGTCTTGAACGCAGCCTTAATAAACACCTGGAGTTGTTATGCCATAGAGGACCTCAGGGCACATAGTCTCAAAATTACATTAAGAGATCATAGAATTGTTTTGGTTGGAAAAGAACTTTAGGACCATCAAGTCCTACTACATAATTCTACCAAGCCTGGTGCTAAAACATGTTCCTCAGCATCACATCTCTGCAACTTTTAAACACATGCAGGGATGGCTGTTCCACCACTTCCCTGGGGAGCCTATTCCAGTATTTGAGAACCTTTTCAGTCAAGAAGTTTCTCCTAACCTAAACCTCCCCTGGTGAAACTAAAGAACATTTCCTTTTCTCCTGTCCCTTGTTACAAGGGAAAAGAGACCAAAACTCATCTCAGTCCAAGGAGTTGTAAAGAGCCATAAGGTCTCTCCTCAGCCTCCTTTTCTCCAGGCAAAACAACCCCAGTTTCTTCAGCTGCTCATCACCACATGTGTTATCCAGACCCTTCAGCAGCTTCATTGCCTTTCTCTGGACCTGCTCCATCACCTCAATGTTTTTTCTTGTAGTGAGGGCCCCAAAACTGAACTGGTGTGGCCTCACTAGTGCTGAGTACAGGGGGAAAATCACTTCCCTGGTCCTGCTGATCACACTAAACTACTAGTAACTTGTCTAAACAAGTAATAGCAAATCTTCTGAGTGATGAAGTCTCTTGAATCCTCTGACGTTCCAGAGAAAGGTGAGACTCTGGGGAGTGACATATGAAATCAGTTGTACTTCAAGCAATTCAATTTCTTTAAAGACAAAGCTCTTCACTGAAAACTGCAGATAGTTTGGTGGGACTCGCATCTGTACCTATGCCTCACATAAATCTCTCTGGCTTTAGAGTCTCAACTTGCAAAGCCACTGCGCTTTTGTTGTTCAACAACTGAGTGAAAGGGGAAACCACCCCCAGGAGCACATGATCAAAATTAAATGCTTGTGATGATAGGGCTTTGAAGTCTAAATAGTAATCACCATGGTAGAAAAAACCAACAAAACAAAGTTGTTTTTTTGACTTGGAGTTTTTAATAGTTCATAAAATGTTAAGTTGAAAACTAGCTGTGTAGATATCATGACTGTGGTAAGGTAGTAAGTGAAAGAATGTGCCCCTATCCCTGGAGATATTCAAGGTGGGGCTTGACAAGGCTCTGGGCAACCTGATCTAGTTGAGGATGCCCCTGCTTAGTGCAGAGGGGGTTGGACTAGATGACCTTTGGAGGTCCCTTTCAACCCAAACCATTCTGTGACCCGATGTGGCACCGTATGGTCTTTCTCTGTATGAAATGACAGCTAGTGATCACTGACATCTCACCTTGATGATCTCAAAGGTCTGTCTTGATCTCAAATGTCTCTTCCAACCTCAATTGTCTCTTCCAACCTCAATAGTTCTGGCTTTGCAGTAGATGTGAGGTTGCGAGCTCAAAACAAGTAGCTGGACTTGATGATCTCAAAGGTGTCTTCCAACCTCAACAATTCTATGAAGTATGTCCAGCAGCCATTCCAAGGTCTTTGCTGCTTCTCCTTTTCTCCTCTTTAGCTGAAGGCATGATTAGTGTGGTCTGATATTTGCAAGCTGCCCAATAGCTTAATGCAATTTCCCCTCATGATAACTATGTTAATTAGTGATTTTTTCCTTCAGAACTTGGACTGTTCTGGGATTAAGAATGTCATATTAAAGAGAGACTGTGAACATGCTTTTCTTGCAGAACTGCCTATTATATAAATTCACTTTTCTGGTAGAGAACTCCTTAATTAACACTTTCTAAAGCACTTTTATCATTCCATAACAATTCTGAGTTTCACCCTCCAAACAAGAATTCAGCACAGTAGTTCCATGTGAAGCATGCAATGGATTTTTTTACTCTAGAATGAGTTTTCAAATTTCACAGATGCACTTTGTGAGGGATATTTTTCTTCTTTCTATAATATCATGGATGAGCCAAAAGCCACAACAGATGTATCACAGTATCACAGTATAAATAAGGTTGGAAAGGACCTTGAGGATCATCGAGTCCAACCTATCAACACAGACCCCATGACTAGACCATGGCACCAAGTGCCACGTCCAATCCCCTCTTGAACACCTCCAGGGACGGTGACTCCACCACCTCCCTGGGCAGCCCGTTCCAATGACGAATGACTCGCTCGGTGAAGAACTTTCTCCTCACCTCAAGTCTAAACCTCCCCTGGCGCAGCTTGAGACTGTGTCCTCTTGTTCTGGTGCTGGTTGCCTGGGAGAAGAGACCAACCCCTTCCCAGCTACAACCACCTTTCAGGTAGTTGTAGAGGGCAATGAGGTCACCCCTGAGCCTCCTCTTCTCCAGGCTAAACAATCCCAGCTCCCTCAGCCTCTCCTCATAGGGCTTGTGTTCAAGGCCTCTCCCCAGCCTTGTTGCCCTTCTCTGGACACGTTCAAGTGTTTCGATGTCCTTCTTAAACTGAGGGGCCCAGAACTGGACACAGGACTCAAGGTGCGGCCTAACCAAAGCAGAGTACAGGGGCACAATGACTTCCCTGCTCCTACTGGCCACACTATTCCTAATGCAGGCCAGGATGCCATTGGCCCTCTTGGCCATCTGGGCACACTTCTGGCTCATGTTTAGGCTGCTGTCGATCAGCACCCCCAGGTCCCTCTCTGTTTGGGAGCTCTCCAGCCACTCCGACCCCAGCCTGTAGCTCTGCATGGGATTGCTGTCGCCAAAGTGCAGCACTCGGCACTTGGACTTGCTAAATGCCATCCCATTGGATTCTGCCCATCTGTCCAGTCTGTCAAGGTCCCTCTGCAGAGCCTTTCTACCCTCTAACTGACTAATATCTGCTCCCAACTTGGTGTCATCTGCAAACTTGCTGATGACGGACTCGACATGTGCTCATGTGAATGTACATTGGAAGAGTTCAGTATTTCCTTGACATATGAAGCTCATATTGACATAATTATTACATCCATTCTCTTTTGGCTTTAGCTCACTATTTAATGTATCATTGTCTTATGTTAAAAGATGGACATTTCCATTAGAAATTAGATAAACTTTGGAAAGGATGAATCAGACTTTGGAAAGGCAGAGTTGGACTTCAGAAATCGCTGGTGATAGAAACAGCAAGGTCCTGTTGTGCTGAGATGGAAAGGACTGAGACTTGAGGAGAGGAGGGCAGATTTAGACTGGATATTAGGAAGAAATTTTAAAGAGTGAGTGTGATGAGACACAGGAACAGGTTGCCCAGGCAGGCTGTGTATGCTCCCTCTCTGGGCTGGATGAGGCCTGGAGCAACCTGGTCTAGTGGAAGTTGTCCCTGCCCATAGTAGTGGGGCTGGAACTAGGTGATCTTCAAGATCCCTTCCAGCCTAAATCACTCTATGAATCTGTGAATTCTGTATTATTTTCTCACTAGTTTTGTCTAATTCTAGGAGCAAACAAACTCCCACCAAATTTCTCTATTTTTTAGTCTGTCCTATCTGTAGCAAAAAAGCTGAAATAAAATTTTTGTGTAATAATCATACAGTATGGCCTGGGACAGGGAGGGTTTTTGGAGGGCAGAAGAGGAAATTAGGCTTTCAATTCCAACTTTCAGAGTAAGATTGAATTTGCTCAAATGTCTTCTATTATTTTCTTGTGGAAAATGCTGGAAATTAATAGCTTTGTTTTATATGTACTGGCTGCATGAAGTAGGATCCCCTTACACTTCTGTAATTTTAATACTCCCAGCCTGCCTCAGTTTCTCTGGCAGTTTTTGGTGTACAGTGGAGGTAAACTTCAATCTATTAGATGCTCATAGAACCATAAAATCATTAAGGTTAGAGAAGATCTCTAAGATCATCAAGTCCATGCATCAACCCAACACCACCATGCCCACTAAACCTCCTTCCCAAGTGCCACATCTACCTGTTTTTCAAATGTCTCTAGGGATGGTGACTCCACAACTGCCCTGGGCAGCCTGTTCCAATGCCTGACCACTCTTTCATGAAAGAAATTGTTCCTAATATTCAACATAAACCTCCCCTGCTGCAACTTGAGGCCAATTCCTCTTGTCCTATCACTTGTTACATGGGGAAGAGACCAACACCCAGCTGACTACAACCTCCTTAAGGTAGTTGTAGAGAGCAGATACCCGTACCCAAGCCAGCTAGGGAACAAGTGTACTGACAGATGGGCCCATTAATCTTTCAATAAAGTCTTCAGATACTGTTGTCACCTGCACTTTGCTTGATGGAGGGGACAAAGTGTTGAAAAACAGGATAAAAGAAGTGCTAATCTCTCTGCTTTTCTAGCTACAGTAAGACTGATTAAAAATAGTGCTATAAAAAAAAAAAGGAGAGCTGAATTCATATCTTTTGGTTGAAATGTTTAAGGATTTGCAGAAGTGTGTTTACAGGCAGTGACATGAGAATGATTTGCAAGGGTGAGAAGAGACATACCAATAAAAGAAGACAGACCACTGCCCTGGCTACTCACACAGTTAAAAACTTATCAAGCAGACTGTCTGAGTGGGGTTTTTTGTTGTTGTTTTTGTTTGTTTGTTTGTTTGCTGTGAGGTTTTCCCCCTCCTTTACTCTGCCCTGGTGAGGCTGCACCTGGAGTATTGTGTCCATTTCTGGGCTCCCCAGTTCAACAGAGAAAGGGAACTACTGGAGAGAGTCCAACATAGGGCTACAAAGATACTGAAGAGACTGGAGCATCTCTCTGATGAGAGGAGACTGAGAGACCTGAGGCCGTTTAGCCTGGAGAAGAGGAGACTGGGAGGAGATCTTATCAATGGTGATCAATAGTTAAAGGGTGGAGGTCATGAGGATGAGGCTGAGCTCTTTTTAGTGGTGCCTAGTGATAGGACAAGGGGCAATGGGCACAAACTAGAACAGGAGGCTTCACTTAAAGAGAAACTTCTTTACTTTGACATTGGTAGAGCACTGGACTGCACAGACAGGTTGTGGGGTCTCCTTCCCTGGAGACTTTCCAATTTTGCCTGGGTATGTTCCTTTGTAATCTGAACTAAGTGACCTTGCTTTATCAGGGGGCTTGTACTAGATCTCCAGAGGTCCCTTCCATGTCTCACCAATCTGTGATTCTTTAGCAAAATGTTAAAGACCCAGAACAAAGCTATGATTTCAACCAGAGAACATGTAGAGAACAAAGTTTGAACAGGTAGATGATGGTCTGTCTTTCCATGGAAGCACTGTGCTGAAGAATTTGATTTTCTAGACTTACTGAAATCATTCTCAGAGCATGTAAGAAGTGCTTCTCTTAGTTATTTCCTTAAAAGAAGCTAGTCTGATAGCATGAGTCCACCTGACAAAAGGAACACAGAACATGTATTAGAAGCAACTTTTGATACACTAATCCTGATCACATCAGAAACAGCCCTCAAAACAACCTGATGTTTTGTGGTTTCCTCTGGAGCAGCTGCTTTGCAAATTCATACACTTTGGAGAACTTTATTTACCATTTCTGAATATGATCTAAAATAAACTTTCCTAAGCTTTTTGTGGATTATCTATATTCCTTCCAGAGGAGGAAACCCAGTGTTCTTCCATAGGATGAGTTTTCCTTATTCTCAATAAAACTCTTTTAAAAGTGAGGATTGGAATATATGGTAGGTCTAACACTACTGACAAAACTCTACTTAGTAGTAAATACAATCTAGTATTTTTTTTTAACCAAGTGTAAACAAATATTTGAAGTAATTAAAAATGTATTCTGTGTTCTCCCAGGACCCAGTTATCAAACAGAAAATGGAAGGTGTTTATATGCACAAAACATCCAGTAAAGGTAGGATAGGGTAGGGTGGGATAGGATAGGATAGGATAGGATAGGATAGGATAGGATAGGATAGGATAGGATAGGATAGGATAGGATAGGATAGACCAGGTTGGAAAAGAACTTTGAGTCCAATCTATCACCCAACACCACCTAATCAACTAAACCATGGCACCAAGTGCCTCATCCAGTCTCTTCCTAAACACCTCCAGTGATGGTGACTCCACCACCTCCCTGGGCAGCACATTCCAATGGCCAATCTCTCTTTCTATGAAGAACTTCTTCCTAGCATTCAGTCTAAACCTCCCCTGGTGCAGCTTGAGACTGTGTCCTCTTGTTCTGGTGCTGGTTGCCTGGGAGAAGAGACCAACCCCCTCCTGGCTACAACCTCCCTTCAGGTAGTTGTAGACAGCAATAAGGTCTCCCCTTGAGCCTCCTCTTCTCCAGACTAAGCAACCCCAGCTCCCTCAGCCTCTCCTTATAGGGCCTGTGGCTTGTGCTCCAGACCCCTCCCCAGCTTTGTTACCCTTCTCTAGTACAGATTCATAAACCATAGAAGCCCACATACGGACTCTGGGGACACAGCAGTTTTGTAACATCCTGCTTAGTATGACTATTTGTTCTTCTTCCCTGTGGAAGCCAGGTGCACACAGTCAATTATTCTTGTCTATATTTCCCCAAGGGATGTTTGCTGTCTTATTAAGACTAATTGGTGGGTTGCTGCAAGGCTTTGAAATAATGAGCTCAGATAGTTAACCTTCTGTTTTCTAGACATTTGAATAGAATAGAATAGAATAGAATAGAATAGAATAGAATAGAATAGAATAGAATAGGACCAGGTTGAAAGAGACCTTCAAGATCATCGTGTCCAACCTATCATCCAACACCACCTAATCAACTAACCCATGTAACCAAGCACCCTGTCAAGTCTCCTCCTGAACACCTCCCATGACTTCTTACATACTTCTGAGCCCCATGGTCTGTGCAAAACTTGGTGTTGTATAGAAACCCCTTTCATAGAATCACAGAATCCTTAAGGTTAGAAAAGAGCTCTAAGAGGAAGCCAACCTTCTACCCAACATTCCATGACCACTAGACCACGTCCTAAAGTGCTACATCTACTCTTGAAATGACCTTCCTTGCATTCAGTCTTTCTGAAGGGGCGAAAGAAAATTCAGCAGAATGAAAATTCTTTTTGGTGTCAGCGCTCTGCTTTAAAAAGTTCCCTGAAGGTGATCTTGCTTTTGACTGTATCGCCTCTCACTAGATAATAAAGTTTGCCTGAGTAAATTCAAACTGGATTAACAATTCATGCAGTGCTACAAATACAAATGCATTGATTTTCAATAACATGGGAGCTCTCCATTTCAGAAGGAATAAGCTATTTTTTGTTGCTTTGTTTTGGTTTGTATTTCTTGCCTAGAAGGTACAAAGGTGCTTACACAAATATTTCCTTGAAGGTATAATATCTGTAATGTGTTTTTTTTTCCCCCCAACCTGGTCTATCTAACACATAAGTACAGACACAAATCTTTGATTTAAAAAGAGCTTAGTTTTCTTTCTCGTGTTTTCCCTAGTGATAGAGGATTCCTGCCCATGAGGTTAATGGCAAAATTCTGACTGAACTTCTCTTCTCCTGGTGGTTGGTGTATTATCTTCATATGTAGCCTGTATATATCTGACATTAATTTGTTTTCTCCGTGTCTGAGATTCAATATTTCTCTTCACCCAGCCCTCCCTGTGATGAATCTGAAAGATTATTGGGACTGTGTTTTGATGGCAGAGAAGAAAAAGGATCTTAAGGGCAGTTTTCTTCTTTTTCCTGTAAGCTAGGTGATAGGAATTACTGTGAGGAACATGGACAGAAACAGTCTTTGTGTGGTACTGTCCTTGAATCCAGTTAAAATGTAGGCAGGATGAAATATCTGCTCAGCACCACACTCCTTTCCTCTGCTATTAAGCTGGTGTAGACAATAACAAGAGTACATTTAGTGTCTTTGGTTTCTTTTAGATAATTGGTTCTCACTTAGGAGAAATGATACCTTCTGTAAGGGGATGCCACTTTCATTTTCTCTTGGTGTTTAGGACTTTCTTCGTAAGTGCATTATGGATTTTGTTTAATGATTTTCTTAGACACGACAAAAGGTTGCTAAGAGAAGTTGCAAAATCCCTGCTCCTGGAGATGTTCAAAACTCAAAAGGAGAAGGCCCCAGGCAGCCTGTTGGAGTTGGTACTGTTTGAAGAGAAGGCTGGATAGGATGATCTCCAGTAGGCTGCTTCCTGCTTTTACCCTGCTTCCTCTGTGGCCTTCTTAAGTCAGAGTGGTGATCTCAAGCTGTCCCACCTCATGCTGGCCAGGCAAATCAAAGGTCAGGAATCAGGACAATGTGCCTGGGAGGATGGGATTAAGAGTATGAACCTGGGAGGTTGGGAGAGGAAGAGTGCTTCAACCTGAGCGCTACATGTCCAGAGAAGGGCAACAAAGCTTGTGAGGGGTTAGGAGCACAGCCCTATGAGAAGAGGCTGAGGGAGCTGGGGTTGCTTAGCCTGGAGAAGAGGAGGCTCAGGGGAGACCTTATTGCTGTCTACAACTACCTAAAGGGAGGTTGTAGCCTGGTGGGGTTTGGTCTCTTCTCCCAGGCAGCCTCCACCAGAACAAGAGGACACAGTCTCAAGCTGCACCAGGGGAGGTTTAGGCTGGAGGTTAGGAAGAAGTTCTTCATAGAAAGAGAGATTGGCCATTGGAATGTGCTGCCCAGGGAGGTGGTGGAGTCACCATCACTGGAGGTGTTTAGGAATAGACTGGATGAGACACTTGGTGCCATAGTTCAGTTGATTAGATGGTGTTGGGTGATAGGTTGGACTTGATGATCTCGAAGGTCTTTTCCAACCTGGTTAATTCTGTATTGTGTATTCAGAGGTCCCTTCCAACCCAAATTACTCAGTGATTCTATTAGCCACACATAGTCTACATGTTAACAACGCTATATGTTAACAGCACTATATGTTAACAACATTTTAGCTGGTATTTTCGTATATAGAAATAGGAATAGTTTTTCATAGCTGTAGGTTCAGGGGAGTCTCTTCAACTACCTGTAGGAGATTGTAGTGATTAGGTGTCAATCTCTTCTCCCAAGTAACAAGTGATAAGAAGAGAGGAAATGGCCTCAGGTTGTGCCATGGGAGACTTAGATTAGATGTTAGGAAAAAAAATCTTTATCAAAACAGTTATCAAGCACTGGAACAGGATGCCCAGGGAAGTGGCTGTGCAGTGGATGTGGTGTAGTGGTGGACTTGGCAGTATTTGGTTTATGATTTGACTCTATCTTAAAGGTCCTTTCCAACCTAAATGATTCTGTGACATAGAAAAGAAACTTAAAGGCATGAAAAGTGCAGAAATTATTCTCAGTGTCATCCAGTCTTGAAGGGTTTTAGTTTTTCTTATTTTCTTGGGTTTGTTTGATTAAAGCAGAAGCAAACCAAGAGACTATTGCCTTTGCTCTAGTGTCATTGAAAGGAGGTGAATGTGTTACTGTTTTGCACTCAGGCTCATCATACTGGACTCCAATATGATAACAGATGTGCATCCACCCAGGAAATTACCATTTTCAATAAGAAGCAGAGCAGCAAATGGATTTTCATGCATGGAAAAATAATGTAATAAACAGAGCAAGGCCCTGGCTTGATGAATTATGTGGTCATAGAAGGGAAAAAATACAATTTGTTTAAATTTCTGAACCTTCAATAGAGCTATAAAACAGAAACACTTTCTACTCCCAGTAATAAAATAACAAGCAGAGGCTTACTTGGGAAATACACTCAGAAGGCTGAAGCTCCACACAATTTTTATTAATTTCCCTGTAGACAATTTTATATTTAGTGTCAAGCATTGAAAAGAGTTAGGAAATATTAGGTGTGCTTCTTTATTCATTTATTTCGGTAGTACAGTGCTCTTTCTCAGGAGACTTAATGTAGTGGGAAGAAGGAAAATCACTTTCACTCCTTGATAAATCTTTCTGTTCCCCAATTCCTTACTGAAGTAAATTAAAACCTCTTCACTGAAGCCTAAGGTTGTCAAACAGGCCTTGAGGATGGAAAGAAGCAAGAGCATCCTGTGTGGAAAAGTGCTCTGAGTCTGGACAAAGAAGAGACCAGAAAGAATTTTCACCCAGCCTAAAAATGAATGTAAATGTTTTAAAATGCATGTAAAGGCAAAAATGATTATTCATAGAGGGATATGAGTTAGAATCTTATTAGAGTTTAATAGAATATTCTATATTAGAATACAAATATTATAATTACAGTAATGTTAATAATAGTTAGAAAACAAACTTTATTCTATAATAAAGTAGATATAATATATTCATGTTCATCATTTCCTTCTAAAACATTAGGTTCTAGCCTACTTGTGCAGCCTATGCTGTCACATTTGCTATGGCAGTCCCCTGCTCTTTACTGGTCCCTTGCCAGATTCTGTTGAAAACATGCTAATGATCCTCTGTTGCTCCAGCTTAAATCCTGAGCCTCCATTGGCTCCTAAATACATTTGTTTGTTTCTTTGCTGGCTTTAAGAGTGCATAAAGCACCCTTGACCTTTCTTCCAGCTCTGCTGATATCTTTCATCCCAAAACCTTTACACACAGCTAAGGGGATGCTTCTTCCTCTATCCACCTCAAAACTTGCTGTCCTTTGGCATCCATCTTCTTTCCTGGTTCTCTTCTCTACCTGCTTTTGAAAGACAGTAAAAGTTTTACAGAGATAGAGGATTCAATAAAAAGCTTTAAAAATTGCTTCAAAATCTTCTCCCTGAAAACAGCATTACCTTTTGCATCTCCCTTGCTGAGATTTCCTCTTGTTTATTTAAGTTCCATCATTACATTGGTAGTGTGTGGAATCCCATCCTGTCTCGTGCCACAGTGCTGTGCACATCTGTATTTCTGCGCTGGTGAATGCCCACAATTGCATGGATCCTTTGAAAGTGTTTCCACCTTGAGAATCACAGGTTTCAATGCTGGGGCAGGAATGAGTCCACAAAGTCTCAGGGCTGCTGTCATCACCTAACATGAAAACACCCCTTCATGCTTTTGCCTTGAACAAGGAAGTTTAGGTAATGAAAACACAGGCTGTTACCTTTGTATCAATCTAAGCAGTGAGACACTTTAAACTGGTGTCATAACAGTGTAATAATTATACTACAGGTACTTTCACACACTTGAGGTCATAGAATCATAGAATGAATTGGGTTGAAGGGTTGGTCTCTTTTCCCAGGCAGCCAGTACCAGAACAAGAGGACACAGTCTCAGGCTGCGCCAGGGGAGGTTTAGGTTGGATGTTAGGAAGAAGTTCCATACAGAGAGAGTGATTGCCCATTGGAATGGGCTGCCCAGGGAGGTGGTGGAGTCACCGTCATTGGAGGTGTTCAGGAGGAGACTTGATGGGGTGCTTGGTGCCATGGGTTAGCTGTTTAGGTGGGTTGGATTGGTTGATGGGTTGGACATGATGATCTTGAAGGTCACTTCCAACCTGGCCTGGTCTATTCTATTCCTATTCTATTCTATTCTATTCTATTCTATTCTATTCTATTCTATTCTATTCTATTCTATTCTATTCTATGTCATGTTGTCCAACTCTCTGCAGTGACCACGGATGTCTTTAACTAGATCGGGCTGCTCAGGGTCCCATCAAGCCTGACCTTGAATGACTCCAGGGCTAGTGCCTCTACCACCACCCTGGGCAACCTGTTCCAATGTTACACCACCCTCATGGTAAAGAACTTCCTGTCCTCTATTTGTCATATCTTTTGTGGCAAATAAGGGGATTTTAAAAAGTCAGGTTTGATGTAGACTCAGGTCAGATATAAGTAGGGTATGCTGAAAGCCTAACTTAAATCAGATTCATACCTTATATAATTTTAAACTGATTTTCAATACAATTGCTATACTTAAGCTTGCACTTTGAGTTGCATAAACGATTGCAGCCTGAACTTTGCCTCAGTTTGTTGGGTCTCATGTTAATGTTCTCTCCATTGTATTTTGTTAGGATCTAATGTCAGATGCCATCACTGAGCAGGCAGAATGCTACAAGCTCACTACTAAAATACAGCTATTTGAATTTTACCTGCAAAATATCTGACATGACTGCTGTAACTCAGTTTCAACTGAGAATCAATTGAGTATACATGATATTCTTAAGCCCACAGGAAAATAAAAAGCCCCAACAACTGATTGGGCTATTGTGTTGCTTCAGGCTTTTCTGATGTATTCTTATTTTTATGGACTCATCCTGGTCTTTCTTTCCCTTGAGGAATGACTGAGTAAGTAGCAGATGTTTTCAAAGAGTAGTATCTGTAAGTAAATGAAGTTTCCTGTGGTGGCATCTAGCTTGGACCTTGTCACAGCCTTAAGGCTTTAGTTCACCCCACTGCCTAAAACTTTCTTTTTTTCCCAAATCTTCCACTCTTCCAGAACCAATCATTGGTAAATTAATTATTCCAGTATCTTGCTTTCCCTTTAATTTTCTATCTGTGAATAAAATGAGGATGGACACAGATAGATAGAACGAGATAGAATAGGATAGGATAGGATAGGATAAGATAGGATAGGATAGGATAGGGTAGAATAGAATAGAATAGAATAGAATAGAATAGAATAGAATAGAATAGAATAGAATAGAATAGAATAGAATAGAATAGACTAGACCAGGTTGGAAGAGACCTTTGAGATCATCAAGTCCAACCTGTCAACCGACACCATCTAATCAAATAAACCATGGCACCAAGCCCCCCATCCAGTCTCTGCTTAAACACTTCCAGTGATGGTGACTCCACCACCTCCCTGGGCAGCACATTCCAATGGCCAGCCTCTCTTGCTGGGAAGAACTTCTTCCTAAGATCCAGCCTAAACCTCCCCTGACACAGTTTGAAGCTGTGTCCTCTGGTGCTGGTTGCCTGGGAGAAGAGACCAATCCCCACCTGGCTGCAACCTTCCTTCAGGTAGTTGTAGAGAGCAATAAGGTCTCCTCTGAGCCTTCTCTTCTCCAGGCTAAGCAACCTCAGCTCCCTCAGCCTCTCCTCATAGGGCTTCTGACCAGTTCTTCAAGTTTGTCATGTTTGCATAGCATAGGCAGCAACTCTGTGGCCACCTTGGGCATGCTCAGCAATTTCTAAGCATCACTGATGAAGACAACATTCAAAAGGGACTGAATTTCAAGCATCAAGGTATTTTCCAGAGACAGTGGACAACCTAAAAATGGGTTGAGTTAATTTTTTCACCAGCGGCCTTGGTTAATTAGGTCTTGTGGGGGAAGACTTACCAATCACGTATGTTGAATGTACAGCAAAGATCTCTTCTGGATATTTCTGAATGAGAAACATTTTCATCAGATGGAAAAGAAATGGCTTTCTTGTAGTGTACTTTCTTTCTGACTCCAGTATATTCCAGGGTCAGCCATTTCCCAGTTTTTCCAAGCCCATTTCCATCTCATGGCACAACTTACAGCAACTATGGCCACAAGTTGGGTCACAATGTCTATTTATCATGGGTGCACTGATAAAGATGTGCTAGCTGCTTCAGAGTCTGTAAAGCAGAGCTTCTGCTTCAGGGATTTTATAGTTCTAGATTCAGCCTTTTGCAGGTGAGCTCAGGAAAGGCCCTGCAAAATGTGTTTCACCCTGTGTTTCTAAGCAAAGTACACTATCACTCCTTTGTTGATTGGTGCATGACTCAACACATTGTCTGATGCTGGTCCTCAGAGTCATTGCTTGGGAGGTGGTATGACTCCAATGAGGGTGAAATGGCAGGATCAGGCTCTGCCTTCCAGTCACTGAGCTGACCTACATATGTGTCCCAGCCAAGCAGGAGACAGCACAGTAAGATGTAAACTTCACAAAGAAACACAATAAGTAATTCTTTTGAAAAGCCCTTGCTTTGCTGCTTTATCATCTTCTAATCAATAGCATTCCTGAATTAGCTGAGTCAGGCAGACAATCCATTATGCTGAGTGTATTTATGACAACCTGCCACACCTCAGCTGATCACTCTGATGCCTTTGCAATCAGTTAAAACCACATATTTAAACCAAAATGCATTTAAAACCATCTGTCATGCTGCCTAATAAGGCACATTTGGGAGCTGTCTGCAGGACATCAATTCATGCATTTGGGGCACTACTGAAAATGAATTGAAAGACAGAGCACACATTATGTGTACACAGCCTATAATGTGTTTGCCAAGGCAATAACTGTAATGGAAGTCAGAAGCCTGGACAGTGCTTAAAAAAATTATTATTATTATTATTTTAATTTCTATTAACTTAATTTGAATGAAACACTGAGAGGAGGTGGTTGTGAGGCCAGTGTTAGTGTCTCTCTAGCAAAAAGTGATAGGATGAGAGAAGATGGGCTTGAGTTGCACCCAAGGTTGTTTAGGCTGGATGTTAGGCAAAATTTCTTGACTGAAATAGGCTGCCCAGGGAGGTGGTGGAGTCACTATCCCTGGAGGTACTCAAAAACCATGTAAATGTGGCACATGGGGAAGTGGTTTAGTTGCCAAGGTGTTCTGGAGTGTCTTAAGAAGTGTGTAGGCAGTGGGTCAGGGGAGTGTCTCCTCCCCCTTTGACTCTGCCTTTCCTGAGCTCCCCTGCAAAAGACTGAATCCAGAACGATAGAATCCCTGAAGCAGAAGCTCTGCTTTACAGATTGTGAAGCAGCTAGCACATCTTTATCAGTGCATCCCTGATAAATAGAAATTGTGACTCAACTCATGGCCATAGATGCTGTAAGTTGTGCCATGAGCTAGAAAGAGGCTTGGAAAAACTGAAAAATGGCTGACCCTGGAATATACTGGAGTCAGAAAGAAAGTACACTACAAGAAAGCCATTTCTTTTCCATCTGATGAAAATGTTTCTCACTCAGAAATATCCAGAAGAGATCTCTTGGTGTATTGGCAACTTTTTCTTAGGCAAAGAGAGAAAAAAAGGATAATAAATTTAATAGTAAAAGATATTGAAACTAATGAAAACTAAATTAATTCATTAAAACAAACAAGTATAAGTATAAGTGAATAGAATAGAATAGAATAGAATAGAATAGAATAGAATAGAATAGAATAGAATAGAATAGAATAGAATAGAATAGAATTAACCAGGTTGGAAAAGACTTTTGAGATCACAGAGTCTAACCTATCATCCAACACCATCTGATCAACTAAACCATGGCACTAAGCGCCTCATCCAGTCTCTTCCTAAACACCTCCAGTGATGGTGACTCCACCACCTCCCTGGGCAGCACATTCCAATGGCCAATCTCTCTTTCTGTGAAGAACTTCTTCCTAACTTCCAGCCTAAACCTCCCCTGGTGCAGCTTGAGATTGTATCCTCTTCTTCTGGTACTGGTTGCCTGGGAGAAGAGACCAACCCCCACCTAGCTATAATCTCCCTTCAGGTAGTTGTAGAGAGCAATAAGGTCTCCCCTGAGTCTCCTCTTCTCCAGGCTAGGCAGCCTCAGCTCCCTCAGCCTTTCCTCATAGGACTGTGCTCCAAACCCCTCACCAGCTTTGTTGCCCTTCTCCAGCAAGTCAACATCTGTCTTAAACTGAAGGGCCCAGAACTGGACTCTCATTGCTTCAAAAGTTTGGCAGAGATTAAAAAACTGACATCAGTATCTTGAAAAGGATTGTACCTGAGCCCTCTTGACTGAATTAGAGGGAACTGAAGATGAAAAAAAATTTGAAGAAAATTTCATTGAAGAAAAGTGAGGAATTGAAGAAAAGGAAGTCTGAGCCATTCTAAAGCAGTTATTCATGAAATTTAGCCAGAGGGAAAAAAAAAAGTGGTAGCACGAAATCTTAATGCATGGTGCATCAGAGCAGGCAGAAATGAATGAATCATTGACAGAGCAATCTGTGTGTGATAAAGCTGCTAAAAAATGTAGAACTGTCATACCAACACTTAACTTCAAACAAAAAAAGGAAGCCATTACATTGGATAATTTAAAGGCAGCAGTTCTCTGCTGAAAATCCTTATGAGATAATGTCTGTGCTGCGTCCTGCCTCAGAAAAGCAAGATTCAAATAGGAAACTAAAGTTGAGCGTCTCTAAAATGTCGTCTTTTCAGTAGTGTCTTACTTTGAATCGTGTGAATGTTTCCAAAGAGTAGTTTTGAACTCAGATCAAACTCATAGAATCATTAAGGTTGGAAAAGACCTCTAAGATCATCAAGTTCAAATGTCGGTCCAACACCACCATGGCCATTAAACCATGTCCCAGATTTCCATGCCTACACGTGTTTTGAACACCTCCAGGGATGGTGACTCCACCACCTCCCTGGGCAGCCTTTTCCAATGCCTGAACACCCTTTCAGTAAGGAAATTTTTCCTAGCAACCAATCTAAATAAACCAAAGAAAGAGCAGATGCGTGCTCATCACATCTGTATCTCTTTAGATTTTTACTGGATGTTTTAGAGCACTTCAATGAAAAACAGTGGAACCCCTGGAGGTGTCCAAAAAAGTGTAGATATGGCAGTTTTGGACATGGTTTAGTGGGCATGGTGGTGTTGAGTTGACAGTTGGACTTGATCTTAGGGGTCTTTTCCAACCTTAATGATTCTATGATTCCAGGGATCAACAGGCAACAGAGGAAGGCTGAACACAAGAGATACTTCAAACTGTGATGTTTCTCCTTCTGTATGAAAGGTCTTGTAGGCACACCTGCAGCACTTCCCTTCATGTCCAAAAAAGAGAAAGTGAGTCCAACCACTTTTCAACTACCTTCCCACACAGGCTGCTTTAGGGTGATGTGTTTCATCAGCATCAATTCTGGGCAGGAGGACCCCAGGCAAGTGTTGTTGAGCCTGCTTTACCATGCACTTTCTACAACTAGGTAAGAGAAGTGGTTTCAGGCTGCAAAACATTTCTAACTACAGTTTTTGTACATTTGGTGAGTCAGCCTTTCTGTTGCCACCAGGGACCAATTCAAACCCTGGGGTTGCGTGTGCCTTGCCAGCTAGCCTACGTCGTGCACAGATTGCTAGGTGACACCCGGCAGCATCTCTTACTCCAACGCCTAGTTATTGTTCCACACAGGCTGGATGAATTCCATTTTGCAGATCAGAGCTGTTTGGTTTTTTCTTTTCCCCAAACTTAATTTCACATGCTAGCATATTAATAATGAAGTGGTGCAAGAATGGCAACAGATCTTGCCAATAAACAATGTCACTTGGGTTGATGTTGTTTCTGTCCCCAAATCTGTTAATCTGTACTTGTATTAGCTCTCAGAATTCATGCCAGCTTAACGTGCTTGACTTTAGGTACAATCAGTTTCTATTGCCCTTGATCTGTTTTGAGGGATACCCTAATTTTATCTTGAATTCCTCATAAGAAAGAGCTTTACATAAGCCCTTAGCAACACATGAGAAGAGTATCATAGTATCATAATATCAGTCAGAGTTGGAAGGGACCACAAGGATCATCTAGTTCCAATCCCCCTGCCATGGGCAGGGACACCCCACACTAGATCAGGCTGGCCAGAGCCTCATCCAGCCTGGGCTTAAACATCTCGAGGGATGGGGCCCCAACCACCTCCCTGGACAACCCATTCCAGGGTTTCACCACTCTCATGGTGAAGAACCTCCTCCTCACGTCCAGACTGAATCTCCCCACCTCCAGCTTCATTCCATTCCCCCTAGTCCTATCACTACCTGAGATCCCTCCCCAGCCTTCTTGTAGGCCCCCTTCAGATACTGGAAGGCCACAATTAGGTCACCTTGGAGCCTTCTCTTCTGCAGACTGAACAGCTCCAACTCCTTCAGTCTGTCCTCATAGGAGAAGTGCTCCAGCCCTCTGATCATCCTCGTGGCCCTTCTCTGGACACCTTACAGCATGTCCATATCCTTCTTGTAATAGGGGCTCCAGAACTGGAGGCAGTACTTCAGGTGGGGTCTCACCAGAGCTGAGTAGAGGGGGAGGATCACCTCCCTCGACCTGCTAGCCACACTTCTCGTGATGCAGCCCAGGATCTGATTGGCTTTGCGGGCTGCAAGTGCACACTGAGAGCTCATGTTGAGCTTTTTGTCCACCATCACCCCCAAGTCTCTCTCCTCAGGGCTGCTTTCCAGCCAGTCACTGCCCAGCCTGCATTTGTGCCTGGGATTGCCTTGACTCAGATGCAGTACAGTGTGTCCATCTCACCTGAACTCTCTCTTATTTGTCTTGACCTTTTCTTGGTGTTAAAAGGGTGAGTGGAAGCCTTTTGCTCTGAGGTGCCTATTGCTGTGCTACCCTTGTGTAGCTCTGAGCTTGATTAGGGAGACACTTTGACCTGGAAGTTGTAGGTGAGGTTTGTTGAATTTTGTAAAACAATTTGGTCATTAACAGCAGCTCAGTTTTCTGCTCAGGAAACTGAATTTGAGAAAGGTCTCACAGCCATCCTACCCTCCCTGCTCCTCATTTTTCATGGTAGAGAAGAAACTTTTTTCCATCACTCTGAACTTCTCTGTGTGTACAGAGATGCCTTTCAGCAATCTTTTATCCAATCAATATTTTGGATAAAGATTGATGGGAATGCACACTGGAGAGCAGTTTCATTTTTGTAGTCTAACTAGGAGCACATTTGAACTGGTGCATGTCAATTTGCTCCACCTGAGCCCAGGCACAGGGCAACAAACAGAGTCAAAGGGGTGAAATATTTGAATTAGAAAGACCCATGAAATAAAGGACACCATATTTTAAAAGTGGAAGTAATGATTTTGGTGGTATGGAAATTGGGCCCTGAAAGCAGGTTGATTTGTTGTTTCTTTTCACAGTTCACAAAATATCTTCTCTGTAGGGATAAGGATTGCTAGAATCTTTATTGGACTCGGGAAGATCCAACCAAAACTGAAATTTAAGTCCTGAGATAGAGTTTTGGAAAGGAAACCATTTATTTACTGACATGAATGACAAGGGACATTGAATATTGAGACCACCAAAGGTCAGTGGTAAGAAGACTTTAATGGATGGGGTGTGATTGGCTTCTCAAATCAGCCCAAATGCAAATTAAATAAAGAGATTTCTGGAACCCACTTAGCTGAAAACTACTCAGTAGCATTTTGTTTCACTCTAACTGAATCAAACTGGCAGAACCCTGCAGGCCTCAGGTTGTTAGTTGGGTTTGTTTGTGAGTGTATTTTGGGTTTTGATTGTAAGTACACAGAGGACCTGGAGAACAGGTGCGGTGAGGAGTGTCTGAGGGAACTGGGGGTGTTTAGTCTGGAGAAAAGGAGGCTGAGGGGAGACCTTCTAGCTCTCTACAACTCCCTGAAAGGAAGTTTGAGCCAGGTGTGAGTCAGTCTCATCTCTGTAGGAACAAGTGATAGAATGAGAGGAAAAAGCCTCAAGTTGCATCAGGCTTCTTTCTACTCAGCCCTGGTGAGACCACGACTGGACTGGATCCAGTTCTGGGCTCCCTAGCACAAGAGACTCATGGGCATAGTGGGGACAGTGTCCAAAGAAGTAATGTTATAATGATGGAGGACTTGGAGAATTTCTTACATATAAGGAAAGGCTGAGAGAAGATAACCTAGAGGAGAAGACTGTGGGGGAATATTGTCAATATCTACAGTATCTGAAGGGAGAGTGAAAAGAAGACAGAGCCAGGCACTTTTCAGTGGTGCCCAGTGATGAGACCAGAGGTAACAAGCACAAGCTGAAACCCAGGAGGTTTCCTCTGAACATCAGGAAACACTTTTTTTCCCTGTGAGGGTGACTGAGCACGGCCACAGTTTGCCCATGGAGGTTGTGGAGTCTCCATCCTTTGAGACATTCAGTAACTGTCTGGACATGGTTTTGGGCAACTGGCTGTAGGTGGCCTTGGAGCATTGGACCAGATGACCTCCAGGGGTGCCTTCCAACCATCAGCCATTCTGCAGTACTGTGATGATTATAATTGTGAAAATGAATATTGTAGTAAAGGAAATGAGACCGAATATCCAGCAGCAGCAAAGCACCCAGATTAGCTCTTTCTCTTGGGTAATTTTTCTTGTGAATTTCTGCAAGCAAGCAAAATATCTTATGTTTTGGTTTCTGGTGGACGCTTCTAATAATTCACATTTCTGGAAAATAAAATGAAGTCCATTCAAAGGCATTTTGTTGGCCTATTCCCAATGTGGCCATTAGAAGAATAGCTATCCAAGGCTACTTCTGAAGATGCTCATTAAATTGGTAGATTGCTTTCTATACAATAGAAAATAGAATCACCACAGTGTCTTTTGAGAGAATAGAATAGAATAGAATAGAATAGAATAGAATAGAATAGAATAGAATAGAATAGAATAGAATAGAATAGAATAGAATAGAATAGAGCAGACCAGGTTGGAAAAGACCTTCGAGATCATCAAGTCCAACCTATCACCCAACACTATCTAATCAACTAAACCATGGCACCAAGCACCCCATCCAGTCTCTTCCTAAATACCTCCAGTGATGGTGACTCCACCACCTCCCTGGGCAGCACATTCCAATGGCCAATCACTCTTTCTGTGAAGAATTTCTTCCTAACCTCCAGCCTAAACCTCCCCTGGTGCAGCTTAAGACTGTGTCCTCTTGTTCTGGTGCTGGCTGCCTGGGAGAAGAGACCAACCCCCACCTGGCTACTACCTCCCTTTAGATAGTTGTAGACAGCAATAAGGTCTCCCCTCAGCCTCCTCTTCTCCAGGCTAATAAGTATCTTTAGAATCAGTGTCTGTAGAATCAGAAAAAAACAATTGTACCTTTAAAGAAGGATCCATTAGAAAACCTAACGAGTGTTTCATTAAGTGCTTAAGATGGCAAATTTTGGTGATGCTCCCTGCATTTAAAATGGACCACCACAGCTGCAACAAACACTCTAGGACTTCCATGGTCTTTCTGGAAAAGCTGACTGAGCTATTCCTCTATGTTTGGAAAAACACCTGACCTAGGTGTACCTGTGTTAGCAGGGGTGTTGGACTCAATGATCTGCAGAGGTCCCTTCTAACCCTTAGAATTCTGTGATTCTAAGACCAGTGCATATCTGGAATCAAACCTGAGAGCTGATTTTGATGGAAAATACCCACACAGAGAGTGGATTTTCTGTCACTAACAATTGAGCAGTTGGGAATCTTGATTACTGTAGCATAGCTTAATACATTTCTTAAGGGCAAAAATGACCTCTCTTCTGCTTTCTTGAGCAAGCTGCCATTTTAATTGCCTCTTTCAGCCCTCCAACTTTTTCCTTGCTTAATCTGTGTCTGTGACTTTAATCAACCATCTGTCATCTGTGGTGCTTTACCCCATGATGTAGCTATGAACCTTATCATAGCTGAAGAGGAGACAAGAGAGGAAAAAAAGGGGGAAAAAAAGAGAGTATCTGAAGT
The DNA here is from genome assembly GCF_026170545.1 of Melanerpes formicivorus. Lineage (NCBI taxonomy): Eukaryota > Metazoa > Chordata > Aves > Piciformes > Picidae > Melanerpes > Melanerpes formicivorus. The sequence goes on along the minus strand of NW_027142356.1, from coordinate 33,001,155 downwards.
AAAATGAAGTAGTGAAATAACAATGAAATAAACAAACAAATAAATACAGTTATGTAGAATACCAGAATAAGATGATTTTGTAGTAACTCTGGTTGTTTATTGAGGATTAAACTTAACTGCTGAAATCCTTCACCATCAACATTCATTTCTGCTGTTATAAAATTCTGAGGAAGACATAATGGAGGGAAACAACCCCATTTTAAGTGGCTAGGGATTTGTGCACTCAGGATGGTATCCTCTGCAATCCAGTGTCTGAGAAGACTTTAGCAAATGGTTCAGAGCCAGAGCATGTTTGTACTTATCAGTGCACTTACAGCAATCATTGTATCATAGTGTCTATCAGGGTTGGAAGGGACCACAAGGATTATATCTAGTTCTAATTCCCCTGCTATGGGCAGGGACACCCCACACTAGATCAGGTTGGCCAGAACCTCATCCAGCCTGGTCTTAAACACCTCCAGGGACAGGGCCTCCACCTCCTCCTTGGACAACCCATTCCAGGGTTTCACCACTCTCATGGTGAAGAACTTCCTCCTCACATCCAGCCTGAATCTCCCCAGCTCCAGCTTCATTCCATTCCCCCTAGTCCTATCACTACCTGATGGAAGAAAATGTTTTCTAAGCCTTGCTAAGAGTAGCACTCAGCATCTCACACTTTTTAGTTTATACAAGGGAAGCTCTTGTGGCTCATAGCTTGGATATTATGAAAAAATTCCTTACTGAAAGAGTGGTCAGACATTGGAACAGGCTGCCCAGGGAGGTGGTGAGTCATCATTTCTGGAGGTGTTCAAGAACTGTGTAGACAATGCACTTTGGAATATGGTTTATTTAGCATGGTAGTCTTGGGTTGACTGTTGGACATCATGATCTGAGAGGTCTTTTCCAGCTTTAATGATTCTATGACTCTGTGATTCATATACTGCTGTGTGCTACAATTTCTGGCCAGAGCTGACACTAGCTACAAGGGCTGTTGCATCTAGTTCTGTTCCAATTAGAGCACAAGTCTTAGTGCTTCCAGGCACTACTGTTTTCTAAGCCTACAAATATGTTTTATCATGTGAACAAGGGAATCATAGAATGCACTGGGTTGGAAAGGACCTCAAGAGATCATATAGTCCAACTAGAACAGGAGGCTCAGGGGTGACCTCATTGCCCTCTACAACTACCTGAAAGGTGGTTGTAGCCAGGAAGGGGTTGGTCTCTTCTCCCAGGCAACCAGCACCAGAACAAGGGGACACAGTCTCAAGCTGCACCAGGGGAGGTTTAGACTCGAGGTGAGGAGGAAGTTCTCCACCGAGCGAGTTGTTCGTCATTGGAATGTGCTGCCCAGGGAGGTGGTTGAGTTGCCGTCCCTGGAGGCGTTCAAGAGGAGATTGGACGTGGCACTTGGTGCCGTGGTCTAGTTATGGGGTCTGTGTTGATGGTTTGGGCTCGATGATCCTCGAGGTCCTTTCCAACCTGGGTGATACTGTAACTCCTATGGAATAGTGTCTGATAAGATTACAGTAATGCTGGAGGTTCAGGTTCGAAATGTTGTGGGCACAGTCTCAAGCTGCACCAGGGGAGGTTTAGGCTGGAGGTTAGGAAGAAGTTCTTCCCAGAAAGAGAGATTGGCCATTGGAATGTGCTGCCCAGGGAGGTGGTGGAGTCACCATCACTGGAGGTGTTTAGGAAGGGACTGGATGAGGCACTTGGTGCCATGGTTTAGTTGATTAGATGGCGTTGGATGATAGGTTGGACTCTGTGATCTCAAAAGTCTTTTCCAACCTGGTTAATTCTGTTCTGTTCTATTCTATTCTATTCTATTCTATTCTATTCTATTCTATTCTATTCTATTCTATTCTAAAAACAAACAGAAAAAAAGGATAATACAGAATCACATAATCCTAGGATTGTTTTGGTTGGAAAGGCCTCTAAGATCCTTCAGTCCAACCATCAACATAAGTGGCTTGATCTGGAGGTAAACTGATTGGTTGCAATAGCACAGGAGTAAATTAGTCTGAAATATGCACTAATGAGGTTTATGTAATTGATATTTGTTACAAAAATCACAAGATCCTTTTTTTGTTTGTTTTGTTTTTCTATTTCAGGTAAAAGACAGATTTGTTTGAGTTTTCCAGGTCTGAGATGACTGATCAATGTAATTAATCTCTATGATGATTGCCTCAGAGGATAGAACCTGAAAATATCCCTGCATCCAACAGGTAAAGATAATGAAGAGCATCTGGGAAATGGCCAACTGCAGCGTCAGTAAATTCTGAGCTGAGAAACCACAGAATAGCTGAGAGGCAGAGCACTGTACATCTGCCAAGTGATGGACTGATACGAGAGCAGACTTAACTAATTAGCAAAGCCTCCCTCCTTCCCATCTGGAGATTTAACTCTGGGGTGTGTGCACAGGCTGAACATTATTAATCAGGAATTGAACGAGGATGCCTACGAGTCCTAGACAGCATTTCTACGAGGTGAGCCAAAGCAGTTTCCTTTTGGCTAGACAGAGAGTAACAATGCTGTAGAGTGACTCAGGGTTGTTTTTGTCTATTCTGCATATGTTGAATTAAGAAACAAATGAGAAAATGCAAACTTGTAAGACATAGTTTTCATAGCTGTAGAGATCTATATGTCTTTTGTTGTAATATACATCTATGCTTTACAGCTGCTTTTAAAAACAGAATACTTGTTGGGTGGTTCCAACTGGCTCCTCCATCAGTGATCATCCTAGTGTCTGTATCCAAAACTGTGACTCCCAGGGCCACCCTTACCAGTTAGTTGATAGCTCCTAAATGTGTCCCAGGTCTTTTCTAGAGTAACACAATTCTTTCCCCATAATACCACCCAGAGATCTGTCATGAAGCTGGAAGTGGCAGGGTGTGTGGGGAAAGTATGGGCCTACGGCCCAGAGTGGTCAACTCTGGGCCCCTCAGTTTAGGAAGGATGTTGACTTGCTGGAGCATGTCCAGAGAAGGGCAACAAAGTTGGTGAGGGGCTTGGAACACAAGCCCTATGAGGAGAGGCTGAGGGAGCTGGGGTTGCTTAGCCTGGAGAAGAGGAGACTCAGGGGTGACCTTCTTGCTCTTTACAGCTACCTGAAGGGGGGTTGTAGACAGGCAGATGTTGGTCTCTTCTCCCAGGCAGCCAGCACCAGAACAAGAGGACACAGTCTCAGGCTGCGCCAGGGGAAGTTCAGGCTGGCGGTCAGGAGGAAGTTTTACACAGAGAGAGTGATTGCCCACTGGAATGGGCTGCCTGGGCTGGTGGTGGAATCGCCATCACTGGAGGTGTTCATGAGGAGACTTGACAGGGTGCTTGGTTGCATGGGTTAGTTGATTAGGTGGTGTTGGATGATAGGTTGGATGCGATGATCTTGAAGGTCTCTTCCAACCTGGTCTGGTCTGGTCTGGTCTATTCTATTCTGTTCTATTCTATTCTATTCTGGAATTTCACACCTGAACAAGTGCAGAATCCTGACAAACTGATAAAGTATTTGGTGAAAACGTATCATGTGGATGCCCATGTACCCGAGAGTTGGACCACTGAAGAGCATCAACCAGCAGGTGGATCAGGCTACTAAGATTGAATTGGCTCTGGTGCATTTGGACTGGCAATGTGAGGATGAATTATTTATAGCTCAGTGGAGCCACGACACCTAAGTCATCAAGGAAGGGATGCAAGGAGCTTGAGATCAAGGGATGGAGTTAACCATGGACACAGTTCTGCAAGTGATCCATGAATGCTGCAAAGAAGCAAGCCAAGTGTCAGTGGTAGGGGAGAGTGATGGCTGAACAGAAAAAAAGCCTGGGGAAAGCCTGGCAGGTTGTCTCCGTGACACTCCCGCAATCCCAGCAAGGTGAACACCGTGTGCTCACAATGGTGAAAGCAACCACTGGGTCGCTGGAAATATATCCAGTGCCCCATGTCACCACCCAGAACACCATCCTGAGCCTTGAAAAGCAAGTTTTGTGGTGACATGGCAGGGGAAAAAACTGAGTCAGGGAATGGGACTCATTTTTGAAACAGTGTAGAGTAGTAATAGTAGTTTCGGTGTAGGGTTCCTCAGGAAATGAGGGAGATTGTTTTCTAAACACCAAGAAACAACTCCCTTTTGACAGGGTTAAACTTCTGCTTCACACCTCACCTCTCTTGGGATCCAAAGCAAAACATTTACTGCTTGGAGCACAGTAGATCAGGGTCCCAGGAAACACAGTACAAGAGGGATGGTGTCTTATTTCTTATCAAGCAATTCAGAGGGAGGTGTAGAAGACTAAACCCATTTGCCCGAGGATTCAGACCCACATCTTTAATCTCCAGGGTGACATTTACTATCAAATGCTGAAACAGTCATCATTCCAAGGAGAAAGAGTAAGGTAAAGTTCTGACAATATCCTCCTGACTGAAAAAAAAAAAAGCTTAGGCCTCAGGCTTTACAAAGTATTTCCATAATTTATGGGTGGGTAGTGGGGTTTTTTTTTTGGTAATTGATATTAGCAAACCATTCATTAAAATATGAGGATTATTTGAAGAGGGAATGACAATCACAGCTCCTCCAGCCTTAATTTTCCCCCACTTATTAATAAAACACTTTGACACACACCTTAAAACTAGCCTCAGGCTTCTTAATTAGAGCTGTCCCCGTCAAGATGAGATGTATCTGAATCCATAAAGCAGGAGATTAATTATTATTTCCCCAACTTTTATAGGCAAGACATTAATTTACCCATGGGTTGTATTGCAGCTTCTAAGTCTGCTCCAAACTTCTTGGACTCGCAGCAGTGAGGATCAGCAACCAGCAGAGTCCTATCATACTGAATTAAAATATCCTTGATCTCCTTTTTGGAAGCTTCATCAACATATTTCTGATAGTAAGCCACCAAGGCTTTGGAAATAGCTTGACAGATAGCATAGATTTGTGCTATGTGGCCACCACCCTTTACACAGACTCTGATGTCAACCCCAGCGAACCGTTCCTTCCTCAGGACGAGGACAGGTTCAAGCAGTTTAGATTGCAGAGTTCTGGGCTTCATCATTTCCAGAGGTCTTCCTTTCACTTTAATGAGGCCATTTCCTCTCTTGCCGTGGGCAACAGCAGTTGCAGGAACATCAGGAACAGTGTGGCCAGCAGGAGCAGGGAGGTCATTCTACCTCTGTACACTGCAGGTTAGGCTACACCTTGAGTCCTGTGTCCAGTTCTGGGCCCCTCAGTTTAGGAAAGATGTTGACTTGCTGGAACGAGTCCAGAGAAGGGCAACAAAAGTGGGGAGGGGTTTGGAGCACAGCTCTGTGAGGAGAGGCTGGGGTTGCTTAGCCTGGAGAAGAGGAGACTCAGGGGTGACCTCATTGCTCTCTACAACTACCTTAAGGGAGGTTGTAGACAGGTGAGGGTTGGTCTCTTCTCCCAGGCAAGCAGCACCAGAACAAGGGGACACAATCTCAAGCTGCGCCAGGGGAGGTTTAGGCTGGAGGGGAAGTTTAGGCTGGAGATTAGGAGGAAGTTCTATACAGAGAGAGTGATTGCCCGGGGAGGTGGTGGAGTCACCATCATTGGAGGTGCTCATGAGGAGACTTGGTTGCATGGTTTAGTTGATTAGGTGGGTTGGATGATAGGTTGGATGTGATGATCTTGAAGGTCTTCCAACCTGGTTTAGTCTGTTCTGTTCTGTCCTGTTCTATTCTAGTCTAGTCTAGTCTATTCTATATTTTACAGCCTTGCAGAAGTCTTCTTGAACTAGGTTTTCCAGCAATAAAAAAAGAGTTAGAGATGACCAAGGATGTAGAATATTGGGAAGGGACAAAGTAAGAATTCGAAGTGTTGAAAGAGAAACCACTAGTCTCTTTAAATCTTTCAGATCAAGAAAATTGGGTGTTACAGTTTGAAAACTGAATTTATTTCCCCTGCTTTCCCCATTTTTTGGCTGTTGAACTTTCAAAACCAGAAAGACTGTTATTGCTAAAGGATAAATGTGGAAGCTAAAGGTGATATTTCAGGTCTTTGTTTTCCAGAGAAAGAATAAATATAAATTCAACATCTCACTAATGGGTTTCCTTTTAAGTGCTCGGTCAGGACAATTTGAGTGCTCCATTTTGATAGGCCAGCAATAAAAGTGACAAAAATTAAATTGGAGCAGAGAAAATAACGTTTCTATAGCAAAGGCTAAAATAGTAAAAGCAGGGTCTAAAAGCTCAACGTCATAGAAGCCAATGAAAGATGTAATTACCATAGAGGTTGCACTAATGAAGCCTTGCATTGTAAAGTCACAGAACACTGCTCCTCACTCTGACCCTGTGCTTTCTGTTTGGTGAAGATAAACTTTGGAATTTGATGAGGGCAGTCACAGGCTCACAGGATGTTAGGGGTTGGAAAGGACCTTCAAAGATCATCAAGTCCAACCCCCCTACCAGAGCAGGACCATGGAATCCAGCCCAGGCCACACAGGAACACATCCAGATGGGTCTTAAAAGTCTCCAGAGAAGGAGACTCCAAAACCTCTCTGAGGAGCCTGTTCCAGCGCAAGCCTGTTGCAGTGCTCTGACACTCACAGTGAAGAAGTTCCTCCTCATGTTGAGGTGGAACCTCCTGTGCTGAAGTTTATATGCATTACCCCTTGTCCCATCACAGGGTGCAAGTGAGCAGAGCCTGTCCCCTCCCTCTTGACCCCCAGCCCTCAGATATTTATAAATATTATTAAATCCCCTCTCAGTCTTCTCTTCTCCAGACTAAGCCTTTGACTTGGATACTGCAGTCTGGTCTTCAAAAGTGGCTTCTGATTGCCTCACCTTTTTTAGTACCTTATGGAGGAAAATATATTCACTCTGGAGTCTTTAATTTATTTCTGCCCAGAGTTTGCCTCTTACCTGTCAGGTAATGCTCTTGCCTCACAACTTATAAACCTTTATAAAATTGTTTATACAATCTAATCTTTATAAAACAGAACTCCCTATTTTCCTCTTGCAACCTTTGCCATGCCTTAATTCCAGAACAGGCTTCACAAGAACAATTTATCATTCACTTGAGTCTGTGACTTGCATATCAAGTGTCTACCTTCTCTACTTCTGTGATACTCCAACCATATCTGATTTTGTTTTACTTGCTTCTGCTGATCACTGAGTTTTTGCTCTTGCTACAAGAAAAACATTGAGGTGCTGGAGTGAGTCCAGAGAAGACAGTGAAGCTGGTGAAGGGTCTGGAGAACCAATCTGGTGAGGAGTGGCTGAGAGAACTGGGGTTGTTTAGTCAGGAAAAGAGGAGGCTGAGGAGACCTCATTGCTTTCTACAATTCCCTGAAAGTAGGTTGGAGTGAGGTGGGTGTTGGTCTCTTTACCCTAGTAACAAGAGACAAGGGCAACAGGAAGTGGTCTCAAATTGCACTGGGGGAGGTTTGGGTTGGATATGAGGAGAAATTTCTTGACTAAAAGGGTTCTCAAATACTGGAACAGGATACTCAGGGAGGTGGCTGAATCCCCATCCCTGAAGGTGTTTCAAAGGTTCATAGATATGGTGCTGAGGGACCTGGTTTAGCACCAGGTTTGGTAGAGTTAGACAATGGTTGGACTCTATGATTACTGCCAATGCTTACGTCTGCCTGAGTTCAGTTTTCTCTCTCTGTTTCCCTTCAGATACCAAAGTCAAAACTTTCTGATTCCAGGTGAATTCTCCTAATGCACCAAACAGAACCACAATTCTCTCCTTACTTTAAATCATCCTAGAATAACCTTTGTCCTGAGTAGCAGGACATAGTCCTTGGGGTGAAAGGAGAGTTGCATCTTTCATGGGATTGTGTTTGTTGTGTTTTTGCAGAGTGTATTCAAGCTGATGGGCATTTACTCACACACAGAGTCATGGATCATCCACCTGACTGGCTATATTTATTTTTTCTTGCCCCTGCCCTTTCCCTTTCTTATGCTGCAGAAAATGCCATCCTTTGGTAATCTGTCTTCCCAGGAGCCACACAGAACTTGGCACCTCCAATTTTCTACTTAGTGCTTTTCCTTCATATTGCTCCTGTACATCAGTTGCAAAAGACATCAGTTTGTTGCTCCTTCCTGCTGCAGCCATCTCCATGCATTCTTCTGTCTTCATGTTTCAAAACCTTTTTCTGAGTTGGTTCATGAGGCCACTTCCTCTTCAGAAATTTTACCTCACAGCTATGACTCTTGTGCTCTGGTCCTCAGCTCTCGTATTCACTATAGGTGCTGTTTTAGAGACAGAAGCTGGCCTTACTTTCATCTTCAGGAAGCACACTCTAAACACTTGTAGCATAACCTTAAACAATCTTTACATTCTGTCCTGTGGAAAGCACATTTTAGTCATTATATGTAATTCACAGAATCACAGAATTGTTGTGGTTGAAAAGACCTCTTAGATCATCTAGTACAACTGTCATCCCAACCCCACCTTCCCCATTAAACCACATCCCAAAGTGCCAGGGCTTGTAGTTGCTTCCTTGCAGAAAGGTCCTTTGAGTTTTTGACCATTTACTTAGGGGCTAGGAAGTGATTGACCTTCTTAAGAAATGATGGTTTCAAGTCAGGCAAATGACTCCTCTGAGTCTCTTTGTCAATGCCACCTTTTATCTGTCTTGTTCATGCCTTTCTCAGGTCATTTGTCCTGCAGTATGTGCGTGTGCAAGGTTCTGCCAGTGCTGCTTCTAACTCAGCTGTGATTTTGTTGTAGGAGCTGTAGAACTACATGTAACAATGTCACTCGTGTTCTCTAGACCCTGAAACCTCTTGACATATGCAGTCTTGAAAAATCTCTGATTTGTATGGTTTAGAGGATGTTTCCTGCCCTCTTTCTTTCTCTGTTCAGTTTAAAAACCATGGCAAATCATATGTTAACTAATTTTCAAATCTGTGTGGCCAGCAGCTTGAGGTCCTTCTCCAATCTATTCTGCCTTGATGAGCCCACAGAGGGAGTATTGTGTCCAGCTCTGGGCTCCCCTGTTCAAGAGGGTCAGGGAACAACTGGAAAGGATCCAAGTGAGGGCCATGAAGATGATGAGGAGACTGGAGCATATCTCTAATGGGGAGAGGCTGAGAGACCTAGGGCTGCTTGGCCTGGAGAAGAGAAGACTGAGAGGGGATCTTGTCAATGCTTATAAATATCTAAAGGCTTGTCGTGGGGTTGGAAGGGTAAGGCCCAGAAGCCTCCTCTCTCTCCCCTGTAAAGTAAAGGGAGAGAAAATTGAAGGGAAAGGAAAAAAAACAACTCACAGCTGAATTAGCAAAGCAGTGGAGCTGTATATTTACAAAGCAATGTAGGATATGCAGGGGAATATATACAAATTTACAATATTTACAATATATACAAAGATATACAATAAAGTAACACAGAAATGAGAGTTCCCCCCCCTCGCTGAGGGGGTTCCCCACCTCCGCTCTCCCCCTCTCTCCCCCTATTCCCCAGAGTGGTTAGAAAAGAGAGAGAAAGAGGGAAAAAAAAGTTAGAGGCAGTTTTGTGTTAATTGGAAAGGAGTTAATACAGGCCTTATAGCTTATCGGTTTCAAGGCCGAAGCCTTGGCAGAAAGCCCAGCACAGAAAGCTGCTGCCCAAAGAGGAGGCGGAAGCAAGACTGAAGGGGACACAGTCTCAAGCTGCGCCAGGGGAGGTTCAGACTCGAGGTGAGGAGGAAGTTCTTCACCGAGCGAGTCATTCGGCATTGGAACCGGTTGCCCAAGGAGGTGGTTGAGTCATCGACCCTGGAGGCGTTCAAGGGGAGATTGGACGTGGCACTTGGTGCCATGGTCTAGTCATGGGGTCTGTGTTGATAGGTTGGACTCGATGATCCTCGAGGTCCTTTCCAACCTAAGTGATACTGTGATACTGTGAAGATAGAAGTGCCGGAGTGCCCAGGATACTCCTCCTGCACTCCCAGTTCAGAAGGTGCTTCCTCCCACTTCACCAGTGAAATTAGTTTAGATTCTTCTTTCGTTTACCAACATCCGTCCACCATATTCCCTTTCTTAAAGGCACAGCCTCAAACGGTCACAAGGCTGGAGGTTATTATTATGGGGCTGGGCTTTTCTCAGTGGTGCCCAGTGATAAGACAAGGGACAGTGAGTACAAACTAGAACACGGGAGGTTTCACTTAAATTTAAGGAGAAATTTCTTTACTTTGAGAGTGCTGGATTACTGGACCAGGCTGCCCAGAAAGGTTGTGGAGTCTCCTTCTCCAGGGACTTTCAAAACCTGCCTGGACACATTCCTTTGCAACCTGCCCTAGGTGACCCTGCTTTAGTTGGGAGGTAAGGTTGGGTCATCTCCTCTCCACATGTGCCTTCCAACCCCTACCATGCTACATTCAAATGATGAGAGTTAGAGTGAAATCCAAGAATGGTACATGCTGACAGTTGTCACTTTGACCATGGTTGGCAGTAAAGTATTAGAAACAACAAGGTGTATTAAAAACCTACTGCTGGTTGTCACCTTGAAAGCAAACTCGTAGTGTTGTTTTATCCATGTTAGGTAGGCTGTTACTTTATCAGTCTTGGGAGAGATTCTAGGATATTAGCTTATTTTTTTATTTATCATTTGCTACAAATCTGATGCAGATCTAGTGTGAGTCATTTATTTCTGGAAACATTTGTTCAGTGCACACAGATGGTGTTTATAGATCCAACATGTAGGGTGAGCTACTCAAGACCAGGAGATCTGCAGGGTCAGTCTTACAGATAATGTTTTCTGAACAGAACAACTATCCTCTCTAGTGTGGTTCTGCAATGTTTGTATTCATGAAGCTCAGAAGACAGGGACCATTTACTACTCTTTTTTTCTGTGCTAACACTTAACTCATCCTTTATGTGGAGTGTGGAATTCACTTCTGTCAATACCTCTTGCTTCAGCTGTTGTCATGGCAACAAGTGGCATCTTGGCTGAAATACAGCTGAGGTTTAGTTTGGACATGGAGTGAAGCAAAACATTGCTGAAATTTGTACTGGCCCTACCATCCCTTTTAGTCAAGTTTTCTCTTAAAAACAAGTGTGTTGTATTTTTGCAGCCCATGGAAACTATTGAAGTTTGCGTTGCTTGTAGAAGTAGCAGAGGTCATCACAGGTGTTAAAGGAGACAAACGATTCTAAATGCACAGCTGAAACAAGATCTCCACATTTTCCTGCATTCAGTGCATGTGATTCAGTGCATAAAATCTTGTGAGACTTCCTTTGCCATGCATTATTCTGCCTTTTTTAGCCACGGAACCATTGGATTATTCTTTTCTCTCATATATATATGTGTATATATATATATATATAGTATCATAGTATCAGTCAGGGTTGGAAGGGACCACAAGGATCATCTAGTTCCAACCCCCCTGCCATAGGCAGGGACACCTCACACTAGATCAGGCTGGCCAGAGCCTCATCCAGCCTGGTCCTAAACACCTCCAGGACGGGGCCCCAACCATCTCCCTGGACAACACATTCCAGGGCTTCACCACTCTCATGGTGAAGAACCTCCTCCTCACATCCAGCCTGAATCTCCCCACCTCCAGCCTCATTCCATTCCCCCTAGTCCTATCACTACCTGAGATCCTGAGAAGTCCCTCCCCAGCCTTCTTTTAGGCCCCCTTCAGATACTGGAAGGCCACAATGAGGTCACCTCGGAGCCTTCTCTTCTGCAGACTGAACAGCCCCAACTCCTTCAGTCTGTCCTCATAGGAGAGGTGCTCCAGAGGTGCTCATCCTCATGGCCATTCTCTGGACACCTTCTGGCACCTCCATATCCCTCTTGTAATAGGGGCTCCAGAACTGGAGGCAGTACTCCAGGTGGGGTCTCACCAGAGCTGAGCAGAGGGGGGGAATCGCCGCCCTTGACCTGCTGGCCACACTTCTGATGCAGCCCAGGATCTGATATATATAATGCTGATATACTCAGCATCCAGGCTATCAGAAAAATTGCATAAAGTTTACAGACACAGAAAGTGTGCAGCAGACTTTAGGAATTAAAATACAGTGTTTGAGTCATGATTCTTTGCTGCTTTTGTATTTTTTCCCCCTCTGAAGGCTTTCTGACAGCATATTGTTTACAAGCAGAAATAAATTCCAGCTAAACATTTATTGCTCTGAAAATCAATCTTGGGAGAACAGTAATAGTGTCACTGGTGAATTTGGGGGTGAGTTGTTTAGGTTCTTTGGGAGATTACAAAAACTATTCTGCTGTTTCAAGGTTACCTCCATCTGAGTTAGAATTGTGGAAGTGCAGTTGTAGTTTGCAATATGCATTGCCTCAATCTCTGCAAATATAAATTGAAACTTTAAAGTGAAATAGAAAGTTACATGTTTATGGATAGAAAGTTGCATGTTTATGGAGTTCATTCTGAGACCCCTCCTGAAGTCTTGTGTCCAGTGCCAGAGTCCCCAGCACAAGAAAAAGATGAAACTGTTGGAGCAGGTTCAGAGGAGGCCATGAAGGTGATCAGAGGGCTGGAGCACCTCTGGTATGATGTCAGGTTGAGACAGTTGGGGTTGTTCAGTGTGGAGAAGAGAAGATTCCAGGGAAATCTTCTAGCAGCCTTGAAGTATTTGAACTGGGCTCCAAGAGAGCTGGAGTGGGACTTTTGACAAAGGCATGGAGCGACAGGGTGAGGGGGAATGGCTTCAAACTGGAAGAAGCTGGATTGAGATGAGACATGAGGAAGAAATTCTTCCCCATGAGGGTGGTGGGGCACTGGAACAGTTTGCCCAGAGAAGCTGTGGATCTCCAAGGCTGGAAGTGTTGAAAGCCAGGTTGGATGAGGGTGTTGAGCAAGCTGGTCTAGTAGGAGGTGTCCCTGCCCATGTCAAGGGCTGGTGGATCTAGATGATGTTTAAGGTCATTTCCAACCCCAACCATGCTGTGATTCTGTGAACTGTAAATTGATCAGACTGTGAGTTCATGCCTTGTCTTCTCTATTGCCATTCTAAATGGGGTGATATAAAATCTTGGACAGATTGATTCAGAATCTCAGGAAAAAGAGCACCACCACCACACACACCCACCCTGTGCCTCACTCAGTGTGGTCCAAATAAACTAACTTTTGCTTTTGCTGTGTTAGGACAAAGTTGCACAACATAACTTCAAGACATAGGCTGGAGTTAAGAGCTCAAGAGAATTTTCAGTTTTCTTTCCCCTGTGGCCTCCTCTTCCCCTCCCACCAGGAGCAGATTCCTTGGCACTTCTTCCCCTGGTTGCATGGTGAATCAGCCAAGCTATTCAGTTTCTGCTTAGTTTCTCTACTGTTTTCTTGAAACTGATCTAGAAGCAAGAGTTTGTGAGGAGGGTGACAGAAGAGGAGCAGATTTTTTCCCTTTCAGAGGCAATGGTAAGAGGTGAAGAAAGGACACACTGGCTTTGAGTCCAGTTCTGCTGAAACTTTTCAGTGATTGACCTGTGTCCTGGTTTAGCCTCAGTAATGTGGACACAGCACTGGAATAATGCAGCTTTACTGAATGGAGCAATGTCTGAGGAAATCAGGGTGCTACCAAAGCTCTCTTCCATCTACCCACATAGGCAGATTCTGAAGCTTCTCAAAAGAGGACCCAGTGGAGTTAGTACTGGGATCAAGTGAGCTTGTTTTCTGCTTTTAGCCCATAATTGCCACAAGGTGTAGAAGATGAATATTAAGTGTTGTCTTTGAGAACATTTTCAGAAGAATAACCTAATCTGGAAAAGTTGAGCTATCCTGGATGGAATGAGGCTTTTGCAACAAATTATGTGGCTGTTTCAGAGGCAGGGAACACAGTGGTGGAACCTAGTGATTGGCCCAATTTCCAACAGAGAAAGACAGACCTAAGTTCTAGTCCTTTCTCCAAGTCACATAAGTGTCTGATCACTGCACTGTCTCCATGCTAAGTGGTGATGATGCTCATGAGCAGGGGCTTTCAGACCACAGCTTCCATTTAAGTGCCTTCTGCCTGAAATACTGATAGACTGAGAGGAAATGGCCTGCAATTGTGCCAGGGGAGGTTTAGAGTGGATATTAGGAAAAACTTTTGCACTGAAAGAGTGGTCAGGCACTGGAACAGGCTGCCCAGGGAGGTGGTGGAGTCACCGTCCCTGGATGCGTTCAAAAAACACATAGACATGACACTTTGGGACATGGTTTAATGGGCATAGTGGTGTTGGGTTGGTGGTTGGACCTGATGATTTTAGAAGTCTTTTCCAACCTCACTGATTCTGTGATTATGTTTCCTCAAAGTGCCAAAGGAGAGAATTTACCAGTGATGACTCAGATGTGGAGAAACAATAATGGTGCTGGTTAAATCTAATTATTACTGAGAGCCCTGCTAATGCCAGTGGATGTGCTCCACCTTTAGATAACGACAAACATAGCAGCAAGTGAAATACTTACTAAGTAATCAGAGCATTAAAGAACCTCAGGGCCTAACTGTACTGTAAAGCTTGTGGGGAAAGTGACATGGTTCATCCTGTAGAAAGCTAAATCCAGAAGCTGGGAGTTTAAACTGATCCTAGAGGCCTTTTCCAATCTTAATGATTCTATGATCTCCCCATGATCTCCCACCTATGGTCTAGGTGACCCTGCTTTGACAGAGAGCTTGGACTTGGTGACCTCCAGAAGTCCCTTCCAGACCCCACAATTCAGTGACTGTATTTTATGTTTCCCTACCTGTTTCCAGTTATGAAGCACCTGGCATAACTGATGTCCCCATCTATCTACCTCTTTTTTCCCACCTGTATAACGAGGGCGACAATGATGAGATTCAGTGATGATATTCTCAATGGTAGTGAAGGATCCTGAGATCGATGTGTATTCGTGAAAGAATAATAACAAGAGGGAGTTACTACCACAGCTGTAAATCTTGATGAGAAGTGTCAAGCTGAACAATTTTTGACAAAACTGCATTTTTCAAAAGAAAATGGAACCACCTCAAGGAGCTCATCAGCTCTAACACCCTTCTTGACAGGCATGTGTCACAATGAATCGGTTTACCTTTTCGTTTCATTTTAGTGGTGTCAAAATATTTCACATCAAATGATTCATTTATCCCTTTTCCCCTTTTTTTCCTCCCTTTTTTTTTCTTTTTTCTTTCTTATTTTTTTTTCTTTATTTTCTTTTGGCTGCTAATACACCTGTGGACTCTGTCCTGGTCTCTGTCCTGGGGATTTTCTTCCGAGGCTTACCTTTCCAACCCAGCTAGATGACTCGATGATGACACTGCTTGTCCTCACAGTGTGATTAGGGGTGAAAGGGGCTTTGCATGCTTTCTTTGTGGTTTGATTAAGAGAAGTCAACATTCTGTAGATATGAATCCTTAATATATTCAAAGCTTTCTGTGAAGATTTTTATGGAGCCATGCCTGCAAGAAAGAGGTGCTGGGACAGGCCCAGAGAAGGGCAACAAAACTGATGAAAGGTCTGGGGAACAGGTCTGATGAGGAGCAGCTGAGGGAACTGGAATTGTTTAGTATGGAGAAGAGGGAGCTGAGGGGAAACCTTCTTGCTCTTTACAGCTCCCTGAAATGAGGTTGGAGTAAGGCAGATGTTGGTCTCTTCTCCCCACTAACAAGTGACAGAGTGAGAGGGAATAGCCTCAAGTCGTGCAAGGGAGGTTTAGGTTGCACATTAGAAGGAACTTCTTTCCTGAAAGGGTTCTGAAAGACCAGAACAGGCTGCCCAAGGAGGTGGTTGAATCCATCTCTGGAGGTATTTAAAAGCTGCAGAGATGTGATGCTGGGGGACGTGGTTTAGCTTCAGACTTGGTAGAGTTAGATAATGGTTGGACCAACCAAAATGAGTCTATGAATTTTTGATTCTGTGCATCAGTCAGTCCCAATATGGAGCTCTTGGATGTGTTTGAAATGCTCTGACTGCAAGAAAGTGTAATTAATGTTAGAAGTCACTTTTCATCAGGAGCCCTGGGCATGTGACTAATTACAGAGACACTGAATAACATCTTTTGAATTGATGTGCTGTTTATTCATCCAAAAGTGCATAGGATGTCTACAGCCTGAGGCTCACCTATTGCAACATTTAACTGAGATCTGAAGGCTTGAGAAATGACCTTAGCTCCATATCACAGCATTGCAACAGCTTCTGTCTTACTTGGCGTGGAGGGACAGACTTTCCTCCCCTTGATGACTCTTTCAGCTGCACATTATCCTCTTTTCCTCCAGGCTGAGGTCCTTAACAGTTCAGTGGTCTTTCTAACCTTGAGAAATGGGCTGGTGAAACATATTTCTTACTGACTGGTTTACCAATTATTTCCCCTGAGGATTTGTGGTATTCTGACTGAAGAGATCCTAACGATGACATTACTTTGTTTACTGCCTGTTGTGGCTTAGCAGCCCTCTGACTGAATTTCACACAGCTGACCACAATAATGTCAGATGGGTAAATGGAGGCACACAAAAACCTCAGATACAAAACAAAGAGAAAACCACAGTTCCAAGAAACAAACTGCCTATCATGTTGATGAGGTTTTTCATACTTGAAATATATTCATGAAATCACATTTCAGCTAGGCTAGATCAAATGAGAATTTGGTATGCAAGAAAGCATCTTGGTTAGACCTTTATTTTTGCTTTTATGCTATCTTTGCCTAGTTTGTATTATCTGTCCTCTGGTTTTGTTTCTAATGCAGTGAAGTTCTCCAAGGCTGGATCAGAGGTAGGAATTGTACAATGGCCAAAGGTAATGGTGTGCTCTGTTGGAATAGTCAAGAGCCACACTTATATCTCCAGTTATTCATCAGTGTCCACACTTAGCTATGGCTGTAGCTGTAAGTGGGAATGCAAGATAATGACACTTAAAGGTCATCTTGTCCACATGCCCTTCAGTGAGCAGGGACATCTTTAACTAGGTGAGGTTATACATCTGATGTCATTTTTGGTAAGGACATGCAGGCAAGATGTGTGGTATGGACTACTGTGAGTAGTAAAATACTGCAATGACACATGAGCAAATTACTCTGAAGCAGCAGAAAGTGGAAACTAGCTGAAGAATTAGAAATGAGTAAGGAATTGTATAAAGAGTAGATGGTGATAGAAAAAGGGAATGTTGAGAGAGGGAATGTGTTTGCAGAGTTTTCCTGAAGGTATAGTTTTGAACAGGTAATTTTAAATGTTTTAATTAATGGTGTAGATATAAAAACCAGGGAAAAGACCTTTAGCACTCCTATATGGGTTGTTTCAGAATACAGAATGAACCAGGTTGGAAAAGACCTTTGAAATCATTGAGTCCAACCTATCATTCAACACCATCTAATCAACTAAACCATGGCACCAAGTGCCTCATCCAGTCTCTTTTTAAGAACTTCCAGTGATGGTGACTCTACCACCTTCCTGGGCAGCCCATTCCAATGGCAAATCTCTCTTCCTGTGAAGAACTTCTTCCTAACATCCAGCCTAAACCTCTCCTGGCACAGGAGAGGTTTGAGAGCTCTGAACCCAGGGAGAAATCAGATGCACAAACTGAGTCTAATGACTCATTTTTATCAGGCACATAAATACCGGTATTTTAAGTCAGCTGGAAAAGCCTAAAGCTGAAAAGTTATCATTCCCATTTTAACAGTTGCTAGACAAAGGGAACTTAAAAATTATGGCTAGATGAGGATTACTAGAAAATGTCAGAGTCATCTGAATTTCCTTCAAAAAAGAATAAAGGTCAGGTGGGAATAGCAATGCAAAACTTTCTAAATTGCTTCACAGGCTGGCTCTGAGTAAGTGTTGCACTGTACACTACCAACAGTTGTATCTGTTTAATATCATGGCATCATCTGGTGGACCTGAACATGTCTGTGTTTTTGTTTTAGATGTCCTATAAGCAGTGAGAGAAGGAAAAGTATCTTTGGCCTTGAGTAACCTGGTCTAGTGGAAGGTGTCCTTACCCATTGCAGGGGGGTTGGAACTAAGTGATCTTCAAGGTCCCTTCCAACCCACACCATTCTATAATTTAACCCTAAGTCTGTTAACCATCAAGGTGGTTGCATGCCCACTCCTGGAGGTATTTCAAAGACACAGAGACGTGGAGCTGAGGGCCATGTTTTAGCACCAGCCTCGGTAGAGATAGATAATGATTGGATTCAATGATCTTGAAGGGCTTCTCCAGCCAATATGATTCTGTGAATTTGCCCAACACTATTGCCTGTGTTAGGCTACGGCTAAAGCACTGGAGCCAGAAACATTTATGTATGGATCCAAGCCATTTTACAGACTCTTTTGTATTTCAGTCCAGCTGTCTGTGTAGCTATAAGCAATTCTATAGAAATGAGAGTAAATTTTAAAAGAGGAAAAAAATATTCCTGAAGCCTTTGCCACATTGAGAGAGCTTCTATTTATGTACAACCCAGGTACAGGATTCCAATGCAATCTATTACAAAATAGCACAAGTCTCAGAATGGTGAAATCAGTTATGAGAGAGATGCAATCCCCATTGTGTCTGGGTTCTTTCTGGGGTTTCTGACAACTGCAATGACACCGAGCATTAATCATGATTTATGATTCTATTGATGCCTATGCCACAGATCAGTTTTTGTTTTGCTTATGTATGTTTGAATGCTAACATCCCACAAGAAGATGCAGGAGGGAACTCTAGTGAAATTCCTATTCAGTTAATTGCATGGAGATACCTTTTTTCTGGGACCTGCCAATAAATGGTGGACAGATGGATGAAAAATAAATAACAACAACAACAGCAATAATGATGATAATAATAGTAATAATAGGATTTATCTAAGATTAAACCTACATAGGTCTTAGATGACTGATTGGACTCAAAACTAGGCTCAATTTTATGATGACTAGATTCAAAACTATGCTGCAATATATCTGAGATTTTCAGTGCTTAACCTAAGGGTGGATTCTGAGCTCAGTGTCTTTCAGCCATACCTTTAGTTTACAGCTCATGTCGGGCACACAACATAAAGCCTGGGAGCAGCCTTTCCTGCTGGCCAGATGTAGATCACAGAATCATTAAGGTTGGAAAAGACCTCTAGGATCATCAAATCCAACCATCCACCCAACACCACCATGCTCACAATGGGTAGATGGGTCCCAATCTTTGCAGCCTATTTGGGAGTTCTAGAGGAATGGCTTTGAAACCCTCTCCAAGGACATGAGATGAAGCACTTAGAATTTGTATCCCCGGGCTTGGAGGCAATTAAGACCTTTCTGGAAGGCAGCCCTAACCGCTGGATGGTTTTGTGGAGTTAATATAAATGTCATCTTTCCGACACGGAGCATTGCTTTCCTTCTCATCTGCTTTAACAAGTAAAATGGGGAGACAACGTTGCCCATATCCTCCTTAATTAGAGGGGACTGTGAAGAATTTTTAGCTTGAAAATGGCAAGGACCTTTAGGTGGATGTGTTAGCATATATAGTTGTGCATTTGTATGTCTGTTTAATCTATTGTTGCAATATACTTTAAAAATAACCCCTCCATTTCATAATTCCAGAGCAATTAAAATGTTTTGTTAATAGCTAGTTGGTTTTTTTTTTTCCTGAGACACTGATTAGTTATGATCACTACAGTTTTCACATGCACAGTGGATTTGGCTAATCATTTTGTACATTAATCATGATAACTGGTATTAGACATGCTCTATAGTCTCTGTATTAACAGCAGCAGTTAAATGATGATGAGGAGGAAAGCAATTCATAAATATTGCAGCAGCAGAGGTGACTGAGGGAAGGGTTTGCTGTTCCAGGGCTATCATTTTCATTGATTGTAGTGACAGTAGAGTTGCTGGAGGTTATATATACCTTTTTTTAAATTAGACTTGAATGTAAAAATAGAATCCTAACTCCCTGGCTTGCGTCACATTCTGTTATTTATCTCTGATACAAGAGAGATCCTGATCTGGAAAAGTAGACATTATTTCATATGAGACTTAAATCTATGATTTTTTTAAGAGCAGTCTACCTAGAAATAGTTCACATTAATTTACTTTATTGAATTTATAATGCTCCAGATAATATGTCCTGAGGAACAGGGTGAAGCATTTATAGAACCATGACGTAAAGCGCATGAAGTGGACATGAGCAGCTCTGCTTCTTCCATTCTATCAGCCAGCCATGCCAAAGCCTCATCCTGCATCATGAACCGATTTCCAAAGACCTCCTTTTCCTGAGGCAGAACCCTCTTGCTTGAGTGCTGGGGCAGGGAAGCAATAAGCATCTATCTCATTAACACTTGCACTGTGACTGTGGGTAATATCCCATATATCCAGAGAAGGGCAACAAAGTTGGTGAGGGGCTTGGAACACAAGCCCTATGAGGAGAGGCTGAGGGAGCTGGGATTGCTTAGCCTGGAGAGGAGGAGACTCAGGGGTGACCTTCTTGCTCTCTACAACTACCTGAAGGGGGTTTGTAAACAGGCAGAGGTTGGTCTCTTCTCCCAGGCAGCCAGCACCAGAACAAGAGGACACAGTCTCAGGCTGTGCCAGGGGAGGTTCAGGCTGGAGGTCAGGAGGAAGTTTTACACAGAGAGAGTGATTGCCCACTGGAATGGGCTGCCCGGGGAGGTGGTGGAGTCACCATCACTGGAGGTGTTCAGGAGGAGACTTGACAGGGTGCTTGGTTACATGGGTTAGTTGATTAGGTGGTGTTGGGTGATAGGTTGGATGCGATGATCTTGAAGGTCTCTTCCAACCTGGTCTGGTCTGGTCTGGTCTGGTCTGGTCTGGTCTATTCTATTCTATTCTATTCTATTCTATTCTATTCTATTCTATTCTATTCTATTCTTCCATGTTGTGGATTCCAATCTCTTAGGAGCATCTCTTTTAAGTCCTGTTGATCTGCACCTAGTAGCAGGTATTTTTAGTCACTAAGGGCCAGATCTGAAAATCTGTTTTGTGCAGTAGATGTCAGAAACTGTGCTCCCTGACCTGTGTGACAGAAGTGATATGAAAACTTCTGCAGATCAAAAGAAAATTCTGAGAGTGCTTTTTGAAACTCTTACCTCTTCATACTAAATTCTTTTGCTGTCATGAATGATCTCTGACCTTTTGCAGATGACAGAAGGTTGCGTTACCACCCAGAAAGACCTTGCCAGACTGGAGAAAGGGATAGATAGGAACCTCATGAGGTTCAACAAAGCAAAGTACAAAGTCTTTACAAAGGCAATGTCTCAGAATGGTAGAGTTTACTATAAACTCTGACTTTATCAGTGGAGTTTAGGCTGGCATTCCTCTTGCACTGTGGGCATTGCATGTATTTTCACACTGCTTTCCTTCAACAAGCTATTCCTAGTAGGCACATACTGATTTAATCCAATCTTACATCTGTAGCTGAGGAGTGTTCTGAATAATAATAAAGCTTTTCTACTGAATATATCTTAATATATAAAATGCTGCTGATACAAGGTGGCAGATTCATTAAACTGCATAATTGAGCAATGTGTTTATGCTTTGGAAAAGTACTATTTTTTTGAGATGGATCACTTGGTTACCTAACAATCATTTATATACCTTGTTTTGCCTTACAGTGGTCGTTGATGAACAGCTCTTAGGAACCAAAAAATCAAGAGAGTGATCCCGAATTAGCTTTCATAGTCATGTGAGGTTTTCCAGTTTGGTGCCTTTCTGTGTGGAGAAGGTCATGGAGCATTTGCATGAAAATACAAGAGTGATTCTTTTGGTAAGTTTACCTTTGTAAGCTCCAGAGCATCATGGATGATTACTTATTAGTATGTTGAAGGTACAAACCTTTTGTTTGGACTATGACCATCTATCTTACTTGCTAGTACCCCAATCTTGTTAGCACAGACAGATGCAATAGCAATAGTTTTCTCTTTCTTCCTTCAGTAACCAGACAAGAAGAGAAACAAGGGAGAGCTGGATATTAAAGTACATTCAATCCCTTTGCTTTACATTGAATTGATTTTATTTATTGGCACTTTTTGATTTTTAAACCATTTTTTGAAACTACTGTTGACTGAGGCAGAGGGACAATCATTTCAGTCTTCCTCGTGTTAGTGAAATCATAGTGCAACCATGATACATAGGCTGTAGTGATGAACTTCTCATTTGAAGGTAATGCACAAAGGAGGCTATTTTCTATCAGGTTCTATTAAATTTTTACTTCAGCCATTACCAGGGGAGGTGTAGGTTGGATATTAGAAGAAAGTTCTTGACCAAAAGGTTTCTCAAACACTGCAACAGGCTCCCCAGAGAGGTGGTTGAATCCCCATCCCTGGAAGTGTTTCTAAGAGGCACAGGGATAGTGCTGAGCAACATGGTTTAGCCCCAGCCTTGGTAGAGCTAGAGAAAATTTGGACCCAATGATCTTAAAGGTCTTTTCCAACCACAACCCTTGTATAATTCTATTAGCTCTTGAAAAAGGAAATTGTGAAAGCTTGCACTTAGTCTCTAGATGTGACTGTCCGTGATAAGGGATAATTACTTATTCTTCTTTTAATGTCATGTCATGCACTGATCTCAGAAAATGGAAAGACAATTAATCCTGCTAAATGTTCTGAGTAAACATTATTCCCCTAAAATTCTGCTGTGGTTTATTCTGATTATGATCCCAATGAAACATTTGTGTTCACAGCTAAGCCGAAATACCAGTGTATGTAAAATTAACTATGAAACAATTTCTGTCACTGGAAAAAACTTGAAACCATTTGCCATGTGTGATGCAGAAATGATGTGACATTAGTCAATGCTGTGCTAGAACCAAGACACTAGAAACAGGCAACAATAAAAAGCTCTGTGGTCCATGCATCCCTGCTTGTTTAGAAGGCAGTGGGGTAAACTTGCCTTGAGGAAACAGTGCATAAGAACATTGGAGATGAGCTTGGTGCCATTTGGAGGCTATTCTATATGCAAAAATAAGCTTTCATCAGGATTGTTTACATCACAGTAAGGAAAAATGTTCTAGCAGCACCTCAGGGAGGTGGTGGAATCCACACCCCTGGAGATGTTTAACAGAGGCAGAGATGTGATGCTGAGGGACACAGTTTAGCACCAGACTTGGCCGAGTAGGTAACGGCTGGACTGCGTGATCTTAAAGGTCTTTTCCAACCAAAATAATTCTGTGATTGCTGCTATGAGTAGTTAATATAATGGCTGATTGCTTACACAGATCATATCTGGTCTTCCTTCTGGGGAAAACAGACTGGCTAAGCAGCCATTTCTAATAAATAAAAGCAGCTACAGGAGCAGTGAGCATGATCTTCTCTGCTGGGAGAGGGGCAGACGGAAATTATGTTACTGGGTGTTCATAGAATGGTATAGATTGCAAGGCATCTCTGAAGATCATCTACTTCCAATCCCCTGCCAAAGCAGGATCACCCAGGACAGGCCATGCAGGAAGAGACAATTGTTGTGGATGATATCCCTGGGTGGTGTGTGTACTCCACCATTAAGCATCCAATACAGGGTATTTGAGGACAGGGTTTCGAGGCTCTGTTGCAGCACATGTGAATGAGACTCACCCTGGCAGAACACCAAAGTAAAAGTGTAGTTGATTAGAAAGTTCTTTGGTTTGCATGAACATGTTATATCAGATTGGTTTTAATTTTTCCCCCTCCTGATAGCAATTCTGATTTTTGGGGGGATAAAAGAGAATTTCATAATGTTTGTACATAGATCCCTTCTGGGAAAATTTCTTACTGGTATTTTAGACACAGGCAACTACGACTCATAGGCAACCTAATCAGAATTTCATTGGTCTTCAGTGATTTTATACCTTTTCACAGCATTAAGAAACTATTGTTACTCAGGTTTTGAAGAAAGAGGGAATAAATGTTTAGATGTTGGTTTAGTTGATTTTTTTTTCTCCCCATAACTTGAAGGAGAAATCTTTAGACAGATTGTTATTTAATCCTGTACTCTTTAACTAAAAACCTTTGCATGAGGCTCAGAGCGCAGTTGTCTGAAATATTATTCTGATTTTTCTTCACTCTAACCCCTTTTCCCATAATATCATAGTACCATCATAGTATCAGTCAGGGTTGGAAGGGACCACAAGGATCATCTAGTTCCAACCCCCCTGCCATGGGCAGGGACACCCCACACTAGATCAGGCTGGACAGAGCCTCATCCAGCCTGGTCTTAAACACCTCCAGGGATGGGGCCTCAACCACCTCCTTGGACAACCCATTCCAAAGCTTCACCACTCTCATGGTGAAGAACTTCCTCCCACCTGATCCTGTCTCATCATTACTGCCTTTCCACATTTCAATATTGATATCAAATTTCCAAAATTCTCAAAGTGGAAAATTATTATTATTATTATTATTATTATTATTATTATTATTATTATTATTATTATTATTTTAATAGAGTGGTTTCTGGCATTGCTAAATGAGGAAAACAACACAGGCATGAGCATCTTACAGGGCTATCAAAGCAGGGAAGTTTTAGGCATTGAAGATTTGGTGAAGAAATGAATTTATGAGGATTGATTGATTTTGTAAATGTCTGTTTTCACTACAGTGTGTATCTGGGACATGTTGGGACTTTATTGAGCTGAAGGTTTTATTGATGGAAAATATGCTACCTAGGGATGAACAAATTAAAGCCTGTCACTAACAGGCATAACTTTGTGGTGCAGCCAAATGCAACACTTATACACTTGTTAATTAGTTGCCACCTATCCCCAAAACCCCCAAATTTGATCTGCAATCAAATTTAAGTTTAAGACTGGTATGCAGCACTCCCTCAAAGTCCATTTAGTGTATCACAGAAGAAAATCCAGTTTAAAGAAGATGTGGTTGGTGGCAGTGTAAAATAATTGTACACAAACCCTTTCAAAACCAAAGAAGGATAAAGGAAATAAAATCAAGGACACAGAATTAGTAGGCTTCTTTAGGAAATTGTCCAGCCAGTGCCTGCATTTTATTAGTAATCCTATGACTAAGCTTGCCTCGTGTTTTGAATATCACTCTCTAGTGCCTTCTGCCAAGTACCTGGTGATAGGACAAGAGGAAATGGCCTTGAGTTGTTCCAGAGGAGGTTTAAATTGTATTTTAGGACAAAAATTCTTCACTGAAAGAGTGGTTAGGCATTAGAACAGGCTGCCTAGGGAGTGGTGGAGTCACCATCATTGGAGGTTTTCAGGAGGAGACTTGGTGGGGTGCTTGGTGCCATGGGTTAGTTGTTTAGGTGGGTTGGACACGATGATCTTGAAGGTCTCTTCCAACCTGGCTTATTCTCTGTAAGATTCTATGTAAGATCATCCCAGAGGTATTCATAAAACATTGTGGAAATGGCACTTTGGGATATGGCTGAAATTCCATGGTAATTTTGAGTTGATGGTTGGACAAGATGATCTTAGAGGTCTTTTCCAACCTTTACAATTCTATCAATCTATGAATCTAATAGTTTTAATAAGGCTAAAATTAAGCAGTTTAAGACACACTGCGGTGGAGTCAGCAGATATGGCCACTAAGGAAAACAACATACACCATCTGTGGAGACAAAAATCTCCCTGGCTGTACAGCACTTTGAGGTTACATAGAACATGGTGTACAGTACCCCTGAAATTGTCTGTCCTTTTTCTTTTTTTTTTAATGAACAATGGATAGGAAATGTGCAGTGTTGTCATTGCAGCAATCATCTTCATTATTCAGTATTTGCAAAGGTCTAAGAGGAAGGGGGTTTGGACCTAGATGACCTTTAAGGTCCATTCTGTGCTTCTATCATTGAGAATAACCTGTACTAGTCAAGAGAATAGAGAAGAGAAGAGAAGAGAAGAGAAGAGAAGAGAAGAGAAGAGAAGAGAAGAGAAGAGAAGAGAAGAGAAGAGAAGAGAAGAGAAGAGAAGAGAAGAGAAGTAGAATAGAATAGACCAAGTTGGAAAAGACTATAAAGATCGAGTCCAACCTATCATCCAACACTATCTAATCAACTAAACCATGGCACTAAGCACCCCATCCAGTCTCCTCCTAAACACCTCCAGTGATGGTGACTCCACCACATCCCCAGGCAGCCCATTCCAATGGCCAATCACTCTTTCTATGAAGAACTTCTTCCTAACATCCAGCCTAATCCTCCCCTGGCACAGCTTGAGACTGTGTCCTCTTGTTGTGGTGCTGGTTGACTGGTAGAAGAGACCAACCCCCATCTGTCTACAACTTCCCTTCAGGTAGTTGTAGACAGTGATAAGGTCTCCTCTGAGCCTCCTCTTCTCCAGGCCAAGCAATCATTCTTCTTTATTCTCCATTTAATCTGTGTAAGATGGCAGACACTCTTTATGCATGCACTGAGGTTTGGAATAGTTATTCTTTTCTAGCACTATAAATTTGCAAGAGGTACTGCAGTGTAAGTTGCAGGTAGCTGAGAGTTCAGCTGCATGGGTTCTTTTGACTCAGTATCCCTCCCCGAATCCTCAAACCCATACTCTTTCCTGCCTCTCAGCTGTAGTTATTGATCAATCATTTGATAAACAATAACTTATATTTGTAATACAGGAGATTGCTTTTAGAAGTATATGGTAGCTGAGCATTACTTTCTGCTTTTAAGATTCCAAAATACAAACTACTTTTTATATCTATTTGGCCATTTGCACATTTTCTTAAACAGCTGCTTTGTTGGAGGTATGTGTTTGGACTAGATGATCTCCAGAGGTTCCTTAAAACCTCTATCATTTTTTTGTGCTCACCATCCTAACACAGGAGACAGGAAACCTACTGAGTAAAGGTAGTGCTGGTATTTCCCTTCATAGTGATTACAGAATTCTGTAGAGAAATCAAGATAAGCTAAAGAAGCAAATCTTTTAAGTCAGAGACTGATGTGGAACCTGATTTTTCAGTTATTTACTTGAACACATGTAATTTTGGTGAATATAATCCACCCACCTCTTGATTGCAGATGCCACTGGGATTTTCAGAGGTTTCCCTTGAATCCTGACACATCTCTGTACTATTTTTTGTCTATGTCAACATTATGCAGTACAGAAAGATACATTAATGCTGTTACATGGTAAATTAGGCAATCAGCTATAGACTTACTAAAACAGCAAACATTTCTGGTTTACTCTCTTTAAAATGGAAGTTTTCAGGCTAGTAGAGATATAAAAAGTGATGAGAGTGGTCTTCCAGAGATTGGGAGCATTTATTTAGGTGAACTCAGTTTGGATTTATTTTCAATCTCATGTGTTTCACTCAGGGGGCTCAGGGCTGTCCATCTTCTCATCTTGAAAAACAAGACCCTGCTTTAAAGATAGAATAGAATAGAATAGAATAGAATAGAATAGAATAGAATAGAATAGAATAGAATAGAATAGAATAGACCAGACCAGACCAGACCAGACCAGGTTGGAAGAGACCGTCAAGATCATCACATCCAACCCACCTAATCGACTAAACCATGCAACCAAGCACCCTATCAAGTCTCCTCCTGAACACCTCCAATGATGGTGACTCCACCACTGCCCCAGGCAGCCCATTCCAATGGGCAATCACTCTCTCTGTGTAGAACTTCCTCCTAACCTCCAGCCTAAACTTCCACTAGTGCAGCCTGAGACTGTGTCCTCTTGTTCTAGTGCTTGTTGCCTGGGAGAAGAGACCAACCTCTGTCTGTCTACAACTTCCTTTCAGATAGTTGTAGAAAGCAAGAAGGTCACCCCTGAGCCTCCTCTTCTCCAGGCTAAGCAACCCCAGCTCCCTCAGCCTCTTCTCATAGGGCTTGTGTTCCAAACCCCTCACCAACTTCGTTGCCCTTCCCTGGACACACTTCAGCAAGTCAACATCTTTCCTAAACTGAGGGGCCCAGAACTGGACACAGTACTCGAGGTGTGGCCTAACCAGTGCAGTGTACAGGGGCAGAATGACCTCCCTGCTCCTTCTGGCCACACTGTTCCTGATGCAGGCCAGGATGCTATTAACCCTCTTGGCTGCCTGGGCACACTGCAGGCTCATGTTCAGCCTACTATCGACCAGTACCCCCAGGTCCCTCTCTGCCTGACTGCTCTCCAGCCACTCAGATGAGTGGTTGCTTTTGACAAGTGCATGTCTCGTTACCAGACTTGCACTTTCTCCTTCAGAAGGATGATTAGCTGCCTTCTGCTTATGTAAGTAGATTGCTCAAATCAGATTAATTAGCCTAGGGGAAAAGAAAATCGAAAAATACTCTTTCTTTTCTGTTCATATCAATTTCCCATGGAAACATTAATGTATGCTCTACTCCTTTAAATGACTTTCTGGGTTGTGGAAAGCAGAATGGAAAACAATTGACCAGAGGTACTCTGCTGATTTAGTGCAAATATTTAGAAAGAAAAGTGTCTATTAGTTCACAATTGTTTTCAAAAGAGGCCCTTAAAAGCTAATACACCTCCTCAAATTGATGAGGTAATTTTTTCCAGCATATTGAAGAACATGTGAACAGGAGAAAATGTAGATGGAATCCCCTTATTACCTGCTGCCTTCAGAGGGTTGTTTTCTTTGAACATGCCTAATGAATCCTGTACTTCGAATTAGATGCAGGAAAAAGACTTATTGAGATTTAAAAAAAAAGCAGAATTCATCTTTTTCTACTTGTGTAGTCCTAGGGGGGAAAAAAAAAGTCATTTCCTCTTTGAGATTGACAAAATTAAGCATTCAGTGTGTTAGAAAAAACAGATTGTCATATCCTCTGAAGCATTATTTTTTACAAATAGATCCATAGAGCTGAACATTCCATTAGAAGTCACAATTTGATTGGACCATTATCTTAACTTATTCCATACTAACAGCCCTCTCTACCTGAAGGGAAGTTGTAGCCAGCTGGGGGCTGGTCTCTTCTCCTGGGCAACGAGCACCAGTAAAAGAGGACCCAGTCTCAAGCTGCACCAGGGGAGATTTAGGATGTTAGGAAGAAGTTCTTCATAGAAAAAGTGATTGACCATTGGAATGTGCTGCCCAGGGAGGTGGTGGAGTCACCATCCCTGGAGGTGTTTAGGAAGAGACTGGATGGGGTGCTTGGGGCCGTGGTTTAGTTGATTAGTGTTGGATGATAGGTTGGACTCGATGATCTTGATAGTCTCTTCCAACCTGGTTAATTCTAATTCTAATTCTAATTCTAATTCTAATTCTAATTCTAATTCTAATTCTAATTCTAATATTAAATGCATATCCTGACACTTAGGAAAATAATTTTCTAGGGTTAATTTACTTAGAATAAACCATTTATTTAGAATAAACCAAACCAGGTTGGAAGAGACCTTCAAGATCATCGCGTCCAACCCATCAACCAATCCAACCCACCCAAACAACTAACCCATGGCACCAAGCACCCCATCAAGTCTCCTCCTGAACACCTTCAATGATGGCGACTCCACCACCTCCCCAGGCAGCCCATTCCAATGGGCAATCACTCTCTCTGTATAGAACTTCTTCCTAACATCCAACCTAAACCTCCCCTGGCGCAGCCTGAGACTGTGTCCTCTTGTTCTGGTACTGGCTGCCTGGGAGAAGAGACCATCATCCACCTGTCTATGACCTCCCTTCAGGTAGTTGTAGAGAGTGATAAGGTCACCCCTGAGTCTCCTCTTCTCCAGGCTGAGCAATCCCAGCTCCCTCAGTCCTTCCTCATAGGGCTTGTGTTCCAAACTCCTCACCAACTTCGTTGCCCTTCTCGTTATACCCAGTTTTCCAAATTTGACTAGAGATCATCTAGTACTATTCATCTGCTAAAGCAGGGTCACCCAGAGCAGCTTGAAAGGGACACAACCAGGTGGGTTTTGAATGACTCCAGAGAAGGCAACTCCACAACCTCTCTGAGCACCCTGTTCCAGTGCTCCAGCACCCTGAAAGTTAAGAAGTTTCTCCTTAAGCTCAAGTGAAACCTCCTGTGTTATGGTTTGGGTTTTTTCAATGATAGAACCTGTTGTCTTTGTTGAAATTTGTTGTTTTGCCAAACCATACCATCCTTTATTTAAGCAAATACCTGTTCTTAGTTCAGCAGCTAATGCAAACACCATCCACAATGTGTCTATTATCCTTTTCCTACAGAACCAATTTTCATATTTAAACTTTTCAGTCAGTTACTAAAACATCATTTTTTAAAGTGGCAAAAAAATGTAGAAACAGTGCCAAATACTTCGATTTACCAGAAATCCATTAGCACAGCAGCAGCAGAAATTATTTGTTCCCTGACTCATTTTGATTCTCAACTAAAATCAAGAAGTAAATAAATTTAAGCCCACGACAAAACAAAACACAACTAG
This sequence comes from Melanerpes formicivorus, assembly GCF_026170545.1. Taxonomy (NCBI): domain Eukaryota; kingdom Metazoa; phylum Chordata; class Aves; order Piciformes; family Picidae; genus Melanerpes; species Melanerpes formicivorus. The sequence goes on along the minus strand of NW_027142356.1, from coordinate 32,971,076 downwards.
AAGCAGCAAGTAGGCATTCACTGCAACAAAATGTGTCACAGGAAAAGGACACTCCAGTAATAAGATGACAAGGCAGATATATGCTGAAAGTGAAATTATCTGTCTGTGCATTCAGCTAATTAGGTCTTCTAATTAGCAATTGGAGTACAAGAACTAAGGCATTTCAGTTTGGAAAGAGAAGATCCAGGGGAGATAAAATAAAGGACTCTCAAATAAAACTTAGCATGAAGGACTTACACAGAATCATAGAATAATAGAATGGTAGAGGTTGGAAGGGTCCTCCAGAGATCTCTGAGTTCAGTCCCAGGATATTTGTTAGTATAATATCAATATTTGTGAAGATAATATTAATATTTATTAATATTATTAAAATGGAAGAGCTAGTTACAATCAGGGACACTGCCAGGCAGAAGGTTTTAAGTAAACAGCAGACATTCTTTTTGGAAAATATCTACTTACACTGTGGAACTTGTTTGTAAAGCTGTGGTGGTTGAAAAAAACAAATAAGAATAGAAGAGAGATGAAGCAAATAAATTGACTAGAGTGAGCCCAGCATACAGAGAATTTATTTGCTAGAGTAGCCATAGTCTTATCTCTGGATTCAGCAAGGGTCTTTACAGAAAGAGTGGTCAGGCATTGCCCAGGGAGGTGGTAGTGTCACCATAGAATCATAGAATTGTCAGGGTTAGAAGGGACCTCATGAATCATCTAGTTCCAACCCCAACTCCAACCTCACACTACATCAGGGTGGCCAGAGTCACGTCCAGCCTGGCCTTAAAAACCTCCAGGGATGAGGCTTCCACCACCTCCCTGGGCAACCTGTGCCAGTGTCTCACCACCCTCATGCTGAAGAACTTCTTCTTAACATCCAATCTGAATTTACCCACTTCTATTTTTTTTCCATTCCCCCTAGTCCTAGTCCCTGACACCCTAAAAAATCCCTCCCCAGCTTTCTTGTAGGCCCCCTCAAGATACTGGAAGGCCACAATTAGGTCTCCTCAGAGCCTTCTCTTCTCCAGACTGAGTAGCCTCAACTCCCTCAGTCTGTCCTCATAGGAGAGGATCTCTATCCCTCTGATCATCCTCGTGGCCCTTCTCTGGACACCTTCCAGCACCTCCATATCCCTCTTGTAATAGGGGCTCCAGAACTGGACACAGTACTCCAGGTGTGGAGTAGAGGGGAGTAGAGAGGGAGAATCACCTCCCTCGATCTGCTGGCTATGCTTCGCTTGATGCAGCCCAGGATGTGGTTGGCTTTCTGGGCTGCAAGTGCACATTGAGAGCTCATGTTGAGTGACCATCTACTGGAGGTGTTCAAGAAATATGTGGACTTGGCACTTGGGGACATGGTTTAATGGCCACGGTGGGGTAGGGTTGATGGTTGGACTTGGTGAACTTAGAGGTCTTTTCTAACTGAAAAAATTCTCTGATTCTATTGCACATGTGTAAAAACCTGGTGTGTTTTTTCTTTCCTACTTCATATACTCTAAATGCAATTCTTCACTACTGGCTTCCTTTAGAAACAAGACAAGGAAGTGTTTGGACCTGTCGTTAGAATTGTTGGACTGCTTGGGAAAAAAAAACTAGAAATGTCTGTCCAAACTTTTTTCATACCAGTGGAGATTACAGGACTAGGTTCTTTCAACTCATAAAGGAGACGATGGGAGTGAAAATCATACACATGTGTAAAGCCATCAAGCCAGGGAAAATATGTTTTTATCCTGCTACTGTAAAAGATGGCAGAACGAGTAAATCAGACCTGAGTTTTGATCCCCTCTGACAGCTATTAGATAGCAGCTAATCCTAAAAGAAATGGAAATGTTAAATCAGGCTTCCAGAAATACACCAAAACATTCCTGAAACCCCTGCTGGGCATTTTTCTGTCTATTTTAGGACAAAGATTGTTTTGTTTCTGCTGCAAACCCACACTGGGCATTATGAGAATAGACTGGCATAAAATAGTAATTTTTATTGAGAACATTTCACTAATGAAATGATGTAGCAGAAAATAAATCTTTAAAGGAATTTTCTGGAAGAAGTAATTTGAATCACATCAAAAAGTGCTTGGAAGAAAGAAACACATAAAAACTAAAGTAATTGGTGATTTTTTTTTTTAAGGAACAGAGCTTATTCTGAAAAGCAAATTATGCATGAAAAAGTGTATGAATTATATAATTTATCTCCTATGGTCTCTAGTCACATTAAGGATTTAGGTTTAGCATAATGAACATTCTTTTATGGTGAGAACAGCCAAGCACTGCACAGAAATGTTGTGGAAATTCTGCAACAGATGCACATGAACATCACAGATGACAAATATCTGGGATGATGGATTTAGGCTTGCTCCTGGTTTGAAAGAATGGGATGGGCTGTATGATCTTTCCCATTCCTTTTCACTTCTATTATTAAAAATGTCTATTATATTACTTACTGAGAATATCTGACATTTACTCAGCTGCAGAATTACACAGAGTCAGATCCCCCGAAAGGACTTTGCTAAAGGTTAGATGACGGAGCAGACATCTCTCAATCCCAAGCGGACAGCGTGAAAATCCTGATTAATATCTGCCAAATCCTACAGATGTGTAAACACCATGGTGGCTCATGAGGATCTCCAAGGAGAGTTTCTGTGGAACCACAAGATCCTCATCTGTGTGTGCAGCTGTTATGCAGCTGTGCAGGCATCAACTGTACAGACAACTACTGTAGTAAGTACCCATGCAGTGTTACAGGCTGGGGTCAGAGTGGCTGGAGAATGGCGGGGCAGAGAGGGACCTAGGGGTGCTGGTCGATGGTAGGCTGAAGATGAGCCTGCAGTGTGCCCAGGCAGCCAGGAGGGCCAATGGCATCCTGGCCTTCATCAGGAAAAATATGGCCAGCAGGAGCAGGGAGGTCATTCTCCCCCTGTACGCTGCACTGGTTAGGCTGCACCTCGAGTACTGTGTCCAGTTCTGGGCCCCTCAGTTTAGGAAGGAGGTTGACTTGCTGGAGTGTGTCCAGAGAAGGGCAACAAAGTTGGTGAGGGGCTTGGAACACAAGCCCTATGAGGAGAGTCTGAGGGAGCTGGGGTTGCTTAGCCTGGAGAAGAGGAGACTCAGGGGTGACCTTCTTGCTCTCTACCACTACCTGAAGGGAGGTTGTAGACAGGCAGATGTTGATCTCTTCTCCCAGGCAACCAGCACCAGAACAAGGGGACACAGTCTCGGCTGCACCAGGGGAGGTTTAGGCTGGAGATTAGGAGGAAGTTCTACACAAAGAGAGAGTGATTGCCCACTGGAATGGGCTGTTCGGGGATGTGGTGGAGTCACCACCGTTGGAGGTGTTCAGGAGGAGACTTGATGGGGTGCTTGATGCCATGGTTTAGTTGGTTGAGTGGTGTTGGATGGTAGGTTGGACATGGTGATCTTGAAGGCCTCTTCCAACCTGGTCTATTCTATTCTATTCTATTCTATTCTATTCTATTCTATTCTATTCTATTCTATTCTATTCTATTCTATTCTATTCTATTCTATTCTATTCTATTCTAATTTACAGACAAGTAACTTGTAGACAAGTACTTATAGACAAATGCCTGTAGAAAAGTAACTGCAGTCTGGTAGAGGTGTGTATGGGCAAACTATGAGTTAAAGCTGGTCTAAATTACCATTGCCAAAGTAGTTAAGAATAAAGGACTTTATGTGCAGTTTACCTTGCTTCTTAGCACACAACTATGTCAGGACAATAAATGCTGTGATAATGTCAGACTCAACATGACCAAATATTGTTTTGCCTCCTCATAGAACAATCCTGAATCTAAAAATTAAGTAGTTCATGATCTCTCTCTCTCTTGAAAGACTCACACAAGCTCTGAATATATCTCTTCTCTAGTCTCTGACCTGGGCTCATGAGATACTGCAGGCATGAGATGCTGACTTCAAGATGAACAAAGTGCCTCTTGCCTGTTTGTAGACCCTTCAGATAGCTGCAAAAGCTAAGAAAATCAAGAAACCTCAGTAAGTCTAAATAGGCACATTCCTTCTTAAAAATGTGGAGACAGCAATCTACTCTCCTTTTACTCCAAACAGCCTCTTAGCGTGCAGGAGACCTGGCGAGAATATGTTTGTCCCTAAAGCCTTCAAGCCCACATCTCTGCTTCCCTAGATGATGTAACTTCCACATCATACACTACTCTTAAGCAGTACTTGCTCTCAAGTCTCCCTTTTGAAGTGCTTTGAAGAGTGGAGAAGTGAAGAAAAACCTCAACAAACCACACATTTTATTGAATGGTTGGGGCAATTCTGTGTCCTGAGTGTTTCAAGGCCAAGTACGTTGATCAGTGAAGAAGAGAGGACAGAAATAGGTTTTAAATACTGCTTTTCTGCAGAAGGGCCTGGCCCAGTGCTACAAGTGCTGCCCAATACAATAAGCTGAGGCTTATCTTTATTCTGAAACACTAAGTCAGGAAGTTTTACAAGAAGGCAGAGTCAGAATATCATAATTCTGCTCAGATTGCTTTTCTGCTCTATCTTTGCAAGTCGTCACTGAAGATACTTGATATGTTTCTCTGTCTGAGATTCCTAGCTACATAAACAATCTAGGGAGTCAATGCATTTGGCCCAGACATTTGGAGTCTTCTGTGGAGACCAGGCATCTAGTTGTGTAGGGTATTTCATAGAATTGTAGAATGATTTGGGTTTGAAGGGACCTTTAAAGGTTACCTAGTCCAACCTTCCTGCAGAGAACACCTTTAACAACATCGGGTTGCTTAGAGCTCCATCCAAGTCAACCTTGAATGTTTCCAGGCATGGGGCATCTATCACCACTCTGGACAACCTATGCCAGTGTTTCACCACCTAGAAATTAAAAACAATAAAATTCTCATATTATATCTAATCAAAATATATACTCTTTTTAGTTTAAAATCATCACTCCTTGTCCTATCCCAACAGGCTCAGCCAAAATGATTGTCCCTATCCACACCATTCCTGTCACTGAGGTTTAAGGATACATCTTACAGTCCATAGCTGGTGGGCTTGTTGTAAATGCTTTATCCTCTGTGTTAGATATTGCTTCTTTGTGTAGATACTTCAGAGGAGTTTCTCAGCACCCTACAGGTGAGCATTTACTAATGCCATAAACTGACTCTGGAAATAAATGGTCCTCAAGAGGGATCTCATCCTACCTGTTCCTGAGAGCTAGCCAGTGAGATTGTTCTCTGGGGGAAAATCAAGAGTAAGTAAACCTCAGACATGCATATTGTTAAAGCTTTCTTTCTAATTTTTTTCAAGGCACTTTTGTTTCCTCGAGGAGTGAGTCAATGTTTCACAGCTTGCTCTTCCACAAAGACACCATCCCTCCTTCCCAGGACTTACCTCTTCCCATTGTTAACCTCGGTGAGGAGCATGCCTCACCTCAGGCTGGGAGAGAGAAGGGCCATGCTGCACTTCACCCTTTCCCCCTCCAGGCAGGCCTTGCTCACTCTACACCCCAGGTCACAACATTATCCCTAGACAAAGTTTGAGACATGAAGTCATTTTAGGAGGAGTTGTGCCACTGCAGGATTGTACAATAAAGCAGGCTGGGGAGGGACCTTGGAGATCCTCTAGACCTTGTTCCAAGGCAAGATCGACTACAAAGTTAGCTCTGGTGTCTCAGGACCTAATTTTTATGTGACAAAAAGGTGAAAAAGGCAAACAGTAACAAAAGACTTGAAAACTTTTTCTTTCCACTTGCCACCTGTGTATTTTCTAGGCCAGCATCTCCTCCATCTGTTTCTTTCAAGTCACACTTTAAAAGGCTTTACTAGCAGCACAAACTTCACATGGGCTTACCCCAGGAAGAGATCAGACCTTTTCTTTGACAGTCAGCTTTTCCATCACTTCTGAGGCCTGGTTTTGATTCTGCATCTCACTACAAATGAGCTCCCCACTGCTGAAACCTGCCCTCCTGCAGGCTACTGCTCTTTCTCCCTTTTTTCCCATTTTTTCCCCACTCTTACCAAATCATATTCTTCTCCCTACTCAGCCTTTCTCCACTCCATTTTCCTGTATTATAGAAGCTGCTCCCAACCAGCATGCATGCTTGCTTCCAGGAAGACAAACTCTTCTAGAAATTCTCACCTGACCTGGAGCAATATAAGTGAGACAATTTATACCTTTTCATAAGCATGTAGCTTATGATACACTGACAAGATGCAAACGTAATGCAACCACCACAGATTTCTTAAGGGGTATTTTCAAAGTCACCAAAGGATTTTGAATTCCATAATTTCTAGGGATACTGGAACCAAGGAATTGTACCCAAGCAGACAGGTTAAGCTATTTTTTTTGAAAGAGAAGGTGAAAATCCAGATTATTTCTCTTCTCAATGTCATTAGAACTTCTGAGGCCCTGTTTTGGCAGCTACTTTTGACAACAAATAGCTTCTCACATTTAAATTGCCTGCTAGTTACTGACTGTAGTTAATGTAATTTAGGTAAATGTTCTGGAGCATATTAATTACTTAGAACCTTAGCTATAAAATAATCATATCCTCCATGAACACGATGTGAATTAAGTTTCTCCAGGCCTAAATGAGATATTTTTTTGATGAGTTAATAAACACTTTGTAGCCTTTTCATAAATGAAGGCATAATGAACACTGGCTGTCTCTCTACGACCCAGCCTATGTTACCAAAATTATTGTCAAATGCTTACAATTATTCACATATAAAATTCACAACAATTTCCCTTTAACAAAACCTCCATCTGAGGAAGGCCAGACAGGTGGATTTAAAAAGAATTCTGTTTAAACCAGAATGCATTTAAAATATTTTAAGCATTTCTTGATTTAAATTATTTATGTTTTCTTTTCCTAACAAATTAGGATTGTGTAATCTGAAGTGAATGCAGAGATGCTCTGGGACTTGAAAAGTAGCTCATTCAGATGGGAAAACTATTTATTCACTTTATTTTCTCTAAATTGAGTCTCTCAAGCAGCAGTCACAGAATCATAGGATAGTTTTGGTTGGAAAAGACTTTTAAGATTATCAAATCCAACCATTATCTAACTCTGCCAAGGCTCATGTTAATCCATGTCCATCGGCACCACATCTCTGCAGCTTTTAAACACCTCCCGGGATGGGTACTCAGTCAACTCCTTGGGAAGCCTGTTTCAGTCTTTGAGAACCCTTTCAAGTCAAGAAATTTCTTCCAACATCCAAACTAAACTGCCCCTGGTGCAACTCGAGGATGTTTCCTCCTGTCCTATCACTTGTTGCTAGAGAGAAGAGACCAATACCCACCTGGCTCCAACTTCCTTTCAGGTAGTTGTAGGAAGCCCGAAGGTCTACCCTGAGCCTCCTTTTTCCAGACAAAACAACCCCACTTTCCTCAGCTGCTCCTCACCAGATCTGTTCTTCAGACCCTTCACCAATTTTATTGTGCTTCATGATTCACAAGATTTCAGTTTGTTTTCCATGTGGAGCAAATCAAGGTAATTTTTAAACCGATGGCATATGGTTATTTACATGAATCATTAAAGGATGCCTAGGGATGTTAAATTCTTGTCAAATCCATACATTGTAGGCAGTTTCTAGTCTTGCTGGAGTTCTGTGCTTTGCTGGGCAGCTGAGCTTTGAGAGGTAGAATAGTCTTCCCTTTGCCTGCTGAACAGCAGAACCCTCCAGCTAGACTACAGTGTCTATTTCCCCCCTTCCTTTTCCACTTTCTAACTTGAAAACTGCTAAGCTTAATGGAAACACTATCTCTCCTCTTATCTTTTAAGAGATATGCTATCTGCTCTTCAGCCATCTGCTCCATTTATTTTCACAGTTCTTCCATTTTCACTATTTAGTCTAAAGGAGTGAAGCACAGATTTCTAGGATTTGGCTTCAACTTCTCAGTCTTCACAGGAATGACTTCCAGATATGATGTACTTGCCTCTCTGCAGTTCCACTGTGAAGGAGCAGTCTCTCTATAAGTTTGTGCCATTGCTTTCTAATTTTTTTTTGCTGACTATCTCTATGGTCTTCTTTGACCTTCATTCCCACACTCCTGGAAGCTGCTGATGGGTGACAAGAAGAGCTCTATGTGGCACAGTTCTTTCCCTTGGGATGGCCAGGGACAATGAATGACAATGAAAGATTTTCCCCAGAGAATTAATCAGTCATGATACAAAATGAGGTTCTCCCTCCCCCCCAACATTCTTTATCATTGACAATTAAGAAATTTTGTTCTTGATGTGGGAGAGCTCTTAGAAGAGTAGAAAGTCTTTGGAAATGTAATTCTCTCTGGGGTGGTCTAACACGCCATGAACCCTACAAGCTTCTAGGCTTAATGGGCTTTCCTTCCAGCTTGCCAGCTCTAATTAAAGGCAAACTCTGCTTCAGTATGTTATTCTATTAGCTTGCATAAAATCACTCACATTTGCATGAGCCTGTCAAACCTCATATTCAAACTTGCCTAGTCTCCTGAATGAAGCAGGAGATTTCCTTTCTGTTTTCTTCTGGCCATCACGGTCTTCTGAATTCATTGTTCAATACTTTGCTTCTGCAGCCATGAACCTGACAGGCTGGGCGTTTCTCATTAACAAGGTCTTGTCGCCTGTTCTGGTGTCACACTACTACATTTCTTCATGCTGCACAGCGAGACTGTTTCCTAGTCAAAGAAACAGTAAGTTAAACGGCCTGGGAGGCTACCTCTAGAAAACTGACTGGCATTACATGACGGCACAGATATAGAAAGATAGAAAGGAACGTGACATAATCAGTATTAGACACTTTCACAGTCATAAAAACAGAACAAAACAAGAAACCAAAAATAAACCACCCTCATTGAATTTACATTATTCCCTTACTGAAATTTAGAGATTAATAGGCATTGGTATTCTTACTTGTTATTATGTCTCATAATCCATAAAAATAATTCAGAAAAGGGAGTGATAGGAAGCAAACAAAACTCTTACAAACTGTTTAAAGAGATTAGCCTGTAGTCTGAATAATTGGATAATAACAATGTTAAACCTTTTCTTGTTATAGGTATCTTATTTGCTTGCACAGTTTAAACATTCATGAGAAAGAAAAAGCAGAATCTGTCATGACTCTAGCTTGCTCCATCCAGAGAATCTGCAAACTACCTCACGAATCAGATGCTCTCACTTCATTGATGCGTGGCTTCGTTAGAGGGTGCTTAGCCATGTAGAACAACTCAGTAAATGTGTCTGAGGCAGATACTGTGGGGACTTGCATCAAATCTCTACGTGATTTCTCAGATAGATAAAGTGTCGTTATTCACTTCCAGTTTCTAGCTAAGGACATTCAGCCATATGCTTAATTGTATTTGCTGCTGCTTTGTGGTATCTGAGTGTCTCACTGGACCTTCATGGGTTTAGCTTCTCAATACCATTGAGATATGGTAGTGTGACTAACTTTATTATGCAAAAGAAGAACTGAGATGCTGAGAAACATAGGATCCTGATTAAAATCCATTGAGGAAAGAAAATATTTGGTGAGCTTCAGCTGGCCTTGGATTACACCCAAGCCTAAGCTTGGAGACCTGGAAAGACTTTATTGTTGTCAAAGAGTCGCTTAAGTGGAAATCAAACCAAAAAAGAAATCTATTATGAAAGGGTAATGGCATCTTTAATCAGTGCAAGTGATATGAGCTGTAGCTTGAAATGCCAAGAACTCTGAGATGTCAGTATTTGTACTAAAGAGTCACCAAGACACACAAAAAAATGTCATCAGTAGTTCTCTCCTGAAAGAAAGCCAATTACACTGGGACAGGTTTTCTTGCTATTTTCTAGCTGAATAATAAAGTATTTGAGTTGTGACTTCAACAGATTTACTCCCCCTGAAGCCCTCAGGTGTGTATCTATTAAGAACACTTTCTTGTTGTGGTAATTTTTATAAAATACTATCAGCAAATAGCTCCTAAAGTGACTGCAGCCATACATCTGCTCCTACAGCTGGTGTCACTCAGGACAACCATCTCCTCACTCCAAAGATTCATATAGCATCTCCAATAGAAGGACTGCAGGACTGATCTAATGTCAGTGCACAAAAGACTGTACACACAGATTGCTGGGATTTTAAGTGTTAAATTGTCAATGTAGTGTAAAGTTGATCTTAGCTGATATGATTTTGCTCTTAGAGAATTTTCTGTGATATATATTGATGATGACACTAAGCAAATTCAAACATTTTAGTAATTTTTTAAGGATCTTTTAGTCCCCTTTTGATATTTGTAACTGTAATTTGAGGACAGACTGAAGGAGTTGGGGCTGTTCAGTCTGGAGAAGAGAAGGCTCCGAGGTGATCTCATTGTGGCCTTCCAGTATCTGAAGGGGGCCTACAGGAAGGCTGGGGAAGGACTTCTCAGGATCTCAGGTAGTGAGAGTAGGACTAGGGGGAATGAAATGAAGCTGGAGGTGGGGAGATTCAGGCTAGATGTGAGGAGGAAGTTCTTCCCCATGAGAGTGGTGAAGCCCTGGAATGGGTTGTCCAGGGAGGTGGTCGAGGCCCCGTCCCTGGAGGTGTTTAAGCCCAGGCTGGATGAGGCTCTGGCCAGCCTGATCTAGTGTGGGGTGTCCCTGCCCATGGCAGGGGGGTTGGAACTAGATGATCCTTGTGGTCCCTTCCAACCCTGACTGATACTATGATACTATGATACTAATTTGCTTTAGCATACCCAGCTCCAGCTTCTGTCAGGATTTGAATGCTCCCCAAAGCTCACTACAATTATATGTTTTGCTGAAGTCTCCAGCAAAAGGGTTCTCAGACATTGGAACAAGCTGCCCAGGGAGGTGATGGAGTCACCATCTCTGAAGTTACTTAAAATATGCTTGGATATGGTGCTGAGGGACATAGATTAGCAGCAGTGGTGGGATTGTGAGCTCTAGGCGAGAGGTTGGACTTGATGATCTCAAAGGATCTCAACAGTTCTATTATTCGATGATTCTATAACATCCATGCTAGAAAACAAGTTTTAAATACCCTAATTGGAGATGTCATAAAAACTGAAACCTTCAGATCAAGGTCCCATCTCTTTAAGACAAGGCAATGGCCTCAAGTTGCACCAGAGGAGGTTTAGGTTGGACATTAGGAAACATTACTGAAAGAGTGGTCAGGCGTTGGTACAGGCTGACCAGGGAGGTGGTGAAGTCACCATCCTTGGAGATGTTCAAAAGTTTGCAACATGATTTAGTGGCCATGGTGGTGTTGGCTTGATGGTTGGACTTGATGATCTCAGAGGTCATTTCTCAACCTCAGTGATTCTATGCTGATCACTGAGAGAAGATTTAGAAATGGTAAGGGATAAATTGTTTGTGGCCTTGGGTGATGTGTGTCTGCTCAGCTTCAGCACTGTGCTCAGTATATGCTGTGCCTGGAAAACTGTAGAAGAAAGTCCTATCTAAAACCAAGCCTTCATCTGTCTAAGGGGAATTTTGGAGCTGTGTGGATGAGCTAAAGGCTGTCTGGACACAGACGCATTTTCTCTCTGAATTCTGTAGTTCTACGCTGTGCTGCCAGGAACCAGAGCATGACCTGAGTGAATCATGCACTTTTCTTTTATGGGTTTGTAATCTTTCAGTGGAAGTTATTTATTCCTTCCAATCAGTGATTAAGATGAAGTGTGACAAGAGAGGAAACACTGTGGAGAGAGCAGCTCTCCCAGTCCTGGAAAAAGAACCCAGACTCTGCTTTCACTCTGCCTTTGCCTAACTTCACTCTGTTTCTGCTTAGAGCATCTGTAATTGGATTACTTTAGATCCTTACTGATTGAGAAATAAAAGAACAGGATCCAGCCCAAGGACATTTCTGTCTTTGAATGTTACAGGTCATGGGCCAAAATCCTCTGAATACACAGTTCCCAGCCTCCCCTGTCTTACGTTAGTCTGGCAGCTTTTATGGTTCTGAACACTGATCTCTCCTTACCCATAACTCCAAATGTCCTCTAACATTTACAATGACAGATGCGCCACTACTCCAGCAGCATCCATATGTCCTTCCTCTTTCCTGGCAGGACTCCCTTATGCCCTCCCCCCTGTCTCCTGGCATAGCTTTACTTTCAAGAGTTAGCATTCCTTTCACTTTTCTGTTTGGCAATTCGATTTCTTTCATCATTAATAAATGTCTGTTGTTCAGGTTCTGTGCTGCCTTATTAATCACCCAAATAAAGTTACCAGGTACTTTTTTTATTATTATTATTTTTAACATAGATCATTTCCCCCCTCTGTGTGCTCTTGCACTGTCACTTTCATTGTGTTTGAAAAACTACCTGCTATCAGTAGATTATTCTAACCAAAGATTTTCTGCACTTTCATCAAATTGCAAGGCGTGCAAGTAGTAACAAAATATGTAACAAAGTTCTACCAACCTTCACATCCAGGCCCTGAAGAAAAATCAGTTGGAAACCAAAAGGTGCAGGTTTAAAAGCTTTTAGAAATATCCTTCTAGGAGAAAAGTTGAAACATATTGAATGAGAACACAGCAATGCAATTAAACTTCACGTTCAGGACCTGATGAAAGAAAAAATCGGTTAGAAAGCAAAAGATGCAGGTTCAAAACATTTCAGAAATAGTCCTTCAAGAGAAGAGTGAAAGCATACTGAATGAGAACAGATTAATTTGTTTCTCTGTTCTCAATCTTAAGTCTGAAAATAATTCTTTCATTAAATTACCACAGTATCACAGTATCACTAAGGTTGGAAGAGACCTCAAAGATCAGAGAGGGACCTGGGGGTACTGGTCGATGGCAGGCTGAACATGAGCCTGCAGTGTGCCCAGGCAGCCAAGAGGTCTGCATCCTGGCCTGCATCAGGAACAGTGTGACCAGCAGGAGCAGGGAGGTCATTCTGCCCCTGTACACTGCACTGGTTAGGCCACACCTTGAGTCCTGTGTCCAGTTCTGGGCCCCTCAGTTTAGGAAGGAGGTTGACTTGCTGGAACGAGTCCAGAGAAGGGCAACAAAGTTGGTGAGGGGTTTGGAACACAAGCCCTATGAGGAAAGACTGAGGGAGCTGGGGTTGCTCAGCCTGGAGAAGAGGAGACTCAGGGGTGACCTTATCACTCTCTACAACTACCTGAAGGGAGGTTGTAGACAGGCGGATGATGGTCTCTTCTCCTTGGCAGCCAGTACCAGAACAAGAGGACACAGTCTCAGGCTGCGCCAGGGGAGGTTCAGGTTGGATGTTAGGAAGAAGTTCTATACAGAGAGAGTGATTGCCCATTGGAATGGGCTGCCTGGGGAGGTGGTGGAGTCGCCGTCATTGGAGGTGTTCAGGAGGAGACTTGATGGGGTGCTTGGTGCCATGGGTTAGTTGTTTGGGTGGGTTGGATTGGTTGATGGGTTGGACACGATGATCTTGAAGGTCTCTTCCAACCTGGTTTGGTTTATTCTAAAAAAAAATAAAGATTTTATTATCGAGTCCAACCTGTCACCACAGACCCCATGGCTAGACCATGGCACCAAGTGCCGTGTCCAATCCCCTCTTGAACACCTCCAGGGATGGAGACTCCACCACCTCCCTGAGCAGCCCATTCCAATCTTTGTCCTTGTAAAAAATATCAGTTGTAGCTTTTCCATATGATCAAATACTTAAAAAGACAGAGATGAATGATCTAATTCACCTAGGAATCTATGATCTAATTTACTATTTTTCTGCTACCTAGCTTGATCCTGGAGTGGAATTTCCTGTATGTGCCAGAATTTGCTTTGAATTCAAAGGCAAAATATCAGAAGCTGACCCATTTTCATGAAAATTATTGAAAGTATATATCCTTGTGAGCAGACAAGTGTAACATGCTAAAAATCATGAGTGTGTTTGATGTAATTTCATTTGCCTACGCCTCCTGGTGCCTTCCAGAGTTGGAGATTACCAGTCATTTAAAGCATGTTAACAATGCATATAGTAAGACATTGTATTTTAGCCCCAAACCATTGAAGTAACATCTTAAAGATAATGATAATTGCTTCTGAAATAGTAGGAAAATCTAGACTATAGATATTTTGAGAACATGATGGCTTATAGGGCTCAAGTTCTGCCAGGGGAGGTTTAGGTTGGATATTAGAAGAAACTTCTTGACTGAAAGGGCTCTCTAAGGCTGGGACTGGCTCCCCAGGGAGGTGGCTGAATCACCATCAAGATGGATAGATACGGTGCTGAGGGACATGGTTTAGCACCAGACATGGTAGAATCAGATGATGGTTGAACTCAATGATCTTAAAGGTCTTTCCAACTGAAATGATTCTATCATTCTGTGATAGTTTCCCTGTGTTCATTTCTGAATATTCAAAGTGGAATTTCTGGTAAGAAACAGAAAAATGCTTTAAACTTTTTCTCATAATTTTCCATTCTTTAATTGAACTGGAAGTCAAACAACACACAAACTTAATGCACTTTGTACCATTTCAGGTACAGAAAGAGTAATAAAGAGTAGTCCTTCCTGCTAATTTATTTATTTATTTACTACTAAAAGAATATGGAGACGTTTTTATGAGCCTAAGTTAACTAGGATTACTTTTGTGGTCCCCCTCTACTCAGCTCTGGTGAGACCCCACCTGGAGTACTGCATCCAGTTCTGAAGCCCCTATTACAAGAGGGATATGGACATGCTGGAACGTGTCCAGAGAAGGGCCACAAGGATGATCAGAGGGCTGGAGCACCTCTCCTATGAGGACAGACTGAAGGAGTTGGGGCTGTTCAGTCTGCAGAAGAGAAGGCTCCGAGGTGACCTAATTGTGGCCTTGCAGTATCTGAAGGGGGCCTACAAGAAGGCTGGGGAGGGACTTCTCAGGATCTCAGGTAGTGATAGGAGTAGGGGGAATGGAATAAAGCTGGAGGTGGGGAGATTCAGGCTGGATCTGAGGGAGAAGTTCTTCACCATGAGAGTGGGGAAGCCCTGGAATGAATTGTCCAGGGATATGGTTGGGGTCCCATCCCTGGAGGTGTTTAAGAGCAGGCTGGATGAGGCTCTGGCCAGCTTGATCTAGTGTGGGGTGTCCCTGCCTATGGCAGGGGGGTTGGAACTAGATGATCCTTGTGGTCCCTTCCAACCCTGACTGATACTATGATACTATGAAATAAGCTAAAGTGTTATAGTATCATCAGGAGTCTAATCTTCTCACGGCCTCAAGGTGCACCAGGGGAGGTTTAGATTGGCCATTAGAAGAAACTTCTTCACTGAACAGGGTTCTCAAGGACTGAAACAAGCTCTCCAGACAGGTGGGTGAATCCCTATCTGTGGAAGTATTTAGAGCATGCAGAAATGTGGTGCTGAGAGCCATGGTTTAACACCAGACTTGGTAGAGTTAGACAATGGTTGGACTTGTTGACTTTTCCAACCAAAACAATTCTATGATTCTATGTGTGCCTGAATGTCCTTTCCATATGCATGAGTGCTCGCAGCTCGCAGCACCAACAAATTAATAGTCTGCACTGCCTTTGCAAAGAGGCAGTCGAGACGCATGAGTCACTTTACTATTGATTCAGGCATCAGGACTGCCAAGCTGCTACCAATAAAGTAGTTTCCTAAAATCCTAGCAATTATGACCTCAAATTTATCACTGTCTTTAGGCAGCAAAACATTGCTGTTAAACGACCGAAGAAAATTAATTAGAAGTCCAGTGACGTTCAGATGGCAATAGTAAAGCTCTTTGAAATAGTGCAATAAATGGGGAGAAGATGTGTTGATAGCAGGGGGGGAAAAAGTGATTTTCATCTGTTTTATTTAAAATCAGAAGAGAGAAAGGATTCAAACTGGAGATTCATCTGTAGCTTTACAAATCATGTTATGGTTCAAGTTAAAACTCAAAGCGGATCAATCCCAGTCACAACGTACCATTAAGTTAAGGTAAAATAGTCTTTTCACTGACAAAATGTGTGGTTGCCTAAGAAGTTTCTCATTTCTCAGAAGCTGCTGCAGGTAAATCAAGTGATGATCAGATCCACCTTGTTACTTTCACAACTGCTGCTCTGCCATGGAAGAAGCCTTAGTCATTTCTCCTTAAAGTATAGAATCATGGAATTGGTTTAGTTGGAAAAAAACTTTAAGATCATTGAGCCCAGCCATTATTTAACTCTGCCAAGCCTGGTGCTAAACCATGCTCCTCAGCACCACATCTCTGCCTCTTTTAGACTGCTCCAGGGGTGGGCATTTAACCACCTCCCTAGGGTGCTCCAAACTATCTTACTGCCAGGGGCATCCTAGAATCATAGTATCAGTCAGGGTTGGAAGGGACCACAAGGATCATCTAGTTCCAACCCCCTTGCCATGTGCAGGGACACCCCACACTAGATCAGGCTGGCCAGAGCCTCATCCAGCCTGGTCTTAAACACCTCCAGGGATGGGGCTTCAACCACCTCCCTGGACAACCCATTCCAGGACTTCACCAATCTCATGGTGAAGAACTTCTTCCTCAGAATCAGCCTGTAGGATCCTGCCATAACCTGGCTACAAAATGGCCCTTTCTTTCAGGGCACTTTATGAACAAGGTGTTCTTCAGTTACTGATATTATTTTGTTGCTTCCCAGTCTTAGTGTATTTCTATAAAAGTAGCAATCATAGGCATAGAAACATCTGCTGGAGACTTGACAGTCCAACAGTTTAATCAGGAAAGAAGTTTCCAATACATATATGATTTTTTTTCCTGTTAATGCTAACTCTTTTTGGAACCAGGATAGCATTCTCCTGATGTTATTAAATGCAAAATCTGCCTCCTTAGTTTCATCTCTGATCTCAGGAGGATGTACATCATCTGCTATTATGAAAGTTTTCAGATATTCATGGCAGTTCCCTTGCTCCACTGGCACAGCATCAATATGTCCTTGATACCTTATCATAAAAGAATATGAGAATCAACCCTCATTTTATGCTAAAAGGCACTCTACAACCCCCCTTAAATATAGCTCTGGGCTTACTCTTTCTTTCAATCCAAATGCTGTGCTGAGCTTTGAGCAGCACCTTTACCCTTCCTAAGGCTAAAAACTCCTCAGGGACTTTTCTTTTGGCATCTTTCCCTTTTCTCTGGCAGTCCCTTTGCAGTGTCCCTTCAGCTGTAGCTGTGTGCTCTCTCTTGCTCTGAGCCCTGTCTCTAACCACATGTAGTTTATCAGACCCCAGGGGATCACTCTTCCTCCAGGAACTGAATATTCTCCATTGGAAACTTCTAGCATCAGCCCTTGGCTGGTTTTACATAATTATTTCCAGTCCCTAGCCATGGATGCAGCTGCAAGCACTCTCTTTGAGCTTCATCCTCACCCTAGGCTGAGCCATAGGGAGCCAGAGCCCTTTGATTCATCCAGAAACAAAATGCTAGTTATTTTTAAATCCCCAATTTCCTTTGACAGCTCTTCTCTATATTTCCTTTGTAGCTCTAGGCTTTCCCTTTCTCTCAGCCCTAAACTAAGACCTAGACAAGACACCCTTTGTCTTCCATACAGGGAACAGTCATTCTTGTGTACTTCATTTACCTTTCCTAGCCCCTAGCCCTTCTCTTGCTATTTTACAGACTTGATGTGGCCCTGGGCTTCCTGACCTAGTTAGAGGTGTCTCTAATAATTGCAGCTTTTAAACACCCTCAGGGCTGGGTACTCTCCACCACTACCCTGGGCATCCTGTTCCTTTTGGGGAAGAAATTTTTCCTCACATCCAGCCTAAACCTTCCCTGGTGCAACTTGAGGCTCACCTCACTCCAACCTCCTTTCTGGGAGCTGCAGAGAGCAATGAGCTCTCCCCTCTACCTCCTCTTCTCCAGACTAAGAAACTGCATTTCCCTCAGACACTCATCACAAGATCTGTTCTCCAGTCCCTTCACCATCTTTGTTGCCATTCCCTGGACATGCTCCAACACCTCATTGACCTTCATGAAGTGAGAGACTCAAAACTGATCCCAGGATTTGAGGTGTGGTCTCATCAGTGCCCACTATGGGGGGACAATCACTTCCTACTCCTGCTGGCCATACTATTGCTTGTCTAAGCAGAGATGCTGATAGCCTTCTTGGCCACTTGGATACATGCTGGCTCCTCTGCAGATTGTGTTTAAATCAGCCTCACACTTCATCATGACTCTATGATAGGACAACTCCATGTTTGTGCAATAGATTTCATATGAATGGAATCAGAATCCACATATGAACAGTAGGACCCTCACACATTACTCAAACCAATATCCGTGGACTGGGAAAGAGGTTTCTCTCTCCAGTAGATAGAGGAACTGATAATTCCTTATTAAATCAAGAGTGTTTCCATTAGAACCTTCCTTCACCAGCTGTGCACAGACACATAAGCATGTTTACACTCTTATCACAGCATCTCCAAGGTTGGAAGAGACCTCAACGATCATCGAGTCCAACCTGTCACCACAGACCTCCTGACTAGACCATGGCACCAAGTGCCACATCCAATCCCCTCTTGAACACCTCCAGGGATGGTGACTCCACAAAAATCCCAAACTCAAGTTGATAGATGCTACAGGAATTACAGGGAATCAGACAAGAGAATATCACTGGTAATTTTTACCAGTCTGTGTAGTTATTTCTCCTTGGGGAGACACTTTATGATTGCCTGAGGTCCTTTCTAGCCCTGTGTTCTATGATTCTACAGTTAAATGATATTCAAAGTGTGGTCTGGAAACCATTATAGATTTGTAGGTGCATATTTATTTGATGAGTAGGGAAATCTGTGGGTAATGACACTCAGTTATGTCTGAATTGCCCTGGTGCTTAATGTAGTAAGTACAACTATACACACATAGAAACAACAACATGGCACAATAAATACACAGAAATTGATGTTTTCACGTGGCTGGTTACAAATTTACACCTAAACTGCTTGTGGATAATTAATTTTACACACACAACTTGATACTGTAAATAAAATGCAATGAAAATGTTGGTGGTTTTCAGCACATATAGAGGGCAATTGGGTAATTTTTATTTCATCTCTGACACTGGCTGAAAGTGAAACAAGCTGTTCATATGTGAAGCCATCCTTTCATTTTGTCTGTATTACACCAAAAGAGAGTGAATTCACAGTTGAAATTGCTGTTTGAAATCCTTTTGCCATCATTTTGACACATAAAGTAGAGCTGAAAATACAGCTGGCCTGATTCCCAAAGGAAGCCTTAGCTGCAATTTATACTTTACAAGGTCTATTTTTCAGGTTCTTGACCACTATGATTATTTATTTGCTCTGTTAGCTGATGAGGCTCTCAAATGTGGTGAGCTAGGTACCTGGGAATGGGCTCTGGGCAGAAGAGGAAACCTGAATGTCAAGTCTCTTACAGCTAGTCACAACAAAACGTTGTGTTTGAAACCTTACTGATCTCTGGAGGGAAGAAGGCCTCTTGAGAAAGCACATCTACCCCTTTGAGATCCCCAAATCACTTCTCAGAGTAGGCACCCACGGTCATTCTCACAAGCAGATGAACAGAGCTTACTGGTTTATTTTAAAATGTGGTGGCAGGAGAGAGTAGTGATGGTGCTGTTATACTTTGTGGGTAAAGCACTTGTCAGACAGGAGGTAAACTGTCTCTCCCTTTTTTCTCTCTTGGATGATACTGCTTAGCATGCAGCTCTGAGGGTAAGATGGTGATGGATGGGTGTGAATCTCCTCAGGCTGTGGAGAATCTAAGACCAACACTTTCTGGATGGCATGTCAATTAGCAAGATGAGGTCGTTTGGAAAGTTAGTGACTGCAACTGCTTTTTACGTTAGGTGCTGAGGGAGAACAACAAATGAAAGGTCAGGATTTAGAAGGAGAAACATAAAAGAAGATACTTTCAGCATAGTTGTATGTCTTCTGCATAGTTATGTTTCTCTTCTCATCTCTGCTAACTGCTGAATGCTAGCTAAAAGCAGTATATACTGGGACTTAGTCTGTATGCTAGAATATATTTCAGTGGTATTTGGCTGTGGAAGTAACAATGAGTACCTAACACTGCTGGAAAACTTCAGAACTCAAAGATCTTCTAGAGTCTGAGAGACCAGGATGCCAAATGAAGGAAGCAAAATCAACAGTTTGAGCTGGGGGTGCCGAAAGGACCAAACACTGTGAAAAGGACCAGGGTTTATATATTTGCAAGTTAACCAGGTGTTAACATTTGCATGTTAAATCTCAGACTGAACTTTTGTCCAAGCTTGAAGCTGTTGCTTTTCACATCTTATAACTGAATGTAAGTCCTAAAAACCACCATCCCATTCAAATTCAGATAGGTTCTGCAGCAAGCAGCAACACAAAGCTTCATGAACAAGCTAGTCCAAGGACTGTTTAATCTAGATGCTTCTGTTCTCTGACCATTATTAGCCTTCTTCACCCCCATCCCCCCACCCCATGAATAATCTTTCATTTTCTACCAAACTCATCTATAGAGTAACAAAGAGGTATCAGTCTTCCAGGACTTGTCTGTCTCTTTGCAGACTTTCACATGGCTAAAAGAACTGAAAAAGCAATCTGCTGAAACTGGAAATTACCTTCATATCAAATTCATAGGAGGAAAGAGAGAATTAGCTTCTGCTTCTTCTTTTTTAAACAAAGGCTGGTTGAAAATCTCTCAAGTTACTTTTCTCTTCCTCCTTCACAGAGATGACTCAGCCTTTAATAATTGGGAAGACACCTTGTGTTCATTAAGCAGTCTGTGAACCTGGCATTAAATTGAAGAGCAGAGAGGAAGGCTGGTGGCACGCTGAAGGTGTTCATCAGGTACTTGTGAAATCAATTTTACTGGTTAGACCTGAGGTTGAATGTCACAGTATTTGCTTAAATGTGTGTTTAAAATGGTATTAGAAAGTAGTTTAAAATGCAATCTCAGGAATTCCATTTTGTTTTCTTTATAACATTTATACAGATGCAAAGGTAACTGGGAGTATGGAGATGGAGTGGATGCTCCCTAGGTAGATTCCCCTGGCTCTTTGAATGGGAGACCTGAATAGGGAAAAATCAGGAATTTCTGCAACACTTCAAAATAACTATAAACTATTTGAATGCCATGGAATGAATAGCTAAAATCAGGTTCCACTGAAATACAGAATGCTTGGAGAAAGAAAATGTGTGGGTTTTTTCACCCCTGTTGTTGAAAAGAATGCTATGATTTTGATTCACCAAGGCCTAGTGCTGGATCTTGCACTTGGGTCAAAACAACCCTATAAACAGTCCAGGCTATGGGGCAGAGTGACTGGAAACTGCCCAGTAGAGAAAGGTCTAGGGGTGTTGGTCTGCAGCTGTCTGAATGTGAGCCAGTGTGTGCCCAGGTGGCCAAGAGGGCCACCGGCATCATGGTCTGGGGCAGGAATAATGTGACCAACAGGACCAAGGCAGTGATTCCTCCCTGGTATTCAGTACAGGTGAGGCTACACCTTGAGTACTGGGTCTGCACATGTCTTTGAGGCAGAACATCCATTATGTCTTTCTGTCTTTTCTGTGTGGAGCAGAAACGTGCTTGCCTTACTAATCCAAGACAGTGTGTTTTGCATACCAGAGCTTTGATTCTCTAATGTTGTGGTAAAGCCACCTACAACTTTTTCCTTGTCTGTGCAAGTGGGAGTAGGAAGAAGTAGGTTAATTCTCAGCTCAGCCACAGAGATGCCTGTACCACATAAATGAGGCAGTCAACTTAGCTCCAGTTTCCAAATATGCACAATAAAATATTATGAACTGCCCATCTCAGGCTCATTAAGCGTTTTAAAAGACTCTGAGCTTTGGAGTCATGGGGTTTCCCAAAAATACATGTGGCTGACAAACTTTGTTAAGAATTTGTTGCTATGTTGAGCTGACCTTTTTCACCTTGGTTATATCTGTATTAGCAGTAATTTATAGAATAGAATAGAATAGAATAGAATAGAATAGAATAGAATAGAATAGAATAGAATAGAATAGAATAGACCAAGTTGGAAGAGACAGTATCACAGTACCACAGTATTACTAAGGTTGGAAGAGACTTCAAAGATCATCAAGTCCAACCTGTCACCACAGACCTCATGACTAGACCATGGCACCAAGTGCCACGTCTAATCTCCTCTTGAACACCTCCAATGATGGTGACTCCACCACCTCCCTGGGCAGCACATTCCAATGACAAATTACTCTCTCGGTGAAGAACTTTCTCCTCACCTCAAGCCTAAACTTCCCCTGGCACAGCTTGAGACTGTGTCCTTTTGTTCTGGTGCTGGTTGCCTGGGAGAAGAGACCAACCCCTTCCTGGCTACAACCACCTTTCAGGTAGTTGTAAAGAGCAATGAGGTCAGCCCTGAGCCTCCTCTTCTCCAGGCTAAACAATCCCAGCTCCCTCAGCCTCTCCTCATAGGGCTTGTGCTCAAGGCCTCTCCCCAGCCTTGTTGCCCTTCTCTGGACACGTTCAAGTGTTTCGATGTCCTTCTTAAACTGAGGGGCCCAGAACTGGACACAGTACTCAAGGTGTGGCCTAACCAATGCAGAGTACAGAGGCACAATGACTTCCCTGCACCTGCTGGCCACACCATTCCTAATGCAGGCCAGGATGCCGTTGGCCTTCTTGGCCACCTGGGCACACTGCTGGCTCACGTCCAACCCATCATTCAACATCTAATCAACTAAACCATGGCACCAAGCACCCTATCCTTTTAGTGCTGAGGCCCTAATATTCAGACTAAAAAACATTGGGTTTGGACTAGCATTAGTGCAGCCCCATGGAGTGCATGGTTGGAATGCAGGAAGTAAGCTCCTGGATCATATCTTCTCCAGTTTCAACTGACATAAAAGCTTTTATTTGCTTGAAGACTACTCCTTATAAACTACTACTCCTCATAACCTAAAACAGAGTAAATTGTTGGTTGGACTTGGTGATCTTAAAGGTCTTTTCCTAGAGAAATGATTCGGTGATTCCATGATAAGTCTGGGTGGTTAGAACATTTTAAAATCTCTGCTGCTGCAAGTTAAAACACTAATGCAATTTCACCCTTAGCCTCATGCTGGAGAATCATATTTGAATATAGCAAGGTTTTTGTACTGTGTTCTCACAGAAATCAGATAGTATAAATTCCATCCTCTGATAAAAAGACCTGGTGTAGGGTGTGTGTTTCTCTCAGAACAGTCAGACCTGTCATTTGTGATAGCTCCCAACAGTTCCTCAAATTCACAACCTTGGACTGTCAAAAAAATTCCTTCTCTAAATCTTTGTAATGCCAATTTGTAAAGGATTTGTTTTAATGATATAATTCCCTCATCCTCTCCCTCCCACCCCCATCCCCCACTCCCCCCCGGAATTGCTTGTTTTTTTCCCTCTCTTCTATCCCTGAATTAGGTCATGATAATATAAATACAAATCTTGTGCAGGACAGAAGTTGTTGCTGCTGCACAGTAGGTGAAACTTCTCTTTTGGAGAAGACTATAACGAATAATCACTGCAACTGCTTATTTTAGACACAGAGGAAGCAACAGATGTGTAGAGTCCAACCTGGTGAAAACCAGAGAAAAACCTCATGGCTCACAATTATAATAGAGGCTAGAAGTGAAGCAGGGAAGAAGACCTGTGCTTAAATCCAAAATATGACATTTGTAGACAGTGGTTAGCCCTCAACTGTGAGATGATTTTATGGACATTATCACAAGGAAAATTAGGCAGGAGTATGGCATTTCCTAGAAACTTTATGAAAGATTTTTGGTCACAGAGAAGGAACTGAAAAGGATATTGACTTATCTATCTGTCTTGGAATACTGACTGGAGTGTAACACTAACCAGCCATTCATCAGCTTGCACTTAAAGGTTTCAAAGCAGCCCGGATCTTGTGTTTGAAACAGTCAAAATGTGTGTGGGAAAGTAGGCAGAAAAATTCCATTAGTAAATTTATATACAAACTTTAAATAAAACGTTCTGAGTAATCTCTAAACCCCAACCCAATTCCACCTCAGCCTGGGCAGAGTGCCACGCTGGCTTTTTTTGAAATGGAATCTGTTCTAGTACCATAAAGCAGAACAAATGAAATCTGTTTATTTTTGAGTAAAAAGCCAGCAGATTGTTCAAACAGGTCAATATCTGATCAAATAAATAAAATATTGATAGGATAGGATAGGATAGGATAGGATAGGATAGGATAGGATAGGATAGGATAGAATAGAATAGAATAGAATAGAATAGAATAGAATAGAATAGAATAGAATAGAATAGAATAGAATAGAATGGAATGGAATAGAATAGAATAGAATTAACCAGGTTGGAAAAAAACTTTGAGATCATCAAGTCCAACCTATCATCCTACACTATCTAATCAACTAAACCATGGCACCAAGCACCCCATCCAGTCTCTTCTTAAACACCTCCAGTGATGGTGACTCCACCACCTCCCTGGGCAGCCCATTCCAATGGCCAATCACTCTCTCTGTGAAGAATTTCTTCCTAACATCCAGCCTAAACCTCCTCTGTCCTCTTGTTCTGGTGCTGGCCAGCTGTGAGAAGAGACCAACCTTCACCTGGCTACAACCACCCTTCAAGTAGTTGTAGTTAGCAATAAGGTCTCCTCTGAGCCTCCTCTTCCCCATTCTCTTATAATATTATTAATACATATTCCAATAAACATCATCATCATGAAGAGAATTGAAAGAAGAAGAGTTATCAAAGCGTAAATGTTTTTATGCACATATATATTCTATTAGCTGCCCCAAGCCTGATATTACACAACACAGTTATAAGCAGTTATAAGCAGTTATTTTATCATTAATACCAAAAACAACCCCACAAACAAACACCCCAAAATAACAACCAAAAATATGCACTCTCATGCCATGCACCTTGAATGCTGTGTACAGTTTTGAGTTCCTCACTGCAAGACATTGAGTTGTTGGAGTGGGCCCAGAGAAGGGCAACAAAGCTGCTGAAAGGTTTAGACAAAAAGGCTAGTGAGGAGCAGCTGATATCCCCCTAAACCTTCCCTGGTGCAACTTGAGGCCA
This sequence comes from Melanerpes formicivorus, assembly GCF_026170545.1. Lineage (NCBI taxonomy): Eukaryota > Metazoa > Chordata > Aves > Piciformes > Picidae > Melanerpes > Melanerpes formicivorus. The sequence continues at coordinate 32,946,199 of NW_027142356.1, read as the reverse complement.
TTTTCTCTCCTCCCATCACTTCTCACTAAGGAGAAGAGACCAACCTCACTTCTTTCCTTTCTTTGAAACAGCATGTAAGTGGAGTTTCCACCACCACTTGGCAGAGAACAAGGGAGCAAAAAAGGGGAACCCTGCCCATATGATTTCTTGCTACAATCACAGCTAACAGAGCTTGTGTCTGGCCTGTTTAAAATTGTACTTGTGTTATTCCAGATGAGGAATCTTGAGGTTATTTCACATCAACCTTTTAATTTAGCATATTGGCTGGTACCTATGTGGATGTCATATATGTGGGTGGCTTTCTAACCAGTTCTTCAAGCCACAGACAGATTTATTAGAGACTGAGCAGTTGACAGTTTGTATATAAGTATCATTAATTCAGTGAAGATCCTAAAGTGCACAAAAATGTTAGGCTTGCATTAACTTATAAATTACTCTGTTCTTATCCTTTTCTATGCAAAAAACTTGATTCTGTCTTTTGGGTAAATACATCTATGACTCTTAGAGGGGGGAATTCCCATTACATGGTACCTCAAGATTGTTTTCCATTATTATCTAACCCTCTGCTATCCTATCACTGCCTTCTATTACTGTTACAGCTTCTGTCAGTTCATGGCATCAGATTCCAGACTATCATTTGGAGATCAAACGTTGTGTGTGGGAGCTGTGCCAGTGAAGAGCAATGATCAAAGATACACAGAAAGCAAAACAAATTGTGCAGTGTCTGTGTGGTTAAGCTGAGGAATTGCTGTTATTGCAACTCCTTTTTTTCTTCTTTTTCTGTTGCTGTTGCAGATCCACCAGTGCAAAAGTTGTAGGTTTTGGTTGTAAATACATATAGGAGAAGCTGAATTTGTACAGGGGACTGATCTCTTTTTGAGGGTGAGAGTCAGGCAGCTTTAAATCCCATACCTCTGTGCAATTTATTTTCATGCCTGGCATCTGCCTCAATTTATCTCAGTCTCAAATTGTCCCTTTGACATGTTTTCATAGTTATTATGAAGACCTTCTCACTTTCTGTTCTGTTAGAGAGTGGTGTGATCCATGAGCATCATTCATACAATGGTACATTGTTTATTTGTACATCTGCCTACACATCGTCTTCTTGTGATGCAATCCTGAATGTTTCAGTTCGTATATCTGAGGAAGAAATGCAGGAATTATAGGTCCCATGGATGTTGACTTGCTGGAACGAGTCCAGAGAAGGGCAACGAAGTTAGTGAGGGGCTTGGAACACAAGCCCTATGAGGAGAGACTGAGGGAGCTGGGGCTGCTTAGCCTGGAGAGGAGGAGACTCAGGGGTGACCTTATTGCTCTCTACAACTACCTGAAGGGAAGTTGTAGACAGGCAGAGATTGGTCTCTTCTCCCAGGCAGCCAGCACCAGAACAAGAGGACACAGTCTCAGGCTGTGCCAGGGGAAGTTCAGGCTGGAGGTCAGGAGGATGTTCTACACAGAGAGAGTGATTGCCCATTGGAATGGACTGCCCGGGGAGGTGGTGGAATCGCCATCACTGGAGGTGTTCAGGAGGAGACTTGACAGGGTGCTTGGTTGCATGGTTTAGTTGATTAGGTGGTGTTGGATGATAGGTTGGACATGATGATCTTGAAGGTCTCTTCCAACCTGGTCTGGTCTATTCTATTCTATTCTATTCTATTCTATTCTATTCTATTCTATTCTATTCTATTCTATTCTATTCTATTCTATTCTATTCTATTCTATTCTATTCTATTCTATTCTATTCTATTCTATTGCTGTTGCACATACAAAGGCTTGAAAGTTAACCAGATGCACGTCACAACACCCTGCTTCCAGCCACAGTAAATAACATCCATTTAAAATAATAACTGGAAGTCCTCTGCTGCAAAATCCAGGTAAATGCACTGGATGAAAACAATTTGAAGAAGCAGTGCGAGAGGAGAGAGTGGTGGAAGAGGTGAAAAAGAGAATGTTTTGAAAAAAACCTGGATTTTCTTGTAGACTCAGAGACAAGTGAAGATTGGCTCAAAAGCAGAGTGATGAAGTATAGCAAATGCAGAAGAATTCTATCTGTAAAGGATTAAAACAAACCCATCTACAGTACTAAATTAAACATGCAAGATATGGAACTGAAGCTACTGTAAAAGACAAATGAAAAACTATTTGTAGGAGCTCTGGCTTATGTTTTGGTTTTGTTGTGGGCTTTGTATTGTTGTTTGGGTTTGGGGGGTTGTTTTGTTTTGTTTTGTTTTCATTTACAGTATTCATTTCACTATTGTGTCTTCCAAGGATTGTTTCTACATCTTATCTCAATATTGTGAAATATTCTTTACAGACAGACCAGGCATTGTAAAACCTACATGTCCAAGTGCTAAAGTGAAACCCACAGGAAGGCTGGGAGGGACTGTTTAGAAGGGCTTGTAGTGATAGGACAAGGGGCAATGGCTTGAAATCTGAGCAGGGAAGAATTAGGTTGGATATCATGAGGAAGTTCTGTACATAAGAGTGGTGAAACACTGGAACAAGTTGCCCAGAGATGTGGTTGAGGCCCTGTCCCTGGAGACATTCAAGATCAGACTGGATGTGGCCCTGGGCAGCCTGATCTAGTTGGAGGTGTCCCTGCAGGGTGGTTGGACAAGATAACCTTTGAGGATCCCTTCCAACCCAATGTAATCTGTGAATCTTTGACTGTATTTTCTGTAAGCCTGGAATTTGGGGAGTTTTGCATGTGAGTGCTGGGGGATGTAATTCCAGTAATCAGTTGGTATTGTGACTTGGATGTGAAATGTAGGACATCAAAGTTTATGGATGAATTCAATAGTCATAAAAAACATCAGAGTAAATTTATGCACAGCTTTTAATAGCTGCTACAGGACAAATCTTCAGCTGTTATAAATCAACCATGCTTATTTTGGAACTAAACAGATGCCAAAGCTAGAAGAAAAGAGTTAATTTGGTCTTGCTGTTGTGGATCTACAAACTCCTCTTAATTCAGTTAGTACCAGGCTTGGTGAAGTTAGATAATGATTGGACTCAATGATCTTAAAGATCTTTTCCAAACAAACAGTTTCATAGTTCTATGACTGTATGATGCTATGGCTTGAATACCTGTGAACAAGATGATTCAGATGATCAGCTGGCCAAAAAGGGTCACAGAATCACAGAGACATTCAGGTTGGAAAAGACCCTCGTGATCATCAAATCCAACTGATAGTCTTACTCTACAATGTTCACCCTTAAACCCAAGCACCGCATCTAAACAACTTTGAAACATCCAGGGATGGTGACTCAGCCACCTCCCTGGGCAGCCTCTTCAAATGCTTGACTATTCTTTCTGTGAAAATTTTTTTCCTAATCACAGAATTGTTAGGGTTGGAAGAGACCTCAAGGATCATCGAGTTCCAACCTCCCTGCCCATGGGCAGGGACACTTTCCACTAGATCAGTTCTAGTCTAAACCTACCCTGCTGCAGCTGGAGGCCATTCCCTCTTGTTCTGTTGTGAATTACCTGGGAGAAGAGACCAGCACCAACCTCTCCACAATGTCCTTTCAGGTAGTTGTAGGGAGCCATGAGGTCTCCCCTCAGCCTCCTCTTTTCCAAACTAAGCAGCCCCAGCTCCTTCAGTCACTCTTGATAAGATTTATTCTCCGGGCCCTTCACCAGCTTTGTTGCCCTCCTCTGTACTCCAGGCCCCAGATGAAAAATTATTGAATGTAATTAGTTTTTCAGATGAGCCAAAACTGCCAAATGCCCATAGTCTTAAAAAGATTAGGGGACCAAACCCATGTTCTAAGCTGAACAGGAGCCTTAAAATAGCAGCACCACTGGTGATAGGATGCTTGGCTGGAAATTACATAATGGGGTGGTAACTGCATCTTTCTAAGCTAATGAGGGATTGGAAGACTCTCTATATGAAGTTATGAGGATGCATAATTCCAGGATTGAAGATGTAAATTGCATTACTTCTTGACCATCTGTGGAAATGAGATGGGTGTTTTTCCTGTTGCCTCTAGAAAGAGGCAGATGGAAATGTTAACAGAAGATGAACAGAAATATTTAACATGAAAACCTCACAAGTTTAATTTTGCTGATGGTAGATTCACAACACAAGCAAGCAAGAGAGCAGTCAAAGATGGGAGACATCACAAATAAACATCTGAGTGTCCCTCTTATCTTCAGTGCCTGCAACATATTTAGAGAGGTTTGAAATGGGACATTATACTCCTGTTGTCTTCTCATTGCTACTATTTCATTCACTTATCACTGAAGGCCACAGTACACAATATAAGTGCATATTTTACATTTTGCATATACCTTTAGTGATTTTAGTCTCAAAATACTGGGATGAAATGTCTTCTGTACTCACATACAATGGAATTTTGGGATGACATAGGATTGTAGAATGGTTTGGGTTGGAAGGGACCTTGAAGATCATCTAGTTCCAACCTCCCTGACACGAGCAAGGGACACCTCTTACTAGACCAGCTTGCTCAAGGCCCCATCCAACCTAGCATTCAACACTTCCAGGCTTGGAGCCTCCACAACTTCTCTGGGCAACCTGTTTCAGTGCCTCACCATCCTCATGGGGAAGAATCCTCACCTCAATCCATCTTCTTCCAGTTTGAAGCCATTACCCCTCATCACGTCACATCATCAAAAGTTCCTCCTCAACTCTCCTATAGACCCACTGCTGCTAGAAGCTCTCCCTGGTGCCTTTTCTTCTCCAGGCTGAATAGCCCCAACGGTCTCAGCCTGTCTCCATAGGACCTCTGATCATCTTCATGCCCCCCCTCTGGAGTCACTCCAATGGTTTTTACAAAGCAGATTAGCCAAAATTGTTTTTGAAAGATGAGGTAGGAGGCTGGGGAAATCTCTCCCTTGCTCTTTAGGACTAAATATATTACAGGGTTAATTTATATGCATTTTTTTTAACCTATTTTATGTTATTCAGGGTAGGGTTTCCTGCCTGCATATTCATCTACTCTGCTCTTATATTAGCTTTAAATTATATTGTGAGACAGCATTTTCTCTTCCTGTGCTATTAAAGGCTTTTTGCAGTACAAGTACCTGGATGCTTCTAAAATGCTTTAAGAGATTTACTACCTGTGAAAGCCTTCTCTTCCCTTTTAAAGCTCTTGATTCATTTCTTCATGCTGCCTACGTAAGATTTAATGCATATAGGTCTGCCTTTGTGAAGATTAATGGAGTAAGCTCAGCATTTACACTTTGTCACTTTATTTTTAGTGTACACTAAGATTGTTTCTACATTTGATGGACTGAACAGATTTGTTACATAAAACTCTTTTGCTCGCTCAAGTTCAGATGTCCCAGTTTGCTCATAACCAAGAATCTGTCTCTGCTGTGAGACTCAACAAAGCTGAGAGGGAGGCACCTGCTACCATCCTAATGTCAAGAAAATTGTTCATCCACTTAGAACCCATTCTAAAATCAGAATTGCAAGGAAAAGACTCATGAAAAAAAACCCTGCTTTCACATCTTCCTAATGCACGCATTTTTCAGTCAGCTGATCCCTGTTTGCAGTGTTTAATGCCACTATAACAACCTTTAGAAGTGCATTATTTCAGCAGTGCCAATAAAGCCACAGCCTAGCTTGTAGGACTCAGTGTAAATCATCTGCTGGACGAGCAAGTAAAGATCCTGAGGCTGAATTCATCATTTAGCTGGAAGTGTTTATGTCCTGCAGATGAGCAATCATTTTGGTTTAGTGGATAATATTTCATATTCACAATACTCTTCTAAAATATCTTTGATGTTTGCTGCAAGAAGTAGATTATGGGAAGGGATGAGGCTCTAAGATTACATTTGAAGTCATCTTGACAGGTTTAAATGTTGTGTCCCCTCCTAGTGGCTGGCAAGTTGCCCAGGTAGACAGACATCTGAACATGAGCCAGCAATGTGCTCAGGTGCCCAAGAAGGCTAAAAGCATCCTTGCCTGGATCAGAAATGTGATCAGCCAGACCAGGGAAGTGATCATGACCAGGTACTCAGCACTGGTGAGGCCACACTGTGAGTACTGGGTTCAGTTTTGGACCACTCACTCCAAGAAAGACATTGAGATGCTGGAAATGGTGGTCATTTTTAAAGCCAAACATTTTGTTATAACAGTGTGGAATATTCTCCTATATATGTGTTCAGCTCTGGGGTCCTCAATGTGGACCTGATAAAGCGGATCCAGAGGAGGGCCACAAAAATGGTCAGAGGGCTGAAGCACCTCTCCTAGGAAGACAGGATGAAGGAGTTGGGGGTTTCCAGCCTGGAGAAGAGAGGACTCTGGGGAGAACTTATAGTGGTCTCCCAGTATTTAAAGGGGGCTCCCAGGAGAGTTGGAGAGGGACTGTTGACAAGGGTACATAGCAATAGGCCAAGAGGCAATGGTTTTAAACTAGGGAAGGGTAGATTTAGACTGGACATTAGGAAGAATTTCATTCTTATGTGGGTGGTGGAACACTGGAGAAAGTTGCCCAGGAAGGTGGTGAAGGCAGCATCCCTGGAGACACTCAAGATCAGGGGCTCTGAATGACCTGCTCTAATTGGGGATATCCCTACTTACTGCAAGGGGTTTGGACTAGAGGACCTTTAAAGGTCCCTTCCAAGCAATGCATTCTGTGATTGCATGTTGAAGTACAGCCCTCTCTGCTTCAGAAACAAGGAAGTCACAGTGAATGTTTTCCTAAGCAATTGAACTTCATTTGCCAGGTAGCAATGCGCTGCAGCAGTGATATTTACCATATCAGTGATTACAAGGCAATTATAAAATCACACCAGCTTATTAAAGCTGATGAGAAATGTTATAGCTCTACGTGATTCGTTAGAAGTGTCAGTGGAGATGATAACCTTACAAAGCATGCAGTGAGAAAACGAACAACTTATGTGTGGAGTAAAAGGAGGAGCATATAAATTCTTCAAAACATTTCTTACTGGCCTTTTGTTAATTCCTTTTTTCCTTTTTTTTTTTGAGTGGAAAAGCATAGGAAAGACCCAGGCAACCAGCACCAGAACAAGGGGACACAGTCTCAAGCTGCGCCAGGGGAGGTTTAGACTCGAGGTGAGGAGGAAGTTCTTCACCGAGCGAGTCATTCGTCATTGGAACGGGCTGCCCAGGGAGGTGGTGGAGTCACCGTCCCTGGAGGTGTTCAAGAGGAGATTGGACGTGGCACTTGGTGCCATGGTCTAGTCATGGGGTCTGTGTTGATAGGTTGGACTCGATGATCCTCGAGGTCCTTTCCAACCTAAGTTATACTGTGATACTGTGATACTGTGTGATACCTTACCATGAAACTGGTTTGGTTTGTTGGATTGGTTGGTTGGCTTGTTTTTCACTGAAGTTGTAGTAACAGGAACACTTGAGATCAAGGCTTTTCCTGAAAATAGTTCTGCATTTTTCACATGTCCTTTAGCAGTTTTCTGACAACAGAAACAACAGTGGTCTGCTTGCACTTGCTTGCACTCTTTCTGCTATAAACTAAAATTTCAGCTTTTAAAGCTGAAGCATTACAACAAAGATGTTGAGGTGCTGGAGCATGGCCATGAGAAGGGCAATGAAGGATCTGGAGAACAGGGCTGGTGAGGAGCAGCTGCTTACTCTGGAGGAGACTGAGAGGAGACCTTCTTGCTCCCTACAACTCTCTGAAAGAAGGTTGGAGTGAGGTGGGTGTTGGTTTCTTTTTCCTAGTTTCAAGAAGAGACCAACACCTACCACACTACAACCATCTGAGTTACTGCACACCTTGAGTACTGTGTCCAGTTCTGGGCCCCTCAGTTTAAGAAGGACATCGAGACACTTGAACCTGTCCAGAGAAGGGCAACAAGGCTGGGGAGAGGCCTTGAGCACAAGCCCTGTGAGGAGAGGCTGAGGGAGCTGGGATTGTTTAGCCTGGAGAAGAGGAGGCTCAGGGGTGACCTCATTGCTCTTTACAATTACCTGAAAGGTGGTTGTAGCCAGGAAGGGGTTGGTCTCTTCTCCCAGGCAACCAGCACCAGAACAAGGGGACACAGTCTCAAGCTGCGCCAGGGGAGGTTTAGACTCGAGGTGAGGAGAAAGTTCTTCACCGAGCGAGTCATTCATCATTGGAACGGGTTGCCCAGGGAGGTGGTGGAGTCACCGTCCCTGGAGGCGTTCAAGAGGAGATTGGATGTGGCACTTGGTGCCATGGTCTAGTCATGGGGTCTGTGTTGATAGGTTGGACTCGATGATCCTCAAGATCCTTTCCAACATAAGTTATACTGTGATACTGTGATACTGTGAAGTGATAGGATGAAAGGAAATGGCTTGAAGTTGCACCAGAAGAGGATCAGATCGAATATTAGGAGACATTTCCTTCCTGCAAGAGTGGTCAGGCACTGGACCAGGCTGCCCAGGTAGGTGGTGGAGTCACCATCCCTGGAGGTGTTCAAAAGACATGTAGATACGGCACACTGGGACACAGTTTAGTGGTCATGGTGGTGTTGGGTGACAGTTGGACTTGATGATCTTAGAGGTCTTTTCCAAACTTAATTATTCTGATTCCAAAGCATGTGTCTATTTAGGCAGATTGTCTTAAGAAATCACTCAGACTCTTCCATGGGCTTAAACAATCTAAAATTCCTTATTTCTTCAAGTAGGGTTTAGTTAAAGCCTACTGAATATCACAGGAGTGTTTTTACTGACTTGCACTGGCTTTGGACTTCAGTTACTGAAGTTTTTGTGGTATTGCAGTTGTTAGGATCTGCCAAGTTCAGTAGCCTCACAAGAGTGAGGCTTCTACAGATCAGCATTCCCTGTTCCAGCTTGCAGTGAGTCTGTTAATTTGTATTGGGGAAGAAAAAAAGATGACTGCTGATATTTTCATTTACAAACCCCCAATATTCAAAGCTATGCTTGAGATTATTCTGAGTTATGCTCCTAGAAATGCACAAGTGCTAAGCCAGAGAGCAGAAATACCAGAGAACCACAAAATGCCAGGTTGAAAGGAATTTAAGGATCATCTGGCCCAACCTTTCTAGGTAATAGTAAAGTTTAACGGCCCAGCACCCAGTCAAATATCAGCAGCCACCATCCAATACTTAATTTTGGAGCCATTTTAGTTATTGGCAATGCTTTTGTGACCAACATGGTGCATATTTAAGCAACTAGCAAATTGAAGGCAGTTGTAGTTTGCTGCTAACATTTCCAAAGCAGAACCAGCAGCTAAACTGAATAGATGATTCTTTATGAGACGTCTGCTCAGATCTCATATGTAGCTAATTCAATTTTCATACCAAATGAAATGAATTGATTAGAGATACTAACACAGAAAGTTCAAGAAAAGTAGGGAATGATTCTGTATAAATGTCCTTTGAAGCTTAGTTGAATTTGTTGTACGTCCAAGAGTTGTAAAGGTGACACCTGCTGGTAATAAAGAATATTGCTCCAGGATTCAAAATACTGAATATAATATAAAGGATATTGCTCCAGGACCCACCAAAAGCTGCCTTTCCTAGGTATGCAAATCGAATATGTTATAATGGAATCACAGATGTGGCCACCTTCCACCCTGAAAGGCACTCATTATGCATTATACCAATGTTATTTGTTCTTCTGAATCATGACTTGCTCCTGATGCAGGTGAACATGGAAAGCAGAGAAAACCTGAGAATGAAATTAGTGGCATTCCACACATACCACAGGCACAAATGTGCCCCTCAATGGAAACACAGAGCACAGGCCATGCAACTACATCTGCAATGAAGCCAGGGGCTGCACAGTGATATCTGTGTGCCTGCCACCTTCATTTTTGTCTCTGCACAGTCATTGAATTGGCTAAAAGTAGAGTTCAGTGGCCTGAAATGATGTTGAGGAGGGTGGTGGTTAAACTACTACATGTTTAAAGCTACTGTCATAGCAATTTGTCACAGGTTAACCATAGAATCATTAATGCTGTTGACCTATGATCATCAAGTCCAACCGTCAGCCCACCACCACCACAGCCACTAAGCCATGTCCCAGAGTTCCTTTCCTACCTGTTTTTGAACACCTCCAGGGATGGTGACTCCACCACCTCCCTGGGCAGCCTGTTCCGATGCCTGACCACTCATTCATTGACAAACAGTTTTGTCCTCTTGCTGGTTACTCGGAAGAAGTAACAGATTGCAGATTACAGTTGCACTGTGCTGAGCTTGAACTGCTGATGTCTCTATGAGTCAGCTCCTTTTTTTCCTACAAAACATAGTCATAATTTATTTAGTAACCTTACTTAGGTAGAAATCTAATTCTTCAGCCTTCTCCTCATTCTAGGTTCCAGTCCAGCTTGAGCAATACTGATGCTTGCTGCAGATAAACCTGCAAATAACCCATTACCCTCTCACCTGCCAACAGCTTATGTTTTACCCCTCTCAGTCTTGCAGAGCCTTGCAAAATACAATAGCTTCTGCTAAACCTCAGCTATTCAATTAATTTTGCATAGTGGCAGGAGTGATCATGTAAGCTTGAAGTAAAGTTGTTCTTATTCCCTTTAGTCTTAGAAGTGTCCTTAAAGGATATGTTGAGATAATGTTGAGGTATGGATGAGGAAGCATGTTCCAAATGCCTTCTCTTGATTAGACTCAGAGATTAAGGAAGGTGAAGGCTTGTGTGAGAGAAATGTTGATTAGAATTTTTCAACAAATGTGTGATGAATGTCCCTGAGTTGGTGGCCAGGTATCAGCCAAAAAGGAATTAATATTGGTGAGAGCAGTAAATAAACAGGCTTTGTCTTAATGAGATGATTCACCCAGGAAACAACATGGAAGAATTTGTAACATTGCATGACATCAAGAAATTTATTAAAGGAGTGACAAAAAAATTAGACAGACTGATAATCATGGTTCTTACTTTTAAGGCTTCTGTTCTACTGCAAGGAGAGATGAAAAAGAAAGGTGATGAAAAACAGTCTCCCCTCCTCCAGTATCCTCAGCAGTCTGTGTTCCATTACAATCAGCATCTTAGGGGCTCTCCACTGGACTGTCTCAGTTTTAAGTTGTCCTTCTTGAACTGGGAAGCCTGGAATTTCTACTTTTACCATCAAAACCTCCCAGCTAAGCACAGCAGCTGGAAGCACTCGTCACTCATAGAGTGACTACTGCTGAGATGCAGCTGCCCAGAAGAAAGCTGAAGTGTTTCCAACAGGTGAAGTATTTAGCAGAGACAGGAAACATCTAATTAAAGTCAGACAGCTTTAAATAGTCTAGGCCTGATGAAATCTTCTGCAGGATGCTTAGAGAATGGATGAAGTGCTTTTACTGTAGTTAGAGGCTATGCAGGAGAATCTTTGCAGATTTGGGAATGTCTCAAAGACTGGAGAAGTCATGTCCTCTTTAAGAAGCCACTGTAGTTGGGTAGAAAAAAAGAGAGATAGTGTTTGGATTGTAGCTGTGGAAAAACTACAAACTAAGCAGAATTTATAAGCCTTATAAAATCTATAGGGCTACAGATCCATCACTTTTCAGGTGCAAATGATGACAATCTAGCTACTCTTTACACTAAGCTAACAGGTTTTCTGGACAAGTGAATCAAGTTGGGTATTTTCTAGTCTAGGTGACACATGTGGCTTTGGCAGTCCTTTAACACCTGGGCAGAGAATGTTTTTCACTTTTTCCCTCTTGAGTAGAAGTGGATATTCCATTGTAAGGACACTGATAATCTCAAGTTAGGCATCAATGCTTTTTGGGTCTCAGAAGACAAACTATAGTTTCTAGGTGGTATCGCTGGAAGTGCACACTTTTCTCTTTTTCTCTAGGGGCTGGTTTCTATTTCAGTTTATCAGCTGCAACAAACTGCCTCCCAGATGATTTCCAGCATCTGCCTCTGTACTGTTTGTTCATAGAGCAGAGCAGATGTTTCTTTAGACCCTTAGAGGCAGGTTGTCCTATGCTCTTCTGCTACAGGATTACAATTAGAATCATAGAGTGGTAAGGGTTGGAAGGGACCTTTGGAGATTGTCTAGTTCAACACCCATGAGAAAGCAGGGTCACCTACAGCAGGTCACACATTAACACATCCTGGCAGGTTTTGAAAGTCTCCAGGGAAGGAGACTTCTGGCAGCCTGTTCTGCCTGGACTGCCTGTTCCAGTGGTCTGGCATCTTCAAAGTAGAGAAGGTTTTCCTGTTGATAGGGTGGAACTTACTGTGTTCTAGTTTGTACCCCTTGCTCCTTGTGGTACCACAGGACATCACTGAGAAGAGACTATCCCCTTCTCAATACCCACCCTTCAGATATTTAAGATCCCATCTCAGTCTTTTCCAGGCTAAAAGAGCCCCAGGTCTTTTTGCCTTTCCTCATTAAACAGATGTTCCAGTCCCTTCATCATGCTCATAGCCCCCAGTAGTTCCCTGTCTGTCTTGAACTGGGGAGCCCAGAACTGGACACAATATTCCAGATGTGGTCTCACCAGGGCAGAATAGAGGGGGAAGAGACTATCCCTTGACCTGCTGGCTACACTCTTCTTAATGCACACCAGGATATCATTTGCTTTCATGGTCACGAGGGCACATTGCTATTGTATGGATAACTTATTGTCCACCAGGACTTAAAGGTTAGACATAGTCTTCAGAGGTCACATTTGTGCTTGCTGCTGTGAAAAATCCTCCATCTATGTATGTGGTTCAGGCAGCTGCTATACATGTTGCTTTAAGCTCAAGATATCTGTAGAGCAGGCTGGGGGTTCATTGTCTGAATGATTTTCAGCAGCTTCAAAGGAACATGCTTAGTCACTTGAGAGAACAGAACACTGGAAACTTTTGATTAAATGTATTTAACTTCCTTTGTTGCAAGGCATTTTCTGCTTCTTTGTGCCGTTGCACTTGGAGATTTTGTCTGCTATATAAAGCAGTGTGTACACTGATGTCAAAGTTATTCCCCAGGGTGCTGCTGAGAGCTTTCAGATAATTCTTTTTTAAATCTGGGGTTTTTTTTTAGATTAAAAGTATCATAAGGATCTTAAAAAAATAATCAAATATGTTGGCAAATGTTTATGTGTAGGTAGTTTGATTGTAATCCCTGTAAAATGGGGTAGGGAGGAGGAAAGAGTACAATGAAACTCAAAATCCAGCTAGAAATCTGTGGTAGTATCTAGCTAAACAGAGAATGAATTTCTCTGGTGCTTGGTAGGACCTTCTCTGTATCTTAATCATTTAGTGCCTTGTTGTTTCTTAATTATTACACTTGAACATATCCTAGCTGACACTAATCTGGCTCAACAGTGAGACCAGCTGCCTTGAGTAACACTGGCCTCTTTCAGTCCAGCTCTCAACAGCTGGCTCTCACAACAAAGAGAAATGTGATCAAAATCCCCTGATTTCCTCCTCCCTTCATGTATTGACTTGATTAAAATAACCAGAGCAGCTAGAATAAAGGTGTAAGCGTGCTGCATCTTGTTCAAACAGCATTTACATTGGGGAAACTTTTGGAAGAGGAGGCTGCAAAGTGAAGCCCTGCCAAAATTGGCATGTTCCAAAATTAAGAACTTAGCACAAGCCAGCAATTACAGTGTGCATGACAATCATGTGTTGCAATAATGTCAGCTATTTTTGCAGTGTACTTGCTCCTAGCTGTCTCCTGACAAGCAGCTACTCTATATTTCAGCTTACTCATGCTTTATGTTTCATTTATGATAAGTTATTCCATAGCTTCTTCTAACATGGTTACAGTTGGCTGCTGCTTCTAGCAAATGATTTCACTACAGGAATGTGCAATGGTAAAGGAAGAAGATACTTTATGGCTGTGGACCAAAGACACAAAGGCATTAGAATCAAATCTGCTTGGTGAAGGGAGATTTAACTTGAATAGGAATAGGAATAGGAATAGGAATAGGAATAGGAATAGGAATGGAATAGAAATAGGAATAGAATAGAATAGAATAGAATAGAATAGAATAGAATAGAATAGAATAGAATAGAATAGAATAGAATAGAATAGAATAGAATAGAATAGAATAGAATAGAATAGGAGTTAACCAGGTTGGAAAAAACCTTTGAGATCATCAAGTTCAACCTATGATCCTACACCATCTAATCAACTAAATCATGGCACCAAACACCCCATCCAGTCTCTTCCTAAACACCTCCAGTGATGGTGACTCCACCACCTCCCTGGGCAGCACATTCCAATGGCCAATCACTCTTTCTGTGAAGAATTTCTTCCTACCCTCCAGCCTAAACCTCCCCTGGTGCAGCTTGAGACTCTGTCCTCTTGTTCTGGTGCTGGTTGCCTGGGAGAAGAGACCAACTCCCACCTGTCTACAACCTCCCTTCAGGTAGTTGTAGACAGCAATAAGGTCTCCCTTGATCCTCCTCTTCTCCAGACTAAGCAACCCCAGCTCCCGCAGCCTTTCCTCACAGGGCTGTGCCCCAGACCCCTCCCCAGCTTTGTTGCCCTTCTCTGGACATGTTCCACAACTCAGCAAGGAAGACTAGGATGTATTTGGTTTTGTCAGAGCATGTGATGTGCGTTCTGTGAGTCCAGAATAGAAATCTCATTGGCTTCAGATGGATTTCTGCCTTCTGAGCCGTTGTGCAAACTGTTGCAAAACCAGACCAGTTAAGAAAATATTTTCGAGGATATAAATATTATTCTGTTATTTCCCATGCCTAAAGGTTCAAGTAGGTTCTGACAATGTAGGATGTGATCACCCCACTTAAATCAGCTGGGATAGAATGGAGAGGATATTTTTCTGCTCTAGAATGTGCCAAACATAGCTGAAAAATGAATATGGTTCTAAAGGCTTCTACCTAGAAGAGTCTCTCTCTTCATGACTCTCTATGTAGTGTTTGAATTAGGACTCCAGAAAATATTCCTTCAGGCACAATAGTTAACTTGGAGCTAAATCACAGCTTACTGTTTATAGGCAACAATCAGAATCCATGATGATCCTCTTCTGCAGTGTTCTCCCAGCAGTTGATCCGTTGGTGAGCCATCCTCCCTTGTAAAGACATTTGTGTTTTCTCTCTCTGAATTTCTGTGTTCATCTGTAGTGAATTAAAGTGAAGAGCTGTATAAGCACTCTTGTAGCTGCTCGACTCATCTCAATCCTTTAAGATAAACAGGCAGAGCTTGAGGGGTTTGGGATTTTTTTTTCCTTTGATACATTTAATATCTTCTCCTGCTTTGAGTAATTATTCTAGTGCTTCTTTCATCCCTCATTCTTCTAACTGTGACTTACTAAATGGCCTCAAGTTGTTCCAAAGGAGGTTTATATTAGATAATAGGAAAAAAATTCTTTCCTGCAAGAGTGGTCAAGCATTGAACAGGCTGCCCAGGGAGGTGGTGGAGTCACCACCCCTGGAGGTGTTCAAAATTGTGTAGACATGGCACTTGGGGACACGGTTTAATGGGCATAGCAGTGTGAGGTTTACAGTTGTATTTGATGATCATAAAGGTCTTGTCCAACCAGAATGATTCTATGATTCTTTTCAGAATCAATGCATTCAGCTCAGTTTAGTACTATAGGGGCTTCTCCTATGGGGTATGGGAGCTCTGCAATTGCATCTTGTCAGTTTCTCAGCCCCATGGAATTGCCATGCAGCAGTGGTGGGTCACCTTTCTTCCTTGGCAGTCACCATTGTACCCCCTTCTGTTATTATTGTTGGGACTGGGGTCCAGGTGTGTTTCTGTGAACTATGTCAAGATCTCTGAGGGAATATGGAGATGTTCAGGCTGATGGGAAAGAAGAGACTGAATTTTGCCTCCTCTATCTGTATCCTACCTGTGGAAATCTCAGACTCTTTCTCCATCCTCTGCTCCTGACTGCACATATATTGAATTTTTCCTTCATTGATCGAACCTGCCTTCCTTGCTCACTCCTTGAGTCAACAACTACATTTATCAGCACTGACTGAATTATCTTTCCTCCTCAGCTCTGTAACAATATAAACAGATGTAAAATCACTCCTAGAAAAGCATGATGAAAGAAAAATAGCCAATTGGTGACATTCCCTGTTTACATTGCACGTTGAGATTTATTTCTTGCTCAGCTGTTAATCCCGTTAGTATGTGCCTTGATGATTTTTTATCAGCTGAATTTCTAATTTCATAAAAATGCTACCAACTCAATTTTGCAAGATCTATTTTCCATATACCCATGTTGATTAGCAGTAATTACATTATCCTTCTATAATTGCTTATTACATAATTACAACAATCTCTTAATACTGGCAGCATGAGACCTTTCACTGGTGACACTTGGATTATCTTTCCCTTGATAATGCTAGGTGGTGGGGTTTTTTTTCTTTCCCCTAAATATTCCAGATAGATGCTTAAATATCTATTTAATCCCTTCACTGAAATATTAGGGTAGTGTGAACATAATAATGAACAGAATGAGGCCTTGTCTCTTGTTTTGTTTGGTGAGAGATTTGACCGGAAGGTTCAGGATTACTTCAGTATGAGTTGTCATTTCCCTGGAAATTTGGGGGCTTTTGTTTTCAAAAATATCCCTACAAGATTTCAGTACATTGAACACTTTTTTTTTAATTTCCCTAACCAAGGAATTCCTTCTTCATTCTTGAAGATTCTTACATTGTTGCGTGAGAAGGAAGCATCTGAAAGAGTCAATGATTAGATTTTCCATGGCTTTTTGCAAGCACGCATTACACAGGGAACAAAAGAGCCCCACTTACAGCAAGCACTATAACCCAAGCTGACCTTCCATGAAAGTGTTTCAGATGCACCTCACAGAAAAAAAACAACTGACCTTAAAGAACTTTAGGATGAGAGGAAATGGCCACAAGTTGAACTAGAGGGGGTTTAGATTAGGTGTTACAACAAATTTTGTTACTGAAAGAGCGATCAGGCATTGGGACAGGCTGCCCAGGAAGGTGGTGGAGTCACCATCCCTGGAGGTGTTCAAAACATCTGTAGACATGGCACTTGGGGACATGGTTAAATGGCCATGGTTGTGTTGGGGTGTCGAGGGTTGAGGGGAAGACCCAGCCTTCTGCCCCCCCTGTAAGTAAAGGGAAGAGAATTGAAAGAAAACCACAGCTGGATTAGCAAGAGAATGTGCTATATTTACAAAGCAGTTTAGGATATGCAGGGGAATATATACACAATTTACAGTATTTACAATATATATACAGAAATATACAACAAAGTAACACAGGAATGAGATTCCCCTCCCCCGCCAGGAGGAAGGGTTCCCCCTGTACCCCCCCTTTTTCTCCCCTTTTCCCCAAAGAGGGTTAGAAAGAGAGAAAAAGAGCAATTGTTAATTAAAGCAGAATATATTAGTAAGTTTTAGTGCAGGCCTCATGGTTATCAGTTCCAAGGTCAGTCTGGCCGAAAGCCCAGAAACCGCAAGTTGCGAAGGGAGGGGGAAGAAGTGCAAGACTGAGACTAGTCGCTGCTGAACTCAGAGTTTAAAGTTGCTCTCTACCAATCCACCAATGAAATTAGTTTTGACCTGTCGTTTGTTTATAAGACATTCAGTCACAATGTCCCTCTTCTTAAAGGCACAGCCTCAAACGGTCACATGGGGTGATGCTTGGACTTATTCATCTTAGAAGTCTTTTCCAACCTCAATGATTCTATGATTAAAACAGGGAGGATAAGGGGGAGGATAGAGGGAATCCTGGTCATCTATCATCTCCTTTTTTCTGTTTTTTTAAAGAATTGAAGGTTTATTATACTTTCACTGTAGAACTTCATACATAGTTGTGGTGGGTTTAGGCTATGCCTTTAAATTTTTGGTACAGATTTCAAGCAGAAAAGTAGCAAAAAAAGTATAAATAAATCACTATATCTTCATGCATTCAGTAGCTAGAATGCATGATGAAAATTTAATGTGTCTGAAAATTGTCAGGTCCTTGGTATGTTTTGCATAAAAATACAGTTCAGTGAAAGTCATTTCATCAGCTAGACATTTAGAAACTAGAATTACCCATATTTTCACATCCACAGTAGACAGGAACATAGTTTTCTATATCTTTCCATAGAGCAGCCATCCAGTGCTGGCATTTGAGATACTCAAGGCACACCTGAGTAAATAACACAATGAAGAACAAAACCAGAAAGTAAAGGACAAAGTAACTGGACATAGTCAACTGGACCATTTTATGCTCCATGTAGTTATTTGGATTAGTTTGGTTCAATGATTATATATTGTTTTGCTCCCATATAGTAAAATAGTTTAGAATAGCCTAGGTCCTCAGGTGACCAAAGAACAGGATTTGCACTTCTGCTTCTGATTTTGTTCTGCTATGGCTTCATTTTAATATTGCAACATGATCAGTCCTGCTTTGCTGTTCATCATCTTCCTTCATTAATTTTAATTAGTGAAGTCATAGTATTTATAAGGAGCAAGGAGTCTTTGAACACAGTGGAAAATCAGCATCTATAGGATAAATGAAAGTCTCTGCAAAGTTCAGAGGCTATAATTAGAAGATTGAATACATCTCTTCCCCTAAGTGATATTGGATTTTATACATGATTTATAAGACCTGAAAGGCCAAAATGAATGCAAACCACTTAATACTGAGCCTATAGACTGATGTCCCTTGGCTTTTAGAAATAAGTATCTGAATTTGCTCCAATGTATGACAGCTTATCAGGAGCTCTGCTGCTGTTTCTGGAATACTTGTCTTTTGTGTGTGTGTGTGAGCAACAATTTTGTTTAAAGATTTTTTCTTTAAAATCAGTGAATATTTAATGTTCTTTTCTAAGTAGTTTCTAATGTTCTTTTCTAAGTAGTTTCTTTCCTGTGGAAGATTCTCTTGAAAACAGATTTATTTTCTGAGACTTTAAGTATCATAGTATCATAGTATCATAGTATCAGTCAGGGTTGGAAGGGACCACAAGGATCATCTAGTTCCAACCCCCCTGCCATGGGCAGGGACACCCCACACTAGATCAGGCTGGCCAGAGCCTCATCCAGCCTGCTCTTAAACACCCCCAGGGACGGGGCCTCAACCACCTCCCTGGACAACCCATTCCAGGGTTTCACCACTCTCATAGTGAAGAACCTCCTCCTCACATCCAGCCTGAATCTCCCCACCTCCAGCTTCATTCCATTCCCCCTAGTCCTATCACTACCTGAGATCCTGAGAAGTCCCTCCCCAGTCTCCTTGTAGCCCCCTTCAGACACTGGAAGGCCACAATTAGGTCACCTCGGAGCCTTCTTTTCTCAACTGAACAGCCCCAACTCTTTCAGTCTGTCCTCATAGGAGAGGTGCTCCAACCCTCTGATCATTCTCGTGGCCCTTCTCTGGACATGCTCCAGCACATCCATATCCCTCTTGTAATAGGGGCTCCAGAACTGGAGGCAGTACTCCAGGTGGGGTCTCACCAGAGCTGAGTAGAGCGGGAGGATCACCTCCCTTGACCTGCTGGCCACACTTCTCCTGATGCAGCCCAGGATCTGATTGGCTTTGCGGGCTGCAAATGCACACTGAGAGCTCATGTTGAGCTTCCTGTCCACCAGTACCCCCAAGTCTCTCACCTCAGGGCTGCTTTCCAGCCATTCACTGCCCAAGTATGTGATTAAAGGAATGAAGGACATCTGTACTTTACAGTAAGGGTGGTGAGACATGGGAGGTTGGGGATGCCCCCTCCCTGGAGGTGTTCAAGTCCAGATTGGATGAGGCCTTGTGCAACCTGGTCTAGTGGAAGGTGCCCTTGCCCCTGGCAGGGCAGTTGAAACTAGGCAATTTTGAAGGTCCCTTCCAACCCAAACCATTCTCTGAATCTATGAATGCATCTCTCTGTGGTTATCACTGGTCAGGCTGCTACAGTTTAAATTACATATCTTATTTTTTTATCCAATGAAGAAAATAAGTGGATTTTTGTTACTGCTCTCTAGGGAGTTATTAGCAGGATTTTTATCTGGAAGTAATAAATATAGTATTTTAAATCACATTTGTATTCACTGAGTAAGAACTTTTAACATTCTGTGTGTCAGTGAAGTCTTTGAGCGTTAACAGGAGCCTGGGGTGAAGGCAAGAAACATGTGAGTACTCCAAGATAACGATGCTTAATGATTTTGTACTAAGAATGACATATATTTGCGTTCTAGTGCTTAAACTTCCTTGATCATTAGTGGTTTGGTGTCACAGGAAATTAAATTTATAGCTGAGCATGCAGAAGCAGAACTCCTGCCTGGTTGTAGATGCAAAAAGACCTACAATTATATGTAGGAAATAAAGCATAGAGCACATTATGAAGAAAAAGAGCTGTGGGTTAGATCTTTAGCTACCAGTGGAGCACAGTGACTGATATCAAGTAGGGACATGATCCTAGATAAAAAACCCCATACATAAATCTGACAGCTGAGTGGTTTTATATCCTCTCAAATGTTACCTGGAAAGTTTTTATTTTTCATGTAATTGTTTTCATAAGATCATGAGGAAGGCTGTTAATCTTTCTAGAGTCTGAATCCAGAGTAACTTAATCTATCTGGGATGCTTCCAAACTGGAAAATAGGGTGGGGGGAGAAGAAAAGGCTATGCCTAATATATTTTTTATAGAAAAAATAGCTTTATAGTGGTTAAGACATTATTTGTTTCTGCTGCAAAGCTTCTAAAGGGAAAACAACTGGTAAAAAGAAAGAAAATATTTATTGAACTTTTGCAATGGCTGTTAAAATCTCATACTTCAAACTGAAATGCAGGTCATTGAATAACCCATGAAGCATCTCAAATCATCCTTCTTATGCACCTTGATCATCCCTTTAGAAAGGTAACGGTAGTTGGTGTGCAAGGAGGATTGGGGAGGAATGGCTTGATACTGGAAGAGGGCAGATTTAGACTGGAGATCAGTAAGAAATTCTTTACAGGGAGGATGGTGAGACACTGGAACAGGCTGCTCAGGGAGGTTGTGGATGCCCCCTCCTTGGAGGTGTTCAGGGCTAGGTTAGATGAAGTCTAGTAGAAGGTGACCCTGCCATGTTCAGAGACTGACTCAAAATTGTCTCCTGGCTTCTGTCTTAAAGCCCACCTCTTGCTGGGACACAGCATTTATAAAGCATGAAGTGCACCTTGCAGCTTTTTCCATGCTGAAAGGCCATTTACCAAAGGTGCAGAGCACACAGCTCAAGATACTTGGTTCCTGATGTGTAAGAGAGAATGTGCTGCAGAATTGCCCTAGCTTTTAGTAGCCATGAGTTGCTGGCTGCTATTATTGCAGTGAAAAACAAACAACCCTTCCTGAATATTCCCATGTGAATATTCTAGATTATCTATTGCAGGAGGATAAACAAAGGTTTGCTTTGGGGAAAACAGCAGAGCCAGAGCACTGAGCACAGAATGATGAACTCTAATTACAGGGAGAAATACTCAGAGGATTGCTTTTGCTATGAAAAATGTGAAAAATAAAAAGCCTTTGCAGCTATCAGCCTAGATAGCTGAAAGGTGAGAAAAGTTTCTCAAGTGAAGCTAACTTAATTCCTGCCCCAACTCCACCCTGGTACTGCCAGGTTGCTCTTCCAAGTTTTCAGGTTAAAAGGGAAAAAAAAAAAATGAAAATGGTCAGTATCATTTTTCTGGTCCCTTGAAGTCAGCAGAAAGCTCATGAAAGGAATTTCTGCAACAGTGAAGTTTTTTTAAGAGCCTTAAACACTGTATTCGCTTTGCTCTCCTCAGAATCAATGAGTCCCAGCACTAACCTGGGTATAGAGGAAAGTCAAGCCAAGAGGAAGCTTCGAATCTTTCACAAAGCTCCTTTGGATGAGCAGGAGCCAAAATCTTTCAAATGAAGTGCAGAGTTGCTTTGTGTTCTGCTTAAAGGTGTTCACCTTTCTCCTTCTGACCTCACGGTGCAGTTTGATAGGTTGAGGGAGAACCTGCAACACTGAAGATACGACTTGTGCCTGTTCACACTTCGTAGGCTCAAGCCTATGGAGTAAGTGAATAATGCTGTAGGTAAGGAAGATGTTTTTGTCCAGAGCATGTGTGGAATGGCTAATTTTATTATGTGATGTCTCTAAGAGAAATCAGTTTTATTAGACTTTTTTACTGGTAAGTTGCTGGGCATGTTCAGCTTCAGACACTACCAAAAGATTTCATGGATTTGATCTTTCAAATGAAGAAGTGAAGCGTGAGTAACTGAATTTATTCTTTCTCAAAATGAGAAATAGACCCAAAGAGAGACGAGACAAAACAAACTAAAACAACTTCCCAATGCAAGGCTTTATTTTGCAACTGCTTTATTGCGTTCGGTCACTTGCCTTAACCTAACGTGGTGGAAGAAGCCCAGTCAAGTGACATAGCCTGCATCGGCAGGTTTGGTTCGGTGCGCCGGGCTGCCACCTCTCCGCGCTTGCAGAAACCGCCTCCTGCCCCGCTCCGCCGGCACAAGTCGCCTCCAGCGCAGCCTGAGTCCCGGTCACCCCCCGCTCTGACGGCTCAGCGCTTCTCCCCCGCCGCCCATAACCGTATGTGTCAGCGCCGTGCGCAGGAGGGAGAAAGGTAAAGAAAGAGGCGAGTCCCTCCCTCCCATCTCCCCCGACTCCCCGCGTCTCCGCCGCACCAGCGTAAACAAGAGAGGCCCTCCCCGTCCAGGGACAGGGCTCTGCCTTTCAATCAAGGGTAGGCTGGACAGCGACATCGAGCTCCCGGCAGAGAGTGACACTGGGGCTGAGGGAGGGGACACCGTTTGACTGGCATCCTCTTGGGAGCCTCCTCAACCGCTTAGCAGCCCACACAAAGGCTCACGTCGCGTTGCCACCCCTACGCTCTCCCGGTAACGGCCGGGACAACCCCGCTCACCTCCACCCGGCAGCTACCCCGCTGCGCCTTCTCCCCTAATGCGCCGCTCAGATAAAGAGCATCCCTTGGAGCCGTTCCGGGGCGCTGAGCGGGGCGGGGCTGTGGCTGCCGGTCCCGCGCGGTGCTCCATGCAAATGCAGTCCACATCCCGAGACCAACGCCCGCTGGTTTCCTTAGGGAGAACTACATTTCCCAGGAAGCCCTGCGCGGAGCCCGCCTCGCCTTGGCCACCCCCGCCTAGGTAGTCCCTGTACCTTTTAAAAAAGAGGTTTCTTGGGCATTTCTCTTGTCCTAGTTTTCAAGTGAAAAGTCTCAGACCCTTTTACCAGGTGGAGTGGCAAGTTGCAGGGATAGTATTTTACTTCGTGATTAAGTTACTAGCCTTGAAGTCCATCCCAGATTTCAGCACTGAACCTTACAGAATAAATTTATGCTTCAGCAAGCTCCTGAAATTACAGGAAAGGGCATTCTGATAGTCTCTTTAACACACCAGATTTTCAATGAGTAGTTCATCTTGAGGCTGGAATGTTTGCAAAGTGCTGACTTGAGGTGTTCCACCTTGCAGTAGGTACAAAGCCTATGCTGCCGGGCTACTTGCTTCAAGCATCTGCAGTGGGGAGGCAGCACAATTTCACCCACGTGTTGCATGCATTCCTTTCGGACCTCTGAAGGGGTACTGTGAGCTATGCCAGCAAGCAGCTGAGACCGGGAGCGCACCATGACTGTAGCTGCATGACCAGCAAAGGGTCACCATCTTCAGCACCTAGCACACACACAAGCAGCCAGTGCCCCGGGCTTGGGTTTGCAGTCCTCATCCCCATTTGTGTGCTAATTGTGCAAAAGACTTTACAGTTACAGCGGTGGGGACCTGCCTGTTGTGCTTGGAGCTCCCCAAGGGGGCTTAGAGAGGTTTTGTAAAGAAGGAGGTCTGCAACAGATTTTGAATCCCCAATGGTATCAATTATGAGCACAAAAAATAAGTCAGAGTTGTACTTTAGCAGATTACACAAAGTACTGCAAGTCCAAAAAGTGCCAGAATAAGCCTTCTGCTTTGGTTTACAAACCCCTTTGAAAGATTTCTCTTGACCTTTTTTGTCTTAGAGGTTACATGCTGAGATGTAAAATTAAAGTTTGCACTGGCAGAGGGGATGGGCTCAATCTCCAGAGGTCCCTTCCAATCCCTGCCATTCTGATTTATGAAAAGGGGAGAACTGCAGGCTTTATCTGATTTCTTCTCTCTCTTGATTCAAAGTTTAAAATTCCTGTGGAAGATAAACTCCTCTTTTTTTATACCATGTAGACTTTCATGGCAAT
Organism: Melanerpes formicivorus; assembly: GCF_026170545.1. Classification (NCBI taxonomy): domain Eukaryota; kingdom Metazoa; phylum Chordata; class Aves; order Piciformes; family Picidae; genus Melanerpes; species Melanerpes formicivorus. Next base: position 32,922,197 of record NW_027142356.1, on the reverse strand, counting down.
TTATTATGCATTTATGGTTTTTCTTCTTGTCCTTGATGTTGTAATAAGAAGCCCACTTTTAGCCCAGGGGCGCACTTAAAGGGCTGTGGAGACATGCATTTTCAAACTGCTTATTGCATTGTAAGACTATCATGACAAAGCACTGTTCCAGAAGGCCCAGCAGGAATGCATGCAAGAAGGCATCCAGTGAGAGGGTGAAATTGGAATGATGGTCTCTATACCATCAGTTTCTGTCCTGCTTGTTGACCAATAGTTCAAATGAATGTTAGTGATCAAAACCAGCTGAAAGTAGAGAAGTATTGTATGGATGTGTAAATAGCTACACAAGAGGAAACAGAACCAAAATATTCACATCAAATACGTGCCAGCTTGCTCAGAAAAAAAGTCTAAATGTTTAGCTATCTTGAATTTAAGCTATGGGGGAAAAAAATGGAAACCACAGAATTGTTTTGGTTGTAAAAACCTTTAGGATCATCACAGAATCATAGAACCGTTGAGGCTGGAAGAGAGCCTCGAGTCCAAGAATTGAGTCCAAACATTATCTAACTCTGATAAGTCTGGTGGTAAACCAAGTTTCTTTACACCATATCTAAGGCTCTTTTACCTCCTAAAATCTTGTCATTAAAACAATTCCACCCAGCTTGAAGATTGAGGAGGGTGGATGTGGACTGGATATTGGGAGGAAGTTCTTTATGGTCAGGGTGGTGGGATGCTGGAACAGGTTGCCCAGGGAGGTTGTGGATACCCTGTCCCTGGAGATGCTGAAGGTCAGGTTGGATGAGGCCTTGAGCAACCTGATCTATTGGAATGTGTCCCTGCCTATGGCAGTGGGCTTGGAATGAGATGATATTTAAGGTCCCTTCCAAGCCACACCATTCTGTGTTTCTATGAATCTATGAAACTCCCTCCAAGTGCATTGAACTAAAAATCTATTTCCCCCCCCAAGTTTCTATTCATTTTTTCCTGCAGAGAAAGCCTTTAAATGGATATTAAATATTAACTGTAATACAGAGAATAATAAAGCTACTACTGTTGGAATGAGCTAGAGCTGCTAATCTCTAAATGAAAAGATAAGAATATGGTCTCCAGAGGTCACTTCCATCCTCTGCCATTCTTTGATTTTTATATTAAACTTATTTTTATGTCAGTTAAAAGAAGTAAGGGGTTAAAATGTTACCCCAGCTAAATCTGTTAAACTTAAAATGGTTAGAATAGCTTTGACAAGCTCATTAAAATTTATATGAACATTTCAATGGGACAGACTGGCTGTCATAAATTATTCAGAAAATGCAATGATGCCATTCAGCAGAGCATCCATTTTTTATGAAAATACAAGCAAAATGTTAACTAGTCCCTAATTTGCATTTCACCCTGAGTTACTCCTTTTCTCTTTTTGAGGTGGGGTCCATAACAAAATCAGTTACAACAAACACATCCTCTGTTGTGGGTCACTGAACTTTACTACATTGTGTAGCCATGGTTACCAGGCCCTAAAACAGAAGACAAAGAGTTGACAGCAGTTTGTTGTCAGCCAGGAAACCATAAATCAGGTTAATTTGATGCCTTTTCAGGCACAAGCTGAAGCTGTTAATTGCTTGATGGGGTTAGGTGTGTGTATGTGTGTTTGTGCATATGGGCAGGCAAGGAGGTGCAGGACCTCGCTTGCAAGATGAGGTGGATTGAGCAACTGGCATGTAGCAATTGGACGAGGGGCAATGGTTTTACATTAGAGAAGGGTAGATTGAGGTTGGACATTAGGAGGAAGTTCTTTACTAGGAAGGTGGTGGAATATGGGAATAAGTTGCTCAGGAAGGTGGTAGCGGCCTCATCCCTGGAGACATTCAAGGTCAGGCTCAATGAGGCTCTGAGCAACCTGACCTAGTTAAAGGTGTCCCTGCTTACTGCAGCAGGATTAGACTGGATAACCTCTAGAGGTCCTTTCCAACTCAGTGCATTCTATGAAAAGCTATGTTGGTCTCTTGGCCCTAGGATCGAAAGATAGGGCAAGAGGAATGGCCTCAGGTTGCACCAGGGGAGGAAAATATCCACACAATTAAAGATATAGAATCATAGAATCATTTCAGTTGGGAAAGACCTTTAGGATCATCTGGTACATCCATTATTTGGTCTGATAGCAGAAGGCATTTACTCTTTTTCTTGCAGACTGGCAAAAATCTAATCTGTCAGGAGTTTCTGCATGTGTGAAGAGAAAGATGAGCTAAAGCATCTTGAAACCATTTGGATTTGGTTTTATAGGTAAAGGATCTTGAAGCCATTTGGAATTGATATTAAAAGTACCCTAAAATCAGTATTGGATCAGCTTAACTTTATGTTCGATGTTCTCAGACAAAGATCTGGACCTTGTGTCACAGCTGGTTTTCTCTGAGGAACGATATCCCATCGAAACTACACAAATTTGATATCTCCATTAGCAGTGATTCATTTACCCCCAAAAGTTTGCTATTTTTTTGATAAACAAAAGTATTTGAGACACTAAACTCTTCTGATACTGTTATGAGTTTCTTCAGGACAGAATAATTTCTTCTTTCTTTCTAGTAATGAAATGCTCCAAAATACTTTCACACATTTGATTCTCTGCCACTTCAATCCTTTTGTTGTTAATGGGTTTTTTTGAGTCCTTTTCTTAACTCCTCAGGCAGGGATGTGGATCTTAGTGAAGTATTTCTGCTGATGTGTAGAGAGAAACCATTTTTATTGCCAATTGTGCACTATCTGCATCTTAAATAATTTCAGAGAATTGTAGAATGGGTTGGAAGGGATCTAGTTTCCATCTCTTCAACTTGAAAGACTCTAGAAGGGGGTAACTCATTAGAGACAAGTGAATAATGTTCAGTCTTTGGGAAATTCCTCTTCCATTATCATACTGAAATGACTTTATATATTGATTTCAAGTTTGAAGGAAGTGGGATCTGTGTGGAAGCTCTTCTCTGACATCTGCTGGTGAAATTGGCACCTGCAGTACAAATCACCACAAACCCCACATGAACTCAACTGTCAACAACCACAGCAAACACAACCACCAACACTGCCACAAACACCACCACAGCAACAAACACAACAACAAACAAAGCAACAAACATGGCCGCAAGCACCACGCTACAACCACCACCACCATGACCATCACCACCATCACAAGCAACAACAACTACCACAACCACCACCACCACCACAATAACCACAACAAAAAACAACAGCAAGAACAACGACCACTACCCCAACAATGCACCCCAGGCTAACCTTGGCCTTCTTGGCCACAAGAGCACACTGCTGGCAGAAATTCCTGGGAATAGGCTGAGTGCAGTTGTTGTTTAGATAGGATAGGATAGGATAGGGTAGGATAGAATAGAATAGAATAGAATAGAATAGAATAGAATAGAATAGAATAGAATAGAATAGAATAGAATAGAATAGAATAGAATAGAATAGAATAGACCAGGTTGGAAGAGATCTTCAAGATCATCGTGTCCAACCTATCATCCAACACCACCTAATCAACTAAACCATGCAAGCAAGCACCCTGTCATGTCTCCTCCTGAACACCTCCAGTGATGGCGACTCCACCACCTCCCCGGGCAGCACATTCCAGTGGGCAATAACTCTCTCTGTGTAAAACTTCCTCCTGACCTCCAGCCTGAACTTCCCCTGGTGCAGCCTGAGACTGTGTCCTCTTGTTCTGGTGCTGGATGTCTGGGAGAAGAGACCAACCTCTGCCTGTCTACAACCCCCCTTCAGGTAGTTGTAGAGAGCAATAAGGTCACCCCTGAGTCTCCTCTTCTCCAGGCTAAGCAACCCCAGCTCCCTCAGCCTCTTCTCATGGGGCTTGTGTTCCAAGCCCCTCACCAACTTTGTTGCCCTTCTCTGGACTTGTTCCAGCAAGTCAACCTCCTTCCTAAACTGAGGGGCCCAGAACTGGACACAGTACTCGAGGTGTGGCCTAACGAGTGCAGTGTCCAGGGGCAGAATGACCTCCCTGCTCCTGCTGGCCACACTGTTCTTGATGCAGGCCAGAATGCCATTGGCCCTTTGAAATGCCAATACAAGGCAGTGGAGTATCCAGGTCTCTAGAGATGGCTTTTTAGTTTTTATTAGTATTTTATTCACATAGTTCTGTTAGCATTATTATTTTTGTTAGACACAGAGGCCATCTTGTGGCAGAATGTTGGCAGTTGTATTAAATGGCTTTTAATTTAGATGGAGTAACGAAATCTGATTTGGTGCAACATTTCCAGTCTTATTTCTGGTGTTACCATATATTGATCATAATATACTTGTGCATTGTGACAGTATTTGCTAAGCCTGCAGCAGGATATTCATTCCTAAAGGGAAGGCACTGATGACACAGGATCTGATGACAAAAAATGTGATAATGTTTTCCACTTAGAAGCCAGTTTACATTTTAAAAGCAGCTTTATTTGTAGGGAAAAAAAAAATAAGGAAATGATGGCTATATCACAGCAAAGGGGTTAGTTTCCACAGATAGTCTGTCTCACAGTTAAAACCTTATAATCCTACAAGATGAGATATTACTGACTAGATGATTCAAACTAATGAATACAATTCCTACTTATTTTTTCTTTTGCCATGCAATGTTCTTATTTATAGCAATATAGCACACATATGGCCCCTGAAGAGAAAATATCCAGACTAAAACTATGCATCAAAATTAAGATTATTCAGCAAGACCTACAGGGATTATAAATTGTCTAAATACTAGTAAAAGTCAGATTAATAACTCTACATGAATACTAGTAACAGTCAGATTAATAACTCTAGATGTAGATTATGCCATGGGTTAGCTGTTTGGATGGGTTGGATTGGTTGATGGGTTGGACGCGATGATCTTGAAGGTCTCTTCCAACCTGGTTTATTATTATTATTATTATTATTATTATTATTAATAATAATATTTAAAGTTTATATGGTATTATTCAAGATAAAAATAATGGGTATGAGAATAACAGTAATTAAAAAAAAAGAAAGTATAAAATCATAGAACAGTTTAGATTGGAAGGGACCCTGAAAATCATCTAGTTCCAACCCCCTGCCATGGGCAGGGACACCTCTTACTAGACCAGCTTGCTCAAGGCCACATCCAACCTGGCTTTCAACACTTCCAGGCTTGGAGCCTTCTCTGGGCAACCTGCTCCTGTGTCTTACCACCCTAATAGTAAAGAACTTCTTCCTAATGTCCAATCTAAATGTACCCTTGTCCTATTAATAAATGCCCATGTAAAAAGTCCCTCTCCTGTAGGCCCCTTTGGATACTGAAAGGCTGCTAGGTGGTCTCATCAGAGCCTTCTCTTCTCCATGCTGAACAGCCCCAATCCTCTCAGCCTATCTTCCACTTTAAATTACTTTTTGTTATTTTTCATGATCTGGCTAATCCTCATGGCTGTTTTATTATCTCCTGTTCATCTTTTCATTTGTATTTATTGCTCATGATATCATCAAGTGTAAAATTGGGTGAGACACATTGGCTGCTTCTGCTGAGATAGATTTAGATTTATTCTTTTCGTCTTTAGAGAAAACTATTGCATAATTTGATTGGGCTGATGACTCCCAGTAGTGACCTTTGCTGAAATATCTCTTTTATTTATTCAGCAAGTATCTCTTTCTCCAGATTTTCTCCCATAGATCACAGAATTCTTTTGGTTGGAAGAGACCTCTAAGATCATTGAGTCCAACCTTAAACCTAAGACAACCATGGCCATTGAATCATGTCCCAAAGAGCCATGTCCACATGTTTCTTCAGCACCTCCAAGGATGGTGACTCCATCACCACCCTGAGCAGCCTGTTCAATGCCTGACCAATCTTTTAGGAAAGAAATTTGTCATAATATCCCATCTCAACCCCCTCTGTTGAAACTTGAGGCCATTTCCTCTCATTCTAAAGGTCTTTAGGGTCAGTTGTTTCTTCTGTGAGGTGCATCTGAAAAACTTTCATGAAAGGTCAGTTTGGGTTGTATTCCTTGCTGTAAGTGGGGCTCTATTGTTGTATGTGTAATGTGTGCTTGAAAAAAAGCTACAGAAAATCTAATCAATGACTCTTTCAGATGGTTATCTCAAGAATAAAGAATGTGTTCTGTTGTTAGGATACTAAGCAGAAGAGATTGATCCCCACCTTAGTCCAACCTCCTTTCAGGGAGTTGTAGAGAGCAATGAGATTTCCCCTCAGCCTCCTCTTCTGCACACTGAACAGTCCCATTTCCCTCAGCTTCTCTTCACAAGATCACTTCTCATAGAATCATAGAATTATGGAATCAATAAGGTTGGAAAAGACCTCAAAGATCATCAAGTCCAACCTGTCACCCATGACCTCATGACTACTAAACCATGGCACCAAGTGCCACGTCCAATCCCTTTTTGAATACCTCCAGGGGTGGTGACTCCACCACCTCCCTGGGCAGCCCATTCCAATGGCTAACAACTCTCCCTGTGAAGAACTTTCTCTTCCCCTCGAGCCTAAATTTCCCCTGGTGCAGTTTGAGACTGTGTCCTCTTGTTCTGGTACAGACCCTTCACCAACTTAGTTGCCCTAAATAATGCCCATTCATTCCTGTTTCCAATTTCTACATCCACAAAACAGAGTTCTCTTCAATTTGTCCCTGTTGGCAAGTAGAGCCAGACAAACCCAGTTAGAACAACTTCAACAAAATCAGTGTCATGCAGAGATGGACTTGAGAAAGGGCTGCGCCAGGGGAAGTTCAGGCTGGAGGTCAGGAGGAAGTTTTATGCAGAGAGAGTGATTGCCCATTGGAATGGACTGCCCGGGGAGGTGGTGGAGTCGCCGTCACTGGAGGTGTTCAGGAGGAGACTTGACAGGGTGCTTGGTGCCATGGGTTAGTTGATTAGGTGGTGTTGGGTGATAGGTTGGACGCGATGATCTTGAAGGTCTCTTCCAACCTGGTCTATTCTATTCTATTCTATTCTATTCTATTCTATTCTATTCTATTCTATTCTATTCTATTCTATTCTATTCTATTCTATTCTATTCTATTCTATTCTACTACCCATTGCTGGAGTAGCAGATGTGAAAGCCTGCGCAAAGCCAAATTGATATTCTAAGAATCAGCTTTCTCTCAGGACTGTGTGATTCACTGGCTCTTGTCAGCTGCTTTGAACCTTTAGCAGAAAGTACAAAGTTTAGCATTTAGAGTAATCTGGGTGGGGTGGGAGGTGGGGCAGTGGGGCCTGAAGTGGATTACAGTATAGCAGCAAGTAGAATAAGACTGTAAATTAGAATATTATTTCAGCAAAACCACAGTTATAAAAGTCCAACCCTGCTTTTACTCACACATTGAAAAAAAACCCAAAAAGGTTAGTCTTAGCATTCTTGTAAGAAAGGAGTTTTTAGAGTTTAAAATACATAGCTAAGGAATGGCACAAATAAGCACACTTGCTTACTCTCTGTATCTTTAGCACAATAAATCAGTATAATAAAATGTAGTGCTTTGAAATGTTATTCAAAGCTTGCATGAACAAATACTCCTTTTCCCAAATTTGATAGCAGCCAGAAAAAACAAACATTACCATGACGAACAAAAGTGAGGCAGAGAATCTACTAGATTTTTATCCTGGTTTGCATTACAGCCTAGCTGCGTCTAGAAACTGATTAGATGTTCTCATGTGGTACCACTGAAATCTGCTGTGACAGTCACAAGGATAAAATCCATTCACTGAAAAGACAAAAGGCAGGATTAATCACTACCAAAGCTGAAAGAAGAAATGTCCCCTGTCTGTGCATTATAATGATCTATTATGGTTTTGTCTGGAGAATCTGGTAGCTATTACTACTGGATGTAGAGTAATCTGTGCATCATGCAATGTGTGTCATCCTACTGTTTAAAGTATGTGGAAATATAGAATTATAGAGTAGTTTAGGTTGTGAAAGACCTTTGAGATCATCAAGTGAAACCATTAACCTACGGTTCTATGTTAGCTGAGTATGGTACGTACAAACAATTAAAGTACGTAGAAGCACAGTGTCATAGAATCATCACAGAATCATGGAATGGCTTAGCTTGGAAGGGATCTTAGAGATGATCTACTCCAACCTCTCTGTCACGGGTAGGGACTCCTCTCAAACAGACTTGGTTGCCCAAGGCCTCATCAACCTTGGCCTTGAATGCTTACAGAGAGGAAGCATCCACAACCTCTCTGGGGAAACCTATTCCAGAGTCTCACCATCCTCATACAGAACTTCTTCCTAAGATTCAGTCTAACCTCCCTCAGTTTAAAACCATTCCCTCTTGTCCTGTTGCTAGACAGCCTTATGAAAAGTCCCTCTCCAGCTTTTCTGCAGGTTCCTTTCAGGTATTAGAAGGCAGCTATGAGGTGCCCCCAGAGTCTTCTCTTCTCCAGGCTTTTCTGGAGTCTTCTCTTCTTCTAAAATCACTATGGTTAGAAAAGACCTTCAAGATCATCAAGTCCAACCATTATCTATGTTATCTAAACATGTGCAAGCCAGTCAGTAATTCTTCCTATCTATATTTTCAATATCTCCCTTTTCCACAGGAGAAATGTTTACTTTTATCAAGCAGGGGCGTTGCTATTTTATTTTGCTTTAGTAAAGAGTTTGCAAATTAAATAGGGAACATGGTCCCTGCCTGCTATTCCTGTCACTTGTTCATCCAAAGGTATCATGGAAATACTCAAACCTTTCAGCAAAAGAGAAAGGAAATTGGGCTGTTGGTCACCAGTGACTCTGTCAAGTGAAGACTTTGTTTTGCCACCTAAAATGGAGTTCTTCTGAAAGATCACTTCTGCCCCTCTTCCGCAAATAGCGAGACAGGAGCTGCTGTTTATCGGCCGACCTTGGAAGGGTCTTTTGCCAGCAGCAAAACAGCTCAAAGATCTGGTGTGCTAGATTATCAGGGCACTTGAGCCTAACAAGCTGGAGCATGCTCTGCCGAACAGGTAAGCACAAAGCAGGCAAGGATGTGTTATCTTCTGCAAGCTCTTCTGCAAGCCAGTACAGCAAGTTGTCCCACAGGGCCTCTGAAGGGGCAAAAATCAGTAAATTAAGATTAAACAGAATTAAATTAAAAGTTAAATTATTCTTTAGCTCTGTTTCTTTCTTTCTTTTGAAAAGCTTTCTGAAGCTAAAGCCTCCATTGGTAAAATCCCCAACTAAAAGTGGGTTGGTTTTGACTTTGTTAAAACCACAGAATGCCAGGTTGGAAGGGACCCCAAGGATCACCTGGTCCAAACCTTTCTAGGTGATAGTGTAGTTGAAATTAGGTGGCCCAGCACCCTGCCAAGCTGTGTCTTAAACCTTGTCAATGTAGGGGAATTCACTGCTTCTCATAAGAGATTATTCCGATGCCTAACTGTTCTCATGGTGAAAATTATTCTTCTGGATCCCGATATCATCACTTCTTATTTCTAATCCAATTTTTTATAACTGCACTAGGGCAGGAAGTGTCTTTAGTCAAGAGCAGGTTCAGTAATGATCTGTAACTTTTGGAACTGCATAGGGAAAGGTAGCAATAAAATAAAAGGGGTTAGGCATTTCCTACCACTGGTATGTCACTGGTACTGGAGCTTTTCAGTACAAACTGAGTCACCTTATATAGGAAATTCTACAGTATATATTGTAGAACATTATATACTCTTCAAACCCACCCCCACAACATTATCTTGCAAGGTGTCCCAGTCAAAAGATGTTTTTCTCCTTTTGGTTTGTTTGTTTGTTTTTCTTTGAATAGCTTTTAACACATTAGAATCACAGTCATTAATGTTGGACAAGACCTCTAAGATCAGCCCTCTACCCAGCAACTCCATGACCACTAGATCATGTCACAAAGTGACAAATATGCTCATTTTTTGAATGGCTCCAGGGTTGGTGACTCCACCACCTCCCTGGGCAGCCTGTTCCAATGCCTGACCACTCTTTCAAGAACAAAATTCTTCCTAATATCCAATCTGAACCTCCACTGGTGCAGCCTGAGGCCATTTCCTATTGTTCTGTTGTTAGTTACTTGGGAGAAGATGCCAACACCAGCCTCACTACAACCTCCTTTCAGGTAGCTGTAGATCACTCCTATTGATTCCTCAATATGGCATTTTAAAATGTCAGCCAAATAGAATCTTGACATTTAAAAAACTTAAATAGCAAATATAGGTGTTATTAATACTCCTATTGCTATTAATCTATCATATAAAGTGTTCTTACCTGAGGAATCAGAAGAAATTCTTCGTGTGCTTTGTGGGCGGTTGATCATCCTCTCACGCTATCAGTGAGGAAAGAGAAAGGACCACATGAGTAAGGGATGAGGCACAGGAATCATAGAATGGCTTAGATTGGAAGGGTCCATAAAGATCATCTACTCCAATCTCCCCACTGTTGGCAGAAATGCCTCTCAGCTAAACCTTGTTGCTCAAGGGCTCATCCAAACTGGCCTTGAACACCTGCAGGGAGGAGGCATCCACAACCTCTCTGGGCAACCTATCGCAGAGTCTCACCACCCTCATGCTGAAGAGCTTCTTCCTATGATCCAGTCTAAACCTACTCTCCCCCAGCTTAAAACTATTCCCCCTTGCCCTATTGCTGGATACCCTTATGAAAAGTCTCTCTCTGGCCTTCCTGCAGGTTCCCTTCAGGCACTGAAAGGCAGCTATATGGTCCTCCTAGAGTCTTTTCTTTTCCAGGCTGAACCCCAGCTCCCTCAGCCTATCCTCATATCAGAGTTTCTCCAGATATGTGAGTTAATTGCAATCAATCAGCATTTAAGATTGCATCTACTTCCAGTTATCTCATTACTGAAAACCAGTGAACACCATCAGCAGGTAGAAATGGCTACCAATACTTCACCAATACATCACAGGGATGGTTATTGCAGCTTATTAATGAGTTCATGCAATTGTACAAGTGTTTGAACAGTAGCATCATGTCCCTGACTAGTGTATAGAAAATCTGTACAGAGCCTTGCTACATGAAATGGATTCTTGTTCTGAATGCTGCATTAACTTTGCCTTGCTGCCACTGTGTTCTCATTAAAGCTGTGTGCTTACCATACCGTTTCAGGGCAAATATCAGTTTTAGGTATGCAGTAGCAGTTGTTAGGGCTAGAAATTGTATTGTAGCTACATTTATTCATAGAATGATAAAATCATAGAATGATAAAATCATAGAATGTTAAGGGTTAAAAAGGACTTCCAGAGATCCTCTAGTGTAACTCCCCTGCCAAAGAAGGATCACCTAGGGTGGGTCACCCAGGAACACGTCCAGGTAGGACCAGACAAGAATACTTCACTACCTCTCTGGGCAGCCTGTTCCAGGGATGTGTCACCCTCGTTGTAAAGAAGTTTCTGCTCATGTTGAAGTGGAACCTTCTGTGTTCTTGCTTTTACCTGTTGTTCCTTGTCCAATTATTGGGCACCACTGAAAAGAGACTGGCACCTTCATCTTGACCTTCAAATATAGGTGTTCAAGAGGGGATTGGATGTGGCACTTCTTGTAGGGCCCCTTCAGATACTGGAAGGCCACAATTAGATTCATGTCTCTTGAACTGGGGAGCCCAAAATTTGGCACAGTATTCCAGGTGTGGTCTCACCAGGGCACTGTAGAGACAGAGGAGAACCTCCCTAGACCTGCTGGACACACTTTTATTGTTTTCCCCCAGTTTACATAGTTCAGCCTTTAATTGCAAATCACTAAAAATCATCAGAATTCAAAGGACAAGTTCCATTATAAAGTACAGAGTTCTTCCTCTTTCTTCCTCTGAACATGGGAGGGAAAGAAAAAAACAGAATTTGTCCTTTTCCCCTATAACTGAGAAATAAGAAAGCCTTGTGGGCTTGATTGTTATTTTCTACTCCATATAGAACAAGAAATTATGTACATAAGCCCTGAGCATCAGAAGAGATTAATTTGTGTGAAGTGAATTTCAGCTCTTTTTTTCCTTTGTTACAAGCTGTGATTTCCCTCCTTTTGTCACTTTTATTACCTTTGTCACACACATTCAGTTGTATTACCTGGCTGGTTTATGCACAGCTTTCCCTGTAAGACATGCTCCGGGTTTGTTCACTGAGTTTTTCCCTTTTTTTTTCCATTTGTGAATTAAGGGCATGAATCTCTGACTGGATAAATTATTCTCCTTCTCCTGCTGGGCATACTGAGCCAGAGTCCTGCTGAGCTTATCTGAAATACTTTTATAATACAATACTTCATATATTGTTCAGTATTTGGAGTGTTTCTTATGCACTGAGCTACACACCCAGCTGGTCAATATAATTCTGTTCCCTATTCATCTGTGAATTAACTTTTCATCAGGCCTGCACTCAGTCTTGGTAGGGGGTTTTAGCGTGCAGAGGGTGCACACAGGGTGCACTGCCTGGCAGAGCAAGCCCATCCTGTGCTGTACTCATCCTGAGATGTTTTGGTGCCCACAGGATGCACTGCCTGGCAGTGCAAACCCATCCTGTGCTGCACTCATCTCGAGATCAAAATCTGCCTCCTTTTGCATGCCCTAGTGTGAAGCTAGCATAACATGGCTAAAAAGAATCCCTCAAAAGAAAGGGAATAAATCTGTCTTCCAGAAGAGGGCATTGTTTTTCTTCCAAGACTCAGCTTCCTTTAATTATGCATTTATATTTAAACATTTTCTTTCACTAATGAGAATTTAGCACCTCAAAGGTCTGTTTGAGATTTTCAAAGGTATTGTAGATGAACTCAATTACCCATGCGTTGACTTTAATCTCAACCACTTTATGCTCCTTACAGTTAAAATAGTGGTAAAAAGGATGAGAATTGAAAATGAGTATTGTCTAGAAATAGCACAATAATACACAATGCCTCAGATCTAAAACATTAAATCTGCCTTTAAAGATCAAATGTCTGTAGTGAGGCACTAAATTCACCCAGGGTTCAGCTGCACTGGCTTCTGCTCTGTGGTAGTTTAAGGCTATGCCTTTAAAATTTTCCACAGATCTTGAACAGACCGTAGTAAAATGCAAACAAATCACTATTGGGTGTAAGAAGGAGAATAATGATAGTTCTAAGCAATCCCTTTGGAGAGATAAAGGGCTTAAGCTAGTAATGTAAACAATTTCTCCTTTCTTCTCTCCTCTTCACTCTGGGAGATACTAACTTGCTTCTGCTTGACCTTGGCTGCATCACTTTTATTGTGACTGGTACTAACGTCTCTGCTCTGTCTCTTGTCCCTTTTGTACAGGGGGGTTAGGGGGCACAGGGAAGCAAGAAGCTATTAGCTTCCCCTTGTCTTTGACTGGGGGGGGTCCTTGTGCTGTTCATTAGTTGTAAATACATGTACATATTGTAAATACTGTATATTTTGTACATATTAATTGCATTTCATTGTAGGTGGTAGTTTTGCTTGTAAATACAACTTTCATTTGCTTGCAAATGAGCTGGTCTGGCAAATTTAATGGGGGTGGGGGGTGGGAGGGTGGAATTTCAACCCACCACATTCTCCCACTGTTCTGGATGACAGCAGAGGTAAAAGTCTCTTGGCTGTCAAAGGAGTTTTGTAGTCTGCAAGGTCCCTTAATTTAGCTAAGCAACTGCCTTTCTGAAGCAGAACATCACATGCTATTTTGCTGTTAGACAGTCATTAGACCTAAAACTTCAGCAGAATAGTAATTTGATAATGCTTGTGTGCATTACAACCATCTCTTTTTGCAAAGCATTCTGATTTGAGCCAGTAATACTGAAGTGCTCTGTCAAATGGACCTCTTAGACACCACCAGACTCTAGCAGCATATCAAGCAGGACAGACAGAAAGGGAGAAATTAACCTTTTCAATTCTTCAGCTGCTTTGCATAAATACAACTGCTTTGAAATTGGAAGGAAAAATGACTGATGTGCACATACATACTTGACATCAAATTCTAATCCACTGACTCCTGTTGACAATAACAGGTTTGACCCAGTGTTTACTAAATCTGAGGAAATGAATGCTCCATAAATGGGAATTGTTAGTGGAGATCTTACTTCTGGACAAGTAGAGCATGATTAAAGTAAAAACTGCTGTGAGTGCTTGCATACAGAGCAAATAAGCACTGCTTAGACCACTGGCTGAAATAAATTTGTAAGAGAGTAGATAATGTGGACACAAACATATAAAAATGGTTTATAATGTGCACAGTTACTGTCTTCTCTCTGCAGATCAAGATTTAGGTGGGAATTTCACAGGAATCAGCGAAAATGTAGTTAGAATCTTTGCCTTCTAAAGATTCCATCTGTCTTACAACCAAAAGCAGGCACTGTGGATAGTTCTAAATTTATCATCTGGAAAAAAACCACAAACCAAACCAAACCACCACCAAAAGAAAACAAAACACAAACCAAACCAAATCACACCAAACCCAAACCAACCCAACCAAACCAATAAAGAAAAGCCCAAAGTTAATTTCATTTTGCTGAGAAAATATCTTGAGAGGCCTGTGAGATTTGTAACAGCTGAATTGTTGTCACAGGATAGAATAGAATTAGAATAGAATAGAATAGAATAGAATAGAATAGAATAGAATAGAATAGAATAGAATAGAATAGAATAGAATAGACCAGGTTGGAAGAGACCTTCAAGATCATCGCGTCCAACCTATCATCCAACACCACCTAAACAACTAACCCATGTAACCAAGCACCCTGTCAAGTCTTCTCCTGAACACCTCCAGTGACAGTGACTCCACCACCTCCCCAGGCAGCCCATTCCAATGGGCAATCACTCTCTCTGTGTAAAACTTCCTCCTGACCTCCAGCTTGATCAACCAGGTTGGAAGAGTCCTCCAAGATCATCAAGTCCAACTGATCACCCAACCCTAACGAATCAACTAGACTATGGCACTAAGTGCTTCATCCAGTCTCTTCTTAAACACCTCCAGGGACGCTAACCCCACAGTAGTACGCAAGATAGAAACTAGCAAAACAGAAGGACCCAGGCCTTGAGCGTATCTCTGCAGACAGGAATGTGGTCAGATAGCTGTAGGTGCTGTGACAACATGTTAATGACATCAACATATGACCTATTCTGGACAGTGACAGTGTTCATATTACATGACCATTAACACAAGACTTGTGCTTTAATGAAGTGTTAAACAGCAGTTGCATTTGACAGCTGGCAGGAGTATTTGTCTGTACAATTATCACATTAAATTTCTCCCTGACCCTGTTTTCTCATCCAGTTTTAACTATTTCCTTCTCTCTCTCTTATTCATTAGCAAGCCCACCTAAATGTGAAGTTAAATGTAACTCAAGTATGTTGATTAGATCATGGATAGTAAAAACAGGATTAATGTTCCTGTGTTAATTATTATTCTCAATGCTGGCATCACTTAACTTTAGAACACATAATAAGATACAATAAGTAATTAGAATTTCCTTTTCATTGCTGTGGCATTTAGTGGCATCTGGATTATTATGCTTAATGTATGGTTCTGTCTCTCTTCCAGTCAAGTCCTTTTCCAGCTCAAGCACATTTTTAATGGCTGCAAATATCCTGTGAAAGTGAGTTCATCTCTTGATTATTTTTGTATGTAAAAAGTATATTCTTTTATAGTCCTGTTTTCATCCTATTTACATTTACCACTTACCAATATAATTTCTCTTACATCCTTTGAAATGATAGGATATTGGGTGGGAATGTTGATCTACTTGAGGGTAGAAATGCTCTGCCAAGGGATCTGGACAGGCTGGATCTATGGGCTGAGGCAAATTGTGTGAGAATCAAAAAGACCAAGTGCTGCATCCTGCACTTGGGTCACAACAGTCCCAAGAATGCTCTGGGACTGGGACAGAGTGGCTGGAAAGTTGCCAGTCAGAAAAGGAAGAGGGTGTCCTAGTTGACGGCCACCTGATCATGAGCAAGCAGTGTGCTCAGGTGGCCAAGAATTATCACAGTATCACAGTATAACTAAGGTTGGAAGAGACCTTGAGGATCATCGAGTCCAACCTATCAACACAAACCCCATGACTAGACCATGGCACCAAGTGCCACGTCCAATCTCCTCTTGAACGCCTCCAGGGACGGTGACTCAACCACCTCCCTGGGCAGCACATTCCAATGACGAATGACTCGCTCAGTGAAGAACTTTCTCCTCACCTCGAGTCTAAACCTCCCCTGGCGCAGCTTGAGACTGTGTCCCCTTGTTCTGGTGCCAAAAGCATGCTAGTCTGGATCAGGAATACTGTGTCCAGCAGGAGTAGGGAAGTGATTGTAACCCTGGACTCAGCAGTGGTGAGACCACACCTTAAGTACTGGGTTGAGTTTTGGGCCCCTCACTACAAGAAAGACATTGAGGTGCTGGAGCAGGTCCAGAGAAAGGCAACAAAGCTGGTGAAGGGTCTGGAGAACAAGTCTGGTGAGGAGCAGCTGAGGGAACTGAGGTTGTTCAGCTTGGAGAAGACACAGCTCAGGAGAGACATCATTGCTCTCTGCAACTCCCTGAAAGGAGTCTGGAATGAGGTGAGGGTTGGTCTCCTCTCCCAAGTATCAGGTGATAGAACAGTGAGTAAAAGGTCTGAAATTGTGTCAGGGTAGATTTAGGTTGGATATTAGAAGAAACTTCTTGACTGAAGGAGTGGTCAGGCCCAGGGAGGTGGTAGAGTCACTGCCTCTGGAGGTGTCCAAGAAATGTGTGGATATGGCTCTTCGGGACAGTTTAATGGCTATGGCAGTTCTAGATTGACAGTTGGACTCAATGATCTTAGAGATCTTTTCCAACCAAAATAATTCTATGATCTTATAAACATTCCTTTTCCAGTTCCTACATAATATTGAACAGTGTTGACAGTATTTCAGTACAGAAACTGCCTGGAGCGTTGTCATCAGTGTATTGGCTCTCTGCCTAGAACAACTCTGTATTTCTGATCATCATCTTCTTCCTTTTCTCTTCTTCCAAATCCTCTTTCTGAGTTCTATGACCAGAACTTCAGAGTGCGGTCAGGACACAGATGCCTCGTAAACATACGGCATGAACTTCTGAGTGGTAATAGGTGATACAGAGTAAGTCAGTATGAAATTAGGTATGTATGTCCATCCCAACAAAACAGGTTTTGGCACCTAAGTTATCTGGTTTATTTTCTAGTGGTTCAGTATCATCATATTCTGTGATTCTTCCCAGACAACTTTAGTTCTCTGAATATTTTGTCTCTCATCAGAATTTTCACTTAATTATCCAAAAGATTCTCATGAAAATATTAGCATGGATCTGTGTGGGACTTCACCAGCAATAATCACCCTTTGAGACAACCAACCACTTGATCCTATTGTTTTTCCACCCCTATCTTTTAGCCAGCAAATGAGCCAAAAGAGAACTTGGCTGGAAAAAGGTATGAAGAGCAAGAGTGAACAACACTGTAATGTTGTGTTAACGAAGGTGACATCACCAAATGATGGTGTGGATGACATTCCCATTGCCTTGTATATCTACACACCAGTAGGTAGGTGTGTTGTATTTAATTTACTAATTATTCACTAAAGCCAAATGAGCAGCTTCATTGTTGTTTTATAATTCTTCAGCATGATCATAATTGAAATAGCTGAATTGTTAAGGAATGTTTGTTCTCTGTTAAAAAGGAACAACCTTTTTACCATGAAGGTAGTAGAACACTGGCACAGGTTGCACAGGGAAGCAGTTGAAGCCCCATCCCTGGGGATATGTCTACAACTACCTGAAGGGAGGTTGTAGCCAGCTGGGAGTTGGTCTCTTCTCCCAGGCAACCAGCACCAGAACAAGAGGACACAGTCTCAAGCTGCACCAGGGGAGGTTTAGACTGGATGTTAGGAAGAAATTCTTCACAGAAGGAGATATTGGCTATTGAAGTGTGCTGCCCAGGGAGGTGGTGGAGTCACCATCACTGGAAGTGTTTAAGAAGAGACTGGATAGGGTGCTTGGTGCCATGGTTTGTTTGATCAGATAGTGTTGGGTGATAGGTTGGACTCGATGGTCTCAAAGGTCTTTTCCAACCTGGTTAATTCTATTCTATTCTATTCTAGTCTAGTCTAGTCTAGTCTAGTCTAGTCTAGTCTAGTCTTGTCTAGTCTACATTCAAGGTGAGGCTCAACAGGGCTCTGGGCAACCTGACCTAGTTGAAGATGCCCCTGCTTACTGCAGAGGGGATTGGACTAGATGACCTGTGGAGGTCTCTTCCAAACCAGACCATTCTATGAAAAAATCCTGATTTTAGGTATTGTCGGCTTTAAATTATTATAATGAGTGGATGGAGGATAGATCAAAAAGTAGGAGGGCTTTTTGTTGCCTCATTAATGTGTGAAGATCTGTAACATTCAAGAGAGAAACCCACCTTTGGTAATGTTAGTGCTAATTTACACAATAGAGAGTGCTGTGGATATTCACCACATGGCATGGGTTGTTCCCATTCCTTGGTTATCATCTCTCTGGTAAGTTTATAAAACACTGCTGTTCCTTTGTAATGAGGTGAACTGTGGTTACCAAATTCATCCACTTCTTTAATTTGGAGCTCCAGCCTGGATTTTCTTTGTGAGTGAAAGATCAGCCTGTAGACTTTTCCAAAATCTTTTCCATTCTCTGCTGTTCATGTAAAAACAAAAAATAAAGATGTTATACTTTATTTAGACATGTGGCATCTAAAATAATTCCTTAGGGTGAGTCAAATAGAGCTTATCATAATACAGTTGATTGTTTTTCCAAGGGCTTGTAGTGACAGGACAAGGGGCAATGGCTTTGCACTGGAAGAAGGGAGATTTAGACTGGATATTAGTAAGAAATTATTTCCAGTGAGGGTAGTGAAACACTGGAACAGGTTGCCCAGGGAAGTTGTGGATGTCCTCTCCCTGCTGGTGTTCAAGGCCAGGTTTGGTAAGGCCTTGAGCAACCTGGTTTAGTGGAAGGTGTCACTGCCTTTTGGAGGGGGGGTGGGGGTTGGAACTAGATGATCTTGAAGATCTCTTCCAACCCAAAGGATTCTGTGATTCTCTGATTTAGATGATTAGACATGACTGAATTTAGATTTAGGATAGATATTGAGAAGAAATTCTTCCCCATGAGGATGGTGAAGCACTGGAACAAATTGCTCAGAGAATTTGTGGGGGCTCCAAGTCTGGTAGTGTTGAATGCCAGGTTGGATGGGACCTTGAGTAAGCTGGTCTAGCAGGAGGTGTCCCTGTCCATGGCAGGAGGGTTGGAACACTTCTAACCCAAACCATGCTAGGATTCTATGGTTGTTTTTACTTTATGTTGAACATCTGAGGTTCAAACATTCCTGCCAGTCTGTCTTAATACTTGAAATGCCTTCACTGGTAGCTGTCTTAGCCCCTTGACTTAACATAAGGAATAAATGGTGAAGCCTGTGTGATAAGTTGAAAGGAAGGAACATGGAAATGGGTAAAGCTCATAACCCAGAGAGAAATAAAAATGAAATGGTGCTGTGAATGGAATTAGAAGCATATGCTTTCTGGTTACTCAGGATGGATATGTGTCTGTCTAGAACACCGAAATGAACGGAGGCAGAGAGGTAGGTGCATTTTTAGGCTGTGTAATTCCATTTTAATTGATCTGTCTCTACACTATCCTTTCTATACATGAGCAGACATTACTTGGAGACTGGAGAAACTCTTTGTGAAGAGTAATCCTTTCTTGAGGCTATAGGAAGTTTTCATTGGGAGAGTTCATGTACAAAATGTGCAGGGGGGCAAACATATAACCAAACATATATTCTAAGATTCTATGATTTTCTTTTTCAGTTAGAGCATTTGCCCATCATTGCCAAGAAGCAAAACACTGAAATAATTGAATGTGCTGTGGCTAACCACAATCTACTTAATGTTCACATACGGTATTTCTGAGTACCTGAAGTGATTGATCATGGTCATCCAGATGCAACAATTAGTTACCTTACCTGAGGCACAAATATTGCCTCTAAATCTAAAATGAATCTGCTCTCCTTCTCTTAATGGGAACTGCTGTGTAGGTTCTGGGGGACCACAGTAGCCCTCCTCATGGAGATTTTGAAGCTCACAGGTTAAATCTTTGGATGCAGATAGCAAAACTACTATTTGATATGGGTTTTCTTTTCTCTGATACAGTATCACATTAGCCATTGTGCTGCAAAGAGCTTCTTCCAGAGCCTGGGCAAAGAGGAGAAGATATGTGTTGTCCAAGAGGAATGAAAGGCGAAGGACAACAAACCTGTATGAAGAAAAACAGAAAGGGCAAGAAAATAAACATTTCTATCTTAAATTGTTTTATAAAATATCAATTTATTATAGGATAGGATAGGATAGGATAGGATAGGATAGGATAGAATAGAATAGAATAGAATAGAATAGAATAGAATAGAATAGAATAGAATAGAATAGAATAGAATAGAATAGAATTAACCAGGTTGGAAAAGACCTTCGAGATCGAGTCCAACCTATCACCCAACACCATCGAATCAACTAAACCATGGCACCAAGTGCCCCATCTTGTCTCTTCTTAAACACCTCTAGTGATGGTGACTCCACCACCCCTCTGGGCAGCTCATTCCAATGGCCAACTTCTTCCTAACATCCAACCTAAATCTTCCCTGGTGCAGCTTGAGACTGTCTCCTCTTGTTCTGGTGCTGGTTGCCCAGGAGAAGAGACCAGCCCCCACCTGGCTGCAACCTCCCTTCAGGTAGTTGTAGACAGCAATAAGTTCTCCCCTGAGCCTCCTCTTCTCCAGGCTAAGCAGCCTCAACTCCCTCAGCCTTTCCTCATAGGGCTTGTGCTCCAGACCTCTCACCAACTTTGTTGCCCTTCTCTGGAAATGTCCCAGCAGCTCAACATCTTTATGGCAAGTAACAGAAGCCTTGGCCTCCAGTTAACCTTTTGCTACCTCCTTTTCATTCTTGGTTTCCAACACAAGAAAGGGTGGTAATTTTCCTGCTTCAGTAGAGTGTATTGACTCTTTGTCTCTTTGTGCACACCAATTTTAAATGAAAATGAGAGAATATTTCCTAATTAGAAATCCCCATAAATATTATGGCTTTGTAGTTAGAGATCCTAATCAGATTTTCAAATAAAGATTAACCTCTGCACTTCCTGTTTGAAGTTTTGTATAGATTACATTGTGCACAATCTATAGATTACAACATATTTAAGCAAATTTGTATTTTCTGTAAGTATGAGTAGCAAATCTAAATGATCTTTTACTGCAAAGGAGAAGAAAGAGATGCTGGCAAGTTAATAATGAATAGTGGATGATGTCATAATTCTAGTAATTTCCTTTGATACAAATACTTGGAGGCAAATGGTTTTAGTAAATAAAAGCTTAATAGATTAATCATACATTACCTTTCTAAATGCTCATTTAATTGAAATGATACAAGCCCATTCCTTACATACTGGATAACAACATCATCAAACACCTTCCACCCTTCTTCTTTGTTTCTGTGGCCTAACAATTTCAAAGTATCACTGAGATTTCCCCCATTTTTTCGCACAGAAGCACTCAAAGCCCTGGGAAAAAGAACAGAAAACAGACAATGAAAAATAAATCCTGCAGAAAGAGTAAGTTTGTATTTGTAGCTCTGCTTTCCCTCCTGCTTTCCTTGATGACGTGTTTTTTTCCCACCTTGCTGCATCTGGAGCTACACTCATGGAATCGTAGAATCAACCAGGTTGGGAAAGACCTCAGGGATCATCAAGTCCAACACTCCTCAGTATGTAAGTGATACAATTGTTAAGAGATTAAAAAAAAAGTCTCTCAATTCTCCAGAAACAAAATAATTGGGGGGTGAGGGAAGGGAAAAAAAGCAAGTTTTTTATCAAAATTAATGTTATTTAATCTGCTATTTAATATCACACACAGTAATCGTTATGGATTGTCGGTGAGTCATTCACCGAGATTTAGAGTCTCTAGAAGCAAATACCTGAATAGAACCCCAACAACCCATTATTTTTCTTCCAGATGGAGGGGTTTGGAGCGCAAGCCCTACGAGGAGAGGCTGAGGGAGCTGGGGTTGCTTAACCTGGAGAAGAAGAGGCTCAGGGGAGACCTTATTGCTGTCTACAACTACCTGAAGGGAAGTGGTAGACAGGTGGGTTTGGTCTCTTCTCCCAGGCAATCAGCACCAGAACAAGAGGACACAGTCTCAAGCTGCACCAGGGGAGGTTTAGTCTGGATGTTAGGAAGAAATTCTTCATAGAGAGAGTGATTGCCCATTGGAATGGGCTGCCTGGGGAGGTGGTGGAGTCACCATCATTGGAGGTGTTTAGGAGGAGACTTGATGGGGTGCTTGGTGCCATGGTTTAGTTGGTGTTGGATGATGGGTTGGACGCGATGATCTTGAAGGTCTCTTCCAACCTGGTCTATCCTATCCTATCCTATCCTATGCTATCCTATCCTATCCTATCCTATCCTATCCCATCCCATCCCATCCCATCCCATCCCATCCCATCCCATCCCATCCCATCCCATTCCATCCCATCCCATCCCATCCCATTCCATTCCATTCCATTCCATTCCATTCCATTCCATTCCATTCCATTCCATTCCATTCCATTCCATTCCATTCCGCATTAAGGAACTACCACATTTTGAATACAAAGAAATGACTACTTAGCAACTCTTTAAATTAATCAATTCATTCATTTTGATGTTTTGCCAGCAGTGAATCTGTGGTGAAGTTGTTCTTACCGAGGCTGGTATGCTGCAGCAACTCTCTTTACTGTAGCACTAATGGCTCTTGTGTGTTCTGTTTCATCTCCTTGCCTTTTTCTGTCTGGGTTTGAAGGACAGGGTAGAGTAATAGTCACTGGGTTGTTAAATGGTTGGGCTGAAGGATGCTGGACATAAACCAGTGCACTAGTAGATATCAGTGAGTGGAACATATCATGTCTTGCTTTCAATGTTGAAAGCAATGATGGTTCAATTGGCTGAATCTAAAGGTAGAAAGCAATTGCAAAATTAATTTGCAGATGAATAAATCTTCTCTTAACATGCCTGAATTTTTACAAAATCAATGTGTTTTGTGGAGTTGGACTATCACAGAAGTTTTAGGTTCCAGGAACAACCTTATCAATGTATCAAGATTTTACACAAAACACAATCAAGTGCTTGGACATCACCCAAAACCTTCAACCTTTATTGACTGGAATATTTTGATTGTTTTTTTTTTCAGGTTTTGAAAATCTTGATCTTCCTCTGATTTTGATAATATTCTAAGGTTTCTTTTTCTCTTTTGTGTTGTTTTTTTCTTTGTGATTTCGGGGTTCTTGGTGTTGGGTTTTGTCTGTTGTTTTTTTCTACTGTAGCTATTCTTTACCTCAGAATCAATGTTGTCATGGAGGAAGGGAGGAGCATGTTGTAACTGAAGCAAATTTGGAGATTATTCTCAGCATAAGACTAAGAGGGGACGAAACCTTCCATTGCACTGGTTGCTAAAAATGATGAATCACAGAATCATAGAATGGTAGGGTTTGGAAGGGACCTTTGGAAATCATCAAGCCCAATCTCCCTGCCAAAGCAGGTTCACGTAAAGAAGGGCCCATAGGAACATGTTCAAGCAAGTTTTGAATGCCTCCAGAGACAGGGACTCCACCACCTCTCTAGGCAGCCTGTTCCAGTACCCATTACCCCATGTCCTGCCACGGGGCACCACAAAAAAAGGACTGGTCACATTCTCCTGACACTCACACTTGAAGTATTGATAAGCATCTATGAGGTCACTCCCTCAGTCTCCTCTAATCTAGACTAAAAAGACCCAACTCTCTTAGTCTGTCTTTGTAAGATATGTTCCTGTCCTCTCATCATTTTGCAGTCCTTTATTGTACCTCTCCAACAAGTCTTTGTCCTTCTTGAACTGGGGAGCCCAGAACTGGACGCAGTATTCCAGATGTGGCCTCACTAGGGCAGAATAGAAGTCAGGTGAAAAAAAAAATTGTTTCTTTAACTTAAACACTGGGCCAAGCAGCTGAAGTTTGGAGTTGATGCTTACGTCAGCACTGAAACCAACTGTATTTTCTGAAGTTCATCAAAGCGAGAGGGTTCTTTTTAGCTAGAGGTATCACTGACGGTTCTTCTTTTTACCTAGAGATGTCATTGCCTACTGACGACATTATGTGGTTTAAAGAAAGTTGACAGGAAGCAATTTGGTGTGTTTACAGGATGTGGAGCTGCAACCACTTTTCACAGATTTCTAATAGTGGAACAGGTTGACTTTTAACATTATTGGCATCCTTGCTTCAGAACTGATCAGATAAGAGAGTTATGGAACAAGCATTGCGTATTTCGAGCTCACCTTTAACTGCATGGGTGCCGGAGAGCTGAATGTCTCTGGATGATAACAGAAAGAGATTCTAGCATCCACGCTCAGCTTTTGTGAAAGTCCTGCCTCTGGAACAGTAAATGCTTCTTTCTTGAAACATGACAACACAGAAAATACACCCAGCTGGTAAATTTTCACTTCTGCAAAGGTTTTCTGCATAAAAAGAATGCAGGGTTAGAGTACATTGGAGGGAAAGGAAGCTGTGTTCTGCACCGGATTAGCATTTTGAGAAGGCAACATCATTTACAGAGCAAGGTGTGAAATGAAAATAAATTGTGTATTATTGCCATCTAGATGCCCAGTTATCTGGTGATCTCTAGTCATCATCTGATGTCATTAATATTCCAGTGTATGACTGGGGTGAAATAAAACAAGCTCATAAACTGGGCGATGAATGTGGCCCAATGCGGTTCTCTGCATTTAAAGAAAAAGAACCATCTTGAGTTTCTTTCAGATGGAGTTTGGACAGGATTGTGTTACTTCTCTGTGGTCTGAATGCAAAATCATTCCCCTTAAGCTTTTAATTTTATCAAGTATGGCAATGCGTTGCACTTGGTGGGACACAGTCTCAAGCTGCGCCAGGGGAGGTTTAGACTCGAGGTGAGGAGAAAGTTCTTCACCAAGCGAGTCGTTCATCATTGGAACGTGCTGCCCAGGGAGGTGGTGGAGTCACCATCCCTGGAGGTGTTCAAGAGGAGATTGGATGTGGCACTTGGTGCCATGGTCTAGTCATGGGGTCTGTGTTTATAGGTTGGACTCAATGATCCTCGAGGTCTCTTCCAACCTTAGTTATATTTTGATACTGTGATACTGTGAAAAATCATTAAGTCCATCATTAGTATTGAGGGATCAAACACCTCAGACGTTATTATTGTGGGATCAAAGACTTGCCTTAAAGTCCTTGTTAAACACTAAATTTGAAATAGAATTAGGTCTTGAGATAGTAAGAAGACAAGTTTAATTTAACCACACATTGTGAGCAATAGGGGTTAATGATTACAGTTTTACTTCTAACTCCACAGAGGCTTAACTGGTAAACTGGAATGATGTTTCTTGCAATGCTTAAAGAAGAGGTTACCGACCTTATGGCTTCCCTGGGGCCTCTCCAAAGAAAGAGGAGTTAAGTAGTTGGATTGAAAGTTCATATCAGTCACCTTCACCAGAATCTCTCGATAATTTCCTCTGAAGCATGAGGTGAATGGGATTCCAATGCTGATAGGGAAAGGAATTGTTTTCTCACAATCAGAGCATTCAATACTGATGACATTGCTGACCAGCTCCTCAGAGTCCTCTACCACCAAGGAACTAGTGTCATTGACTATCTTACACTTCAGGTTCTCCAAAGCAGCTGCAGGGGCTTTAATAAAACAAGCCACTTCACATTGATTCGTATTACTCTCTTCCACTAGAAATCTGGTGAAAAAAAGAGTGTAAAATAGAATAGAATTAGAATAGAATAGAATTTACCAGGTTGGAAAAGACCTTTGAAATCATTGAGTCCAACCTATCATTCAACACCATCTAATCAACTAAACCATGGCACCTAGTGCCCCATCCATTCTCTTCCTAAACACCTCCAGTGATGGTGACTCACCACCTCCCGGGGCAGGCCATTCAAATGGCCAAGCTCTCTTTCTATGAAGAACTTCTTCCTAACATCCAGCCTAAACCTCCCCTGGTGCAGCTTGAGACTGTGTCCTCTTATTATTTGTATTTTGGGTGGGGTAGTGTGTTAGGTTTTTAATGAATGATGTATTACATTGTAGCATAAGCAGATCATCCATAAAAACATGCTTCTGAATAGATGAGAAAAGCTTGGAAATTTCATGTTTAATCTATTTCAGAAGAGTCTACACATTGTTATAAAACTGACCCATTGCAGTCCTTTCCTACTGATTTCCAGCAATTTGGGAAGTACTGGCTTCACTGGCTGTGACTCAGTGCCTCTCTGATAAAAAAAAGGAAACAATTATGCAAACAAATAGGAAGTTACAGTTTACTTTAGATCAGATGGAAGGTCTTCATTGCTCGTGCTTAAGTCGTAAACTGCTGTTTTGAGCGTGGCCAGCAGCTGTCCAAGAAATGCTTACTGAGTTTCTGGGCCCACAGATGTTTATACACATGCTATGAAGCAATATTTATGTACATCTGTTACTAAAAAGAAGAATATGTGCTTACTCTTTGTTCATCCAGTGCCTGGATTTTTGTCCTTCTTCTGAATCATTTGAAGAATTCACAGTGGTAACATCACCTGTTTCTGCTGAAGCTGTGAAGGTAATTTGGTTGTTCCTACAAATCTCAGGATTTGTTTCCATTTTACTGTCTCCAGTTTGCTCTGCCAGGCTATGCTCTTCACTTTCTACCCTTTTTGAAGATTCTTTGACTATTGCTTTTATATCCTGCTCTGAAAGATTCTGGACAGTTCTGTCATAAATGACTTCCAGTGTCTCAGACAGATTGCCTTTCCCACTGCTTGTAAGAGCATGCTGAAAAGCCAGTTCTGGAGAATTTTTAGTGGCAGAGCTACCTTCACAAAGTTTATTCTTCCTATTGCAATCTTTTTTCTCTGCAACAGAGCTGTGTTCACCATCTTTCTTTTTCATTGGAGGTTCTCTGCCAATGTCCTGTTCTCCAGCAGATGTGTTTTCAGCTGATGATGCCACAACATCTATTTCCACAGTTTTAGTTTCAGTTTTCTGGATTTCATTAACATTCTGACTTTCTGTCTTGTTCAGGGAAGGAGTTCCTTGGGATTGTTGACTGGGACTAGAAGATGCTTGCACAGGCCCTGTTACTTCTCCTTCAGAGCAACCCACAGCTGTTTCTCTAGAAGCATTTTGAGCATTCTGGATCTGGGAGCCACCATCTTGTCTGCAATTAGCAGCATAAAGTTTATTTTCTGCCTCTTGAAGGTATGAGATCGTATTTATGAAATAATCCTTCACTTTCTGCAGACAGTCTTCAATTCTGCTGTACTCTGAGGCAAAAAAACACAAGCAAACAGTTGAATTTTGCTATGAAATCTAGCCAAAATGTGAACACTCTTAGGCACATACTGAATGAATTCCTCCCAGTTCCATACTGCTATTCAATACACAAAGCACAATATGTTTCCTGGCTTCTATTTCATATTTTTGCACTTGCTGCTATTCAGTTTGATTCAGTTTCTGAAGAACTGAATACAGGCAAGTACATTTGTGTACCTGTCCAAATGTCTGTTGAGAAAGTATTGCTGGGACAACCTTAATGACCACCTTTCTAATGATCAGACACTAGATATATGCTTGGTGACAATCAGTCTAAAGCATGCAATTGGTAAATAATAGTCAAATAAATTTGGCAAATAATTGTCAGATCAATTTGGGAAGAGCTTTAGATCTAAACATTAACTATATGTATTTCCTAACATTGAATCCTGCAAGATTCTAATGCATGTGTCTCTAACAAAGCTCTTCTCCCAAGTAACAAGAGATGGGGCAGGAGGAAATTGGCCTCAAGTTGCCCGTTGCCCCAGCTGCTGACTGTTAGAAGAAACTTCTTGACTGAGAGGCTTCTCAAACACTGCAATAGGATCCCAGGAGAGGTGGTTGAATCTCCATCATTGGAGGTGTTTAAAACCCACAGAGGTGTGGTGCTGAGGGACATGGTTTAGCCCCAGATTTGGTAGAGTTAGGTAATGGTTGGACTTCATGATCTAAAAGGTTTTTTCTACACAAAACAATTCTGTGATTCCATTCTATGATTCAATATAGAAGATGCTTAGCAGCTTTGAATTTTTGCTATGGACAATAGAGGATAACACAAACACACCAGCAGATACACAACATTAAAGTTTACCAGTTGTGACCTGCAGTTATAGGAATTGTTGAGGCAGCTGTTGCATATAGCTAAAAACACTTGGTGAAGAAGAACAGAGAACTGCTTGAAAGAGTCCAGTGCAGAGAAACGGAGGTGATTAAGGGGGAGAAACATCTCCCATATGAGGAAAGGCTGAGGGAGCTGGGTCTCTTTAGCTTGGATAAGAGGGGACTGAGGGATGACCTCATTCATGTTTATAAATAGGAGGTTCCATGTAAACTTTATGTTTACATGGAAATTTTTTCACTGTGAGCATGACAGAACACTGAACAGGCTGCCCAGAGATGTTCTGAAGTCTTTCTCTGGAGACATTCTAAACCTGCCTGGATCACCTGCTCTGATCACCTGGTCATCCTGCTCTGGCAGAAGAGTTGGATTATATGATCTTTCAGGTCCCTTTCAACCTATATTATGTGATTCTGTGAAGAAGATTCCACAAAAATCACACAGTCACAGGCTCATAGGATGTTGGAACTAGATGATCCTTGTGGTCCCTTCCAACCCTGAATGAAACTATGAAACTATGAAACTATGTTAGGGGTTGGAAGGGACCTCGGAAGATCATCGAGTCCAATCCCCCTGCTAGAGCAGGACCATAGAACCTATTGCAGGTTGCACAGGAATGCATCCAGATGGGTCTTGAAAGTCTCCAGAGAAGGAGAATGTACCATTCATGTAAGGTTTTAACCTATTTATTTTACGATCCTTCATTTTTCTTATCATACATAATTTCTTGGAAGTACTTCCAGATGTTCTCCCTACGGATTTCAGATGTGCTTCTTTCAGCACTCCCCCCACCTTGTGCTGTCAATCTCTACAACTAGAACTTTGTCTTCATTAGTTAGATTTATTGCAAAGCTATTAGAAAAATTCTTGTTTGTTTCTGTTTGAAGCTGTGAGATCCTGGAAAGTTTTGTTTGGCAGGCAGAATAGAATAGAATAGAATAGAATAGAATAGAATAGAATAGAATAGAATAGAATAGAATAGAATAGAATAGAATAGACCAGGTTGCAAGAGACCTTCAAGATCATCGCGTCCAACCCATCAACCAATCAAACTCACCTAAACAACTAACCCATGGCACCAAGCACCCCATCAAGTGTCCTCCTAAAAACCTCCAATGGCAGCGACTCCACCACCTCCCCAGGCAGTCCATTCCAATGGGCAATCACTCTCTCTGTATAGAATTTCTTCCTAACATCCAACCTAAACCTCCCCTGGCACAGCCTGAGACTGTGTCCTCTTGTTCTAGTACTGGCTGCCTGGGAGAAGAGACCAACATCCGCCTGTCTACAACCTCCCTTGAGGTAATTGTAGAGAGTGATAAGGTCACCCCTGAGTCTCCTCTTCTCTAGGCTAAGCAACCCCAGCTCCCCCAGCCTCTCCTCATAGGGCTTGTGTTCCAAACCTCTCACCAACTTTGTTGCCCTTCTCTGGACTCGTTCCAGCAAATCAACATCCTTCCTAAACCAGTGCAAGTCAACAGAAATAAGAAACTTGTGGAGAGTGAAACACAGGATGGTGGCTCTGCACTTACAAAGGACAGAGACACACAGGGGAAGAACAATAGGAAAGGCTGATACAAGATTTACAGGAAATCACTGGCTTGGCTTTACTTCTTTCAATAATGTCATGTGTGGTAAATCAATATCTCAAGGTTTTGACCTCAGAAAATAATTCTCTGGAGTAAAATTGTCATCACTCATCAATGTGCCTGTCCATGTAACATCAATTTGTGATGTTATATCACCTAGATAGGCTTTTCACTTTCATCTCTATTTGCATTGCTTAATTTAAACCTACAAAGACAGTTCAGAGCAAAGTTGTTTTTTAATTCTTGTTGAACCCAGTCTAAAAACTACACATTTGCAATACTTTCTCAGGTCTGGAATGACTTGTTCATGGATATTGGTTTTGAATATATTTGGAAAAAATAGTTAAAAAAAGTAATTTAAAAAAACCAACAGCAATCAAACACCAAAAACAAATCCCCAATCCAAACCCAAATCCCCAATCCAAACACGAAAAAGGAGCAGACAAACAGTGATATTTTTAATATATGTATTTTTTTCCACTCGTAGTTCAAAGAAAAATAAGTTTGCCTGCTGGTTTGCCAGGGACACTTTTATAACTGTGAAGCAGTTCTAAGTAGTTTTAACAAAAGAATTGGAAATAGAATCATAGATTGGTTTTGGTTGAAAAAGACCTTTAAGCTCATTGAGTCCAAACTTTAAAATAACAGTTTTGTTTGCATAGGAGGTTGTTCTGCGACCCTCACCCCAAGAAAGACATTGAAAGTCTGGAGCATGTCCAGAGAAGGGCAGTGAAGCTGGTGAATGAGAGGAAATGGCTTCAAGTTGCACGAGGGGAGACTTAGGTTGGATATTAGGAAAAATTTCTTCTCTGAAACACTTGTCAGGCATTGGTACAGGCTGCCCAGGGAGGTGGTGGAGTCACCATCCCTGCAGGTGTTCAAGAAATGCGTGGACATGCCACTTGACATGATGTAATGGGCATGGTGGTGTTGGGTTGGTGGCTGGATTTGATGATTTTAGAGGTCTTTTCCAATCTTAACGATTCTGTTAAGATCTTAACGATTCTGTGATGAGGCTCTGTCCTGCCTGATCTAGTGTGGGGTGTCCATGGCAGGGGGGGTGGAACTAGATGATCCTTGTGGTCCCTTCCAACCCTAAATGAAACTATGAAACTATGAAACTTGCTCTGCTGTCTCTTGTTACAACTTTTCAGTTCACAGACTCATTTTCTGTTTGGTGAGTTGGTGTTTTGTTTTGTTTTATTTTTGCTGTGGGGTGGTTTTTTTGGTTTGTGTTGGTTGGGGTTGTTTTGCTTGGTGTTTTTGTTGTTCGAGGGGTTGTTTCTTTTGTAAACTCATAATGTATTTTTCTTTTTCCCCTCTGAAGCAATCTAAAGAATAACATCAGTATGTTGCTCCTTTTTATTGAAGAGGAGTCATCAATCACTTTTTTAGATTTAATTTCTCTTTATTGTGCTTCTTGAGAGGTGAAGGAGGTAAAGGAGATGAGAATGAAGGAGCAAAGGTGAGTCTGGCAAAAGGAGGGGTGGGGTAAAGATATTGTTTAAAATTTTGGCCTTTGTTTCTCACTATCCAATTGGCAATAAATGAAATGAATTTTTACTTTAAGTCAGTTTTGCCTACAATGGTAAGCATTAAGTGATTTCTTGTTCTTTATATCAACACATGAGCTGTTTCATCCTGTTGAGGATGGGGAACAAGATGCTGGGTGAACATCTGGGGCCTGGCTAAGATGAACCCACCAAAGTAAAATATACATAAATCTTAGAAACAATCCTCCTTAGTTATGAGGTCTGTGGTGACAGGTTGGACTCGATGATCTTTGAGGTCTCTTCCAACCTTAGTGATAGGACTAGGGGGAATGGAATGAAGCTGGAGGTGGGGAGATTCAGGCTGGATGTGAAGAGGAAGTTCTTCACCATAAGACTAGTGAGGCCCTGGAATGGGTTGTCCAGGGAGGTGGTCGAGGCCCCGTCCCTGGAGGTGTTTAAGGCCAGGCTGGCTGAGGCTCTGGCCAGCCTGATCTAGTGTGGGGTGTCCCTGCCCATGGCAGGGGGGTTGGAACTAGATGATCCTTGCGGTCCCTTCCAACCCTGACTGATACTATGATACTATGATACTGTGATATTTCTCACATAATGAGAATTATAAGTCTTACATTGAATCTCATGTAACAGACTTGAAAACAGTGAGATGCAACTGTTGAAATATGAATTATTTTAGGCTAATCATAGAACCATTAAGGTTGGAAAATACTTCCAAGATCATCAACACCAACCTTCTACCCAACACCCCTGTGACTATTAGATTATGTCCCAAAGTGCCACAGCTACTCGTTTTTTGAACACCTCCAGGGATGGTGACCACCACTGTCCTCAGCAGCCTGTTCTAATGTGTCACTACTCTGGTACTGAAATACTAACAAATGGAAAGTAAGATGCCCCAGCATCATCACACAGAAGAATTAAGCCACTAGTATACCCAGTCTATTTTCTCTACAGGTAAATCCCTCCATACTTGCCTGAACTTGAAGTCAGTTCCTTGTGCTTGTCATGGAGAGCGGTCAGCAAGTGGCAGACATCCTGAATACTTTCTGTAAGGTTCTGCAGCTCCTGACTGAGAGATCTGCTCAACTCTTTTGTTAAAGAGGTCAGTCTAAGCACATATTCCACTATACCTTCATTATCCAGATCACTTTTCTGAAGCACATCCCTTGATAGCAACTTCACCTGCAAGATTTTTGCCAGGAGTTGGTCTGTTTTGCCTGAAGGTGTAATCTTACCTTCAGCCATTTCCATTTTATGTTCAGAATATTCTACTACACTGCTGAAACACTTCCACAAGTTGCTGTTCTTGGTTCAGACTATTACACTGTCTGGTGTTTGTAGCCTAAAGAGTGTTTTCACAGGCACTGTTTTCCATGCACACTGACAAGTTGAAGTCTAGCTCAGGAACTTTGAGTTGATGTTGACTGTTGAGAAGTTACTAGGTGACAGAAAGGAGTGGTTCTCCTGTAACTATGGACAAGCTTTGCCAAGAGATGCCAACATACACCGTGCACCTTTAAGGGAACTTGTGCAACACAGTTCTGTAGCAGTGGCTTAAATTTCAGGAGCTCTGAGTAATTTCTTACTTTGGTGGTTGTAAACGATCCATACCCATGAAATCAAGCTCAACTGTGACATCATCAGTATACAGTCACCAACAATAAGGAAATGTTTTCATTTTGAGCTAACATTAAATATTGTTGGCCACTTGACACCGTTTTCTGACACATTTGCTGCTCAGAGGCATCAAACAGGAGGGACAGGTCCCAGCTGCTATCCAATCTGGATGACGTATTTCAATTACATGTAGATTTCAGCAGTACAGGGATTTACAAATCTAATTTTGTGATAGCAAATATATTTATTGGCAATCGACCCAGTAAGGGTGGTGGAGCATGGGAACAGGTTGTCCAGTGAGGTTATGGAGACTCCTTCGCTGAAGACTTTCAAAACCCGCCTGGACATGCTCCTGTGTGGCCTGCCATAGGTGAACCTGTTTTGGAAGGTACTTGGTCTAGATGATCTCTGGAGGTCCCTTCCAATCTGTAACATTCTGTGGTTCTTTAAAAAACCTTTTCTTCAGCAAGTGAAAGTTTCATAGTTTCATAGTTTCATAGTTTCATTCAGGGTTGGAAGGGACCACAAGGATCATCTAGTTCCAACCCCCCTGCCATGGGCAGGGACACCCCACACTAGATCAGGCTGGACAGAGCCTCATCCAGCCTGCTCTTAAACACCCCCAGGGACGGGGCCTCGACCACCTCCCTGGACAACCCATTCCAGGGTTTCACCACTCTCATGGTGAAGAACCTCCTCCTCACATCCAGCCTGAATCTCCCCACCTCCAGCTTCATTCCATTCCCCCTAGTCCTATCACTACCTGAGATCCTCAGAAGTCCTTCCCCTGCCTTCCTGTAGGCCCCCTTCAGATACTGGAAGGCGACAATTAGGTCACCTCGGAGCCTTCTCTTCTGCAGACTGTACAGCCCCAACTCCTTCAGTCTGTCCTCATAGGAGAGGTGCTCCAGCCCTCTGATCATCCTCGTGGCCCTTCTCTGGACACGTTCCAGCACCTCCACATCCCTCTTGTAATAGGGGCTCCAGAACTGGACACAGTACTCCAGGTGGGGTCTCACCAGGGCTGAGTAGAGGGGGAGGATCACCTCCCTCGACCTGCTGGCCACACTTCTCCTGATGCAGCCCAGGATCTGATTGGCTTTGCGGGCTGCAAGTGCACA
The DNA here is from genome assembly GCF_026170545.1 of Melanerpes formicivorus. Lineage (NCBI taxonomy): Eukaryota > Metazoa > Chordata > Aves > Piciformes > Picidae > Melanerpes > Melanerpes formicivorus. Next base: position 32,888,241 of record NW_027142356.1, on the reverse strand, counting down.
CTGAGAGCTCATGTTGAGCTTTTTGTCCACCAGCACCCCCAAGTCTCTCTCCTCAGGGCTATCCTCCAGCCAGTCACTGCCTAGCCTGTATTTGTGCCTGGGATTGCCTCGACCCAGATGCAGGACCCTGCACTTGCTCTTATTGAACTTCATGAGGTTGGCCTGTGCCCACCTCTCCAGCCTGTCAAGGTCCCTCTGGATGGCCTCCCTTCCCTCCAGCGTGTCTGCTGCACCACACAGCTTGGTGTCATCAGCAAACTTGCTGAGGGTGCACTCAATGCCACTGTCCATGTCCCCCACAAAGATGTTGAATAAGATAGGTCCCAGGACTGATCCCTGAGGGACTCCACTTGTCACTGGCCTCCACTGGGACATGGAGCCATTGACAGCCACTCTTTGGGTGCGGCCATCAAGCCAGTTCCTTATCCATCTAGTGGTCCACCAATCAAACCCATGTGTCACCAGTTTGGAGACCAGGATGTGGTGCGGGACAGTGTCGAAGGCTTTGCTCAGGTCCAGGTAAACGACATCAGTTGCTCGCCCCTCATCTATTAATTTTGTCACCTGCTCATAGAAGGCCACCAGGTTGGTCAGGCAGGATTTGCCCTTGGCAAAGCCATGCTGACTGTTCCCAATCACCTCTTCACTATTCTTTTGAGCGAGTAGTGACTCCAGGAGGATCTGTTCCATGATCTTTCCAGGCACAGAGGTGAGACTGACTGGCCTGTAGTTCCCTGGTTCCTCCTTCTTGCCCTTTTTGAAGATGGGGGCAATGTTTCCCCTTTTCCAGTCTGTGGGGACTTCACCAGACTGCCAGGACTTTTGAAATATAATAGAGAGGGGTTTAGCAACCTCATCTGCCAGTTCTCTCAGTACCCGTGGGTGTAACCCGTCGGGTCCCATGGACTTGAACACTTTCAGTACAGTTAAGTACTGATACCTCAGTGATAACCTTTGCAGTGATTTAGTGTGGTCAACAGGACCAAAGAAGTGAGTGTCCCCTGGATGCAGCACTGGTGAGGCCTCACCTTGAGTACTGGGTTCAATTTTGGAATCCTCACTACAAGGACATTGAGCTGCTGGAGTGTGTCCACAGAAGGAAAAGGAAGGTGAAGGCTCTGGAGAACAGGTCTGGTGAGGAGCGGCTGAGGGAACTGGGGAAAGGAGACATAGGGGAGATGTTCTTGCTTCCTTTAACTACGTAGAAGGAGGTTGGAGTAGGGTGGGAGTTGTTCTCTTCTCTCTAGTAACAAGTGATAGTTAGAGTGGAAACAACATCAGGGGAAGTCTGGGATGGGTGTCTGGGTAAAAACTTAAGTGGAACAGGCTCCTCAGGGAGATGGTTGAATCCCCATCTCTGGAGGGGTTGAAAAGTGGCAGAGATGTGATGCTGAGGGACATGGTTTAGCAGCAGCCTTGTCAGAATCAGATAATGGTTGGACTTGATGATCTTTTCCAGACAAAATTATTCTCATTCTGATTTCCATTTCACCCAGCAAGAAAAGAAGTTTCACCAGTACAGTAATGAAAACTGTTGGAGGAACAGCAATGAAAATTCTGTGATGCTAATTCAGGCCTGAAACCCTGAATAGCACAGTTCAGTACTGGGCTAAATCTGAACTGTATCACATACACCAAAATATTTTATAGGTTATGAAATGTATTAGAAAAATTGTTGGTACAGTGGCTTTCCTACTAAACATTTCTTTTTATGGCCCATTATAAATATAATTAATGCAGCTTTAAATAGCAATTAAAATGGGGCTATGATATAAAAGCACATTGAAAACTGCATCTAAGCATTGCAAGAACTAATAAGGTAATGTCAGCAGTGCTTTGAAGATGTAAAGCACTGTATAAATGTTAAAATAACAATGAAAGATATGAAGTGTCTTTAATCAACTGTAGGAGCTGAAACCAGCTGTAATTATTACATTCAAAAGGAAAATTCATTTTGACTCATTAGGGCTAGCTTGATCACTCTGAAAGTTAACACAAAAAGGTATGTGACTCATTAACCTGTTTACTGTTTTGGATGGTCCAGCATCTCCACATTTCCCCAAATTATTCCTAGTAAACCAGGAACTCTGAAAAGGACATAGATCTTCATGAACAGGAAGTGAAAAATGTCATCTTCCTATCCAAAATTTTTGGGATATGTAAGTGAAAGCAAAGAAGGAAATAAAAGACAGGAATAATATATTTTTCTACTTTGACCATATAGTGTTGCACAGACAGCGTTCCAGTGTGAATCCATATTGTTGCCCTAACCACAGTACAGCTGGATTCATCATCTTGGGTAGGAAGAGACCTTCAAAATCATCTAGTTCCAAGCCCCTGCGGGGGGCAGGGACACGTCCCACTAGACCAGCTTGCTCAAGGCTCTGTTCAAGCTGGTTGTCAATACTTTCAGGCTTGGAGCCTCCACATCTTCTCTGGACAACCTGTTCTAGTTCTTCACCACCTTTATGGAGATGATTTTCTTCCTATAGTCTAATTTAAATCCATCTTCTTCCAGTTTGAAGCCATTGAGCCTCATCCTGTGACTTCACACTTTTGTCAAAAATCTCTCTCCAGCTCTCCTGTACCCTCCTTCCAATACTGCAAGGCTGCCAGAAGGTCTCCCCAGATCCTTCTCTTCTCCAGACTGAACAATCCTAGCTGTTTCAGACTGTTTCCATGGAAGCTCCAGCCCTCTGATCATCTTTGTGGGCCTCTGTCACTCTGACAGTGCCATATTCTTTATTATGTTGTCTCCAGAGCTTGGTATTACAGGTGGGGTCTCAGCAGAGTGGAGTAGAGGGACAGAACTGCTGCCCATGCTTTTTGACACAGACCCTTAACTGAGAAAGAACCAGGTCACAGAATCACCAAGGTTGGAAGAGACCTCAAAGATCATCAAGTCCAACGTGTCACCACAGACCTCATGACTAACCATGGCACCAAGTGCCACGTCCAATCCCCTCTTGAACACCTCCATGGATGGTGACTCCACCACCTCCCTGGGCAGCCCATTCCAATGGCTAACAACTCTCTCAGTTAAGAACTTTCTCCTCACCTTGAGCCAAAAATTCCCCTGGCACAGCTTGAGACCAGGTCCATAGGGGTAAGATGAAGATACTACTTACCATGTTTACCATTCCACATGGACACCAGCTAGTTACCCTTGCAGTAAGGGACTCACATGAAAAGATACATGGGGCGTCCTATGCCTGGGCAGGTAATATAATTACAAGGAAAAAATTTAAAACAACGAAGAGACAGAGTGTAAGAAAGAGAAATGAAAGAATGTAGATGTAGAACAGTGACTAGATTGCATCTTTCCAGGTCCTGGGTGGTATTTTATTTACTTTGTGTGAAAGAAGTTCACTGCTCAGAGTTCACTGCTACACTGAATTTTGCCTTCCTATTCTTCAGGGGGGAAAAATAAAGTGGAAAACTGACTCTCTGCTTGATTTAAAAACAATTTCTCTTTCTGGGTTACTTTTAATTGTATTTTCTAAATATTTGAACAGACCTTTAAAAAAAAAAAAGAGAGCTTTCACATCCATGTCAAATAGTAGTCTTGAATGTAGGAAGAACAAAACATCCAAATGAGAAAATTAGGGATCAAATTGTACTTTTAAATTAAGTTACCATGTAGCAGATACATTGTTTTCAGAATTCCTTAACACTGTTGCAGAGCTGATAAGAAAGGAAAGGGACTTTGCTCTGTGAGGAAAAGAGATTAGACTGCGTGATGCAGACCCAGTAAATCCTATCTTTATACTCTGAGTATAATGCAAAGTTCAGTAGTTGACAATAAATGATTTTTTTTGATCTATTCACATTTGAAAACATGCATAATGAGTTTTCCTCCTCTCTCTGGTATTCTGAAGCTCAAGTGAGAAAAACTATAGGGAAAACAAAGAAAGTGCCATGGAAACTCTATTATATGCTCATGTGAATGGTTCATTTAGCAATACACCAGAGTGACCAGTGCTGGTTGTTTTGAAGTCATAATCCCCCTGAAATACACAATCATGAAATAAGATGGTTAGAAAAGGTCTCTCTCTTCAATCACAGTCACAGTAGTTGACATCAAGCCATCTTAATTCTGAATCAGGGTCATGAGCCTCACCTTAGGAAAGGCAAAGCTCCAGAGCGTAGGAGGACAGAAAGTCTGAGCCTGTGCAAAACCCCAGGGTGGGGCCACCTATGTGCCTGTATTCACTTAAAGGCAGTGTGGTGGTGTTGGCCTGAATTTGCCATTTGTTAGCTTCTGTGGAGATTTCAGTTGAGCTGTGTTGAGGAAACAAGCCATGCTCAGCTGTGCTGGGGCAGAGCTAGCACACAGGAGCAGGGTGCTAACTGTTTTTCTCAATTCAGAGCCAACCTAGCACAACAGCTCTTGGTTAGCTTTGTGATCTGGGGCAGTGGGGAAAGGCAGCTAATATTCTCTATGTGAGCTCTTTTAGTTTAATTGCTGATAACTCTTTGTAAGTTGTTTGAATAATAATCCATGGGAACAAAGAATCATCTAGATACTGATCAGAGACAAAGAGATTGCAGACCAGAACTTTATGAGTCCTCAGCTTTGATGGGCAAGGTTCTCATTTTGGAATGGTGAGAGGAACTTCTAGCAACATGCTATATAATCCTATTTACACTATAGAATCATAGAATTCTTTGAGTTGGAAAAGACCTCTAAAATCATCAAGTCCCAGAGTGCCATGCCTCCACATTTCTTGAACACCTGCAGGGACAGTGACTCCACCGCCTCTGTGGGCAGCCTGTTGCAATGCCTGACCAATCTTGCAGGATAAGTATTTTTCCTAATATCCAATTTTAACCTCCATTCTACAGGAGGTAAGCTTGATTCATCTGAAAACCTACTCTGCCTGAAATCCATCTTGACCTGTGGTTTGCATTTCCTATACCTCCCTTTCGTGAAAGAAATACTCTACTGATTCTTCTCTTAGAGCGGACTGTTCCTTACAGGTACAAGGGAAGTGAGATTTGATGACAGGTATGAAGAAGTGGTCTTTGCCTAGCCACTGACATACCCTAATTGATTTTCATTACAGAAAATCACAGGTAGTGATTGTGGCCTTCCAGTATCCGAAGGAGGTCTACAAGAAGGCTGGGGAGGGACTTCTCAGGATATCAGGTAGTGATAGGACTAGGGGGAATGGAATGAAGCTGGAGGTGGGGAGATTCAGGCTGGATGTGAGGAGGAGGTTCTTCACCATTAGAATAGAATAAACCTTTATTAGAATAAACCAAACCAGGTTGGAAGAGACCTTCAAGATCATCGTGTCCAACCCATCAACCAATCCAACCCACCCAAACAGCTAACCCATGGCACCAAGCACCCCATCAAGTCTCCTCCTGAACACCTTCAATGACGGCGACTCCACCACCTCCCCGGGCAGCCCATTCCAATGGGCAATCACTCTTTCTGTATAGAACTTCTTCCTAACATCCAACCTGAACCTCCCCTGGCGCAGCCTGAGACTGTGTCCTCTTGTTCTGGTACTGGCTGCCTGGGAGAAGAGACCATCATCAGCCTGTCTACAACCTCCCTTCAGTGAGAGTGGTGAGAGTGGTGAAGCCCTGGAAGGGTTGTCCAGGGAGGTGGTTGAGGCCCCATCCCTGGAGGTGTTTAAGAGCAGGCTGGATGAGGTTCTGGCCAACCTGATCTAGTGTGGGGTGTCCCTGCCCATGGCAGGGGGGTTGGAACTAGATGATCCTTGTGGTTCCTTCCAACCCTGACTGATTCTATGATTCTAATGCATTGGGTTAGAAGAGACCCTCAAGGGTCATCTTGTCCAACTCCCCTGCAGTCAGCAGGGACATGTCACATCATCACAGAATCAACCAGGTTGGAAGAGACCTCCAACTAGATCAGATTGCAGTGTAGGAATGGCAATGAATGGGTTTAGTGTGTTAATTTACACTGGAATTGGCTTTATTTTAAAATTTCTTTTTTTCAAGTTTGTTCCATATGAGCCTGCAAAGGCTTCCAAGTTTCTCAACATTCATAAGCAACCAATCATCTTTGCATTGCAGTAGCTGCAGAGAGTATGTAATTTGAATTCCATACCTCTGTGCATAAAGCAAAAATGATTTAGTCAAGGTTTTGGGTCTTTCAGAGTTGTTTTTTTCCTTTGTGCACACAAAATTGAATTATCTTGAATCAAGCCTTTGTGTGGTACATTGGCTTCCCAATTATTTTGTGAGGAAAGGACAAGATTGCCACAGTGTCCCTGAAAGGTCAGAAGCTTGATTAACTGTTTACCTGGAGAAGATCCTAATTCCCACAGCCTTCTCCTTTCTCTTGTCTCATTTTATAAGATTAAATAATAACCTAATCAGAACCTTGGGGAAAAACTAATTCTTGAAAGAAAAATGCCTTTTGATGTGATTAGCAATAGCATTTTGTAGTTATTAAACATGATTGATGTTGTTTTAACATTAGTGTTTAATTATACAAGAAGAACTGCAGGCCTTCCTACCCAGTGTTGAAGTGACACTTCTTTAATTGCTGTTTTAATTAAATTTTAGAAAGGGAGAAGCTGTAGAAACATGACATGAAAGTGTTGTTTTCTCTTGGTGGGATTTCTTTTTCTGAAGACAAAGTCTCAGTTATACTGCTCTCCCCAATAATAGAGTTAAACCTTCATTGCTCTGAAGAGAAACCCTTGGTACAAAGCAGTCTTTGAAGGAAATAAGAAATCTTCTGAGGAGAAGAAAGTACAAAAGATAGTGAGAACTGTAACTGCATGGATACAAAATGGTCAGGTGTGACATAGAATAGAATTAGAATTACATAGAATAAACCAGGTTGGAAGAGACCTTCAAGATCATTGCGTCCAACCCATCAACCAATCAAACTCACCTAAACAACTAACCCATGGCACCAAGCACCCCATCAAGTCTCCTCCTGAACACCTCCAATGACGGCAACTCCACCACCTCCCCAGGCAGCCCATTCCAACGGGCAATCACTCTCTCTGTATAGAACTTCTTCCTAACATCCAGCCTAAACCTCCCCTGGTGCAGCCTGAGACTGTGTCCTCTTGTTCTGCTACTGGCTGCCTGGGAGAAGAGACCAACATCCGCCTGTCTACAACCTCCCTTCAGGTAGTTGTAGAGAGTAATAAGGTCACCCCTGAGTCTCCTCTTCTCTAGGCTAAGCAACCCCAGCTCCCTCAGTCTCTCCTCATAGGGCTTGTGTTCCAAACCCCTCACCAACTTTGTTGCCCTTCTCTGGACTCGTTCCAGCAAGTCAACCTCCTTCCTAAACTGAGGGGCCCAGAACTGGACACAGGACTCGAGGTGCAGCCTAACCAGTGACCAGTTTCTTCAGAGCTTGTAACATAAGGGGAGGCTTTTAATGAGGTTTCTTAAATGGCAATCTAATTCAAAATTCCAGGCAGAATACTTCTACTATCATAGTATCATAGAATTGTTTGGCTTGGAAGAGACTTCCAAGATCACTGAGTCCAGCCTTCAACCTAAGACCACCATAGCCATTAAACCATGTCCTGAAGTGCCATGTTCACACGATTCTTGAATGCCTCCAGAGATGGTGATACCAGCACCCCATTGGGCAGCATATTCCAATGCCTGACCACTCTATCAGTAAAGGAATTCATCTTAACAGCCCACCTAAACATCCTTTGTTTACTTAAACCCAGGTTGCTGGTACTTCCAGTATCACCACATACTCCCCAGGTGGTTTCTCTACTTTGAACTTTTTTCTCTAGCATACCACATTTGAGGCTGTTTCTGAATTTGTTATTTAGAAGAGAGAGAGGGAAACTGTGGAAACCATATGTGAAATGGGATGTATGTAATAGAAATTTAAGTACTGGATACTTCTTAGCTTCTAACTTAACCTAATGACTTCACAAGCAATTATTCATGGGCAGATGGGCTATCTTCATTAGGAGTTTCTTCTAAAGTGCTATTTGTATGTGCAGAAAGCCTCCAGTTTAGTCACTTCAATAGCATGAGAATCCTAGGGAGTGAGCCAACTATCATAAGTTGCCTGCTGTGGCTGGGCAGAAAGGAATGAGCAAAAGAGAAAAGAGAAGAGAGAGAAATTATACTGAACTATACACAATTTTAACTGTGATTGTTCTTCGGAAATGTGTTCCTCTAAAAATAGTTCTGTGATGCCTGGTAGGTTTCATTACTTTCCATACCAAATTTGCTCAAGCAACAAGCAAAATGTAAGACAAAAGAGAGGTATCTGAGATGGTGACCTATAAAAGCAGTAGCATCTCTAAATGTGTCAATGTGGTTTCTGTAGAATGTGAGGAAGCCACTGCTGTGTAGACAAAACCTGAATGATGGATGTGTGATTCATTACAATTCCACATGAAAAAAAAGATGAATATGGCAGAAATTTAGCACTTTGCTGTGCAGGAGAGTTCCTCAGAGGTCTTTGTTTTTGAACAAGTTTAAGAATGCTCCATCAGACCTCTCAAAGATGACAGGAAGTTATACCAAGGTGATCAGGTCCCCTAAATGAGACCAATAGCATAGAAAGAAAAGGAACTTACCACATGCTTTGAAGCCAAGTTTATATTCAAAAGCAACTTGAAAAACTTTCAACATAACCAGAAGGCAGAAGTGCTGAGATAAGGTCCCATATGGAGCCCAGGTAGTCTGAAAATAAGGTGTTGAAGACACCCCTCTAGACTTTTAGTGACATTTTGTGGAAAAACCCTTAAGCTGTAGCTACAGTGAGAAATTGATGGCAGGTGTTTTCAATTTCATTTAGTTTTTTACTTGGATAGATGTCTTTTGTTTGATGCAAGAGTTAATCTCCCTGCCTCACTACAATAAATTCACTGTTTTCATTTCCAGGCTTGTGAACTCAATTGAATCTTCTACACAGGACTTGCTTTTACTTCCCATAAGCAATGAATTCAAATGAAGCAATACTGCAGTACTACAAAAACCTCAGGTTATTTGCAGATTGAAACACATATCAATGTATATGCGTGTCTGCTGGAGGGTAGGAAGGCTCCACAGAGGGACCTGAACAGGCTGGATTGATATCCTGAGGCCAGTGGTATGAGGTTTAACAAAGCCAGGTCCTGCACTAGGGTCACAACAACTCCATGAATGCTCTGGGCTTGGGGCAGAGTGGCTGGAAACTGCTCAGCAAAGAAAGACCTGGGGATGGTGATCACCAGCTGACTGAACATGAGCCAAGAAGGTCACTAGCATCCTGGTCTGAATCAGGAAGAGGGTGGCCAGCAGGACCAGGGATGTGACTGTTACCCTGGAATCAGCATGGGGGAGGCTGCACCTTGACTACTGGGTTCAGTTTCGAGGCCATCATTGCAAGAAGGACATTGAGGAGCTGGAGGCAACAAAGCTGGTGAACAGGTCTGGTGAGGAGCAGCTGAGGGAACTGGGGTTGTTCAGCCTGAAGAAAAAGAGGCTCAGGGGAGACCTTCTCAGTCTCTGCTGGTCCCTGAAAGAAGATCAGAGACAGGGGGCAGTTGGTCTCTTCTCCCTAATAAGAAGTGATAGGGCAAGAAAAAATGGTCACAAGTTGCACCAGCTGAGGTTTAGGATGAATATCAGAAGAAACTTCTTCACCAAAAGGGTTCTCAAAGGCAGGCTCCCCAGGGAGGTAGTTGAATCCCCACCCCTGGAGGTGTTTGAAAGCCACAGAGATGTGGTGCTGAGGGGAATAGTTACCCCCAGACTTGGTAGAGTTAGAGAATGGTTGGACTCAGAGATCTTAAAGATCTTTTCCAAGATAAATTACTTTCTGATTCTATGTTTCTATATGAAAGTGGAGAATCAACAGCCCACAGAGCTGTACCAACAGGTTGGGGTGCTGGATCATGATAGGAGAAGGTCAGTCAGGAACATGCTGTATTGTGTGCTTTGGCAAAAGGCAGTAGATAGACCCTCGACTTCTCATGCTCTTCCAGGCATGTATTTTGAATTGCCCTCTTTGCAGGCTCCCCTTAAGAATGAGGTCATGTTCAATGTTTCTAGTTTACCTAAAAGTGTCAGCCATGTGGTACAGGGAACTGTTGTAGGGTGCTTCTTGGAAATCAGACTATGAGGTCAAACTGGCTTAACAGCTCAGAGTGAAAATGTAGGTTGGCATCCAGTGAGACTTGCAGAAGTAACAGAGTTATCATGCACTGACTCATTGGCTGAGAGGAATCCCAAGGTCACATAAACAGTTGACACCAAATGCAAAAATTAAACCTAGATAATCTCAGCTCTTGTGCTTATTCTTAACTACAGTCCTATCATTTTCTGCCACTATCAGTAGTAGTGAAGCTGAAATCACAAAAGGCCTAGCTGTTCATGTGCTGGTTGCTTGAGATGTAGCTAACATTTCATTTCTTCTTATACTTCATAAGCCCCAAACCCAAAAACTTTTAATCTTCTCAACACCTTGAGGAGTTTGGTGGACAAATTTTATTACCCCTGCTTTAAAGAGGAGCTACATGAGACTGGAAAGATTGCAGAATGTCAGGTTTGGAGCTTAGAGCTTGGACTGTGTTCAATGGGAATAAGTGCTATTTTTACAGTTGAGAGAGAAAGCATCTCCTTAAAAGTCACAAATAAACTCACTTCTTCTGTGTATTTTTAGATAGCTGGCAAACTTTGTGTCAGTATCTGAGCTACTTGTAGGCCATCCAGAAAGGCAGGAGTAGCAGTTTTCCCTGAGTTTATCTTATCAGTTTGCTGCTTGTGGGGGCTCTTAAACACAATAAATATGCAGCAAGTAGAACTGAGGCAGAGTTTTAAAGATATAAGCATGCAAAACTTAGACTACTTGAAAACTGGAAGATGGTTGACTAGTCTAAGTCAGTCATGTTTCTCAATGAACAACAGAAAAATGGGTAAACATCTCCTTTGACTTATGACAAACCACACAGATGGAGTGTGGAAGTTTGGGCCAAAGTGATGTTCTAAGGATCAGTTTGTCTACAATTTAGATGACATTGTTCCATCTTCAGTTAAACACAGACTTACATGGTTGTTCTCATAAAGTAGTCATATTAAAAAAGAATCATGGCAGTATCAATTATTGGAAAACAAGGTTATTTTTAAAGGATTTTGTCACCATAAATCATAGAATGGCTTATGTTGGAAGGGACCTTAGAGATCATCTGCTCCAACTCCCCCTGCCCTGGGTCGGGACACCTCTCAACTAGACTTAGGTGCTCAAGACCTCATCCAACCTGGCCTTAAATACCTACAGGGAGGGGGCACCTACAGCCACTCTGGGCAACCTATTTCAGAGTCTCACCAGCCTTGTACTGAAGAACTTTTTCTTAAGATCCCAGCCAAACCTACTCTCCCTCAGCTGAAAACCATTCCACCTTGTCCTGTTTCTAGACCCCTTTTGAAAAGTCTCTTTCCAGGCCTCCTGTAGGTTCACATCAGGTATCTGAAGGCAGCTACAAGGTGCCACCAGAGTCTTCTTTTCTCCTGGCTGAACACCCCCAGCTCCCTCAGCCTATCCTCATAGCAGAGATGTTGGATCACCTTTGTGGCCTCCTCTGGACTCACTCCAACAGTTCTGTATCTTTCTTGTGATGGGGATGCCAGAACTGGATGCAGTATTCAAGGTGGGAGGGGTCTCACAAGAGCAAAGGGGCAGAATCACCTCTCTTGATCTGCTGGCCACACTTCTCTTGATGCAGTCCAGGATATGGGGGCATATAAATCTGTGCTGGAGGATAATCCTAGCATGTTCACCACGAATGATCTTTTATATATTTGAGGGTACCAAAGACCCTAATGCCCTTTAGGGGATATAGCAATAATCTCACAACTTTGTTTTAAGATTAATTTCTACACTGAAATGTTATCTTCACCAACTAAAACCAACCATTACTTATCTACTTTTTCTTTTGTTTTTAATGATTGCAATATAAAGTCTCAAGGGAAGAGGAAATTGCCAGCTAATAAAATCCATGCAGTTTTCAAGCCTGTCATCAGATTTTCAAAACTCAGGAATACCAAGAAGCCACAGCTCACTCTGCCTTATGCCATATCTGAATTACATCAGAATTAGTAAGATGCAATTTCCTTTTAGATTTTGGTAAGTATCTATTTTTACCATAATAGTAGAAAGCTGCTCTTCCATGTTCTGACACAGAACTGTCTTCTGCACATAAACCAGAGATTTAAGAGCTTGCTTAGAATCTGATCAGTTATGCTACTTCCTTTCTAACAAAGAGTAAACCAGCTTGTATGCTGGTGTGATACCGAAAACATCCTTTAGATATACACAAAAAGATAAGAAAACCCCCTAAAGCAGAAGGTGGTTTAAAAGTAGCTTGGTGTGCACTGCAATTTTTCTGGACACATTGCACACAGACATATGTAAATGCAACTCAGTAGGTGTTTCAGACATTGAATACTTATTTCTCCCACTCCTTGCCCCACTCTTCCCTGCAAAAAAACCCCACTGCACCACCCTGAAGAAATGTCTCAGATCTTGTGGTGTCCAGCTGTGGTCAAATAACCCCAACCAAACCAACCAACCCAAAACCCCAAAACACACACCCACCCCACCCCCCAAAACTATAATTCTAGTTCATAAATTCAAAGAATGGTTTAGGTTGGAAAGAACCTTCAAGATCCTCTAGTCTCAGCCCACTGCCATGGGCAGGGACCCCTTGCACTAGACCAGATTGCTCAAAGCCCCATCCATCCTGGCCTTGAACACCTCCAGGGAGAGGTTATCCATGACTTCCTTGGACAACCTGTTGCAGTGGTTGAAACACAGTGTGTCAGTGCAGTGTCATGCTGTTGCTCTGGGGTGTGATGCTACTCCTGCACAAGTCTAAACATGCTTAAGGCAACCTCTTCTAGTGAGATCCCTGTGAGACTGACATCTATGTTCAAGACAGGCACTGAGGAGACCATTATCTGTAGTCTCTGCTGCTCATCCCGCCTACATGAGTCTGCTGGAAGAGAAAGAAAGCTAGACTTTCTAGGAGGACTTGGGAATTTCTTGACAGAGAGATCAAGGGCATTAATGAATGACCACAACTTCAGACTTGCAGGGGGAAAAAAAAAGCTAAACCCCACAACAAGCCAGTCCAAAACACTCAACTTACAAAGAGGGCAGGTCTTTTGTTGTTTACAAACCCCACATATTTCAAGTTACTGTGGTTAAAATTCCTTTTCTAAGTCAGCATTCATTAGCATTCCTAACTGCTCTGTAAAGAAGCTAGGCTTAGCTGGAAGTCTTGGGTAAATCTGTGCTTCGATGACTCTGTGAGTCATGAGGTTACCATCCAAAAAGGCTGTGACCAAAAAGGGTGTTAGTAGACCTACGTGAATCACATCTGTGCACTAACTTGGTTTGGAGACACACAAGTTCCTTTGCAGATAGCTGGAGATTGACACTGAGCCAGACTCAGCATAAGCATCAATACAGTGTCAAGACAGAGCAAAATTAATTATTTCAGGTTATCTAAAAAGGCAAACCCCAAAGTTTGCACTGGAGTGGGACTTTCCTGCCACAAAATTTGCTTGCATAATACAAGTTTCAGAGGTCAAATTACCTGCATTTTTTTTTTGGTACGCTGGTATTTAGGCATCTAATAATAAGGACTTGCAGCAGGGTTTCCAGAAGTGCTCAGGCACTGGGGGAGTTGGTTCTCTAACGTTGAGCTTCAAACTTCTGATGGCTTTGACTGGGAGTTGGAGAGCGGAGCCTCATTTTAGTACCATGGCACCAAGAATTTTTGACAGCCTTAGTAATAGTAAGGCTGTTTATTAAAGGTGTATTTAGCATGTAGCAAGCTGTCTTTGAAGCAGGAAAAAGAACCCAGGTTTACTTGCTCCTAAATGAGCACTTTAATTACTGTCTTCTTTTTCCCCGGTAAATATTTGGTGTCTTTTCTGGTAGACCTCAGCCTTCAGCTGCAACAGCATGAGCCTTCTGTATGTCCTTGCATTTCATTAGAAAAGAAAACAAAACCAGAACTGATACATTAAAAGGAAGACATATATGTACACTGGTGGAGTTTATTAAAGCACTTGTCAGTCGCATTTTGTGTAACAAAAAGCTAGTTTGAGCTCAGTGACAGTAATTCAGAGATGTGGGCGAGTTCCTAGAAGTGGAGAAGTTGCAGGCATTACTGAAAGCTGAGTAATTTTTATTATTTTTAAAAGCAAGTGATCACTCAACAGCTGTGCCACTACCATAAGGCAATACTGCTTCCTGAGCGTGGTCCTGTTTGGTGCCAGAGGTGATAAAGGGAAGCCCTCTGCTTGTTGGCAGGGCTACAAGCTGCCTCACAGCTGCCAGGCAGAGAGGCAGGGAGGATACCCCCCACTCCAGTGCTGGGGCAGCAAGCATTCCTAGAGTTGAAGTCTGTGGCTGCAAGTGAACTTACATAATCTTAGAATTGTTTTGGTTGGAAAAGATCTTTAAGATCTCTGGGTCCAACCATTATCTAACTACCAAGTGTGGGGGTAACCATTTGCCTCAGCACCACATCTCTGTGGCTTTCAAACACCTCCAGGGGTGGGGATTCAATCACCTCCCTGGGGAGCCTATCTTTGAGAACCCTTTTGGTGAAGAAGTTTCTTCTGATATGCATCCTAAACCTCAGCTGGTGTAACTTGAGACTGTTTCTTCTTGTCCTATCACTTTTTACTAGTGAGAAGAGACCAACCCCCATCTGGATGCAACCTCCTTTCAGAGAGCTACAGAGAGTGAGGTCTACCCTGAGCCTGGTTTTCTCCAGGCTGAACAACCCTAGTTCCCTCAGCTGCTCCTCACCAGACCTGTTCTCCAGACCCTTCACCAGCTTTGTTGCCTTTCTCTGGATCTGCTCCAGCACCTCAAAACTGAACCCAGAACTCAAGGTGTGGCCTCACAAGTATTGAGTCCAGGAGGACAGTCACATCCCTGGTCCTGCTGGTCACACAATACCTGATCCAGGCCAGGATGCTGGTGACCTTCTTGGCACACGCTGGCTCACGTTGAGCTGGCTGTTGATCAACGCCCCCAGGTTAATCTCTACTGGGCAGGTTTCATCCACTTTGCTGGAGGGCATGCTGCACATGCCTGGAGCGTTCATGGGGATGTTGTGACCCAAGTGCACTTGTCCTTGTTAAATTTCATACAGTTGGCTTTAGTCCATCGAGTCTTCGTCTCGACTCCTCCTGAAACACGCTGCCCGGCCCCGCCAGCACACCGTGAGCAGCCGCCCCGCAGGGCCGCGGAGCGCGGCGGCAGCAGCTCCCCGCCCGCGCCTAGGTGCGGCCGCCTCCTGCGGGCGGGAGCTGCGCACCACGGGCGCGGCTTACCGGGGGAGGGGTGAAGTGTGGAGGCAGGAAGGAAGGAGAGAGAAAGCAAGCAAGAAAGCGAGCGGCGAGCCGCGGGGAGCAAAGAAAGCTAAAGCAATCTGAACTCCTGCTCTTCCCTACCCCCCTCCCCTCCTCCGTCTTCCCCTACTGCTTTGTGCCAGAGGTAAGCCAGCTCCGCGGGGTGCGGAGGTCGCAGGGCTCTTGCTGCCCTGTGCGCGACGGCCTGCGTGGGCAGCTCCCCGGGACGGAGCTTCTCTTGGGCTGCTACTGTGTCCCTGAAGCTGCTGGCCCCGGTCCCGGTCCCGGTCCCGGTCCTGGTCCTGGTCCTGGTCCTGCCGGCAGCAGCGGCCAGCGAGCGCTGCGCTGCTGGAGAGTGACTGAAGTTCCCGGCTGAGGGGTTTGGTACAGGGCATGTCTCGGGTGAGTGTCAGGTACCAAAGTTGGAATCTGACACGAAATAGCTCGTAGGCAGAAAATAAGGCATGCGGTGGTGGTTTTTCTTTTTAGCTGACATGATTTTAACGGTCTGTGTGTAACTGACATGCTAAGAAGTCAGTGCTTTATTATTGTGTATTTATTCAGGAGTTGTTGTGAGGTTAGACACATGCAAGACTTTTTTGTAGGTGCCCAGGAAATCAGGAAATACATGAAATTCATTCTGAGAAAGTCTGCTTGCCCCTAGGATGGCCTAGATAGAAAAAGACACATTGAATGATAGAGCACCCAAGTGTTGCCACAGCAACTTAGGCAAGTGTACTCAACCAATTCCACCTTCAGCTTGCTTATTCATGCCGTGCAGCTCCTTACTCCGGAGACTGCAAGTTGTTCCACTGGAATTTCTTGCAGTATGAGGTCTGACTCTGAGGCAGCGAAGGTGGCTGAACTTTTCTGTGGAAGAGAAATGTTCTGAAAGAATGTAAATTAAAAATAAAGACAAAAGACAGAACAGAGCAAGGAAGCATTTTGTCAAAGGATGTGATTAAAGGTGTTTCGTAATTATCCACTACACTCAACTACACTTAGTAATTTCCTTGTGTTTGGAAAAGTTCTATTTGAGTTGTTGCAATCAGTTATCTTGCTCTGAGTTGACCAAATATTAATTCATTAGGTAACCACTTTAACAGGTCATCTGAAAGCTGTATATATACACATATATTTAGCATACTGTCGGTGTGCTGATTACATTATGTAGATCTTTAATTATTGACAACACATTCTAGGCCTGCTAATCTCAGCTTGTCTGCAGTCAAGTAACAATGGGAAGATGAATTTCAGTACTGGCAGGTTTCATTCTGCTCTGTGGTAAGTCCTGTTATAGTGCTTGTTTTGTTTAGGGGCTTTTACCTGTTTGTTTGGATCTAGTGCGTGGTTTAGCAGAAGCTGGGAGCAGGCCTGGGCTTGCTCCTTGAACTGATTGCTTAAAGTGTGATTATATTGCCATGCACTTCAAAAGTTTTGACACTTTCTTCAGGCAAATATCTGCAGTGATCTAAATGAGGGGGGAGAAAGAGTCTCACTTGAGTGTTTCAATATCCAGCTGTTCACATACTATTAAAAGTTGGATTGCTTGCTTCAGCATAGAGTTTGTCTTCCAATCAATGTTGAAGACTTTTCAACTTGATAGAGTGGAAGAATCATAGAATCAGCTGATGGAGCTTTCCAGAATGTTAGATGAGGAAAGGTCCTGGGACTCGTGTATGTTTCTTTGTGCCAGTGTTGTTGCTTTCCTTTGATGCTCTTTGTCACTTTCGGTATAATGAAAAGAGCTGTTAGGCCACCCTGTGTTCTTGTACCTCCTTGTCAAAGCCCCCTGCCGAAGATGGGAGAAGGAAGAACATGAAAATCGGTTTGAAAAGAAGTGTAGAAACATCATCTTCTACAAAAGAAAGTTGGATCATCCTGTATGAGGCTTGGCTTCTGCAGCACAAACTGCAGTTCATCCTCTGCCAAAACATGTTTTCTTGCAGGAAAAGCCCAGATGGTTTCCCTGGTATTGTATTTTTTTTTCACATAGCAATTTAGGTGTTTCACTCTTACTTCTATAACATTGAATGGCCAAGTGGCTTCCAAGAAGCTTGATTTCCCACTTTTAGTAACTATATTGAATGATAACTTTTGTCTTGATTTCTCTGTATTGGAGAATATGCTAATACAGTTTTATTTAAGCAAGGCTCAATTTTCCCCTCAATGGTTTTTGAGGTTGGGTTTTTTTTTCATTGTTCTTCTTTCTTGACATTTATTTCTATGAAAGGCTGTGGGGAAAAATCTATTTTGCCTCGCTGCTGAGAAATAAAGCTTAGTTTAACAGGATGTGTGCACTAAAGATGTAGGCTGTTTACTTAAACTTGCTGTGGTGCTACAAAACGGATGTGAAAGAGAGTCTATGCATATAAATGGGCATATCATACACAGGCACTACATGAGAAAAACTAAATAGTATTTGTACAGCATTTGATATGACTTGCTCTGCAATTACTAAAGAGCAGGTCAAATAAAAAAAAAAATATTAATGAACATTGAAATAGATTAATGTATTGGATAAGGTGGTCCTTGAGTGGTAAAGATCTTTAAGGTCATCAACCATTATCTAACTCTACCCAGTGTGATGCTGAGCTGTGTCCCTCAGCAATACCATGTGTCTTACTTCTGGAAGCTTAAACCTCCAGTAAGGATAAAACAGTATCACAGTATCACCAAGGTTGGGAGAGACCTCAAAGATCATCAAGTCCAACCTGTCACCACAGACCTCATGACTAGACCATGGCACCAAGTGCCACGTCCAATCCCCTCTTGGACACCTCCAGGGACGGTAACTCCACCACCTCCCTGGGCAGCCCACTCCAATGACGAATGACTCTCTCCGTGAAGAACTTTCTCCTCACCTCGAGCCTAAACTTCCCCTAACAGCATAAGAAAGGAGTCACTATTTGTCTTTTAGCCTGTAATAGAAACATTCACTGTTGTGTGTAGATGTGTTTAGCTGTTTGTTACTTGAGTCTTGGTCTAAGTAGTCAAACCAAAACAGGTGTCACCCTTTGCTTAGACCCACAAAACACATGTGACTGTTAAATTACTGGTAACTAACAAGCTGTATAGCCAGCCCAGACCTATAGTACATCTTTATAAATCTTGATGGATGCATTTACAGCTCCTGCTGTAGATTACTAATGAAACAGAAAGTGGCTTGGGCCTCAGCTTCTGGCAGTGCTGGCATTTTGTGGTCAAAATATCTTCTCAGTGAGCAATTTCTTCCTTTTTCAGTCTGCTGCATATTTAATTTCCAAAATAAACTACAAAAAGTGATGATTCTGGGAGATTTGAAACAAAGTTTGTTCTGTGCTAGGTAACAGAGATGGATTAGGATCCAGAGAGCTGATAAATACCATGCTATTGAGTTCCTGAAGTAGCAACACTGGAGGCATTCCAGAATAAGGTGTGGGTAAAGCTATTGCATGTAGAAAAACCAGTATTTAGATATTGAAAAAGAGTGTATGTGGATATATGTTTATATTGAAATGGGTATTTATTTCTAAACATCTGGCTAAAAGGTACTTTCCTAAGTGTCTTTTATTTTGTGCCTGTCTGTGTATGACTGCTGAAGACAGAGGAACTGAGAGAATTATAGTGTCTGAAAATGAACTCTAACACCTCAGGGAGAAAATAGCCAAGCACTATTCTGAGACCCAGAACTGCCAAGGAAGGTAGACATAGGTGAGAGAACCCCCCCAGAACTCCAGCTTTAAAACACTTAGACTGCTATGCTAACGTTGTAGGACTTCTATGAGCTTGAAAATGTGTGGTTTGCGTTTTGGTTTTGGGTTGTTTTCTTTTTCATTCGTGGGTACGTGACAAACCGTTCTATGGTGCAGACAGTGCCTCCCTGATACTTTTTGCCCGCTTCAGTAATTTTGGCCCTCATTATTTGCCATTCTGTACTCACAATGTACATTCAACTTCTTGAGAGACTATGCATTTGTATTTGTATTTTTCAGGGTTTAGAGATGAGTGAAGGGGCCACACTGCCGAACTTTATCTTCTACGGCTAGAGGCTGGTGTGAAAAATGCTGATGTCTGAAATTTCTGAAGGAAGGATGAGTGTTTAGATAACTACACAGGTTGGGAAAGGACAAAGTTAAATTTAAAAGCTGATATTTTTTTTTTGTACTCAATCTAGCTCAGTCCATGGAGTTCTGAATTTAAATGATTGGGGAATATTTTAGTGAGGGTTAACTGACTAACAAACTTCATCTCTCTTGAGAGGTTGGTATTTCCTTGGCCTGTTCTCTCTAGAATTTTCAGTAGTATGGATTTGACATTCAAGATAATAAGTAATTTTTCAGACTTGTAGACAGTCATTAGAGCTGGTAAAAACACTGCTCCCAACATGAAGGTAAAGAGATTAACAAGAATCCAAAGACTTATTTAAAGTAGTGGAATATTTATTGCAAGTGTGCTGTGACCATTTGTGCATCTTCCATAAAAATGTATGTTTGTTCATCTTCTCTTTTTTTTTTCCTTTCTTCTTCTTATGTCACATATGGTTCAAGTACCAAGAGGTGTTTTCTTCCCTGGTTTTGATTGCCACTCTTTAAAAGTGTGGGAGGAGTAAAGGTATTTACAAAGAGACTTCCAGTGATTGAGTTAGTTATTGAATAATATCTTTCACCTTTGTAATAAAGTACTATCACCACTAGCAACAGTTGTGCTCCATTCAGTGCATGAGTTTAGATTTATATTTATTTGATGAGGCTTTGGGGACTGAAGAGGGGCACAAAGGTTTATTTATGACTGATTTTTCTGAATAACAACTTAGTTATTGAAAAGATACTGGGGGACTCACATGGGAAGAGCTTGTGTCCTTTATAAGAGGAATTCTTACAAAACAAAAGCAGGCCATTTCTTAAGCTTCAATTCTAGATCATAGGTAGTGCCCTTTTTGTCAGGAGATATTTTGAAGAAGGAGGTATCAATGCCTACCACAATAAGATGTTGTTTCTTTATAATTGCTACCTAAGTCTTAGGCTGTTCTACTGAAGCTGTTCTTTCTTTTCCAGGCAGCTTAAGGCTAGTACCTGCATGCCAGGACAACTGCTAGGCAGGTTTTCCTAAGGCCAAATTACTCTGTATACAGGAAGAGGGAGGTGAAAAAACCTGTTGGCTGCTGCTGCTCTTAAATCTTCTTTAAAGGGATGCAATTTCAGGCTGACTCCAACACCTTCAGAGCAGTGTTTTGTCTGCTTGGGATTTTGTAAATCGTGAATCTGGATATGGTCCTGAAAGAAAGAACTGAGATAGGTGGGACCTGGAGAAAATACTGTCCAAAACTGTCATGGGCATTTCAGATACCAAATATTCCAAGTGTGTAGGCCAAAGCTTGCCTGTGGGGTTACGCCTTTGCTAATGGCCAAGGGAAAACTACTTCCTTGACAGAGCTGAAAAGCTCGTAGTTGTTTCTTGGTTTGAGTTGTGACAGTTCTTTGAAAGGCCTGATCTGCAGGATGTGTTTTGATCACCTCCAGAGCTTTCTGCCTGTAGTTATTTAAGCAATTAAATAATTAAGACCCTTTCTCTCTCTCACACATACACACACAAAAGTGATTCTACCATTGTAAATTATTGCTCATGCACTTGTTTAGATGGATTCTCAGTTTGGGAGGGCTTAAAGCCACAGTTCACATAGGATGCTCTAGCCAGTCATTTTTCCATTTTCCCACTGAAGGTGTATTTCTGTGTTGGGAAGAGCATAAGGGTCAGAAGATAAGGGAGCAGAAGCCCTATGGTGTAGTTAATTAGTGTTATCATGGGAATAGGAAAGCTTTGGATTCCAGCTTTGGTCTTAGATCATTTTTTTCCACTCCTTATATTCAATACTATGCAGTGAGAGTGTGTGTATGTAGACAAGTGGTTCATCTCTCAGCTGTTCATCTTAATGTTAACTACTGGGATTCTGTGCTTTCAGATTGTTTTCCTGGTGCTGAGTTAAGACTTTGATTTCTCTATTCTCTTTATACAGGCCAAGATGAAATGATGGAGGTTATGCTGTTTACCTTCCTTGCAATGTTCATATATAAGCCATTTACAAATATCACTGCAGAAATGACAGGGAGCCTTTCAGAATTTCATGCAAGATTAGTGTGAATTCAGGTGGGAGATCTGTTTAATGCACTTTTTCTTTTCTGTAGGTTTGCAGTCTGGCAAAAGATCAGTTTGAAGTGAAGAAAATTGAGGGAGTATCCTGAAGAAACGGATGTTCTCCACTGGCTGGCTCACCCCAGATGTAGGGGGGCTTTGTTGCATCCTGACCTGATTTCTAGATGACCGTGTGGGGCAACATTCGGAATGAAGCTGCCATCATGTCATCCACTGACAATGGCACTGATATTGGGGAATTCTTGGCCAACATTAACTTGGGGCAGTACCTGCCTAACTTTAAGGAGTATGGCTATAACGTTGTGACAGATTGTGTGGGAATCGATAACAGCGTGCTTCAACAAATGGGAGTCTTGCCAACAGGGCACCGCAGAAGGATACTTAAGCAGTTAGACACCACTCTTTCCAAAATGAAAGGAACTTCTCTCCTCTGTGAAAATCTAAAATTCAAAGACTTGAAAGCTCTAGAAGAGAAGCAACATTCCTCCTCAGATCAGGAGTCTCCAGCAAGCGCTTCAAGCGTAGATGGGCCCAGCTTGATACCTGCAACATTGTCAGAACACCTTAGCAAAGCTTACATTGATAAAGAAAGGTTTGAACCTGCAGAGCAAAACTCATCAGAGGCAAATGATGACAGCTTAACAAGCTCGGATTTTTCTAGTTTATACCAGAATTCAGACAGCATGCTCAAAGCCATCAGTCTAAGTGGAAACACTAAGACAAACACTCAGACAGATAAACCACTGGAAGAAGCTGCTGCATACCAAGCTGATGAGCACTTGGCTGGCTCTTTGACACATGGTGATCCTCCTTCATTTGCTCATTCATGTGAGACAAAATGCAATGAAAACAAACATCTCATGTGTGCAGATGATGATTTATCTGACAGTGAGCCAAAATCTCCATTCTTTAAGTTTAAAGGAGAAATGATAGACAATGACTTATACGATTCTTGTGCACAAAACTGCACGAAGGTGGTTCCAAGAGCGAGCAGATCTTTCATTTTAAGGCATCGACCTGTACCAGAAATTCCTGAATTGAGTAAAGTTCAAGCTTCCCCAAGGTAAGTGCTGTTTCTTTCTAACCAAGAATTGCTTTCATTGTAGAAATTATGGTTTGGGGTTTCTCACAGTTGTTTTTTTTTAAGTGTTGTTTTGTTATGGACTTTTTTTTTATACCATGCTCTAAATACTCTGACCCTGGTGTAAATGTTGCCAAATTCATGTTGCAAGTTCAAAATGCAAATGAGGGTCTAAAGGGAGTTGTTAGAACAGTGTCTCCTTTATAACCTCTCCAATCATCTCTGCGTCTCCTTGTTCTCAGCGAAAGAAATCTTTCTTTCTTTAGACATAGCCCTTGTTAAGATCAAGTATATCAAGCATTTGCTAAAAATTAATCTGTATGCTAAGACCAGGAGGAATGGAAATATGGAAGTGTTACAAAAGTAACAGAAAAATCTGTTGAATCTCTTCCCAACCAAAACACTGCTTGTAATACTAATTAGACCGCAACTCCAGCCTTTCTCGTGAAATACCGAGCCATCCCAGAAAAATGGGGGACAAAATGCTGATTTCAAGAGGGTTAAAATGTCATCTTAAAGTATCAAAATATGGTTCTTGTTGATTTTTATTGTTTGTGTGTGTGTGTGTTGTTTTTGGGTGTTTTTTTTGTAATGAGACAACAATTACTGTGAAGCACAAATAGTCAGGTTCTCTTAGTTGCACCTTTCAAAACATGCTGTTCTTGGGAAATGCTAGTTTATTAGTTTGTGTAAGTAACTTGTAAGAAAGATCTAGCAAGTTTTACACACCTACACCTTCCAAGTGTTGGCTTTATTCCCTCCTAAAATACAGAGCAAAATTTAGACAAGCCTTCGTGCATTGCATGGATTAGACACCCTGTAAACAAAGCAAGATGTGTCTGATACGATTGCGTGCATAACAAGATGATTACAAGAGAGTATGATGTCTAAGCCTTAAAGCATGTAGCATTCATGTGTAATTTCTTTTTTTAATGTTTTAAATTAGAATGGGATGTTTGAGAATTGGGCTCATTCGTCCTGGAGAAGAGGAGACTCCAGGGAGACCTGCTATCAGCCTTCCAGTATTCAAAGGGGGCTACAGGAGGGCTGGAGAGGGACTTTTGACAGAGGTGTGGAGTGACAGGATGAGGGGTAATGGCTTCAAACTGGAAGAACCTTGATTTAGATGACACCTAAGGAGGAAACTCTTCCTTGTGAGGGTGGTGAGGCCATTGGACCAGGTTGCCCAGAGAAGTTGTGGAGGTTCCAAGGTGAAAGTGTTGAAAGCCAGGTTGGATGAGGCCTTGAGTAGCCTGGTCTAGTAGGAACTCTCGCTCCCTGTCCATGGCAGGGGATTTTGAAGGTCCCTTCCATCCCAAACCATTCTATGCCTCTGATTTTGTGGAGGAGAAAATTGTTTTGCAGTGGGTCTAAAAAAAGAACTTTCTCCAAGATGGCTCTTGGATTACTTTCTAAACTGGCTGCTATTTAACTGTTAACTCAGAAAATGTAAATTGGTCTAAGGTGTTGGCTTGTCCAACTTTTAGCTTTTAAAGGTCCTTATAGTACAAAAAAATTTTTGAGGCATTATATCAGGGGGAAAAAAAAAAGTGGAAAAAGGGAAAGAAAAAAGGAATGATGTGGGAGGCTGTGAGAGTGTATGGAATCATTGGACAGCTCTGTGCTGGATTGATGAGGATAGTATTGAACAGAATCCAGCAGACTTTGTTATGATAAATTACACAGGACAGTTTGAGTTTGTTTCAAAATATTCTTGTGATGTGGGTGTGGATTTTTCTGCCTTCAGAGTAGTTGGGTTCATAACCTGAATCCACAAATTAGTGAGTAGCTCTTATTGTCTTGAGTAAGCATTAGTTGTAGCTTGTTTGGCAAAAAATGAGATGGCACATAGAGGAAAAAGTCTGATGTTAGAATGTAACACCAGGAGTGTCTTGCTGAAAGTCATGCTGTTTGAATGTTAAAAACATTAAACCCCGAATGTGCAGCTGATCACAGCGTTGCAGGCTGTGTAAACAAAGACTATTTCCCCACAAACTTGATTTGTGACTTTTCTTGTTTTATTCTGTTCACTATAATCTTTTACTCCTCATGCTGGTTAAGAGTAAAACAGGGAAGGAAGGGAAAAAAAAGTCATTCAAAGGCATATGCAAAATGTGCTGGGGGTAGCCATATCCAAATCATTGGGTAGCACTTTTTTTTCTTTACTCAAATGTTCTTTTTTTTTTTGAAAACCACTAGCTGTGCCTGGAAGGGATGTGTCTGAGAGTGGTTTGTGTGTCTCTTGTCTTTTTCATCTGCATATCTCAGCAGTTAGAAACATAATTAGCAAGTTTATACATGCTCTAAATGCAGAGTTTTCCCAGCATTTGTGAGTCTCTTTTAGATCAGGGAAAGAAGTTGGTGTTAAATAGGAGAATACAACTGGTGGGTTGAACAGATGGAAAGGCCAAGATTCTTTGCAACAACTTTTATTGTGCCTTAACAAATATTTCATCAGTGCCTTCTAAATCACCAGGACTTGAATGTAAACAACGTTCAGTGAGGAGCAGCTTTAAGTTAACTTTCATAGGGTGATTATCCCTTCACAATATGAGAAAGCTGTTCCTGCTGAGCTGAAATGGGAACCTCATCAGACTGAAGGAGTTGGGGCTTTTCAGCCTGCAGAAGAGAAAGCTCCCAGGTGACCTCATTGTGGCCTTCCAGTATCTGAAGGGGGACTACAGGAAGGCTGGGGAAGGACTTCTCAGGATCTCAGGTAGTGATAGGACTAGGGGGAATGGAATGAAGCTGGAGGTGGGGAGATTCAGGCTAGATGTGAGGAGGAGGTTCTTCACCATGAGAGTGGTGAAACCCTGGAATGTGTTGTCCAGGGAGGTGGTCGAGGCCCCGTCCCTGGGGGTGTTTAAGAGCAGGCTGGATGAGGCTCTGTCCAGGCTGATCTAGTGTGGGGTGTCCCTGCCCATGGCAGGGGGGTTGGAACTGGCTGATCCTTGTGGTCCCTTCCAACCCTGAATGAAACTATGAAACTATGAAAAGAGAGCAATAACTAGCTACTGAGAGAGTACTCTTAATATCTGTTGAGAAACAGCCATCCAGTAGAGAGCATATGCTCTATTTGTAGTTTTCCTAACACTCAAGTAAATCCTCCAAATCCTTGTCCATTAGTGCCTGATAGGTGACTGGGTCTCTAACTTCATTACCTGCCATTTTGATATGTGAGCTCCAGCTCATCTTTTCTCTATCATTTTGCTCCAGTTACAACAATATGGAAATCCTCAAAACCAAGTTGCAGTCTGTCTGAGGAAGATCAAGGCTAAACCAACTTGAAACAGGACTTAAGTTTCATAGAAATATTCTGATAACCTTGCTGAATATTCTTTCAGAGGCAAAGAAATAATAGGGAAGTTTGCAACAACAGCTTGCCTGGATGTGTTTCTGTCTGGCCTGCCCTAGGTGATCCTGCTTTGGCAGTGGGGTCAGACCAGATGATCTCCAGAAGTCCCTTCCAGCTCTTACTATTCTATGATCTTTAACCTCAGAAAGAATAAGTCTTAAAGAATTGCACAGACAAACATTCTCAGCCAATTTTTGTTGATAGATTCTGGTTTTACCCTTACTAGGCTGTGTGAAGGTTTTTCCATGGAGACAGAGAAAATCTGCTGAAATCATCAAGGGGAGCTCAAGCTTTCCTTCTAGTCTTCCACGGATATTTGTCATTAAATTTATATGCAAGGAAATGCTTTTCTCATGATACCTTTTGTGCCTTCTGGCAAAAGAAGTTTGCGCCGTGGCTCTCCTCATGCCCTTTAGTAGCACTGTGGCCGTGTCACTTCTTATTATTAATCATATGCTCGCCTCTCTGGCAACTACATCTGCTTCTCTGTGCCTCACTTGAGACCTGGCTCATGGCTGAAACAAAACATGCTCTCAGCTGTGTTTTTGTTTGCTTTTTTTCCCTTCTTTGAGATATGTGGCTTTGCTGAGGGGTGCAGAATTAAAAACAGAAGAGTGATGATTACATGATGTTCTTGGTAGTGGAGTAATGGTGTGGATTTTAGCAGTGGTTTGGTTCAAGCTCAGTATTGAAGTGGTCTGGTTACACTAGATTCTTGTCAGCTAGGCTTTTCCTTCTTGTCATAACGTGGCTTTGCAGCACATGGTTTAATGGCCATGGTGGTGTTAAGTTGATGGCTGGACTCGATCTTAGAGGTCTTTTCCAGCTGAAACAGTTCTGTGATTCTGTGACCTCTCTGTTGATACAGAATTAATATAGATCACTTTAAAAGTGCTGGATTTTTAAAGGGGATTGCAAATAATCCTCCAAAAGGGAATTGATCTTCATTAGACAAAGTCATCACTCTTCCTGAGATGCTGCATTCTCTATTTAAGTCTAAAATTTCCCACGTGGTTTCCCAGTCATTTTGTAGAACAGAACAAATGGTTCAACACAGTGAATTGGAAGTTTCATGGTCTCTTGTGATACTTTCTAAGTGACTTCTTCCATACTGACAGGAGTGAAAAACTGAGGCTTTCAAAGACAAAATAGTGAAAGTAATGCAGTGGATGGAGCGAACCACTGACATGTCTTTAGCATAAGATTAAAGGTAATAAATGAAATGAGCCAGCAGTGTGCCCAGGTGGCCAGCATCAGAACAAGAGGACACAGTGTCAAGCCGTGCCAGGGGAGATTTAGGCTGGATGTTAGGAAGAAGTTCTTCATAGAAAGAGAGATTGGCCATTGGAATGTGCTGCCCAGGGAGGTGGTGGAGTCACCATCACTGGAGGTGTTTAGGAAGAGACTGGATGGGGCTCTTGGTGCCATGGTTTAGTTGATTAGATGGTGTTGGATGATAAGTTGGACTCAATGATCTCAAACGTCTTTTCCAACCTATTCTATTCCATTCTATTCTATTCTATCCTATCCTATCCTATCCTATCCTATCCTATCCTATCCTATCCTATCCTATCCTATCCTATCCTATCCTATCCTATCCTGTCGAGAGAGCTTCAGAGGGTTTGGATGCTTGGCTTCATGTCGTTTAGCAGTCCCTCTTAGGTGAAATAGCTACTGTTGCATCATTCTGAGCTGCCATCAATTCAAAGGTGAAGCTGAAGCAGATTGATGTTGTGGTCATGACCACATTTGTTATACCAAATTCTACACGTGTAAAATTTCAGGCTTTGAGAGTGTTTTTATTATATCCCCCAACTTTGCTACCTGTATTATTTAGTAGGGAGATGCCTCTGATTCTTTATTAGAAGAAATAGACCAAAAGTAATTCTGAAAATATACTGAGTCTGGAGTGAAATAGAAATAAACAGATAACAATGCTTGTCCTGGGCAGGCACAACTCAGGAAGAAACTATAGTTGAAACTTCTCACTTGGTGCTGATAATCTTCAGACTCCATTACTTAACATGAAAGTGATCAAGACTGCAATGAGGTACCCCAGCTGGTGCTCCAGTGTCTCTCTACTCTGTGTTTTGTCACACAGCAAATTTTTAAGTAGAGAGAAGCTGCTCTCTCTCTTTCCTTGTGGTCAAGCATCACCATTTAATTCAAGCAGTCCGTGACCCCAAAGCTCTCACACAGCGTTAGAGAGCCTTTGACTATTTGCATTATGGGAGGGTTAGTTCTTGAGACTGAAAAGAAAACATGTTTTGCATGAGTTTGAAAACAAAAGCTTCATTCATTTAAAACTCAGCAAATGGAAGCAAGTCAAGACTTTGAAGTGCTCAATCCTGGCTCTCACCCCTTTCCCTTACTTTATTCAACATACTTCTGTTACCTCACAAACAAACCAGCTCAGCCCAGTGGAAGGCTCTCACCTTTTCAGTCTCTCAGTCTTTAGTAAGGCCACTTGCTGTCTCATCACACCCTTTCATCCTGTTTATGTGTAAGAAAAGGGTGGTGGAAGGGAAGACAACCACAGGCAGAGCCACATCAAGTACCTCTTCATCGATGAAAATAACAGCCCTTAATCCCCACAGTTGCAACTGAGTGATAATTTAATTGAAATTATTACTCTATCTTTGTAAAGTCACTTTGTGATTGGCAGAACATCATTAATCTGAAGAGCTATTCAAGCATGGAGAGGATTAAAGTCAGAGATTGGTGTAGATATAAGATCATCTATTTTTTCACTCTTATTTGCCCCCAGTGAAGCCTTCAGTATTTTTCTGTCTTTTAGTCCAGGTATTCAGTTTGTCCTGGATTAAAGGACAGGTACAAATAACTACCTAACTATTCTGTCCTGTGGAGCATTGTCAAATAATTATCATAGAATCATAGAATCAACAAGGTTGGAAAAGACCTCAAGGATCATCAAGTCCAACCTGTCACCCAACATCTCATGACTGCTAGACCATGACAACAAGTGCCATGTCCAATCCTCTCTTGAACACCTCCAGGAATGATGACTCCACCACCTCCCTGGGCAGCCTATTCCGATGTCTAGCAATTCTCTCTGTGAAGAACTTCCTCCTCACTTCGAGCCTAAACTTCCCCTGGTGCAGCTTGAGACTGTCCCCTCTTGTTCTGGTGCTGGCTGCCTAGAAGAAGAGACCAACCCCCTCCTGGCTACAACCACCCTTTAGGTAGTTCCTCCCTATGACTTATTCTGTTTGGTAACTACTCTTGCTTGAGTAGATGTGGTTGAGTGCAGCTTTTGGGTATTTTAAATCCCTTTCAGAATAAGGCCCCAAAGAGAGAGTCGAGGAAGCAGAAATTAAGAGGAGAAATGGAGCTAAATTTCTGCTCTTACACTTAGAACCTTTACAGCTGCTTTGGGTGTCTGCTCATGAGCATTATACCTCTGCCAGCATTCCTCAACAATTCACCAGAAGCTTTGGATCTGCAAGGAGAACTGGTTGTTTTCCCCACTTTTTTTAAGCATCACAGTGTAATTGAATTACTGTTGGTTTCCACATGGCTTCATACCATCCAGAAGAAAAGTGGCAGGAAAAAAAAATAATCATTTTAGGTAAAAGTAGAAATTTCATATCATTTTATAGCTTGAACAATATGTTATGACACATAACCTTTCAAGCAGATATTCAAAGTGAACTGGTTTCATTTCTTTTAAAAATAGAGATAGCTTTTGCTTGACATAAGTTAGAGCTTTGTTTTCCAGAAATGACAAAAAGGTCTTATTACTGGGGAAAAAAAAAAGCCAATGCTCTTATTAGCAGGTTTTCTTGCTGTGTGTACATACATCCAGGAGCATAATAAAGAATCACAAGCCTTGAAAAACTAGATGAATGAAAAAAACTTAGGTCTCTAGAAGATGACTTATTAGTTTTCCTGGTGTATTTGTCTTCACCCCTTGCTATTACCATTACCCACTTCTAAATCCATCCACCCTGAAACTAAGCCAGTGACTCACTTCTTTTTTACATAAGGAAGAAAGTAATCATTTTAAAAGCTCTTTGAGTCAAAGTTGCTTATCTATATCTCTAATTTATGGTAATGCTATTAATAGGCCTTACCAAAAAAAATCCCAACCTAACAATAAAAGAATCTGGTCTGTGTTGAAAAAATTGGTGATTGGGTTTTTTGTTTGGTTTGGTTTTTTTGGTAAGCATACCAGGTTATTCAAAATTAGCAAAGTACAAACATATGAAGTTAGTTTGTTAATGTATCTTTGGTAGATGTAACTGCATCAATTGTAGTCAAAGGTTAGAAGGAAATTTCAGAAACTTCAAGAAGTCTTTGCTATGTAGATTACAGCTCGGGAATTAAATAGTTACTAGGGGGTGATCCACCTTGACTGCTCAAAACTCAGTGTTTTCTGAAACCAGACTTTTACAAAAGCATAGAATGATAGACTGGTTTGGGTTGCAAGAGACTTTAAATGTCATCCAGTTCTAACCCTGTGCCAAGAGGCAGGGGCAGACACCTCATAATTAGACCAGCTTGCTCAAAGCTTCATCCAAAATGGCTGTCAACACTTCTATGCTTGCAGCCTCCACAGCTTCTCTGGAGAACCTGTTCCAGTGTCTCAACACCCTCCTGGGGAAGAATTTCTTCCTAAGGCTTCATTTAAATTGAGCTTCTTCTAGGTTGAATCCATCACCCCTCATCCTGTCACTCCAAGCCTGTGTCAAAAATCCCTCTCCAGATCTTCTGTAGCCCCCCTTATATAGTGAAAGGCTACTAGAAGGTCTCCCTGGAGCCTTTTCTTCTGGCTGAGCAACCCCAACTCTGTCAGCGGGAAAGTTAGTATAACCTGGGTGAGGGTTGACATGTCACGTAACTTTTTAAGGTGTGACTTCTGTCTTGAAATGAATCTAATAATTAGGCATGGATTAAACATTGTATGAAATAGTAGTCCATAAAAATGTATACTTCTAACATAGAGAAACACCTGCCTATAAGCTGGAGTACTTCAAATCAGCCTTCACAGGACACTGCTGCTGAAGTTTTCAAGATAACTGATCTTAGAAGAATGAGATTTCTAAACATGTCAGTGGGGGGAAACAAAAATGATGAATATGGATATTTTTAATACAACATAACTTACCTTTGGCTTTGAAGGGTGGAGAACCTGGAAACTGAAATAAAACCAAAACTTAGGGGTCTTGAATGTTGCTTGTCAGTCACTAAATTCTCTAAGGATGCATGGGGGTATGGATCACTTATTTCAGGCTGACAAAAGGAAATGAAGAGGAAATATTACTAATTATTCATGTTTACAGAAGAGATCAGAGCCTAGCTGAAAACATTTCTAATGCAGCCTGGTAGAGTGGTGGAGATGGGTTAGAAATGTACAAATTCAGGCATATTTGTGCCTGTCTTGTTCTTAGGAGCTGGCACAACACTAATAACCCAATATTCTTCCTGTGGGGATACATTTTTCTCTATCTACAAAATGTACAGTTGCAGTGTCCTTCATGTCTTGGGCTGAAAACTTTACAGGAAAAAAAACTTATCTGAAAAGATCAAAACATTACAGCAATTCATTATGTTTTTTTGTTCCTCAGTGTTTGAGAGCATCTTTTGCCTGGATTGCCATGACCAGGCTGTCTTAGACTCTCGTTGTTCATGCTTCTGTAGATATAGTCATTGGTAATCAGGGTGAAGGAAAAGAAGGGGAAAGAGTGGAGTGTCTCTGTGCTCACCTCCAGCTGTAAACCCACACCACCACCAAACTCAGGGTGTGTGGTCACAGAAGTGTTCAGTGACGTCAAGGGGAGAAAGCATGTTGTTGTGTGACTTTTAAATCAGAAATTTTCCCAAGACTTGAAGCTGACTCTGTCTATTTTTGTGTCTGATGTTAATAGTTTAACTGCATTAAGATGGTTTTTGCTCCACTTCTGGGAAATTGCACTTAATGTTTTCATTTTATGCTTTGTTTTGTTCAAGTTCCCTTCAGAGAAGAAGAAATGTGGATCTTGTAAATATTTCCTGCACTGGGAGGCAAAGTTCACAAAGCAGTGAGTTAAGCATTTATATCTTGAATATTGAGGAACAACAAAGCTCACATCAGAAGCTGTCTCAAATGAGCATCGACTTGCTTAAAATGCTGGGCTTCTGGAAAGTTTGGAGAAAGTGATGTCTGTAATCGCAGAGCATTTAACCACTAATGTGGTTTTTAAAGTTTTTGGTTATGAGCTAATCAAATGAAATTTAGCAAATCCAATCTTAAAGCCACGTTTGTTTGAAGAGACATTTATTTGTCATTGTTTCTTTAGTCTCCAGCATTTTGAGTTTCTGAGTTTAGATCCAGATTGTGTTTGGTTGGTGGCTTTTTTTTTTACTTAAGCATTTAGCTTTTTCTTGAAAGATCTATTCCTGACTAATGCTGCTTGAATTGTTACTGCCCATAGCTCCAGGAAATAGCAGGAAATTAATTATATCAAATGGTTTACTGGGAGAGTTTAGAAGTCTTGTGCAGTCAGTTGTAAACACAAGTTCTTTGATATTCCAGAGGTATGTCTTGTTCGAAGTTATGTGTATTAATTGCAAGCAAATGCTTGGTGACAAAATGAATATGGTGCACAAATGAGGCTTTGTGTGTTTGGGGGTGGGGGAGTGAGGTTTCTTTGTGCTTGTTTTTTTTAATTCAGAATAAGACACTTTGCAGCTCTTGGTCCTAAGAGTATGCAACAAAAGGGGTTTTATTGTAGTGAGATGCAGGGCAGGAAAAAAGAATGCCTGTATAGGAAGTTCGATTCAAATCATCTAGTCATTGTCATAGTGCCTGGGGTAGGAAAAGGTGCCTGGAGTTGAGTAAGAAGTGGGAAATTATTTCTTGCCCTTCAAAATTGATTTTTTTTATTTTTCTGAGGAGAGCAGAGAAACCACTAGCAGAAAAATCTTGTGTCCCTTGTTGATTTTGTTAGTGCTTTAGTAGAGCACTGCACTGTATGACTCTCTCTTTTTTTTTCCCCCTTTTTGCTTTAAGAAGCTTCCACAGAAGAAAAGCCACCTGCCATCTCTCCTTATGGGGAAACTTTTATTTGTGACAACCCTAAAGATGCTAAAGTAAGTTGAGAAGCCTGGTTATAAATGGTCTGTCTTCACTTTAAGCTTGTTGTCACGTGTTTTCCATTGCCTTTAATTCTTTCTTTCTCTGCTTTTTTTCATGTCCTGCTACTTTTCTGTCTTTTTAGGTACATACAAAAGGTTTAGAAGGTAAATACACAGAGGCAATAGGAAAGCTGTGGTGTTTGTTGGGTTGTATTTATTGTTGGGGTTTTAGTTGTCTTTTCACACAGTATAGGACAGATAATTTTTTATTATTATTATTATTATTATTATTTTAATGCCTAGAGCTGCCATATCAAATACCTGTGAATTACAAGCAATTGCAGACTGCCTTGACGAGTTCTTTGTGCCCTCTTAAGCGCAGTGGTGTATTGTGATACTTTGTTTCTGAATGAGGTTAAGTGGTGGGTAACTGTTAGAATTGATTAGTAAAGGTTTTTTCTCTCCTCTGACACTTGCATACCAAGACTGAGTATCTCTGCACAGGCTTGTGTATATCCTTTGGAAGCTTCTTACACAGTAGTTTAGGTGATCTAATGGTTGCTTTTGGCCATACTCTTTTTCCATGTCTGCATCTGAAAGTTCTCAGAAGTTATGATATTTTTCATGTGTCCCCTAAACTTGCTTTATAATCAGGATTCACTTTTATGATAGGATTCTTGGAATGTTCCAGGCAATATTTGGTGGTGTGGCATTTGGACAGGCTCCTGAATTGTGTGGAGATCTAGGAGGTGAATTAGCTATGTGAGGCATCTGCCAAATGGGGTGAATCCCAGCTCCTGCTTCTGTCTCAGCAGGATTCAGGCTGGAAACTCTTAATTCTATGATTGCTTGCACTTGTCCCAGCTGATCCCAAGCTACAGAGTTTAAAAAAACCCAGTAAATTATTCTTAATCTCTGTTCTGGCCTTCACTCTAGTGTTTGTTGGGGTTTTGTTTGTTTGTTAGTTTGTTTTAAAGCTATTGCAAACTGTTGTCTGCAATGAAAGCTGCTCAGATGGGTTTTTCCTTTACCACTTTTCATTTGCTAAGAATGGATCAGTGAAAACAAATGGCTCAAATTTCATCTTGTAGTGGGAGTGGTTTTAGAAACATAAAAATGGTCTCTACTTTCAATGTGTACTTTCTTTCCTTTGCAAATATGTTGTGCCTTTTTGGTTTTTTTTGGTGTTGACATTTTAAGGAGGCACCAGGTCTTGTTTCTCTTTCTAATTCTGCTTTCTGGCTTCTGAGCTTTGGTTTTCTTTCCTTGTGTACAGTGTCTTGTCTGTGCCAGTTCCTGTTCTCTGTGTCAATGTCTTCAAAAATTCAAAACTGAACTTCTTTGTAACGAGTTCAGTGACATAAACAGATTTTCTAGGTGAAGTTTCCTACCTTTCTTGTTACTTTTTAGCT
Organism: Melanerpes formicivorus; assembly: GCF_026170545.1. Classification (NCBI taxonomy): domain Eukaryota; kingdom Metazoa; phylum Chordata; class Aves; order Piciformes; family Picidae; genus Melanerpes; species Melanerpes formicivorus. The sequence continues at coordinate 32,853,854 of NW_027142356.1, read as the reverse complement.
TTACTCTGTACAGCTCATTGGTTGCTTATAAAAGAGCATAACCAGGAAGGCTGTCAGTTGTGTTTTCCTATTTTCACAAAAGCACCAAATGCCAAATTACCCTGCTCTTAAACTGGGTTAACTGCTTGAGATAAAACTCCTCTTTCTCCTGGTTGCAGAATCACCATTAATGCAGTCTATTAGAACACACTTACCCTGAGCTGAAGATTTGGGGTTTAGTTATTAAGCTTCACATATGTGAACAGGTTTTTTGAGTTGTGTTTAGCACAGGCCTGCTGGCAACTTCACAGTTAATTTCAGTTCCATTAGAACTTAATTGCAGACAAAGGTCGTAAAGAAGAGCCATAAAGCAAAGGTCCTAAGGATGCATTTTGCTTTCTGAACTTTTTTTTTTTTCACTAGGTCTCAAGTATTTTAGGAACAAGTGAAAAAGTTTAGATAACACTGTAGGGTATTTGAGATTTTTAGGGCTTGTAGTTGCTGCTGTATTTTAAAAGATAACCTCACATGAGAATGTAGCTTCTCTGTATGCAAGAAAACGTAACAAATTGTTATGCTGACTGACTGAAGTTTGTTCTAAGGCTCATAAGGTGGCCATTGCCCTTCTTCCTGCTTCGCTGGGGTAAAGAAAAGGCTTCTGCAGGCTTTTATAAAGGGAGTGTCTGTAGAAGCAGGTAATGAGTCACTACGGACAGGAGGTAAGTGAGCATGAAAGAGCTGGGAGTTAAGTTTATAAAGAAAACATGTGTTTGACTTGGGTCAGGAAGAAAGACAACTCGAAATAGAAACCTCTAAAGGGCAGCACAGCAGAAGAAATTGCCAGGGATCCAAAGGAGGCAGACTTCATACATATCTGCTGTAGGCAGTAAGTGAAAAATCTCATTCATGTTAGTGTTGATTGGGCACTTACAGGGTTTAATCCTGACCATGCTAAAGGTCAGTGAGTGGAGGAGCTCAGAATTTAGCCCAGAAATCTGCTGAGAGTCCTGTGTGGAAATACACTCTTTCCAGTTCTGGTGTTAAAATATTGTAGCATGGTTAAAATTAGCTTCAATGTGATCCCATGGAACCTTAAGGTGGGTCATGGGCAACCTGGTTAAGTGGAAGGTGCCCCTGCCCATGGCAGGGTGGTGATTGAAACTAGATTATCTTTAAGGTCCCATCCAACCCAAACCATTCTGTAAACTTGATGAAGGTACTTCTGTTTAATACATACTGGTTTAAAAATAGCACAAGTAAAAATCCAAATAGACAGAGCTGGTTTATTGTATCCAACTGAAGAGTCAAGTATATTAGAATTCCTTCACACAAACCCAGAATTCTAATGAGTCCAGTCCTCAAGAGTGAAGTATTGGCTTTATTTCTTGCTGTAGACTGTCAGACTAAAACATGCATATCGAGTCCAGTAAGCTGTGTGAGCTCCTAAGCATTTTGATAGTGTGGAATGCTGGCCAGATTGCAAATCTTAACTGCTTTAAGAACTCTGAATATTTTAAAAGAGGGCATTTATCTTTATGGGCCTGTTGTAAAATTGTATTGCCAAACCACAATTCAAGAATCAGCCTGAGGAGAAATGTGTGATATTAGTTTGAATAGAAGACTAAGGTGCTATCTCCTATGGAAGATATCTGTCCTGGATGGAATTGAGTCTTTGTTTCATGTAGCTTCAGTCTCAGTGCTGCTGATGCAGTCTGTGTTTCAGGTTTGTGTTTAGGTTCACTGGCATAGGGTAGATTTGGACTGGATATTAGGAAGAAATTCTGTAGAGTGAGGGTGGTGAGACACTGGAACAGGTTGTCCAGGAAGGTTGTGCATGCTGCCTCCCTGGAGATGCTCAAGGCCAGGTTGGATGAGGCATTGAGCAGCCTGGTTTAGTGGCAAGTGTCCTTGCCTGTGTCATTCTATGAATCTATGATTCACAACTTGCTGCTGTGATCGAGACTAGCTGTTAGAAAAAGCTCAAAACAAAAATGTATCTGAATTGCTTCCTGTGTGAAAGTGGAGGATTTATATCCATGTCTGCAAGTAGCCAGTTCCATTCTCTGAGATCCAGAAGCTACATTTCTTCCTTAAGATTAGGTGTTTCCTGTGCACTCTGCCTCAGTGGGAACAGTTCACATTTAGAGACAGTTTCTTCTAGGGAATACTTCTCTCTGTAAAGGTGTCTGTGGGAGAAAATGCTGCTGCTAGTTACTGTTGTATAGTACCTCGGAGATTTGCAGGAGGTGGAAGATGAGAGTTTAATCTCATCTTGAATCTGAACTTCTTGCTGAGTGATTCTCTAACCCACACACTGGAAATGCTTGGGATTTAATTGGGGTGAGTTATGGATCTTTGTGAGCAAATAGAACTCCCTGTCCCCACAGCCTGTCTTTGTGGGCTTCTACATTTTCAAATATGCTGGCAATAGAAATGGATTTTTCGATTATTGCTGGTGAGTTCTCAGGCTCCCTGAATCCATCTGCCCAAAGTGCTGAAGATTTAAGGGCAACAAAGCTGGTGAAAAGTCTGGAGAACAGGCTGGCTCAGGCAGCCAGGACTGTTTAGTCTGCAGAAGAGGAGGATGAGGGGAGACCTTACTGCTCTCTACAGCTACCTAAAAGGAGGTTGGAGTGAGGTGGGTGTTGGTCTCTTCTTCCTACTATCCGGTGCTAGAATGAGAGGAAATGGCCTGAAATTGTGCCAGGGGAGGTTTAGTTTGGATACTAGGAAAAACCTGTTTTTCTATAAGAATGGTCAGGCTTTGGACCAGGCTGTCCAGGGAGATGGCAGAGTCACCATCCCTGGAGGTGTGAAATGAAATGTGTGGGTGTGGCACTTCTGGACGTAGTTTAATGGCCATAGTAGTGTTGGGTTGATGGTTGGCTGAGAGGATCTTAGAGGTCTTTTACAATTGAAACAATTCTGTGATTGTGGTGTGGGCACAAGCAGGACATAATACTGTTCTCAGAATATTTCAGGAGAGGGAAGAAGTGGGTAGGTGGTTGCATCCTGATAGACAGAGATAAAAGACACTGACCATTCTTAGTCTGAAGATGCTTCCTGGGCAATGACATCAGCCTCCTGAGTACTGTGTAGAAGTGGGACACTGCCATTTTCCCTTCTTCTTTGAAATTCTAGTAATCCAAGCATTTTGATAACTCAAAAGTAACCTGTTCACTGCTTTATTTTGAGTTTGTTTGCCATGTGAGTATTTTGTTTTGAAAATCGTTTTTGTCTAATCCTTGGTTCTTCAATGCAGTGGCAAATGGCATCCTGGGGTATATTAGAAGGAGTGTGGTAGAGGGAGGTTCTCCTCCCTCTCTGTCTTAGTGAGGCTCTAACTGGAATATTATGCCCAGTTCAGGGCCCCTCAGTTCTAGAAGGGAAGGGAGCTGCTTGAGAGAATTCAGTGCAGAGACACAAGGATGCTGAAGAGAGGAAAGGCTGAGGGAGCTGGGTCTCTTTAGCTTGCAGAAGAGGAGACTGAGGGGTGACCTCATTCATGTTTATAAAGATGTGAAGGGCAGTGTTGGGTGGACAGAGCCAGGCTCTACTTGGTGATGTCCAATGATAGGACAAGGAGTAGTGGGTGCAAACTGGAGCATTGCATGTTCCTCGTGAAGATCAGGAAAAGCTTTTTCACTGTGAGGGTGACAGAGAACTGGAACAAGCTGTCCAAAGAGGTTGTGGAGCCTCCTTTACAGGAGACATTCAAAACCTGCTCTAGGTGATCTTGCTCTGGCAGGAGGGTTGGGCTAGCTGATCTTTTAAGGCCCCTTCCAACCCCTAACATTCTGTGATTCTATGTGTGATTCTGTGGTGTGTGGGTGGTGGTGATACAAAATGTTCAGAGGACCAAACATATACTTACATGTCTTTCTGAAACTGACAGAAGAGACTGTATGTAATTTTGGATGAAGACTTATCTGAGGCTTCTTATCTCTTTTTCCCTTTAAACAGATCTCTGACTGGTGGCAGCCACTGCACAGAACTTTCAATTTGTTGTTGGTTTTTTCTGTGTTTGTTTTCTAATGGGTCTGACTGGCAGAGGAAGGCAGACTCTTCACCTCCGTTTATCCTTGGAGCAGCCTGTGATTTCTTCAATCTTTACTGCAGTGTGCACACACTCAGCTTTGGGCTATGTGCTTTCTTTAAGCTTGCCTTTTCTTGTTGCCAAGGTACAGCCCTCAAGGTGAGGTGCTGCTGCTCAGAAAACAAATGGCAACCGTTCCGAAAGCACATCCACTTGTGGTTTTTTCTCTGCCGCCCTTCAGCTCAGTGACATACACATCAAAGCTTAAATGAGTCAATTAAAATGCTGCCATCAGAGAGCACAAAGATGTTCATTTCAGTTGTTTATTTGTTGGTTGTTGTTTTTATTTTTCTGTGAAGGAAGGAAGATGAGCATTGAGAAGCTTAGCAATGCAACGTGATTGTCAGATCGAGTTTGGGAAGTGTGAAATGTAATGCTCTTGAACAGTGTTAACCTTGACATTTTGTACACTGCAAGCAGTTTGTGATAAAGATTTCTAAACAAACATTAATAAATGTGCCTTTTAGGGCGAGGAGCTTGGCAAGAAAATGCAAGATGTGGCTGATAAGTGCGAGTTCAGTGTTGCTGCATGCATTTGAATTTATCTTTAGTGTACCGTGAAGGCTGTAGGTTTAATGCAGTGAAGAAGTATTGCTATGGAAGGTAGGCTAGCGGTGGCAAATCACACATGGTACACTTCACCTGCATGCAACTTGTGGCTCTTGGGCTCAGACAATTTCAGGGTAAAAAATAATATTCAGTTGTGCCTCAAGAGAAAAAAATACAAAAATAATCAGAGCACTGGGGTTTCTGTGCACTGAATTTCTTTTCCTGGTCTGTTTGTGTTGCATATTTTGGACCACGCTGAAATGTTTTATCTGAGGATGATTATTGAAGTAATATCAGTATTTGAAATTGAAATACTGAAAATAGGATTTATTAGCGTGCTTTCCCAAACACCATCTTTCAGATGCACACTTGAAAACGTGGCAATGAATAGCTGTGCTAATTAGACTGGGTTTTGGGTGTGATTTATGTCTGCAGTAATTAAACATCACTTAGTACTTCACTAGAAATGGTGTTGATGATCTGTTTCTTTTCTAGGAGCTTCATGGAAAGGAATTCATGGCCTGTGAAAATAAATTCGAGCTGGGAATGAATGAAGAATATTCTTCTTGCAAGAATCTATGGTATTAACTAAGAGTTGCAGAGAAATTAAAATTATAAAGAGGAAAGGGTTACTTACTGATATCACAAGTAGTGTACCTCTAAAGGCACAAGCATGACTTTGTTTGTTTAGTTTTCCCTCCTATTGGAGCCTTTGCCCTGTGCTTGAAGAGATGAAGGTTTTTTTCTGTGGCTGTCCCAAGACTGTCTGACCCAGGTTTCATTTTTTGTGGATTTGAAAGATGGCCCTCTTTGCACAGAATCACTGAATAATAAGGATTGGAAGGGACCAACCCCCCTGCCAGAGCAGGTTCACCTAGAACAGGACTCACTGAATAATAAGGATTGGAAGGGACCAACCCCCCTGCCAGAGCAGGTTCACCTAGAACAGGACTCACTGAATAATAAGGATTGGAAGGGACCAACCCCCCTGCCAGAGCAGGTTCACCTAGAACAGGACAGCCTCTAAGGCTGGTTTTGAATGACTGCAGAGGTGGAAACTCCACAGCTTCTCTGGGCAGCCTTTTCAACTGCTCTATGGCCTCCAAATAAACTGTCAGAATAAGGAAGACAGAGGCTTTCTTTCTCTATGTATGTCTTCTGGCTAACTATGTCTGATTACTCTTACGCTCTGCCCCCTCATTGCAGGGGGAAAGAGAAACCAAACACACACAAAACTAAACCCTGATCTTCTGTCATGAGACAGTGGTTTGGTGGTTTGATGAAATAGGAGCTAAACTGATCTCCAGTCAGTACCTGACTTCTGTTGAGGTGGGAGAGAGGTAATACTACAAGTACCCCAAAGTCTATAAATGAGTGAAGCTAGTTTTGTGAAGAAGGAAAATTCATGTTAAATTTCTGTCCAGGCTTCTAAAGGAACCAGAAAGTGTCACCTTGGCTGGAGAAGGTAGAATTTGGTCTGGTTACAGCTATAAGATAGACTGTGTTTAGCAGGTCTGTGGTTATCTCAATGGTTAGCAGGTTCTAAACATTTATAATATGCCTAATTAATAGTTGTATGTATTTGTGCATTGTATCAGCACATTAAATGCACTTTTTCTTTCTAGTTCCCTTAATAATCAGGAAGAGAAGACAAAGGAACATGGAAAAACTGAATCCCTGTCTCAGGAAACCAAATCATTAGCCCCAGAAGAATCTGAAAGTGAATCTGTATATTCTATTGTGGAACAACGTTCTTTGCCTTTGAAGAGGAAGAAAAATAAAGCCAAGACACATGCAGCATCTTGTAGTAAGATACAAAGTGGAGATTCAGATGGCTTGGCCAGTGAGCAAATGCATTTTCCAGAAGTTGATGGAGATCAAACCTCGAGTGGGAATGAGTCGATCACGCCGTATGCTTGTTTTTATGGACCATCAGTAAAGAAGGTTAAAGCAGGATGGCTGGATAAATTATCCCCTCAAGGGTATGGTATTCACACTGACTGCTGTCTTGATTGTGAGGATGTGACATGTTAAGGTCATACTTGCTCACTGCTTACTATTTATGGCGGGAAAGGAAAGGCAGATAGTTTTGCTAGAATCATAGAGTTTTTTTTGATTGGAGAAGACCTCTAGGACCATGGAGTCCAACTTCAACCTGAGGCTGCCATGGCTGTTAAGCCATGTCCCCAAGTGCCATATCCACACATTTCTTCAACACCTCCAGGGATGGGGACTCTACTGCCTCCCCAGGCAGCCTGTTCTAATGCCTGACCACTGTTTCTGTAAAGAAATAGTTCCTAATATCCAATCTAAACCTGCCCTGGCACATTCAGGCTCTTTCCTCTCATCCTATCACATGATCCTAGGGAGAAGAGACCAACTCCTACCTCACTCCAATCTCCTTTTAGATAGCTGAGGAGAGCAATGAGGTCTTCTATCAGTCTTATTGACATCAGACTAAACAATCCCAGTTGCCTCAGCTGCTCTTCATAACACTTATTCTCTAAACCCTTCACCATCTTTATTGCCCTTTGTTACAAGGATCTTCTGAATCCTTAGTGATGTTACCCCTTCTAAAGTTCATTTAGGAGGTGCAGTCAGGAAAAACATTTTTATTAGAAATGTTGATCACCACCTATGAACTGCAGTAGAAAAATACAGAATTACATTGTGCCTATATTTGCAACCTCTATGTATTTGTGGGTTTTCTGTAAGCCACAAAGTGAGCGTCAACAAGCTCTGATTTTGAAATGCTCTTTTACCAATTTGGCCATTGATGTATAAATTAATAACTGGATGTGTATACCTTAACAATTAGAATGACTGGAGACCTGTTCCTCCCAGAACTTTGTGTGTAACTCGAGTTTTTGGGTTTAGAAATGTATCTAGTGTAAATTGTCTCTTGGTTTAATTTATTGGGGTGCCTAAGGGTTGACAGGAGGAATCTGAGCCCAAGTCTTGCTTTAACATATCAAATAATGAAGAAGAGAGTGGAACACAATAAAAAGAGAATAAAATCTTTGCTATACCTGTAGGTAACACCCCCCCACCCCAATGGAAATCTTGTGTTTGATTTTTATCTTACATTATTTTAGGCTACCTTAAATTCCACCTCTACTTTAGATTGTTTTGCAGTCTTCCTTTTATCTTTCCCCCCCATTTTTAATCTTTTTTACTTTTTTTTTCCCCTCTACTCTTCCTCCTTTGGTGTTTATTCTCTTCTCCTCCTTTGGTGTTTATTCTCTTCTCCTCCTTTGGTGTTTATTCTCTTCTCCTCCTTTGGTGTTTATTCTCTTCTCCTCCTTTGGTGTTTATTCTCTTCTCCTCCTTTGGTGTTTATTCTCTTCTCCTCCTTTGGTGTTTATTCTCTTCTCCTCCTTTGGTGTTTATTCTCTTCTCCTCCTTTGGTGTTTATTCTCTTCTCCTCCTTTGGTGTTTATTCTCTTCTCCTCCTTTGGTGTTTATTCTCTTCTCCTCCTTTGGTGTTTATTCTCTTCTCCTCCTTTGGTGTGTTGTTTTTTTTGTTCCTCTCATCCTTCTTTGTTTTTTCCTCCTTTTTATCCTTTCAGTAAGTTCATTCCCAGTTCTGGCTTGTGTACTTTTGCTGAAGAATCAAAGATTAATTAAGCACAAAGTCAAAAGACTTTGTCCCAGAGTAATATTCATTTCCCCATCATTTTTGGTTTTGCTTTCAGAATGGTTACTGTATTGACTTTTCAGAGAGCTACAGTCAGCTATAACTTTTTATTTGACTCACAGGACTTATTTATTTATTTATTTAAGAACAACTACTGGCGGTTAGCAGGTAGTGGTAAAAGAGTAATTCTTGATCCTGGTTGCCTGGTCTTGTGCTTTTTGAAGGAACAGAGCCGTGAACAAAGTGTGAAGGCTTTAGATAAAGTAATATGTGAGAATGTATTGCTTAGTAAAGTGTTAACCATAAAATTAGCACCGGCTAGGATTGAGTAGAACAGTTGCAGGGCCATTAGCCTTGAGACAGTGATACACTTTGGCTTAATGAATGCTGCATTATCTTTTTTGTTCTGTTTTATTATGTTTGGTTGTGTGTTTTGTTTGTTTTTATTTAATTTTGTTTTTTGCTATTTTTTCTCAAGTATCTGAAGACTTAATGAAACCAACCAACAAATGAACCCCCCCTATTTTCTTTTTTCTTCATCCTTTCAAGGCACTGTAGGTGCCTTGCTTCCCCCTGGCAGCTCCTCATTCCCACCCCAGACACCCCCAGGGCAGCTTCTGGGGGTCCTCATGGGACATTCCTGTGATTGGAAGCTCCATGGGCTGTGAGTGGTGTCAGCTTTAAGCTGAATATTAGGGGTCTGGAGCACAGCCCTGTGAGGAGAGGCTGAGGGAGCTGGGGTTGCTTAGCCTGGAGAAGAGGAGGCTCAGGGGAGACCTTCTTGCTCTCTCCAACTCCCTGAAGGGAGGTTGCAGCCAGGTGGGGGTTGGTCTCTTCTCCCAGGCAGCCAGTACCAGAACAAGAAGACACAGTCTCAGGCTGCACCAGGGGAGGTTTAGGCTTGACCTTAGGAAGAAGCTCTTCCCAACAAGAGAGATTGGGATGTGCTGCCCAGGGAGGGGCTGGGGTCACCATCCCTGGGAGTGTTTAAGAAGAGCCTGGATGAGGCACTTAGTGCCATGGTCTGGTTGATAGGGTTGGGTGATCAGTTGGACCTGATGATCTTGGAGGTCTCCTCCAACCTGGCTGATTCTGTGTGTGTAATCTTATTTCAGACCCCACCACCCTTCTTGTTACAGAGCTCCCATTTAGACCTGGCACTTTGTGTCTCCTCAGGGGAACGACCATACACTGTTTTCTTAAACTGCTGCAAATCATGCACTGAGAGTTCAGTTTCTCTGTTTGTTTGGTTCGCTCACTATAAATTGTAAAGCCGTTGAGTTTACTCACACTGTATGTGGTACTTAGGTTCACGTTTTACTCCCTGCATCATCCTGAAGTTTATTGACATTTTAATGGAAAATAGATTTTGAGTTGGCCTTTCCAGGTTATGAAAAATCATGATTTATTGTAGTAATCTAATACAAGTTAATTAAGCCAGAGCTGCTTATTTGATTAAAGTTTTGATAAACTATCAGAGTCTACTAATCCTAAAGCAGAGTACTCATTTAGCAGGAAAGGAAATAACGCTGAGAGAAGGAGATGTTAAAGTGTGGTCTTGTTCTTGCTTAATTAACTTGTTTAATACACTTTAGGGTTGAAACTTTTATAGATGATAACTAATAGGCTGTCATTTTTAATGAGCATAACTTCGTAACTGCTTCAGGTTTATGTAAAAATAATTTTCTGAGGAGGTCATTATAAAGCATGAGTTAATGGCAATCTGAGATAATCAAATGAGCTTCTCATTAACGATGTCCAGTTAATAGCACAGATTGAAATGAAATTTTACACTGTGTTTGAGTGGTCTGAGAGCCTGCCTGGAGCCCTGTGTCCAGCTATGGAGCTCTCAATGCAAGAAGGACATGGGACTGTTAGAGCAGGTCCAGAGCTGGGTGCAAAGGTGATCAGAGTGCTGAAGCACCTCTGCTGTGGAAGACAGGCTTCTTCAGCCTGGAGAAGGCAAGTCTCTGGGGACATCTTTTATCAGCCTTTCAGTATTTGAAGGGGGCTGCAGGAGAGCTGTAGTCAAAGCACTGGAGTGACAGGATGAGGGGTAATGGCTTCAAAATGGAAGAAGCTGGATTGGGATGAGACATTAGTAGGAAAATCTTTCCCATGAGTGTGGTGAGGCACTGTAACAGGTTGCCCAGAGAATTTGTGGAGGCTCCAAGCTTGGAAATCATAGCATAGCATCAAGCAGGCTGGAAAAGACCTCAGAGATCATCAGGTCCAACCTATGACCCTAATCCCTAACACCTCCTGACAGCTAAACCATGGCTCCAAGGGCCACATCCAATCCCCTTCTGAACACCTCCAGGGATGGGGACTCCACCACCTGCCTGGGCAGCACATCCCAAGGGCCAATCTCTCTGTCTGGGAAGAACTTTCTCCTCACCTCCAGCCTGAACCTCCTGTGGCACAGCTTGAGACTGTGTCCTCTTGTTCTGGTGCTGCTTGCCTGGGAGCAACTCCTGCCTGGCTACAACCTCCCTTCAGGTGGTTGTAGAGAGCAATATGGTCTCCCCTGAGCCTCCTCTTCTCCAGGCTAAGCAATCCTAGCTCCCTCAGCTTCTCCTCACGGGGCTGTGCCCCAGACCCCTCCCCAGCTTTGTTGAATGTTGAAAGCCACGCTGGATGGGGCCTTGTCCAAGGTGGTTCAGTAGATATCCCTGCCTGTGGCAGGGTTTTGGTGCTAGATGATCTTTAAGGGCCCTTCCAACTCAAACCATTCTATAACTCTATGATTTGGTGTGACCACTATTTGTTCACTGTCCAGGGAGGAGAGCATTCAGGAAATGTTGATGACATAGCCTGTACACAGAGATGTCCTTCTCATAGATGTGGCAGTGAGATGGTCATTGTAGGTCCTGAGCTTTCTTTTTTGGAAAGTACCTTACAGAGCTTGTAGCACTTAAAGGTATGCTCTGTGTTCAGAACGTTTCTTTGCCTCCAGTAAAAATAATCAGGTTCTTGTCCTTGGTGGTTTCAAACAAAATTACTTTATTGAAAGTTCTTTTTCCTCTGTCAATTCAGATGTGATATGGAGCACGTGGGGAGGAAACAGACATTCTTAAAAGCCAGTGCTAACTTGTGTTTATCCTTCTAATTGTGTTCATTTTTTGATTCACAGCAAACGTGTGTTCCAGAAGCGTTGGGTTAAGTTTGACGGAGAGAGCATTTCTTACTACAACAACGAAAAAGTAAGTGATGTGGTTTGGTCATGTCTGGGACAAAATGCATCTGTGTAACAAACACATAACCACTGAGAAATTCAGAAAGAATTACAAAATAATATCCATCTCAAGTTCCTTTTCAATTGCAAACTGCTATATTTTAAGTGTCCTTGAGACCTGCATGTATTGTTTGTCCTCTTGTTTCCTGCAAGGGCTTGTATACCTGACCTCTCCAGGTAGATATCATCAGAAGTCCTTACTTTATTGAAGGAGTGACACACTGCATTCTGCAAAACAGATCAAGATCATGCAAACATCATTTCAAAGATCTAGTGTTACTTTGATGGTAGTCTCAAAGTGTCTTCTCATGAGAACCTGACATTGAGAGAGAGAAACAAAATGGGGTGTAGAAGACCTTGTAAAAAACTAAAACCCCACACTTGTTTCCTCTTCAATTAAAAATGTCTCTGTGTTCTCTTGAGCAAGCTGATCTAATAGGAGGTGTCTCTGCCCATGGTAGGAGAGTTGGAATTATATGATTTTTAAGGTCCCTTCCAGCCTGAACCATTCTCTATGCACGCTCATTTGTCATTGGACTAGGTTGTGTTTGACTGGGGTCTCCTTAAAATCATTATAGTACACAGCCACATTGGTGGCTGGTTTTAAGTTCTGAGTCATACTGAAGTGTTTGCAGACTTGTGAGTTGATTTGATTGAATTAGTTTACTCCTGATATGTGATACAAAAATAGATGTATAATTTGTGGGCTTTTTTCATCAAAATATGTGTTTGCCTTTTGGTTTGGTTTTGTGTGGGTTGATTTGTTTTGTTTGGTTTTATTTTCTTCTTTACCTTTACAAAGGACTTACTTATCATTTTGATATTACTTTCTTAAAGTAGAAACTATATTGTCTGCGGACGGGTGGGTTGGGGTTTGGAGATGGAGAAGGGAGTAACACCCACCTGGGTCAAACCTCCTTTCAGGGCAGAAGGTCTCCCCTCAGCCTCCTCTTCTCCAGACTCAACAACCCCAGTTCCTTCAGTTGCTCCTCACCAGACCTGTTCCCCAAACCCTTCACCAGCTTCACTGCCCCTCTCTGGACCCACTCCAGCACCTCAATGCCTTTCTTGTAGGGAGAATCCCAAATCTCAACCCCATATTCAAGGTGTGGCCTCACCAGTGCTGAGTACTTTGGGTGCATGTTTGCTATTTGAAATGCTGGAAAGCATTTCCTGTTGAAGTTGGATGCTAAATTAGGAACAAAACACGGTTTCAGGTAAATGATTCCAAGCAGCATGCTGGGTGATGATAATCAATATGTGTTCTATGGATGCTTTATAATATGCATGCTTGTAGCCCTATTTTAGTAGATTGAAGGAGTTAGAGCTGAGGTAAGAAAAGATTGCTTATTTCCTGAGGGGCCAGAGAAATTAAGAACAAGCTCCAAAAATTATTTACATTGATTTTTATGCCTACTGATTAGGAACACAACACAATCATGTTTTCACTTGATTACTTTGCTTGACTCACAGTAAAAGACATGATTTTGCTGAGGAAGGGAACAATAGAATAACATTTGGATTGCAGTGACAAAAAAAAATGTTATGTTACCCTTTTGTGGGATTTATCCCAGGGCTTCAGAGGAGCAGAAGAGCAGGGTTAGTCATTAAGAAAGACTTGAAAAATACAGCACTGGGATTTGCTTAACACTATCTGTAGCATAATTGGGGAAAGAAATGCTAATAGAGAATTTTAAATGTTGCATCTGCACTGGGGATTTTATTTTTTTTTTTAATTATTATTTCTTTTGAAGGTCACTGAAAAAGTTGTTTGGAGGTCACTTACTCCAGAATAACACTTGTAATATATTTGCCTGTCACAGGAGAGTCCCTTCAGCTCAGGGGAGTATGCAGTGCTTCACACCATGCATAGACAGCTACCAGCTCTGTATCCTGTATTTAAAATGTTAAACTGTCACAGATGCCTGCAGAAGGCTTGGTCTGAAGCTTCTTGGTCTCACTTTTCCTGGAATCTGAGTATGAAACCTTCTGGGATTGAAAGAGGTGCTGGTTGGTCTGTGTGTATAGAGTTTGACCAGTGTCTGGCTTATTAATTTGGTGAGTCACAGATGCTGAGAACTTCTTACGTCTGACAACTGCAAGGCCTGAACCAGATTCTGGGAACTGAGGAGTGGGTGAAGCTCTGGAATGAGCGTGCAGATAGGAGGAAAACATAGTTGGTTACTGGTAGTTCTCAGTGCACAGTGGGATTGTGTTGGGTTAGCAGGAACTGGAGTTTTTGGTGCAGTGATCTCTGGAGGATTACTGCTTCCACATGCAGGGTATTCGTGTTGCTTGCTAGATGGATACCATCATGCTCTTGCTCATGATTGTGTGTTGTTACCTTGGCATTGGAAGGAACTATCTGCAGACCCATTGAGACCTGCATGCAGGTCAGGAGCTGGTTCTGGCAGAAGACATGGATAGTTGTACAGTGCTTTGCAAGGCAGCAGATCCCTTCATCTAGCTACCTGGCTAGCTGTGTGTATGTGTTTAAATGGGGAAGATGTTGTTTAATGGCAAGCTGCCTCTGCTATGCTCTGTGTGTGTGTGTGTGTGTGTGTGTTCAGGGACGTTCCCACACAGACAAGCATCATCTAAAGGAATTGTTTCACTCTTGGTTTCACATCTCAATTAAAAGTAGTTTTCAAAAAGAAACCGATCCATACTTGAATGTTTTGTGATGATTACAAGCAGAGAAGGATAGGCTCAGTGGAAGGAAACTGTTTAATATCAATAGTGTTTCTGTGTAAAATAAATAGCTGTGTTTGTCATTCAAATTAGGAACTTGAGAGTAGTGATGTTCTCAAGAAGGGGAAGTGTGCTACATGGCTAATGAAGTGTGAAACAAGTGGAGGATGGGAAGGCAAGACAGAGAGGGCAGGATTCCTAAAAATGTGTACTCAGCCCCCACCTAAATGCTTCTTTGAAGAAGCTAAACCTTAATTTTCTACATATTTTTCTAACCCTGATCTAATTGTGTGTCAGCTTCTAACTGATAGAGATCTTTATTTCATATCTGCCTGCATGAAAAAAAGTTACTTTTCTACAAACAGCTAACCTGGGAACATTTTTTGAGTCAGTGGTTTTGCTCATTTCTTCTACAGTCATGGTCCTGAACAAGTCGATGTGGTCAGAGCAACATCCTATTTGGTTTTGTCTTAACTGAATGTGGTTAACTGATGTGAGGGGGGAGGTAGAAGAGGGGAAGAAGAATTTCTTCCCCTGGAAACTGAAGAGGGGAAGGTAGAATCTGAGAATTCTTTTCAGCTACCCAATATGCACAGGTTTTGTTTCTAATTTCTTCCTACTTTTAGCAGAATGCTGATGCTCTAAAATGCACTTTATAGTGAGGCAAAACCTGCTGGTTATGTTGAAAGCTTTTAGTTAGAAACATCTTAGGGTCCCTGACAAAGACATGATTTAGGAAAAAGCCTTGCTTTTTCATGAAGAGAATTCAGCATTTTGTTACATTGCAAGTGAGTGTGATGAAGAACAAAAATCACTGTGAAGCAGATAAAGCATTGTCATTCCTGAAACAGCTATCCTGGAGTGAAAACCAGAGCTGAGCAAAATGGTGTTTCCAGGATCTTTTAGCCCAGCTCTGAAGCACATCTGTCAGGGAGTGGCGTGGGGCTGTGCTTAAAAGTGTTCATTAAAGTAGTAGACATTAAAACCCCCAAACAACTCAAACCAAAACATTTTTCTTTCTCCACTAGAAAATTGTACGGTCTGAGAATTTTTTAGCAGCCCTAAAACTAGTCTGCAGCTCTCTGTAACAGAAGAAATATCTTAGAGGTTCTTAGCTGTGCTTGTTAGGTTTTGTTTTCTATATTTTTAAATAATTTGCCTAATTTCTAGTCTGGAGTCATTCAAAGAGAGAAATTGTATCTCGATCAACTAGAGCTTTTTATCAGGAGGTGTTATTGCTTGCACATGAAAGAGAAGCTGCTGTAGAAAGGGGGACAAAAAAGCCTGAGAAATTATTGTGGTTTAAACTGTATTTGAAAATCTGTATGCCTTGGAGAACAAAGCTTCAAAATGCTCAGTTTAAATGGAAAAACTAAAACTGTGCTCAGCTTTAAAGGGAACTGACTTTACGTTTTAAGAAAACAAAATAGCTGTTACTTCCAGCAGCCTGAATATATTCTCTTACAGTACCGAGCACAGCCAGTAGATGCCTGCATACACCATAATATAATTTGCTCTGAACCCTCTTTAGAAGTAGCTTAGGTAATAAGTTTGTTTTGCCATTGTGACAACCAAAATCCAGCCTTATTAAGAAATATGTTAAAAGCTTTCTTCTGTCAAATACAGCCACAATGAAGAGAGATTTACACCACTAAGATCATCCTGAGTGAGAGTGACTCTTGTGTTTAATTACAGTAACATCATCACTTCAGATTTATTTTGATATTTCTGGGGTTTTTTATTTGCTGAATTGCTTTCAGGGAGCCACATTATTGCCTGGAAGTGAAACAACACAAGAGTGGGAATTTGGTGAAAATCAGCAGTATATTAAACTCTGTGAACAACCAACCAACCAAATCCCGTGTATCCTTCATGCTTAGCATTCACTGTGGCTCCTTAAGTCCTTGTGTAAAGTCTATTATAATAATTTATACTTTGGGAGGCAAGTTATTGCAGTACAGATTCTTTATGGGGAGCTGACTCTTGGACTATAACTGCATCTGGATCATAAATCTTAGCAGTATATCTGAATTGTCTTACACAGAAAACCAATCGATCAAAACACAGTGGGGGACAGCAGCAGCAGCGTTCACTCTGGAATCCAGGATTTGTGCAACATGCTTCCAAGGTGTTGCACTTTTTTTTTCTCCATATGGAATACCTATGCTAATTAGGTTAAAAGATGAGCTATTTGGAGAAAATACTCATAGTGTTTCCTTTTTTCGTATCTTGTTTTTGTGGGCAGTTAGGTTCTGATTCTTATTTGGAAATCAGCAGACTTGGGAAAAATCGATTCCTCAAAACCATAATCTAGTGCCAGGACAATTCTCTTCCTGCCTCATATAGAAAAATAATGCATACCTGATCCAAGCTAGAGGATTCCTGTTAGTAATGACAGGGCAGGGGCTTTTTCCAGAGTGATGACCCACTTTCAGTTAAAAAATGGGGATAAAATCACTGAATTACTTTTCTTCCCAGCAAGCCATTGAAGAAGTGAGGAAGGAACAGAAAAATTCTTTGGGATTTTCTGCTTGGAGAAGGCACAGCTTTTCCCCTCCTATAATTATGGGACTTGTAGAATAGAATAACTTATTTTTAAGGGCACTTGCTTTTAAGGGCAATGAAGTTGGTGAGGGGTTTGGAATACAAGCCCTATGAGGAGAGGCTGAGGGAGCTGGAGTTGCTTAGCCTGGAGAGGAGGATACTCAGGGGTGACCTTATCACTCTCTACAACTGGGAGGTTGTAGACAGGCGGATGTTGGTCTCTTCTCCCAGGCAGCCAGTACCAGAACAAGAGGACACAGTCTCAGGCTGCACCAGGGGAGGTTTAAGCTGGATGTTAGGAAGAAGTTCTATACAGAGAGAGTGATTGCCCATTGGAATGGGCTGCTGGGGGAGGCGGTGGAGTCACCACCATTGGAGGTGTTCAGGAGGAGACTTGATGGGGTGCTTGGTGCCATGGTTTAGTTGTTTAGGTGGGTTGGATTGGTTGATGGGTTGGACGTGATGATCTTGAAGGTCTCTTCCAACCTGGTCTGGTCTGGTCTGGTCTATTCTATTCTATTCTATTCTAAATTATGGTTCTGTGAGCTAGTCAATGTAATTTACTTAGGCATAAAATTATAAATTGAAGAGACTGCGTCATTTTGTCATCTTAGTGCCATGAGACAATGTCTGAAGAAGTATCTCTAGGATCTGCATTCCCTCTCACTGTGAGATTTTACTCTGTTTTGGAAGGCAGTAGGTGTGCAAAGACTGAGAACAGTGCAGCTGGTGATGTGCAGATAGTGAAGGGGTTTACTTATTCTTACAGTTTTATTAGAAGTGTGGTGAACTTTCAGGAGCACAGCCTGTGTGTGTGTGAGCTCCCTGAACACCATGGCATTACCTGCGAGATATTTAATGTTCCATGAAAGTTAACTATTACTATTGCATTTTTTGTTGCAGGAGGTGTTCTCAAAGGGAATAATACTGCTGTCAGCTATAGCAACTGTAAGGGTTCATGGGGAGAATAAATTTGAAGTGGTCACATCCCATAGGACTTTCGTCTTCCGTGTGGATAAAGAAGGTAAGTAGATGATGTGTAATTGTAATGATTGCCAAAAAGCCACATAATCACTGCTTCTGAATTGTGAAATGCAATTTGTTCTAGTACCAGAAATATTTCTGGAGTATAGCTCATTTGAGCTCCTAGAGTGAAAGTGGAGGTAACAACTGTAGGCTTTGTGAGAACAATTGGAATTGTTGGGGAATAGTTTTTAAAAAGATCAAAAGGAAAATACTCTTTGCCAACTCTTCTCTCTCCTTCCCTATCCAAGATGAATTTATCTGGAGGTTCCTCAGCTCTCACTAGCAGCTCTTACAGCCTGTGTGCTCTCAGCCATCTGCTCCCAGTCACCACCTGATATAAAACTGACAAAGAACAACAATGAAGTTGATGGCTAGAATGTGATGCTGTGATCTGGGTTTTATTCTGTGCCTTTATTTACTGCCCTTACACAGTATTTTCAGCCATGTGCTGATAGAGAATGCAAATGTGAGTGGTGGTAGGGAAGTTAATATGCATTTTAATTTAATACTTTATCAACTTAGAGCTGTAATGTGTGGAATCAATAGCAGTGCATGTATGTCTTATTTATGGAAACAATCAGATAAAATGGAATCCCTAGGAAAAAAAAAACCAAAGAAAAGAAGAAGCTCCCTGTAAATATGCAATATGTATTTACAGCAGTACATGCCAGCCCCATTATAGCTAAGGGTCTCTCAGAATTTCCATTATCAAATCCCATTTTTATGGGTTATAGCTGGGTTGTAAAGATTCGCTGCAGGCTGTAACGGGAGTGCGGCATCACTGAACAAATCCTTCTTATCAGGTTTAGTTCAAATCATTTCAGGCATTTTTTATGCTCTTAGCTGGTATGTCTATTTTTATTATTTTTGCCTTTCTCTTCCCAGTTTATACTTTTTACTATTTTTTTTTTTTTTCCAAATCAATTGGCACATAACCATCTTGGTGCACTCCATTGTGTAGGGCCATAATTTGCTTTATGGACCATTGCCTTTTGAATACTATAAAAATGTTAACAACTTATACTGACTTACAAAACATATTCAGAGCAACCACTTGTTAGACATGAAATTGCATTTGCATTTAGCATTTAACCATCTTTGGACATAACAACCTGTCTGTCCACTTAAGGTTAGAAATTTCTGTTGTACAGGTCATTTGGTCCTTACTGTACTCACAGCCTGGTGGTTTATTCCTTGTAAATTATGTAAATAACTCTGCTTGCTTCCTGCCATGTGCACTAACTGTTACTTGATGCCACTCCTGCTGTGGATTTGTGGCTGGGAATTGTTTTGGGACCATTTTAAGGATACTTAACTTCTTTTCAAAGATTTTTACATAGGGACTTTTGTATAAAGTTTGTCCTGTGGGCCTTATTTATTAACTTCCTCACTGCTGGAGTATCAAAATGGAGAGTGCTGTCATTGCCTTCATTGACCTGTCTCCCTTGGCATCTGTGTAGGTCCACAATTGGTGCTCATCACAGTTTTCTTTTGGTGCTCTGATTTATTGTGTGGAGGTTTTTTTGATATATCAAAAATGCACATTTTTTAAACTTCAACCCCTAAAAGGAAGAAGTCAGCATCATGCCTTGGAAAGCTTAGGGACTTTGGGGGGCAAAAATTTTAGCAGTTAGGGGATAGCAATGACATGGAGCAGAATCTGCTCAGATGCATCAAGATTCTGTTTATGTGGCGTGAAATGCCATAAAAAAAGGGCAACCCAACTTGTAATTTGATGCCCTCAACTAGGCTGAAATATTCCTGTGATCTTTCCAAAGTCCTTTAAAGGAGATTGGAGTGAGGTGTTCTCCCAAGTAACAAGTGAGAGGAGGAGAGGAAATGGCCCCAAGCATCGGGGTAGGTTTTGGTTGGATATGAGAAGAAAATTCTTGATTGAAAGGGTTCTCAAAGACTGGAACAGGCTGCCCAGGGATGTGGTTGCATGTCTGTCCATGGAAGCATTTAAAAACTACAGAGATGTGGTGCTGAGGGCCATGGTTTATCCCCAGATTTGGTAGTTAGATAATAATTAGACTCTGTCTTCAAGGTCTTTTCCAATCAAAATGATTATATAATGCCATAAAACTTCTAAGAGGAGGACTGGGATCACCATTCCTGTGCTAGTCTGTCAGGCTGCTGTCTTCCTCATCATCAACCATCTTCTGAGGCTTAAATTCATGTATTTGTTCCTCCTTGTTGCACATATGACATTTAGGAAGTAAGCACATTCCTGTTGTAATGGTGCTCTTTGCAGCATTCAGCACTGATATATACTGTGGATAGATCTTTCCTTCCCTCCCTACCCCTCCTCCCCAATATATTTCACAACCTGAGTCATTCAGAGCAAAGATGTGAAATATTCATGATGTTCCAGCCGCATGGGGCAAGCCTTAATTCATTCAGAGTATTCAGCATTAAAGTATATTGATCTTAGTCTGGTGAAATATCTGAACATAGTGGGACTTTATTACTTCACCTACTTGTGTGCATGTATTTGTAAGATGTTAAATTAATAATGCATGCAAAGATATTCAAACATGCATTTTCTTGATTACTCAGTACCCTTGACAATATCAAGCTTAACCACTACACCTTAATGGAATAGATTGTGAATTGCCAAATGTTTTTGCTTAAAAGCGTGGCCAGACACAGAACAGCTTTGGCAATGTCTTGCCTCTGGTGACAGGTGATATTTAGGCTCCCTGCTCTTTGCTTACATAAATTCTGTGTTTTATTCCCATTGATCTAGCTTCCAGAAGGTGAACGAGCCACCTGTCTACCACCTCAGTCTTAAAGCTGTCTGGATTTAAGCATTTTAGAAGTAGTAGTCATAATTTTAACAGTCCTGAGCATCAGTTTTTGTCTAACTTTCAATTGTTGGAAGTTAATTAAATGGCTGCCTTTGCTAACATCTCCAATGGTAGAAACTCTCACGTTACTCTTATTTACACCTCCTCTTCAAGGTGGATGTTGTCTCTCAGGTGGTATGGCTATACCATCAACCAGCACAGCATAGGATGAGGAACACTAAAAGCAATGTGTAGAGAAGAATGGAGCTGCTGCTTAACCATAGGTCCTTGTCTAATTTGGTTTTTTTTCTTGATTAGAAGAAAGGAATGACTGGGTAAACACCATGCTCAATGCCTTGAAATGGCAGTCTGATAATAACTCTCACTCTGGAACTCCTGTCGCCCCTGAGAAAAGTGGATATCTTGAGCTGAAAGGATACAAAGGCAAAATCTTTATTCTACTGCAGGGGAATACTGTGTGGATCTGCAAAAACGAGCAGGTAAATGTCTCATATGCTTTTTTTTTGTGAATGAATGCTTCTGAAGGTGGTTTAACTAGTGAGGTGGAGATTGATGGCTCTTTGTGAATGGGTGCATTTCAATATAAATGCATATCTCTTTTTATGTAGTACTTTATTGCTGCAGTCCTCAGAAGGCTTCACACGAAAAAAAAAAGAAGAGGCAGGCAAAGTATCATTATGTCTGTTGTATAATGGAGAAAAAAAAGGAATATATAGTGAGGTGAAGTGAAAAGCCCCAAGTGTCACAACAGGTTAGTGGCAAGGGCTGGGATTAATTCACTCTTAAAATGTGTGCCATAAGCACTCCACTAAATCAGGAGCCTTATTTTGTGCACTGGCTTCACTGCCCTGTAATGCAGTGCTCTGGGAAGTGTGCTATACAGAAGCACGTTGTGGTGTTGAAGTGGTGCTTCAGCTAAATGTTCAAAGCTTATGTTCTTTGTGTTTTTAAGAACCTAGATTGACCAGTTCCTGTTCTGCACTATAGTGTTTTTAAACAAATCTGTTTGTAGGCCTGTCATTTCAGCTCCCCAAATCTAGGAGATTTTGGGTTGTTTTGGGCATGCCTATGTTATGGTATGAAGTTGCTAGCTGTGGAGCTCTTAGGGATGCTGTTGGCAGGGGATAAATGGGGTAACTGTGTTCAGTGAATGACTGTGTGAACTAGTGGAAGCAAAATCCCTTGCAGGGACATTAAATGGAAAGTGTTATTTCTCTGTGAAGAAATCAATGACCCACAAGTAGCTGGAACCTGGGAGGGCATTTGGAGGAGGTTGTTGCTATATGCTTGCCTTGTTCTTACTTCCTCTCAAATTTGTGTACAGGCAAACTCCTATTTGAAATGCTGAATGGTCTTTCAGGCTTTTCATTTTGGAGTTGATCTCACGTCCTCTCCTGTGATGAAAGTCACCTTCCTCTAAAGTGTAAAATTGCTTAGATGGGTTTGTGGGACCACATAATGTTCAATATTAAATCTTATTATTCTTTCCCAGGGTATGACCAGAAATTTCAGACTGAGAAAGACCTTTTTTTCTTTCCTTTCCTTTCTTTCCTTTTCCTTTCTT